>NC_053495.1:156287985-157015485 GCF_905171775.1 Rana temporaria | reverse complement strand
TAGCTTATATGTGCTTACAACTGTGACAGGAACAATGACAATCTCCGCCCCCCCCTTCACACAGATACTTTGAAATAATGACATCTCCTTGAATCAATCAGTCTCTAGACGTTCCGGCACCGAGATCCACTTAACATGACCTGGCCGGGCACATTCCTTTCTCAATAGAATTCAATTAACCTTTAGAACAATACACACTCGCAGATCATCACGTTAGCATACACCTGGCAGGAGGCTGTTAACTGGTAATACACAACAGAGCGTCAATTAGCATTTAGCAGTGAAAAAGTCACTCTACAATTAACCCTTTGAGCTCAGTAACAAGTCATGCAGTCCTCTGTAGGCAGAATAGTTCATAGGTCCGTTACACTACTCCCCTTTTGTGGAACACTCTGGCAGACCCGGATTGATCCTTTTCGGGTCAACTTGGGGATGTCCGGTCTGCTGTTGAGGTAAAAGTTCTGTTTGCCTGGACAGTCCGTCGGCCTTCCCATTGGCTTACCAGGTTGGTAGCTGATGGTGACGGTGAATAATAGAATTCAGTTCTGGAACAGTCACTTGCTTTGCTCTCTCAATGGCTCCCAAAACCTGTTGCTGATGCTCTTGGGACAGATGCGGCACCACCTGGATGCAAATCCCATTTAATCTTTTGACAATTTCCGCCTGTTTGTGCATTTCAATGTTCAAGCCACGGGACATCTCATAATACATGACATAGTGTCGTTGCATCTCTGATTTCTCACTGTCCAACTTGTCACATTCCCATTTTAGACTGTGATATTGTGCCGGATCTACAGTACATGTCGGGGAAGGTAGTCTTACCCGGGTCTCAGCAGCAAGCGAGTTGATTCCAGCAACGCGGGTGGTCACGGGACAAGCAGGTGTAGGTAAATAAGCCAAAGTCAGAGGGCCAATGTCGTTGCCCAGCACCACCTCGGCAGGTAGGTTGTCCATGATACCAACTGTGGTCTTTCCTGACCCGGCTCCCCAGTCTAAGTGCACCCGGTCGGCGGGTACGCGAAATACAGCACCCCCTGCGACCCGGACGCCAACTGTGCGAGTGGACACGTTCTCTGGCTTTACCAGATGTTTTTGAATCAGAGTGATAGTAGTCCCGGAATCTCTTAGGCCTTGTGCTACTTGTCCATTCACCCGTACCTCCTGACGGTGATGCTGACGGTTATCCGGAGAGGCAGCTTGTATTGGGTCTGCCTCATACCAAATTCCCAGACATTCCTCAGGGCCCCCCTCGGTCTCCAGGCAGTGGGCCGCAGAGGGACGTGATGGAGTGACCTCTGTGTTGGGTGTTGTGCGTCTCCAGTTGTTATTTGTAGCTCTCAAAGGGCAATAACGAGCAATATGTCCCGTGTCGCTGCAGTGATGGCACGTCACCCTAGGCGAATCCCGGGGGTAGTTGCTAGGCCCCTGAGGACATGGTGGGACTGGAGCCCGAAACTCTGGGCGTGGGGTGACGGTTGGAGTACGCGGTTCTACCTTCTGAGCCAGCCGCGTAGTACCCTGGCTTACTTTCCTTGTTTTCGCGTATTTATCTGCTAGCCGAGCCGCCTTGTTTAAGTTAGCGGGACGGCGATCTCGTACCCAGTCTTGTATGTCTGCGGCCAGGTCTTGGAAGAAATGTTCCATTAGGAACAGCTGCAATACTTCTTCCCCGGTGTTGGCCTTGCACCCTTGGACCCAAAGGGATGCCACCCTTTGTAACTGGTTGGCCCATTCCATGTGGGAGTCCACAGCCTTCTTCTTGGACTCCCGGAAGCGCCGGCGGTAGGCTTCTGGCGTTACGGCATATCGGGTTAGCAGTGCCTTTTTAACTTGCTGATATTGTAAAATATCCTCTGGAGCGAGAGCCCGAAAGGCTTCATTGGCTTTGCCCGACAATTTCCCCAGCAAAATAGTGACCCATTGGTCTGGTGGTACCTGGTGTAGTGAGCACTGCCTCTCAAAATCCGCCAAATATCCATCGATTTTCTCCTCACTTTCTACAAAAGCTTTAAATGCAGTGAACGGTATTCTCTTTCCTGTAGCCGCGGGTGGGGGAGTAGGAACTGCATGTGTAATGGGCTGTCTCGCTCTTGCCAGTTCCAGTTCTTGTCCCCTCTTAGTTTTGTATCTCTTCCCGTGCTTCCCGGAACAGCTGGTTTATTAGTTCCACGGACGTTTCTGGATACAAGGATAATCTCCGCTGTACAATCCCAGTAATTACATCTTCTTCACTGACCGGTGCAAGGGGCTCCGTTCCTTCCATGTATCCATCCATTTCGTCCAGCTCCAGCAGGTCAGCTATCGGCTCCCTCACGACTCTCTAATAAATCTTTTAATGTGGATCTTTTCAGCCTGGCGTACTGCGACTCCATTCAGCACTTGCTCTTTGGATAAAAGGACCATCCCACTGCTGCCACCAATGTAACGGCTACCCGGACTAGTGAGAGGGTATCAGCCATTGGAGAAGTCCTTTTCCCTGGCAAAGTGCGATATGCAAGTAAAACCGGTATCATTCCATCCCCAAGATCCAGAGAGAGAGAGAGAGAGAGGGTCCCCCATCAAGAACGAGACGAGGCTGCGTGTTGAAGGGTCAAACAAGACTGTTTTAATGGGACATTTCCTTTAGCTTATATGTGCTTACAACTGTGACAGGAACAATGACAATCTCCGCCCCCCCTTCACACAGATACTTTGAAATAATGACATCTCCTTGAATCAATCAGTCTCCAGACATTCCGGCACCGAGATCCACTTATCATGACCTGGCCGGGCACATTCCTTTCTCAATAGAATTCAATTAACCTTTAGAACAATACACACTCACAGATCATCACGTTAGCATACACCTGGCAGGAGGCTGTTAACTGGTAATAAACAACAGAGCGTCAATTAGCATTTAGCAGTTAAAAAGTCACTCTACAATTAACCCTTTGAGCTCAGTAACAAGTCATGCAGTCCTCTGTAGGCAGAATAGTTCATAGGTCCGTTACAACATTTAAGTGTCATTTCATGACATAATTTATGAGGGCGTGTTTAGGGGCGAAATTAGTGGCGGCGCAACTGGTGGAGAGTAACCCTTGAGGCCTGGCTAGTAGCTCAGGACTTTTTTGAGCCCTGATTTATGTGTGTGTGTGTGTGTGTGTGTATATATATATATATATATATATATATATATATATATATATATATATATATATATATATATATAATATATAAATTTATTTTTAGCAAAGGCTAGAGAATAAAATGGCGGTCGTTGCAAGGAAACAGTAAAGTTAGCCCAATGTTGTGTGTGTGTGTGTGTGTTTTTTTTTTTTTGTGAAAGATGGTGTGATGCCGAGTAAATGGATACCTAACATGTTATGCTTTAAAATTGCAAGCTATGATACTTAAATCTCCATAGGTGACGTTTACATTTTTTTTTTTTTTTTTACCGGTTACCAGTTTTGAGTTACAGAGGAGGTATTTTGCAATAATTATTGCTCTAACGATCTCTGCAATAGCTCACGTGTGATTTTAACACTTTTACATTATGCGGGCGTGACTTATGCGTTTTCTTTGGTGCACGAGCAGACGGGGGCACTTAAAAATACATTATTATTTTTTTTAATTATTTTTACACTGTTCCCTTTTTTAAATAATTCCGATCACTTTTATTGCTGTCATAAGGAATGTAAGCATCCCTTGTGACGGTAATAGGCAGTGACTGGTACTCTTTATGGAGGGACCTGTGGTCTTAAAGACCCCCCCCCCCCAAAACCCTCCTCTGCTCTTCAAAGTATTCAAAAGAGGGGGGGGGGGAGGAGAGGGGGGGGGGGGAGAGAGTTTATCCGCTGACACCCGCAATCACATAGGGACCAATGTATGACCCTTTTTCATCCGCAAACGGATGTGGAGTTGTGGTACACTATTCCACTATAAAGAGATACTTCTACAAATATGGTCTTCATGGAAAAGTCATCAGAAGAAAACCTCTTCTACGTCCTCATCACAAAAATCAGCGTTTGAACTTTTTTCTTTTTTTCACAAGAAAGCGTTTGAACTTTGGAAATGAACATATAGACAAGCCTGATGCTTTTTGGAAACAAGTTCTGTGGACCGATGAGGTTAAAATAGAACTTTTTGGCCGGAATGAGCAAAGGTACTTTTGGAGAAGAAAGGGCACAGAATTTAATGAAAAGAACCTCTGTCCAACTGTTAAGCATGGGGGGTGGATCAATCATGCTTTGGGGTTGTATTGCAGCCAGTGGCACAGGGAACATTTCATGAGTAGAAGGAAAAATGGATTCAATAAAATATCAGCAAATTTTGGATGGTAACTTGATGCCATCTGAGAAAAAGCTGAACTTGGAGAGCATGGCTTCTACAAATGGATAATGATCCTAAACACACCTCAAAATCCACGGGGGATTACATTAAGAGGCGTAAACTGAAGGTTTTGCCATGGCCTTCACAATCTCCTGACCTCAACATAATTGAAAATCTATGGATAGACCTTAAAAGAGCAGTGAGTGACAGACAGCCCAGAAATCTCCAAGAACTGGAAGACTTTTGTAAGGAAGAATGTGCAAAGATACCTCAAACAAGAATTAAAAGACTCT
Organism: Rana temporaria; assembly: GCF_905171775.1. Taxonomy (NCBI): domain Eukaryota; kingdom Metazoa; phylum Chordata; class Amphibia; order Anura; family Ranidae; genus Rana; species Rana temporaria. The sequence continues at coordinate 157,010,884 of NC_053495.1, read as the reverse complement.
TGGCTGGCTACAAAAAGTGTTTACAAGCTGTGATACTTACCAAAGGGGGCAGTAAAAGATATTAACTCTGCAGGGTGCCCAAACTTTTGCATACGCCATTTTTTTTGTTTTCTGTAATTTTGAAAGTGTAAATGATGGAAATAAAATCTAACTTTTTTTGACATATTATACGAATGTCTAATCTGTAATTTGATGCCTTTTGGAGATTTTTCCATCTTTCCTTGGCTCTGTTATGCACATTAATACACATTTTTTTACCTGGGGGGCCCAAACTTTCGATCCCCACTCTAACTCCTTCTGTTATTAGATCAGCTCTGTTTTGGTCCAGCCTTTAATAGTCTTGGTGTCATTTCTTAACCGCTGTCCACATCTGTCTGTCATGTCGGTCATAGGACTTGTGCCACTTCTTCTACCTCCCCCGGTATCGAGAGGTCTATGGGAGAGCCGTGCTCCCAATATAGAGTCCTCATTCAATTTTCTACTTACAAAATTTGTGGGTCGTCGCCCATAATTTTCTACCGGGCTACACACACTAGCCGTCAAATGGCACTTTATTACACTTGCCACATAGGCATTGCTCGCCGCACAGGCTCACTACTACAGTCCTCTGGTCAGACCTTCTTACAAGTTTCATGAATCTATTGACACCCCAAGCATAGAAACAAAACATCAACATTGATAATTATTGGCTCCATTATTTCTGCAACAGGTAAAGTAGAGTAGTTATTTGGGTCAAACTGTGTAACATCAGCATTACTCTGGTTTGCATTTCATTTTTATCTCACCATCTCATCAACAGCATAAGACTCCTTCAGCCAATGGAGAATGAGTAAGAATACCAGTTTCTTACTGTAGCCACTTGTCTGCTCAGCGTGAGTTTCATATCTCTCTGGCCCGAAGCCCACTGGACTGTATCCGAGTCAAGGCACCAACTGTTAAATCCGATTTGGGGGTCTCAAATAAGACATTCAGATGAGACAGTAGATCCAGATCTTTGTAAAAGATTATTAGGTGCTTTATTGTATGCAAACACTGCAGTGGAGAGACACAACACAGACCCACTTCCACCCCTACCAGGCAGAACGAAGCAGGAAGTGTCTCTGACTTAAAAACATCAAGTTTAACAATACAGACATACCCCACTTTTAACCACTTGCTTACTGGGCACATATACCCCCTTCCTGCCCAGGTGAAATTTCAGCTTCCGGCACTGTGTCGCTTTAACTGACAATTGCCCGGTTGTGCGACATGGCTCCCAAACAAACAAAATTGGCTTCCTTTTTTCCCCACAAATAGAGCTTTCTTTTGGTGTTATTTGATCACCTCTGCGGTTTTTATTTTTTGTGCTATAAACAAAAATAGAGCGGCAATTTTGAAAAAAATTCAATATTTTTTACTTTTTGCTATAATAAATATCCCCCCCAAAAAATTGTTTTTATATATATATATATATATATATATATATATATATATATATATATATATATATAAAAAAAAAAAAAATTCCCTCAGTTTAGGCCGATATGTATTCTTCTACCTATTTTTGGTAAAAAAAATCGCAATAAGCGTTTATTGGTTGGTTTGCGCAAAATTTATAGCGTTTACAAAATAGGGGATAGTTTTTATTGCATTTTTATTATTTTTTTTTTTACTACTAATGGCGGCAATCAGCGATATTTTTTTTTTTTTTTTTTTTTTTCTCCGTGACTGCGACATTATGGCGGACAATTCGGACAATTTTGACACATTTTTGCAACCATTGTCATTTTCACAGCAAAAAATGCATTGTTTACTGTGAAAATTACAATTGCAGTTTGGGAGTTAACCCCATCAGCGCCCCTTTGTGGTTATGTGTGACCTCATGTGTGTTTACAACTGTAGGGGGGTGTGGCTGTAGGTGTGACATCGATTGTGTATCCCTATAAAAGGGAGCACACGATCGATGACGCCGCCACAGTGAAGAACGGGGAAGCTGTGTTTACACACCCCTCTTCCCGTTCTTCAGCTCCGGGGACCGATCACGGGACTCCAGCGGCGATCGGCTCCGCAGGTCCCGGTGCTTTGGACCAGGTCGCAGGCGCGCGCATGTGCCCAGCCATGCCATTCTGCCGACGTAAATGTGCAGGAGCCGGTCCTTAAGTGGTTAAATAAAATAAAAAATGTTCTCGGTTTAAAAAAATCGCGATAACCGACTGGTTTGCCCAAAAGTTATAGCGCCTACAAAATAGGGGACAGAATTTTTATTTTATTTTTATCTTCGGACTGCGACATTATAGAGGACACTTTTGGCACATTTTTGGGACCATTCATGTTTATACAGCGATCAGTGCTATAAATATGCACTGATTACTGTATAAATGTGACTGGCCGGAGGAGCCGAGGACGTATATAGACGTCGTCCCGGCAATTGAGAGCCACCTTGTGGCCGTCTTTTGAATATGGCCGGGATACCAAGTAGTTAAGTACACAATGGGGTTTATTTACTAAAGCTGGAAAGTGCAAAATCAGGCTCACTTAGAGCATAGAAACCAATCCGCTTCCAGGTTTTATTACCAAAGCTAAATTGAACAAGCTGGGGTTAGAAGCTCATTGGTTTCTATGCAGAAGTGAGCCTGACTTTGCACTTTCCATCTTTAGTAAATGTAGCGCCCTACTCCCAATGATTGGGGCGCTATTCCAAATTTAGGGGGTGTCTGAGCTGATAGTTGGGCTCAGACCTGTTGTATTATATGGAAATTTGCCTCTGTTCTGGCTGTGGTTGCGCCTGACAGTATGTTCCCCTGTTGCCTGTAGGTGGCGTCATCACCTCAGGCCCATGTTGGAACACGGGCGAACCATGTTGTGTGACCCTTCTCGGCAGCAGCCCAGTGGGAGTGGTGACCCGCTGTGCATGCTGGGAGGGGCTACTTAAGGGGGCAGACACTGTCTTTCTGGTTCGTGGCCCTCCTGGCGCGAGGTGTGCGTGTATACGACTTCGGGACCATGTTGGCCCGAGGTTGCTTCGCTGTCGAGTAGGCTCGGTCATGTTGGTTGGGGCCTATGACCCTAAAGAGGATCTTTAGATGTCCATCCAAGTAGGGCAAGCTGCTTCGCAAAGGAAACCGGGGGTGGACCTGCCCTGGAGGAGACCAGCAAAGTTCTAATGTCTCGGGATAGGCCTGGTGACTTCGCTGAAAAGGGATTCACAATTCTACTTGCCTTACAGCTCGCCGGATTGGCTTAAAGGTTGTTTGGCTGGAAGTTTGGGACTTTAAACCCTGTGGCAGAGGATTCCTGGACTATCCATTTACATTCTTAGATGGTCTGTGGCAGAGACTGTTCTAATACTGGTTCGTGCATCATCCCGCCTGCTGGGCCATGTGAGAGGGGAATATCTGGGTGAGCAATAACCACTTGATTGTTGAGAGTGGTGAATGACTGAATATTTTGTGCATTCTGTACCGCGTACCTGAACCTTCCCCTTTTTCTTCTCCTACCTTCTCTACAAGTTTACTGTAGCAAAAATAAAACCTACAGTTGAAGGTTTTACATCTTGTGTGGGCGTTGCAATTACTACAGACTTTCTTCCCCTGACAACGAATCTAGAGGTAACGTGCAAACCCAAATCTAAACCAGCAGCTCCTACGGGGGTAGTGCTACATAAATAAACCCCATTTTGTACTTAAAAGTGGGGTATGCCTGTATATACTCTATGAATATGCATAAGCACTAGACATGTTATAGGTGTGATCGTATAGTTTAGTCTAATCGGCATTCATATCTTCTTGGTAGCAATGGAACAGTTAAATGGGTGGTTAGAACGTGTGACTGATAGAAAGTGAAAGAAAACATGGGCACCGACATTTTGGTACTGGATAATTCCAGCTAGACAAGACTGTCCATTTCTCTGAGCAAATAGGGAGTAAGCTGCTGCATGTGTGTGTGTGTGTGTGTGTGTATATATGTGTGTGTGTGTGTGTGTGTGTGTGTGTGTGTGTGTGTGTGTGTATATATATATATATATATATATATATATATATATATATATATATATGTGTGTATGTATGTATAATATAAATATAAATTTCAACATTATCAGACCTCTAGAATTCTACTCACCAGCACCCCAGCGCTTATGTGCCCTGTGAAAAAGTGTCTGTGTCTCCGTAGCTACGAGTAAGCATCACATGATGTGAAACATGTCAGTCACCTTTTTCCTGCAGCGCTTTGGTTGTTTTTTGGATTTTATTTGTACAATATAGACATTGTTTTAAGGAGTGCCGCAGTCCATGATCTTCTTCTATTCAATGCACCTGTGCACAGCCAGCACCTTTTTTGGTTTAGTGGCCAAGGGATCAGCAGTTTTTAAAGCGGTGTCATCTCTCGCTCCCCGCCTCGTTGCGTCCCTTTTCGCATAAGAGGTTTTCTTTGCGTACGTGTGCAATCAGTGATTCACTCAGGGATCTCAGGGGGGGAGACTCACTGCTGGTGGAACCCCAAGCTCCCCCCCCCCACCTTTCCTTAGGTGGCTGACAAACTGAGAGGGAAAGGCAGAACTCCTCCACAAGCACTGCTGACAGACCTTCAACCAGGCATACATGGGATGCTGACACCAGGTATGCTAATTCACACCCTCTAGTGGTAGCAGAGAATACAGGCAAGACTTCCAACTATTCATTAAAAGAAATCCAAAAAGGATCTTCTTGACTAACCATTCCCGCTGCAGGGTACTACTGCAATTAACACAGTGACCCAATCTTCACCCATCACGGCGGACTTGGAGTCTTGCCAGACCTTCAAGGACAGGGTCCCCTTTGATTTATAGGGTCTACTGCCTTGCACCTGTAGAGCGCCCTGCCAGAGCAACCTGTGGTATAACAATGTGACCAAGGCGCTGGATCCCAGGGCCCAGCTCTCCGAAGAGAAGCGTTGCAGGCAAAACCTCGTTCTTCGGTATCGAGACTCGGATACCATCCACTTTTGCCTTTGTTTTGTTTTGGCTTTTTGAATGGATCCGATTGTATAGCTCCCTGTCCCTGGGTAGGGCCCTTCTGGGGAGCATAATGTTTACCGTGACCAACACCTTAGACACTGGTGAGAAAACTGAGGTACTCCCCCATGTGGGAGGGGTTATATAGAGGGGACTTCCAGTCTTGATTATGCCAGTGGCCATCACCTGAAGGTGGCCTATAACCCATGTAGTAATTATTGGCTCTGTGTCCCGTGATGTACTGTAAAGAAATATCTTGTCAGCGATTATGGGTGGAAGGACCTTCAATGATGTAGATCTAAATGGTGGCCCAGAAAAAGCTCCTCCTTTATTGTGAAAAAATATGAGACAATCGCCACAGGGAGATTTGACTCGAGTCTTGCTGTCCACTTCAGATGGGGGGGGGGGGGGAAGCAAAAGCAAGAAGGTGGCGAACCAGGCCTATTGCATTACCATTCCATTAGTAAATTCAACTACCAATGTACTCAAAGTCCAATGTACTCAAAGTACAGGATAAAACGCATGTACCACTATCCAGTCCCAACACTGTATTCATGTCCATCCAAAAGGGCATAGCTTACACGTTTTTCAAGGGATGTGTCCTCTTCAGAGCTGATTAATGGTAATGCTATGGTAATCTTATGGTAATGCCTAGGCTGGTGTAACTTATTTTTGGTGTTTCAAGTTGTGCTGTGCAAACTCTTTTGAAGAAGCAGAAAGAAATGGGCCACATTTTGAGGACTGTAGACAATCCGCTAAGGAAACTGTTGTAAACCCTTACATATACCCATTGATGTGACTGGCCTTAGATGATATACAGAAACGAAACCAATCCCTCTACATAAGTTTGTACCTGTTTATCTGCAGTCTTCTCTTCTATACATCTGTTCAAAATCCAGAATATATCAAGCTTGTCTGAGCTATCAGAAAATGGGGGTGGAGAGCTGAAGTTACACTCTGCAGAGCTCAGTGAGGCAAACTCTTCGAGCTGATTGGATGGAAGGGACACATCCCCCTTTACGTCGGAACAGAGCTGAGGCTGTCAATCAGCTGGAGCTCCCTCCCCTGTCACTTTTTTTTCGCATGGTGTCAGAAAAACTTGTCTGAAGTGATTCATGCAGATAGCAGAGAAACGTATCGGCAAATAGAAATAATGCTTGGCTACATTTCTGCAAATGGAGTTGGAGATTTGGTTAGGATCAATGGTGTCCTCGGTGCTGAGAAATACAGGCAGATTTTTTATCCATCATGCCATACCATCAGGTAGGTGTGTGATTGGCCCCACATTTATTCTGCAGCAGGACAACGACCCCAAACATACAATCTAGGTCACTAAGAACTATCTGCAGTGTAAAGAACAACACAGAGTCCTAGAAGTGATGCTTTGGCCCCCACAGAGCCCTGATCTTAACATCATTGTGTCTGTCTAGGATTACATGAAGAGACAGAAGGATCAGACAGAGGCAGCCTACATCCACAGATCTGTGCTTAGTTCTCCATGTTTGGAACAACCTACCTGCCAAGTTCAAAAACTGTGTGCAGCTGTACCTAGAATATTTAACCACTTAAGGACCGCCTCCTGCACATTTACGTCGGCAGAATGGCACGGCTGGGCACATGCACATATAGGTACGTCCTGTGCTAGTACCCAGCCGTGGGTCGCAGGCGCGTGCCCGCGACCCGGTCCGAAGCTCCGGGACCTGCGGACCCGATCGCCGCTGGAGTCCCGCGATCAGTCCCCGGAGCTGAAGAACGGGGAGAGCTGTGTGGTTAACTCCCAAACTGCAATTGTCATTTTCACAGTAAACCATGCATTTTAAATGCATTTTTTGCTGTGAAAAAGACAATGGTCCCAAAAATGTGTCAAAATTGTCTGAAGTGTCCGCCAAAATGTCGCAGTCATGAAAAAAATCACTGATCGCCGCCATTAGTAGTAAAAAAAAAAAAAAAAAAATTATAAAAATGCAATAAAACTATCCCCTATTTTGTAATAGCTATAAATTTAAAACCAACCAATTTTTTTTTATTTTTGGTAAAAAAAAAAAAAAAGGTAGAAGAATACGTATCGGCATAAACTGAGGGGGAAAAAAAAATGTTTTTATATATTTTTGGGGGATATTTATTATAGCAAAAAGTAAAAAATATTGCATTTTTTTTCAAAATTGTCGCTCTATTTTTGTTTATAGCACAAAAAATAAAAACCGCAGAGGTGATCAAATACCACCAAAAGAAAGCTTCTAATTGTGGGGAAAAAAAGGACGCCAATTTTGTTTGGGAGCCACGTCGCACGACCGCGCAATTGTCTGTTAAAGCGACACAGTGCCGAATCGCAAAACCTGGCCGGGTCCTTTAGCTGCATTTTGGTCCGGGTCTTAAGTGGTTAATGCTGTTTTTGAAGGCGAAGGGTTGTCGCACCAAATATTGATTTCATTTGCATTTCTCTTTTGTTCGGTTTTGCTTTTCATTGTGTTAATTGATAAACTATTAACATTTCTATTTTTAAAAGCATTCTTAATTTTAGTGTTTTTCACACCTGCCCAACACTTGCACAGTACTGTATATCAACTGTGTGTTTATAGTATTTGCCAGGAGTTCCGATGTAATGACTATTGAAAGGTCAAAAGAGGATGTTACTCACGTTATGGTGGATTTTCCAAAATCTTAACTTGACATCTAAATGGGAATAAGAAATGTGACCACTTTTCAGTATTTTTTTCAAGTTTAGTCATAAATTGAAAAATGGACATTTCAGCAAGTGTGATCTTCTGTTTATTTTTGTCATTGTAGATCTTAAGAACGATCCACAGGATTTCAACAGGAACCACAATACTTTTGGTATTTTATAAAATTTTATGTAAAATTCCAAGGAGATGTCTCCTTGTAAAAAAAAAATGTTTGCCTACCCTTTTTAATTCCGTCTGTCTGTCATTCCATAGATGAGAAGAGAGAATTTTCCCACAAACAGCCAGAAAAAAAAGGTACAAATGGTTTCTACGTCCTGTTTCCCCCAAGGCTTACTTGCCTCACTTTCTTTCCTGTATTTATGTTTTATATTTAGAATTTACCCACTTAATGTGGTTGCATAGTGCTTGTGCCATGTATTTTTTCCCATTGTATGATGTAAAATACCTGGTTGATCATGCTCATTCCTGTGCCGCGCACCCCCCCCCCCCCCCTCTTCCCCGTGTGTGCTGAATCACGATAATCAGGGCTGCTGATCCATGATACTGTGGTCAGTTTCTATGCCTCCATCATTCTGCTCTCTGCTTTGACTCCCTCCATCCCTGTCCTCCCCGCCCCTCACCTCCTCAGGCTATTCCTGTAATGCACTAGTAATGTATTAAAATTGCTAGCATCCCCTCTGTTTTAGGTAGATATAAAGCACTGTTTGTTTTTGGTTTTGTTTTTTTAATTGTACTTCTCTAATTTTATACAGTGGACCTGTATAAAATAGTATTTCAGAATATAATCTTTAAAAAATTGACACACAATATTTTTGTAGTGAGCTTATGGGACAGGGATGGCTTTTTTCTTATGCTTGAGGATCTGCCCTATCCAGTTTATATTGTTACAACAATCCTGTACATTTTCACTGCAGAGCAAACTGGATTCATGCTTTATCACAGAAAGTGTAATATAAAAATTGCTGTGTCTATGCCGGTGACAGTCTGCATCATTTACAGTATGTCACTTTTTTAAAGCAGAGTGGAACTTCCGCTTTATGGCCTCCTCCCCGATTCCTGTTTGTGAAACTGAGCTTTTGGGGAGGAGGGGGAGAGCAGGTACCCGACTTTGACAGGTACCTGCTCCCACTTTCGTAAGGCGATCGGAAGTGGAAGTTCTCCTTAAAGTCTTCTGGGAGACAACAGGTCCTAGAAGACTTCGGAACCAGTAACAGAGCGCAGTGGGCACCAGCTGGATCCTGTCCCACGATCCAGAGGTGTGTACACTCACCTGTCCCATTATCCAGAGGTGAGTGTACAGCTTGTATAACAGTGTCAATTTGATGCACCCTCAAAGTAACTCAACACACAGCCATTAATGTCTCAATAGGGTTTGATGGACTGGCCAAGCATGTCTCCAGACCTAAACCCTATTGTGCATCTGTGGGGCATCTTCAAACGGAAGGTGGAGGAACGCAAGGTCTATAACATCCACCAGCTCCGTGATGTCGTCATGGAGGAGAGGAACAGAGGACACCAGTGGCAACCTGCGAAGCTCTGCTGAACTCTATGCCCAAGAGGGTTAAGGCAGTGCTGGAAAATAATGGCGGCTACACAAAATATTGACACTTTGGGCCCAATTTGGAAATTTTCACTTGGGTTTATTCATTTTTGTTGCCAGCGGTTTAGACATCAATGGCTGTGTGTTAGGGAGCTGTGGTGGCTCAACGCGATTGGCACTGCGCTGACAAGCCATTCACCTCTGCAGCTAGGGGTTCGGATCCCGGTCTCGGCTACATGTGAATTCGAGTTTGGTGGTCTCAGCCCGGCTCCCGGTGGGTGTGCTATGCAAGGTAAGCCTGCACACTTGGTACGCCCACCCCCCTCCCACAAAAACCACCACACTTGCACGCAATCGAAATTGGGTTAACATGTACGCACTTTGACCACGCGGTCTCTAAAAAAAGAGAGGCGAAGGACAAACGGGGCTGGTTGAGCGGGCTAGATCCTCTCACTCCCTTATAGGGAGTCCCTCTGCCCCGTTGGGCTTCAAAGCGGAACAGGTAGGGCGGGCTGTGTGGGAGGACCCCCTTACACACCCGCCATTGCCACCTGGGGCATGGAAAAAGGTGGCAGATTGCCTCTGGGGGAGGCCTGCCTACTCCCAACTCCTGCAGTCCGGCTCCTCTCTCGAGTACATGCACAAAATACACTTTAAAAAAAAAAAAAAAAAAAAATGGCTTTGTGTTGAGTTATTTTGAGGGGACAGCAAATTTACACTGTTATACAAGCTTGCAAAGTGGCATTTCTTCAGTGTTGTCACATGAAAAGATATAATAAAATATTTACAAAAATGTGAGGGGTGTACTCACTTTTGTGAGATACACTGTGTGTGTGTGTGAGAGAGATCTCCCCACATTTAAAGGGGTTGTAAAGGTTTGTTTTTTTATTTTCTAAATAGGTTCCTTTAAGCTATTGCATTGTTGGTTCACTTACCTTTTCCTTTGATTTCCCTTCTAAATGTTTTTTTTTCTTTGTCTGAATTTCTCACTTCCTGTTCCTTCTCAGTAAGCTGTTCTGGCTGACTAACCCCCCAGCCAGAGGATGGGGGCAAGCTTACTGAGGAGAAACAGGAAGTGAGAAATTCAGACAAAGGAAAAAAAAACATTTAGAGGGGAAATCGAAGGAAAATGTTTGACCCAACAATGAACTAGCTTAAAGGAACCTATTTAGAAAATAAAAAACTAACCTTTACAACCCCTTTAAAGTGGAGTTCCACCCAAAAATGGAACTTGGGCTTTTCGGAGACCCCTTAGACCCCCCCCCCCCCCCCCCCGTGTCACATTCTGGCACCTTTCAGGGGGGAGGAGGGTGCAGATACCTGAAAAAAAAAAACAGGTATTTGCACCACTTCTGGGTATCGACCGCGGGAGTCACGCCCCTTCCAAATTCCCTCACCGAGTATGGCGGCAGCATCCGAGGACCGAGCAATTGCTCATCCTCGTCTGCCGACTTTGCGGGTGCGCTGAACAGGTAAGTGTTCATTTTTTAAAAGTCGGCAGCTGCAGTGTTTTAAAAAAAAAAAAAAAATTCGGGGGGGGTGTATTGTTCCTCCACTTTTACGTTTTTTTTTTTTGTTTTTGTTTTTCTGTGTGACTGCTGACTATTTCTGTCTACCTTTTTTTTTTTTTTTATTATTTATTTATTTATTTTTTTTCAGCCAGAGATCCTCTACTGGATAAAAATAGAATTGAAGCCTATTCTGACGGTATGTGGTGTTTTTTTTTTTTTTTTTTTTTTTTTTGGGATATGTGTGCATTTGCAACACAATTATATGAAATAATTCTATGAGCATCCCATTTTCAATGCAGTACCCCCCTACAACTAAAAAGCATTTTCAATTATTAAGAGACATTTGACGTCATGTATCGGTCTTATACCGACGTACCTGCTTTATAACATATACAGATTAAAGCCTTTCACTGGAACTATCTGAGGGATACATTGGTTCGATTTCTGTGCTCCATTGTGTTGAAGGGGAACACATTTGAACATCCCAAAAAGGGTGTGATGGACTCGCCAGGGACAGAGGCTTTTGGAGGGAACAGAATGCTGTCCTCTTGCCTATGGGCCCTGAATTTTGGGAGAACGGAGCCCTTTGTGAGCTTTATGCCTGGGGAGCCTTGAGTGTATTTTATTCCAAAATTTAGTATTGAAAAACCACTGCACAAATATCTTGTGATACAAAATCATGCAACACCCACCATTTTATTCTCTAGGGCCTTGATTTCCCTTGATCTCATTGGTTCATGAGTTTGGGGTAGCAGCAGCCAGACCCAGAGATCAAATTTTCCACTTGGGCAGTTGTCCATGCGCCTGGTTATTTGTTTTATAACATACATATGAATGCCTGTGCCGGTAAAAATACACCGTTTCTCTTTCTAATCTTAATGATATTTTTTTTTACAGGTGAGGAAGACCAACTCCAAACCAGTATCAGAAGTAGGTTTCATTGATTGTTTAATATGCTCCAATATATTGGCTCAGTCATGAATTTGTAACGGTTAAAGCAAGCAGTTCGCACCAGTTTTATTTTTTGATCTGAGTTTCTAGCTTGTTTGGTGATGAAGGGCATTAATGTACACTTAAAGCTAAAGTGGACCTAACCAGTCCACCCTATATGCATAGACCTTGTCCCTACAGATATCTGTACTTTCTTCGTTGTTTTTTTTTTTGTATGAGTTAAATGAAAAGAAGTGCTTCCTATCAATCATTTTCCTTTAGAGCTTGAAAAGGTTTCTGCTCTAACTACATACAAAGATCCTTACATTTGACAGTTGAATATTGGCCGTGCAATGTAAACTATATGCAAACCCTCACCTTGTAAAACAACCATTTAGTTTAAAATAGAAATGCTTTTTTCTTTCTTTCTTTTTCTTATACGTGATCACATTCCCTCTCCTTAGCTGCATAAGGAGCTCAGAGAGCCGGGGGAGGAGAAGCAACAGCACATTGATATTCCCAATTAATGGCTGTGCCAGAAGAAGGGGGGGGGGGCGTCAGAACAAGTCTAATCATTGGAGCAAAGCAAGCTGAATTTGCAGCACAGCCACCTAACTGACCATGCTGTGCTCTTTTGCTTAATGTGGTCAGTTTTAACTAGGAAAGCAAAATGACTGGCAGGAACCAGACCAGAGATTTCACACAAAGGAAGAAATACAAAGCAAACGGAATACTTTTTTTTCTCTTTCGTTCATAGACGGACACAGCATCCTTTGACCTTAGGTTATGCTTCTTCCTACCAGGAGATTTAGGCAGAATTCTTACAGCACTTAAGGTGTTTAAAACTTTCCTTCATGCCGCTCCTCCCAGGGGGCGTGGCTCCCCCAGGCATAACCCACACCCTGCTCCAGCAGCTTCAGTTTGTTTCTGCCTAACCGTCAGGAGAGTCAGTCTCTCTCTGGAGTCCTGGACTCTGGAGTTTTTTCTTGCAAATTTTTTTGCATCTTGCGAGTTTTTTCCTTGCTTTTTTATTTTATTTTTTACTTTTGAATCCTGCGATTCTTCTATCAACAACCGACTGGGTGACAGGCTGGGTCCTCGACCCTTGTAGTCCCCCCAGGTTCGGCCTTCGAGCGTGTGCCGGCCCTCAGCTCCGCTTTGGGACGTCCACGACAGGCCCCATTGCTCCAGGGGCGGCCGGGGAACTTCGGTTCTAGGGCACACATATGACCGGTCTTTATGGCCTTGTCACAGTGTGTCTGGCTGACAACCATGCCGTTCGTGGACGTTGGTCTGTCTGGGATACCTCTAGCCGGGTAGTCGCAGGACAGGTAAGTAGTGGCCCCTTACTCAGGTAAGTGGTCTGGCTGGAATGTTATCCCTTGGGAGGTCGACTGAGGGTTTTTCCCTGCTTTCCTCTCTCCCTTATTCCTCTCCCTCCTTCCCCCTTTGGGTGACGGCTGTGCAGGGTTTTTTTTTCCCTGGGGCTCATATTTTTCACTCGGGTATGGCTGGGGCTGTTCTGTGTCACTGCAGGGGACTGTGGTGGTCATTCTGGGCATTTTGCTGTGTGCTGTTTTGGTGTACTGTCTTTTTTGGGTACACTGTCTTTTTAAAACTGCGCAATGGCGGCCATTTTGCCGGAGCCGCGCTTGTGTTATTTGGCGGCCATTTTCTTGTGGCCGGCGCAGTTTTCAGCACTAGTTCGGCCTCTAGTGGCCGTTTCGGCGGGGAAAAAAGACCGCGAATCCTCTGAGGGGACAGACGCAGCGCTGCAGCTTCTCCTCAGCACACACTTGTCCTTCACAGACCGCGCTGTACCAGGGGGGTGGTGAGTCTCAGGGGGCCCCATACTGTGCTCTAGCGGCCGGGAGGTGACCTGTGGGGGACTTTTTTCCTGCCATTGGCAGTGGGGGTGACACGGCAGCTGCAATATGGAGCCTGAATCAGGCCCCTCATTCCTCACAATGCCGCCGGAATTAACCCTTAGCGCCCCTTCCCCTGCCACATCTGTTGAGTCGGTGTCGGCTGTCCTGGAGTCTTTTCTCACCAGGTTTGAAGCTGCCAGTGCTTGGTTGGGGGGTAAAAAGCGCCCCCCCCCGGAGGCTGTTTCTGGGGATATCTCTGACGCAGAATCTGATAACGCTGTTGCTGCTTCTGGTTCTGTCATGTCAGAGGATGCGGGCTTAACCCACATGGACAGCGAGGATGACTCTGCTGCGGAGTCTGCTGCCAAGGAATTTGTTGGAGCTCTTATTACTGTGGTACGTGAGACTCTTCATTTAGAGGATGTGGCGGAGACACCAGCGGTGTCAGTCCCTTTTGGATTCCGCAAACCACCGCGTACCGCTAAGGTATTCCCTTGTGTTCCTTATTTGGACAATTTGTTGTATAAGGAATGGGATACACCGCAAAAGGCTTTTACTGTTCCTAAAAGCTTTGCTACCCGTTACCCCCTGGAGGAGGACTTTTTAAAAAAGTGGGTCACTCCTCCGTCGGTGGACCCTCCTGTGTCCAGTCTGAGTAAGGCTACTACGTTGCCTGTGGAGGGGGCTCCTGCTTTCAAGGACCCTGCTGATAGGAGAGTGGAGGACGTGGCCCGCTCCCTGTTCTCGGTGGTGGGTTCGGCGGTAAGGCCGGCTCTGGCCGGAGCCCTGGTTGCTCAGACGCTAACTGAAAGGGGGAAGCTCCTGCTGCAGGATCTGGAGGTCCAGGGTGCTTCCGAGTCCTCTAGGGACCTGGCTGAGCAGTTGATTCAGGGTCAGGAGTTTCTCTGTGAGGCGGCTATGGATTCGATTCCTTTGCTTTCCTGGGCTTCTGTCTACGCAGTGGTTCTGCGCCGCCTTATATGGCTGAAGTGCTGGTCGGCTGACCAGTCCTCGAAAAAGGCCTTGGTGGATTTGCCCTTTAAGGGCGGACGGCTCTTTGGGGCATCCCTGGATGACATCATTAAGGATGCCACTGGAGGTAAGAGCACCTTGCTCCCTCAGTCGGGGAAGGGTAAGGAACCTCGCCGCAAGCAAGGTCCTACTTTTACTACCCCTAAGCGGTTTTTTCGTGCGCCCAGCGCGGCTGGAAAAGGTCCGCAAGGGGCAAAAGCCCCTGCTGCCGGGCGTAAGCGCCCCTGGTTTAACAAACCAAACAAGCCTGCGGACAAGCCTGCTTCCGCATGAAGGTCTGCCCCCGCCCGGGTCTCGGGACGGCTTCACGACTTCGCGGATCGGTGGAATTCTCTTCTGACCGACCGTTGGGTTTGCGAGGTGGTCGCCTCGGGGTACAAGATAGAGTTCCTCTCTTGTCCCCCAAACAGATTTTTTCCATCCAACCTCCAGCTTCCTCCGGATCGTCGGCTAGCCCTGTCCGGGGCTGTCCAGGATCTTCTGGACAGGGGGGTGGTTGTGCCGGTTCCCTCGCTGGAACGGTTTCGGGGGTTCTACTCCAATCTGTTCGTGGTTCCCAAGAAGGGAGGGGTTCGCCCTGTCCTGGACCTAAAGGCCCTCAACTCCTTTGTCAAGGTGCAGCGATTCAGGATGGAGTCGGTCCGTTCTATCATAGCGGCCCTCCACCAGGGGGACTTCATGGCGTCCTTGGACATCATGGACGCATACCTGCATGTCCCCGTTTGCACAAGCCACCAAAGGTATCTGCGTTTTGCGATCGGGGAGGACCACTATCAATTCGTGGCCCTCCCGTTCAGGCTGGAGTCGGCACCACGGGTGTTCACCAAGGTGCTCGCCCCGATCCTGGCCTTGCTAAGGCAGCGAGGGATCGCTATCGTGGGATACCTGGACGACCTTCTCCTGAGAGCTTCTTCAAGCTCAGAGTTAGAGAAGGACGTGTCCATCACGTGTCGGACTCTGCAGGAGTTCGGCTGGCTTCTGAATCTCAAAAAATCTGTGTTGGTTCCGTCCCAGAGGCTGGAACACCTGGGGATGGTTTTGGATTCGGGGGAGGCAAAAGTGTTCCTCCCATCGGAAAAACTGCGGACCCTGCAATCTGCAGTGAGACAGTTGTCGACCCAGAAGTGGTCGTCTCTTCGCTTCTGCATGCGGGTTCTGGGTCTGATGGTGGCCTCCTTCCAGGCGGTTCCGTATGCCCAATTCCACACCAGGGTACTACAGAAGGAGATTCTGTCACGATGGGACAGGGTCCCATCTTCTCTGGATCGCCAGATTCGGTTGAGCCATCTGGCCAAGTCTTTCCTGGCATGGTGGCTGACGTCTCCGGTGCTTCGGTCCGGGAAGTCTTTTCTTCCGTGCCGCTGGACAGTGGTCACGACGGATGCCAGCCTCTTCGGCTGGGGGGGCGTCTGGGGCACCCAGTCAGCCCAGGGGCGCTGGACTCGGGAGGAGTCCCGCCTGCCGATCAATATCCTGGAGCTCCGAGCGATCAAGCTGTGCCTTGTCAGGTGGTCCCTGGAGCTGCAGGGCCGTCCTGTCAGGATCCAGTCCGACAACGCCACGGCCGTGGCGTACGTCAATCATCAGGGCGTCACAAGGAGCTCGGCTGCGGCGACGGAGGTCGCTCACATACTTCGGTGGGCTGAAAGGTCCGTTCCGGCCCTGTCGGCGGTTTACATTCCGGGAGTTCTGAATTGGCAAGCCGACTTCCTGAGTCGCACGACTCTGGATCAAGGGGAGTGGTCTCTCCACCCGGAGGTGTTTCAGATCCTGTGCCAAAAATGGGGCACTCCAGACGTAGACCTTCTGGCGTCCCGTCTCAATCGGAAGGTGCCACGGTTTGTGGCCAGGTCAAGGGACCCGTGGGCAGACGCGTCGGACGCGTTGGTGGCTCCCTGGGGTCAATATCACCTGATTTACGCCTTTCCTCCTCTAAGGCTCCTACCCCGCCTGCTGCGCAGGGTGGAAGCCGAAGGGATTCCAACGATCCTGATCGCCCCAGATTGGCCGCGTCGCTCTTGGTACGCGGACCTGGTACGTCTGGTGGCAGACGCCCCCTGGCGCCTGCCTCTGAGGGAAGATCTCCTGTCTCAGGGCCCGATCTTCCATCCTGCTTTACAGTCACTGGCTTTAACGGCGTGGCTGTTGAGAACCAGGTACTGAAGGACCGGGGCCTGTCGGGCCCGGTAATCTCTACCATGATGCGTGCACGGAAGTCCACTTCTCGAAAAATTTATCATCGTACATGGAAAGCATACATCTCTATGTGTGAGGAGATGAAGTGGCACCCCCGTACTTACGTGGTGTCCCGGATCCTGCTGTTCCTACAGCGGGGAGTGGACCAGGCTCTTGCCTTGAGCACGATCAAGAGTCAGATTTCTGCTCTGGCTGTTTATTTTCAGCGTCCCGTGGCAGCGCACTCTTTGGTTCGCACGTTTGTGCAGGGGGTCCGGCATGTGGTCCCCCCGGTGCGCCCTCCGCTACCTTCTTGAGACTTGAACTTGGTCCTCTCGGCGCTTCAGCGTGCCCCCTTTGAGGACATTCGGGAGATCCCCTTGCTGACTTTGTCGCAGAAGGTGGTCTTTCTGGTAGCTATTACCTCTATCAGACGAGTGTCTGAACTGGCGGCCCTGTCTTGCAAGGCCCCCTACTTGGTCATCCATCAGGATAAGGCGGTGCTGCGCCCGCGACCTTCTTTTCTTCCGAAGGTCGTTTCGGCCTTTCACATTAACGAGGACATTGTTGTTCCATCATTATGTCCTCAGCCGAAGAACCCGAAGGAAGCCGTTTTACATTCTCTGGATGTGGTTCGGGCCCTTCGAGTTTACTTGTCGGCGACAGCTCCGTTCCGGAAGTCGGACTCGCTGTTCGTGTCTGTGTCCGGTCCCAGTAAGGGCCTGGCAGTCTCGTCGGCCACCATTTCCAGGTGGATCCGACAGGTTGTGCTTCAGGCCTACGCCCTGAAGGGGCGGGCGCCTCCCTTTCGGGTCACGGCGCATTCGACCTGGGCGATTGGAGCCTCCTGGGCTTTCCGACACCAAGCCTCTGTGTTACAGGTGTGTAAGGCTGCGACCTGGTTGTCGGTCCACACTTTTTCAAAGTTTTATAAGGTGGATGTGAGTGCATCTTCTGATGCCTCATTCGGCCGCAGGGTGTTACAGGCGGCAGTTTAAGGTTGGAGTTCCTCCGTTGAGTAACTCCGGTTTTGTTTGGGGTGTAACCTGTTGTTTGCTGTGTTATCTTTCCCACCCCTCGTTTTTTTGACACTGCTTGGGGACGTCCCTAAGGTCAAAGGATGCTGTGTCCGTCTATGAACGAAAGAGAAAAAAGGATTTTTGTACTCACCGTAAAATCCATTTCTCTGAGTTCATAGACGGACACAGCACCCACCCCTCCTTGGTTTGTACTGCTTGTTACGAACTGAAGCTGCTGGAGCAGGGTGTGGGTTATGCCTGGGGGAGCCACGCCCCCTGGGAGGAGCGGCATGAAGGAAAGTTTTTAACACCTTAAGTGCTGTAAGAATTCTGCCTAAATCTCCTGGTAGGAAGAGGCATAACCTAAGGTCAAAGGATGCTGTGTCCGTCTATGAACTCAGAGAAATGGATTTTACGGTGAGTACAAAAATCCTTTTTTTTCATACCGGTTACATGTATGTTATAATATACACATATCAGAAGTATGAAATGTTGGGGTTACATATTCTTTTAACCACTTAACGACCGTCGCACGACGATATACGTAGGCAGAATGGCACGGCTGGGCAGATGGCCTTCCCGGCACGTCCTTTACATCTACCCAGCCGTGGCTCCGGGACCACGAGACCCGCAGACCAGATCGCCGCGATCGGTCCCCGGAACTGAAGAACGGGGAGAGCCGCGTGTAAACACGGCTTCCCCGTGCTTCACTGTGGCGGCTGCATCGATTGTGTCATCCCCTTTATAGAGAGACACAATCGATGACGTCACTCCTACAGCCACACCCCCCTACAGTTGTAAACACACACTAGGTGAAGCATAACCCCTTCAGCGCCCCCTGTGGTTAACTCCCAAACTGCAACTGTCATTTCCACAATAAACAATGCATTTTAAATGCATTTTTTGCTGTGAAAATGACAATGGTCCCAAAAATGTGTCAAAATTGTGCGAAGTGTCCGTCATAATGTCGCAGTCACGAAAAAAATCGATGATCGCTGCCATTAGTAGTAAAAAAAAAAAAAAAAATTATAAAAATGCAATAAAACTATTCCCTATTTTGTAAACGCTATAAATTTTGAGCAAACCAACCGATAAACGCTTATTGCGTTTTTTTTTTGTTTTTTTTTACCAAAAATATGTAGAAGAATACGTATCGGCCTAAACTGAGGGGAAAAAAACTTTTTTTTTTCTATATTTTTGGGGGATATTTTTTACAGCAAAAAGTAAAAAATATTGCATTTTTTTCAAAATTGTCGCTCTATTTTTGTTTATAGCGCAAAAGATAAAAACCGTAGAGGTGATCAAATACCACCAAAGGAAAGCTCTATTTTGTAGGAAAAAAAAAAAAGCCAATTTTGTTCGGGAGCCACGTCGCACGACCGCGCAATTGTCATTTAAAGCGACGCAGTCCCGAATCGCAAAAAGGGGCCTGGTCCTTTACCTGCATTTTGGTCCGGGGCTTAAGTGGTTAAGTGACACTATGGCCAAAAGAGAAAATGACATATGTGACAGTCTGCCACTAGCATTAATCCCCATAACAACATAGTTTATCTGATTATCCAGCCAGTAAGTCTGTCATTTTTCAATTTTGTTTAAAGTGACATTGTGGCCAAAATTAAAGGGGAGTAAACCTTTGTGTGTTTTCATCCTAATGCATCCTATGCATTAAGTGAAAAAAACACCTTGCAGTGTCTGGTCCCCCGAGCCTCCACCATTTTACTTACCTGAACCCTGAATTTCAGTGGGCATGTCCCCGCTGTCCTTCTCTACACGGAGTCCCAGCTTTGATTGGATAGATTGATGGCAGCGCAGCCATTGGCTCCCGCTGCTGTCAATCAAATCCAATGACGCGGGGGGCAGGGCCGAATCATACACTCGGCGTCTATGGATGCAGAGTGTATGACTCAGGAGCGCGCCCGCAAGGTAACCTCCTCGGGAGAGCGCTTCTTCTAGGGGGTTATCTAACGCAGGGAGTAGCCGCCGAGGGCCCCCAGAAGAGGAGGATCAGGGCCACTCTGTGCAAAACTAACTGCACAGTGGAGGTAAGTATAACATGTTTGTTTTAAAAAAATAAAAGCTTTAGTATCACTTTAATGTCGCCCAAAACAGTTTATTACCTGGTGAACCAGCCAGTAAGTTTGTTGTTTTTTCAACTTCCTTTAACATACCAAACTGTCCGACAAAAATAGCAGTTAGAGGGTTAAGACAAACCATTTACCACTGACTGGGGTACTTGCAATAGCCGTTTTTTATTCATTTATGTAAAACATTTATCCCTAAAGGGGGGAAAAAGACTATTGGAGCAACTACTTAATAAATGTTACCTAAAGTTGGGCTTTAATATGTTTGATACATATATAAAGTCAGTCTAAATCTACTAGACCATCTTAAAAGCATCGGTTTAAAATGCTTTTACCACCCACTCCACTGATTGACAGTGTTGCTGTCCAAGGGTAGCTGCATTACTCCTCCAAAGATACAGTGGAGGAGTGAATGAGGCCAGCCCTCTCCTCACCACCCACCATGCCTAAACCCCGTTCCCTTATTACCCTCTGTGCCCCCCTTCCCTCGCTAATCACCCTGGCTGCATGCTTCTTCTTGCTCACTCTGTACCTCCATGCCCCCCCCCCCTTGCTTTCACTCACTCTTGCAAGAAGTGCCCCCCACCTTTTGAGACACAATGCCCCTTTAACCGTGTGTGTAAAAAAAAAAAAAATGCTTACTTTAAATACACATACATTTTTGTTATCAGTAATCGTACATTTCCAAACGCACTGTAGAGTTTGTATGGCCGTTTCAGACATATGTTCTACTGTGATAAGAGAGGCATGGTAAAGAATGTGAGGGGGAGGGCAGGGGAGTTGGGAAACTGCTTCTAGCATACATTTTATCATTCTAGTAAGCTTGATAGAATTTGGTAATATGGTATAGTGTGAGAGAGAGGAAGCACAAGTGTTTCAGTGGGTGTTGGTAAGAAAAGAAGAAATGCTTTTGGGGGGGTATGAGAAAAAATGCTGGGCTATTTTTCAGCTCAACTGCACACAATTGGGTGTTCATGGCAGCCTAGTGTGAGGAGCACCCAATACTCCTGGTAATGAGTAAATTGCAGCCAGTTACCTAAATCGTGTTTTTCTAAATTTCTCCTCTGGTCTCCGAGGAGGTGTGAGGTCTCCCATGCTGTGAATCTCTTGGATTTTTGTGCAATGCAACACCTAAGGAAGGAAGGAAGGTAGAGTGGTTTGTTTCCACTTCGTAGTTAAAGTGGAGGTTCACCCTAAAACAATTATATAATGTTACATCCAGCATACTAACGACATGTACAGTATACTGGTGTTTTGTTTTTTTCGCCGTACATACCGTTATATTGTTGTTCCCCCCCCCCCCCCCGAGTTCTGATTCCCGCGGGACTGGGCGTTCCTATTGAGAGGTTAGATGATTGATGTCTGGTGAAAAACTTCCCATGGCGCGTCACCAGTTTTCTGTAAATAGCCGACCTGCGAGTCGGCTCTACACGGCACCTGCGCAGTCAGCTCTACACGGCGTGCGCAGGCGCCGTATAGAGCTGACTCGCAGGTCGGCTATTTACGGAAAACTGGTGATGCCCCTTATGAGCCATCTGAAGTTTTTCACCAGACGTCAATCATCTAACCTCTCAATAGGAACGCCCAGTCCTGCGGGAATCAGAACCCGGAAACCGGGGGGAAAATAACAATATAACGGTATGTACGGCGAAAAAAAAAAAAATACCAGCATACTGTACATGTCTTTAGTATGCTGGATGTAATGTTATATAATTGTTTTAGGGTGAACCTCCACTTTAAGCTGCCCATACAAGTCCACCCTATGTACATATAAGTACCTGGCTCTGAACAACCACAGAAGCAGGACCCTACGTGTCCTGGAGTATCGTGTGCCACTTTGGGTGGAACTAGGTGCCAGCAATATCATTTCTAGTTAGTTTTGAGAGCTTGAACATTCTGGAATTATGGTGTCCCAGATTTTTTTTTTTTTTTTTTTTTTTTATGTCACAATGTAGAGAATAATAATTCCTATCATCTGTGCCCAGTCTTGCCACACAGAGTTAATCCATCTCTGGGCAATCCTCTTTTATTGTAAAGTGAAAATTAAGACTTCCAGATAAAAACCTGTCTTAATAAAAAGTCCTTTCCGTCCCCTTGCTTCCAGTGACATACATTACCTGTCACAATGAACTGTGGATCACCCCCCATATTATGATAAACATCCAGGAATGTGCATGTGTCCAAGCTAGTGCACGAGATATGTAAAAACCCTGTCACTCGAAGCAAGGGGACGGAAAGGACTTGTTATTTAGACATGTTTTTATCTGGAAGTCTGTTAATTTTCACTGAACAATAAAAGTGGATTGCTCAGAGCTGGATTAACTATGTGTGGCAAGACTGGGCACAGATGATCGGAAATCTTATTCTCTACATTGTGAAATCAAAAAAATAATTTTTTTTGGGTTTAGATCCACTTTAAGTTCTGATTCTCATTTGTACATGTAAGCATGATTGGGTGTAGAGGAAGAAGTAAGGCATGTACAGCAGTACAACAGAAGTAGTAGGTACAGCAAGAAAACCAAGGAGTGTGGATCATGATGACAGTTTGCAATGGGCTTCATGGTCGGGTCTTTGGTGGACCCCCAACAGAGGTTTAACAAGCAGCAGATACCCCATCTTAATTTTTTTATTTATTTTTTAAGCCCTAACCATGACCATTTTTTATTTTATTTTCACCTTTGTATTACCGAGATGTATTGCTTTTTTTTTTGGGGGGGGGGGGGGGGGCTAATAATTTTGGCCTAACAAAAACGTATAGCACGACATATCCATGAACTTGCACTTATTAGTTGAATGACACCATTTCTTTCTCCTACTTATACTTTTTTGATCCCACAGGTGCAGAAAACCAACCCAAACCTCAACCAGTAAGAGGTACAGTTCATTGATAATTTAATAAGCTATAATATAATCATTTATTCATTCATTCAGTAGGTTTACTTTACTGTTTGGTGTTTTGCAATTTTTAGGCTTAGGGCCCTTTTACACGGATTATCTGATCAGCTCTGCCTATCGCTTTTTCAAGTGGACCTAATTGGACCCTCCAGTCTTCCCTATGGAGCGGTGGATGTCATGGGGGACATGTCCGCTGACATCCACCGCTATCCAAACCGATCCTCTCCGCAAAATCCTGACGGATGGTGGTCCCATTTTCCATCCGTCTGGCGGCTTGGATGAAAACAGACGGGCAGTCCATTTTCACCTGATTTCACCATAGAGGAGACGTGGAACTATGTCAATCTCCGCTCTGCACAGACCTGTTATCCGCCTGCTCAGCAGGGGTCAGCGACGCGATCCCTGCTTAGCAAGCAGATTCCGTTCCAGGGAGTTGCCCGTGTGAAAGGGGCCTTACACATTACAAGGCCAATTCTGTTCATTCTTCCAACTGCCACAAACTCATAGTTGCATGTGGAGATGAACACCATGTGGCAAAATTAGCGGTTGTTTTTATCCCTTCAATAAAACACAGCTGATATGATGATAATGGAAAGATTGATCATTGAGATTTCTAGCATGGAAAACATGTGAGAGTGATAAAGGGCACTAATGTATGTTTAAATTTAAGTCTAGGGAGGATATTGCATATTGCTGTAGCTCCATACAAGGATTCTGCCATTTGATAGTTGAATGCTGGTAGTCCAGCTTTACTGTGGGAATGACGGTCTAGTGCTGGCCATACACTGTTAGATGATTTTTATTTTTTATATGTAGCCGGCAAGATGAATGTACAAAACTATCAGATTCCCCCACCTACACAAACAAAGTGAATGACGGAATCTAGCCCCGTGACATTGTATTATGACAGCAGTGGCTATCACTTTGTCCTTTTTGACCAAAATCAATTAAACAATTGACTTCTGTTGAGCTGGAATGACCACATACTGATCAAAGTCCATCCGGCCCCTTCTGAACCAGTCCAATTTTGATCAGTGTATGGCCAGCTATACTCTTGGCTTGAAAATATGCCTACAGACCGCGCATAGCAATATAAAAAAATTTTTGGAGACCGACCATACAGGTATTTGCAGGCACATAAGTTTTATCAGTAACGTTGAGACAGTTTTTGCATCAACAAGTAAAAGTGTATGTGGCATGTGGTTCTGAACATTTTATCATGATTCTCATGATAAACTCGGTTTATTACTACTGTAGGATAGTTTAAAAAAAAAAAAATATTTGCAGATCACAAAAAGTTCCTCCTTCAGGGCTATTGTAAGACAGTCAGTCATACAGTGTGCATAGAAATTAATCGCCCCCCTTTTTAAAATAATCACAAGTTGTTGTTTTGCAGCCTGAAATGAAGACAGACACCAGTTTTGTTTTATCCAGCTGTATTTACTAGTGCAAATTATAACATCCAAAGCTATAACACCAGCATGTCAGATTTTTTTTTTTTTTTATAAATTCCTTAAAGAGGAATTCCAGCTGTTTCTGTGTTTATTAAAAGTCAACAGCTACAAATAGTGTAGCTGCTGACACACTCGCCTGTCCCACGGCCAAGCGATGCAGCCGCCCAAAGCCTCGGTCCTCTCCCACGGCATTACTAGTGTGGGGACCCGGCTGTGACAGCTTGCGGCTACACAACCGGGTGCTCACTGCGCATGCGTGGAGAACTTCCGCTCGGGGCGGCACTCCAAACAGAAATGGGAGCTGGGTACCTGTCAAAACTAGGTACCCCCCCCCCCCCCAAAAAAAAAATGACATGCCAAATGAGAGATCCTAGGGAATAAAATGGTGGTCATTGTAATTTTTTATGTAACACTGTATTTGCGCAGAAATTTTTCAAACGCAATTTTTTTGGAAAAACAATTTCCCGAATTTAAAAAAAACACTAAAGTTAGCCCAATTTTTTTGTATAATGTGAAAGATGATGTTAGGTATCCATTTACTTTGTGCAACATGTCACGCTTTAAAATTGCGCACACTTGTGGAATGGCACCAAACTTCGGTACTTCTCCATGGGCTACGCTTTAAAAATGTTTTACAGGTTACCAGTTTAGAGTAACAAAGTAGCGTTCACTTCTGCTTGCGAGCACGAGGGGATGGGGCGCTTTTAAAAAAATATTATTATTGTTCAACACTTTTTTCCTTTATTTTTTGGCTCACTTTTATTCCTATTACAAGGAATGTAAACATCCCATGTAATAGGGATAGGGCATGATAGGTCCTCTTTATGGAGAGATCTGGGGTCTAGAAGTCCCCAGATCTCTCCTCTATGCTGTAAAGCCAGAGATAAAAATAAATAAAATCTCTGGCTTCCCAGAAAAAAACCAGCAATGTTTTACATCTGCTGGCAGCGGAAGTGACATCATGGTGTCACTTGCGGTCTCATAGAGATGGCCGGGGACCATCTGGTCCACAGTCTGCTTTGTGGTAAACCGACGCCATTGCCACATCGTTCTCCAGCTCTCCGATCAAACGGGTGAGCCAGGAGAAGCTCCGGAGGGACACCCCTCCCTCCCGCCACCTGTAAAAGCAATCGAGCAACTGAAAAGCCGCCATGATTGCTTTTACATTGCAGGGAATCACCGGCTGAAAAAAACAATATCTGAATGATGCCTGCAGCTGCTGGCATTTTTCAGATATATTGACTCCAACCGAAGGACTTTATATGATGTCCACCTAAGGTTAAGTGGTTAAACCCCATAGAAAATCTGTGGAATGACTTGACTGCAGTCTGCAAATGGTCATCAGCTAAATTAAGTGAACTTGAGCAGTTCTGCAAATATTGGAAAGTCCTAGATGTACAAAGTTGGTAGAGACATATCCCCATAGACTAAAGGCTGTAATTAAAGCAAAATGTGGTTCAACAAAATGCTGACATAAGGGGGTGATCCTTTTTCCAACTCGGAGATTCTGTTTTTGAATTATTTTTTTTCTGTTGGTGTTATCTTTCACTTGGATGTTATAAGTTGCACCAATAAATAAAGCTGGATAAAACAAAACTGTCTTCATTTCAGGCTGCAAAGCAACAAAATGTGATTATTTTAAAGGGGGTGATTCTTTTCTATACCCACTGTCTAAAACACTCTGTACTTTTTTATTTATTATGGTCTTGGGCCCCTTTCACATCTGCGGACCGTATGTCCGCTTTTTCATCCATCGATCTCGCCCGCTTACGCATTCCTCCGATTCTGAGGAAAACCCTATTTTTCCTTCCGTGATTGGATCGGGTCAACACGGACAGACGGTCCGTGTTCATCCGATCCCCCCCATAGGGGAGAGCGGAGAAAAGACAGGGCGGTCCCTGACAGTGTGCGGGGACCGCCCTGTCATCCGCCGGCTCAGCCGATATCAACGGAGCGATCCCCCTGAGCAAGCGAAGGTTCACGGGGCGGATCAGTAATGATCCGCCCCGTGTGAAAGGGTCCTTACAGTACACCTGAACGTCTGCAAACTCCCCCCGTGTCTCCTGTAAAACAATGATTAAATGGAAACAATGGGATCAGCAAGGTGGTTTCACCTAATGAAGACATTTTGCCTTCTGGGCTGTGTTTTAGAGCACAGCAGTTCCTAAAATAGAAAAGGAGAATACTGATCAGATACAGTTATCAAAAGATATGAGCTCCAAACAGCTCAGTTTAGTAAAATCAGCTAACGGGGTCAATTTAAAGCTAGAAACATGAAAACAGATGTTTATAACTGTATATAATTGTGTGAAATTCTTGTGCATAAGGTGGGCTCAGCAAGGTGGTTTCACCTAATAAAGAAATTTGCAAATAATTCCCTCCACTGGTGATATCTTTCTCATCAGAGGACTAGTGAAACTGTCTGTTTTGAGACCTCATTCAAATACAACTGTTTGTCTTCCAGGTACATTCTGGATCCTGATTATAGCTTTGATTGTTATTTTACTGGGAGTTTGTATAGTAGTCCTGAAGAATCCTAACACACTCAGCGCAGAAAAACAACAAAAAAAAGTAATGGAATCTTTCCAGGATAAGTTTAGAAAGTTTCCAATTCTTTTTTCTGGTCAGTCATCGGACCTTTGGTACAGGAGCCAAAGGATTTTAGAATTGCAACTCCGTCATGGGAATGAAAACAAGGAACCTGCCATTATTTTATTAACCGGTGCCCAGGATGCAAAACAGATGTTGCATTGTGTAGGAAACTATCTGGCAAAAACCTATGCTTCTACCCTTAACGGCAGCTACACAGTCCTCTCTGGGACGGATATGCCCTCTGAAGACAGTGAAGATGTTAAGATGAATATTGATCAAAGGCTAAATGCAGGATTCCAAGGTAACAGTAAAGCGGCAGTGCTGCATCGTTTAGAATTACTACCTCCTGGGTCGTTGATCATTCTCTACAAATATTGTGACCATGAGAATGCGGCTTTTAAGAATGTTGCACTGGTGCTAACGGTGCTTTTGAAGGACCCTACTTTGCAACCAGACATTGGGCTTAATGAACTGGAGGAGACCGTCTATGACTTCTTAAAGGAAACATTCATTACTCAAGGAAAGTCCAGGACGTCCCATAACGAGATGGATGGAGACAAGCTGGGGGGAGTGTGGAGTCGCATCTCGCATGTTGTGCTGCCTGTGTTCCCTGGAAAACAGAATGTGAAAGAATGTGAAGAATCCAAAACCAGTCCATGAAGATAGCAATTCTTTTAAGCACAACATGAAATGGGATCAGTGCTATATGTGCACTCATACAGAGCTCTATGTTCAGAATTGTTTGAAGGAAATCTAGTTTCCCATAAAAAT
Source organism: Rana temporaria (assembly GCF_905171775.1). Lineage (NCBI taxonomy): Eukaryota > Metazoa > Chordata > Amphibia > Anura > Ranidae > Rana > Rana temporaria. The sequence continues at coordinate 156,983,363 of NC_053495.1, read as the reverse complement.
ATAATTCTTTAATTTCTTCTCCAATACCCCACCAGAAAACTAAAATGGAGCATTTGATTGTTACAGGTAAAGAAACCAGTTCATTTGTCAAACACTTTTAGCCTTAGTCCATTGTGTCCATATACCATTGTTGATAACCCTGGACACCAAGGCTGGAGTAAAATAGGACTTTCTCGGTCTTTTACCTCACTTCTCATCAACATTGATGGTCCTCAGCTCTGTCCTGGGTGACGGTTGTGGTTAGAGAGATGGACCACCAATTGTAATGACACAAAACTTTGTGTATATCCACATCCAGCCAGTGACGTAATCTGAAGTTCATTCATTGGCTGCGGCTTTCACTCCAAATACCTCATAAAAAAAAATGTGAGCTCTGAACGGGAAAGTGGCATTGTCTATTAAAAATGATGACTTCTTCCACAGAGATGAATTGAGCATAAATCTAAAAAAAACTATACTTGTGACTGGAAGTATAATTCAGCTAGATTCTGAGTTGGTAAATATATATTTTTTTTAATTTGCTTTAATTTGAACTTCTGCAATGATAAAAATCTACTGTTGCTTGGGTACATCGTCACAGGCCCTGAATAAGCATCCAGCTAGCATTGTCTAAATCACCTTCCCTGTCAGTGACCCAGAAGTATTGAGGCTGGTGGATCAGTATGGCAGCTAGAATTTTTAGGAGGGTCTGCTTTGACATCCCATGTATTTTTTGCAATACAAGGTGAACTGGTAAAATACAAAATGTCATAATAAATAGGCCACAGATATTTATGGAGGAACTCCATTAAACATGTTTATCTAAAATGGTCACAAAAAAAAAGTTAATTTTAGAAAACTGTGTAGTTTGTGTGAAAGTAGTGTCCCCATGTCACTTTCTACTACATACTTTTAGCAACCAATGAATTATGCCGCTAGGTGCTGGAGAAGGTCTTTGAAAGTCACAAGAGATGATCAAAAGCACTTATGTATTGTCTGCTTTTGGTGCACTGGCTCCCTGTTTTCTGCAGAATCCCAAAATAAAGCCAAGCTGAGCAGTGTCCCTACCCTACACATCTATGTACAGTCTTTTCTTTTTGACAATGTATTTTTATGTTATCCCCATTTGTATGAATGCTAGGACCTGTGTGTATAATTTTTGTCACTATGTGATGCCATTCTTTAGCATAGCGATGTGACTTGAACGTACCTGGGTTTAAAAAAATATAAAATAAAAAAAAGTTCACCTCCATTCATAGGTCACATTTCATCCATAGAAGCTGTAGTTACGTCTTCTTTGAATGGTGTAGGTGGATGGAAAGGGCGGGTATAGTTGGGCACTCTTGATTAGGGCATGTGACAGCTCCTTAGTTCTATTAACCTCCAATGCACTGGAAAATTTCCAGGGTGGGGGGCATTGAAGGAAAATTTCTACTTTTTTTTTTTTTGGTAAACTTAAGCTTTAAAGGAAACCTGTAACAAAACAAATCACCTCTGAATGCCTGAAGTAAGACCCCTTTCACACTGGGGCGGTTTGCAGGCGCTACTGCGCTAAAAAAATAGCGCCTGCAAACCAAGCTGAAACAGCGGCTGCTTTTTTCACTGGAGCGGTGCGCTAGCAGGACCACTCCAAAAATCCTGCTAGCCGTGTCTTTGGAGCGGTGAAGGAACGGTGTGTTTACCGCTCCTGCCCATTGAAAACAATGGGATACCGCTGGCATAGCTTCTCTGCAGAGGCGCTTTGCAGTGGTTTTTAACCCTTTTTCGGACGTTAGCGCGGGGGGTAAAACCACCCCGCTAGCAGCCGAAAACCGCTGCGAAATTGGCAGTAAAGCTTTAACGCCCCAGTGTGAAAGGGGCCTAAGAATTGTATCTCGCAACTCCGAGCAGCCATTTAAATTCAGAATGGTATTAGAATTGACAGTTGGAAAATTTAAAGTTTCAAATACATTACAAGCATTTTTTTGTTTATGGATCTGAACTCTGCTGCATTGCTTTCAATGTACATTCACGCATCCCTAAGGCCCCTTTCACATTGAGGCGTTTTTCATGCGGTACAGTGCTAAAAATAGCGCTGCTATACCGCATGAAAAATCATGCCCTGCAGGCTTCAATGTGAAAGCCCGAAGGCTTTCACACTGAAGCGGTGCGGTAGCAGGAACGCTCCAAAAGTCATGCTAGCCGCATCTTTGGAGCGGTATAGGAGCGGTGTGTTTACCGCGCCTTCCCATTGAAATCAATGGGAAACCGCGGTAATACCGCCCGTAGCGCGGGCGGTATTAACCCCTTTTCGGCTGCTAGCGGGGCCTAAAACCTCACAGCTAGCGCCCGAATATCGCGGTAAATACGACGGTATAACGGCGCTACAAATAGCGCGGCTATACCGTCACCGCGGCTCCACGCCTCAATGTGAAAGAGGTCTTACACAAAATTCAAAGACCTGTGTCTGAGGACATACGTATGCCAGATGCAGGTATTGGGGGGGAACAAATTTATGCACTGCAATTTGTTTTATTTTTTAAAGTCGGCAGCTACAAACACTGAAGCTGCTGACTTTTAATCAGGACACTTATCTGTCCAGGGAGCCCGCAATGTCAGGCCCCACAAGGCCAATCCGTCCATCGGATTGGATGCAGGCGCCGTCATTCCAACTAAGGGAAACTGGCAGTGGAGCCTTCATGTTTCACTGCCGGTTTCCTGAGAGACGCACAGGTCCCAGAAGGCAGCGGGGGAGAAGAGGACGTAACTTACTGGGCCGTGGCGAGGCTGGGACAGAGGTACACAATGTACTTCATAAAATGTAAGTAAAAAAATGATCCAAAATCAAGTAGTGGAGGGTTTGTCTTTCCTTTAAGACAAAGTTGTAAAAGTGGGTGGGACTCCACTTTAAAGACATACTGAAAAAAATATAGGCTTCCACATTTTCCTTTTCTTATGTAAAGACACGCTGACTAGCTATATTACTCATCCTTTGGCTTTAATACTTTTACTGAAGAATAAAACATAGACAGATCAGTAGGTTTGGCTTTAGTGGTTGCTTGTTTCAAGTAAGTGACTTTAAAAGTATCAAAGCCATTGAATGGTAACCATGCAACTGGCATATTTAGATAGAGTTGATAACTAATTAATTAACTTATTTACCTCAGTACACTTTTCTTAAAGGAGAAGTATAGCCAAAGCTACTTCTCCTATGGATCACATAAGTTCAGTTAAATCTGCACTCCTGTGACCAGCTTTCAGCCGACAGCGGACTGAAGCCCGCTGTCGGCCAATGTCACTCAGCTGGTCCAGGCTTGAGAAAGGGGCCGACCATATGGTCTGTATCCATCCAGACGCCTGGACCAGCACCTGGCTTAGCCTCTTGGCGATCCACCGAGGGCTTGAGCCAGCCCCTCCATAGCCCCAGTGAGCAGAGAGCTGCTGATTGACAGTCACAGCCCTCTGCTCAGAGCAGAGGGGAGAACTGAGTGATCACTTAGTGTTTGATCGCTCAGAGCTGGCGGGGGACAGATGCAGCATTGTATTGATGCTTCATCCACCAAGGAGAGCATGATTGTGTTTTTTAAAATCCCAAACTTCTCTTTTAAGATCACCTGCCAGCTTTGGCATTAAATTTAGCAGATACAGTGCAGCTCCGCTGAGTAGACATTGAGTAGGTTTGTATCCATTGCTTCTTGCATCTACACATTGCAAAAATGATGCAGCAGCTTTGCATGTTAGCCAATCCGCTTCTTAATTCGGCTTGTTCAATTAAACTTTGACATACAAACCTGGAAGCTGATTGGTTTTCTATGCACAGTCGCACCAGATTTTGCGCACTCAAGTTCTGATAAATAATCCCCATTGTGCTCCATTTATAAAGCAGTGGTAAAGTCTTACTTCTGCTGGTTTGGTAAATAAAACAAACGAATAGCACATATACAGAGAAGAGCAAATTGCTCTCCTGGCTTTGGGTCCTCAAAGCCCAGCAAAGCGCTAATGCATGAGAGTAAAAACAAAAAAAGTAGAGTAGAGCTCAGACATGTGACCTGTCTCTCTTCCAATTGGGAGGTCTCTGCTGCGTTAAGCTTAGAAACTCTGACATACTACAGGCTCCACACCTCAGCCCGCATTTTATGAATAGAGGCTGTAAAAGGCAGTCCATGGGGAAAGTAACCCTGCAATGTAGTGCATCTCCAAAACTTCTCTTGTAAATTGGCCCTTTTTGAAGTATGAAAAATATTTTTTGTAGCTGGCACCACATCCTGTTTTGAAACAGTGTTTCAGCTGTTACAAATAAAAGGGTAAATCCCGCAAATGGCTATACTATTGTGTGTGTATATACATGCATGCATATCTATATATCCTTCTTTTTTTTTTTTTTTTTTTTTTTTTTAATGCTTAATTTGTACTGTTGGTTTGAATACACTGGTGTTTTTTTCTTTTTCTTTTTCTTTTTTCCAAGCTCAAAGCGAAGTGACACGCCGGCGAAAACCATGATCTTGCAATACCTGTTCATTTTGTCTAGGGTGATGGGAATAAGCACAATACTTACCTTATTCCTCATGCCTCAAGCAACCAGCGCTCTCCTCTGCTCCTGGATGTGGACAGCTCTTAATAAGTGAGGAGAGGAATAAGCCAAGTATCTCACCTTATTCATCCTCCTAGACAAAATGAGTGGAGGGGACCACCACTGCTAGGGTAGCTTTTTTTTCTCCAGCCTGGAGTCCAGCTTTAAAGTGTATGTAAATCCTAAGGACCCATTTTCTTTCTTGTGGTACATTAACATGCTAATTAAAATGAATGGACTGCTAACTCCACTTAAGTACATCACTCTTTTAGCTACCACAGTGCATTGCTGTGCGATGCAGGATGTGACAATGCAGGTGCGTTGCCTTCTGCATTTTTCAGTTTGAATGTCAACGTGATGCATGTTACTTGCATTACTGTGCGTTGTGTTAATATTCACAGTAACAGACGCATTTCTGCAACGTGGAAGTGTAATACCACGTACACACGATCGGATTTTTCGATGGACTTTTTCCATCGGAAATTCCTATCGTGTGTGGGCCCCATCGGAACAAATCCGTTGGGAAATTCCGATCGTCTGTGTGGAATGCAATCGGAGAAAAATCCATGCATGCTTAGAATCAAGTCGACGCATGCTCAGAAGCATTAAACTTAATATTCTCGGCTGGTCGTAGTGTTTTACGTCACCGCGTTTTATACGGTCGGAATTTAGTCTGACAGTATGTATGGAAGTCGGCTTTATCGGAATTCCGATGGAAAATTCCATCGGAAATCCGATCGTGTGTACGTGGCATTAATGGGCCCTTAAATCACATTTTTAGTATGTTTTGACATCATGCCTCGCTTTATACTACTTTGGTAAGCAAATGTTTATTTTTTCTTACTTAAAGATCCTGCCAATTACAACACTTCCTAATGGGGGTTGACCTCTATAAATTGCATGCCAGTTAGCATCCACATTGTCCACCTGCTATACGAGTTCCTTTGGTTGGCTTTTCGACTGCTTATCTGATGGACCTGATAAGCAGCCCAATGGCTCACCTTGCAGACTGACCATGCTGCTGCTTTTTGTGAGGTGGTGGCTTAGTGTTGTCAGCTGGCAACAGGAAATCCTGTTACTGGCAGGATCTCCAGAAAAAAAAAAAAACTCTACAATAACTTGACAATAAAATGATTTTCTTAAAGTAGAAGTTCAGGCAAAACTAACGCTAAACCAGCTCTCTGCCATATTCTAAACCCAGGGGAGTCCAAACTTTTTTCAAAGAGGGCCAGATTTGATGAAGTGAACTTGCGTGAGGGCCGACCATTTTGCCCGACATTCTTTGAACCATTAAAATTAAAAGCAAATGAACTAATACACTGCCCAACAAGAATTCTCCTGCCTTTTTGGCTGTGTGGTCAAGATTCTAAGGATGAGCATGGGCGTGTTATCTGGATATACTGTATTTATCGGCGTATAACACGCACCTTAACTGTAAGAGGGAAGTTTCAGGATTTTTTTTTAATTTTAAATAATTGTGAAGCAAAATAAGGGTCATTGCCCATCAATGTAGCATAATCAGTGCCCACCTGCAGCCTCACCATTGCCATGAATGCAGCCTCTGAATGCACGATGCTCTGGGATTCGTTGGGATCTACAAAAGAGATCTATGTCCAAATTGCCAGTGGGGCCGCATTAAACTGGAACGCAGGCCGCAATTGGCCCCCGGGCCGGACTTTGGACATGCTTGTCTAAACCTATTCCATCTAACCCTGTAAAGCAAAAATCGTTATACTTACAGTGCATACGGAAAGTATTCACAGCCTTATTCCAAAATGTAATTCATTACTTTCCTCAAAATTCTACAAACCATACCCCATAATGACAATGTGAAAGAAGTTTGTTTGAAATTTTTGCAAAATGTATTAAAAATAAAAAAGGAAAAAAATCCTATGTACATAAGTATTCACAGGCTTTCCTCAATACTTTGGCACCAATTACAGCCTCAAGTATTTTTGAGTATGATGCTACAAGCTTGGCACACCTGTTTTTGGGCAGTTTCTCCCATTCTCCTCTCGCCACAGAGAAATGCGGGAGCTCTGTCAGAGTGACCATCCGGTTCTTGGTCACCTCCCTGATGAAGGCCCTTCTCCCTCGATCGCTCAATTTAGCCAGGCGGCCCGCTCTAGGAAGAGTCTTGGTGGTTGCAAACTTCTTCCATTTACAGGTAATGTAAGCCACTGTGCTCATTAAGACCTTCAATGCTGCAGAAATGTTTCTGTACCCTTACCCAGATCTGTGCCTCGATACAATCCTGTCTTCGAGGTCTACAGACACTTTCTTGGACTTCATGGCTTGGTTTGTGCTCTGACATGCACTGTGTTAACTGTAGGACCTTATATAGACAGGTGTGTGCCTTTCCAAATCCTGTCCAATCAAGTTGTAGAAACATCTCAAAGATGATCAGTGGAAACGGGATGCACCTGAGCTCTATTTTAGGTGTCATGGCAAAGGCTGTGAATACTTGTGTACATTTTTTTTTTTTCATTTGCAAACAAACATCTTTCACGTTGTCATTATGGAGTAGGGTTTGTAGAATTTTGAGGAAAATAATGAATTTAATCAATTTTGGAATAAGGCTGTAACGTAACAAAATGTGGAAAAAGTGAAGCGTTGTGAATACTTTCCAGATGCACTGCATCTATTCTGCACCCAATCCAGTCCCAGCATCAGCTGTCAGCGGCAGCTTCAGTGTGGAGGTGGTTGCAGGAGAGACAGCTGACAACGGAAGCCCCTTAGTAAGTCTATGGGTGACATCACTTCCCAGGCATTTGAGCATTTTTTTGCTTTACAGGGTTAGATAGATTTAGGTTTGGAATGTGACAGAGAGCCGGTTTAAAGTTGGCACCTCCAGGTGTGGTGAAACTACAAGTCACATGAGACATTACAAGACCCTGACAATCACAGGCATGACTCCTAAGCCTCGTACACACAATCTAATTGTTGGCCAACTGAGCATCTGATTTTTGTCTTAAGGGCGTGTGCCTGGTTCTTGTCTTGCATACTAATGGTACACAATTGTCGTGCAACAAACGCAAACATAGTGACGTACTACAGGGAATTTCAGCTCTTGAGCGCCACCCTTTGGGCCCCTTCTGCTAATTTCGTGTTTGGTGAACATTGATTCCAAGCATGCGTGTTTGTACTTTCAACTTTTGTGTAGCAGATTTGTGTACTGACCATCAGAAAATCTCACAACAAACCGTTTTCCGCCGAAAATTTACTAGTCTGTCATCCAACATTTGTTGGCCAAACGTTGGTCAACAATTGTCAAAATGGGCGTACTGACAACAGACAATCCCCTGCCAACAATCGGATCGTGTGTTCGAGGTTTTAGAGGCAGAGGCATGGATGGGATTTGTAGTTTCACCACAGCTGGAGGGCTGAGGTTGCCTACCCCTGCTTTAGGCTGTATATAGTGTGACATGATGTCCTGAACATTTTGGGGTTACATACACTTTACTTAAAGCCTGTATATATATTTTGAGTTTAAGGCTATAGTGTAAATATAAGTTCAGCATTTTTCATGCTCTAGTAGAGCTTGGCAACCTTTTGATGGTGTGTTCTGCACCTTTATGGCATTGCTAGAATACTGCTGAATCTTGTTCCATGTCTCATTCTCCATTTTATTCAGTGAAAATGGCCTACTTTGCAAGATTACGGCAATTTTAGAGCCAGTGCAAAAATTATTATAAGTGGAGATAGTGGATTGATTACTTTGCTAGATTCAGCTGTAAGATTTCCCTGCCATGGTTCTACGTTCCACCCACATTGGAGTTTGTTTCCTCTCTTAATATAACTTAAGAGGCAAGACCTGGGAACATGGATCTTGCTACCAGAGTCTCCAAGCTATAGAGTAAATTTATGCGACATCCAGCTAAGCGAACCGTTAAAATTAATTGATGTTGACTGTTTTACCTGCCAAGTATTTTTTAATTCTGTTCAAGTGCCATGATCTAGGTTCCCCTGTCAGATGGCATAATCTGACTATAACCTCCAGTACAGCTGAGGGCAGTACAACTTGGTCAAATGTCCTACCCTCTCCTGAGTATACTTGCCTGTTTTAAGTTTCCTCCGGTCTGGTGATGTGTGATCCTCTGTGGTAGTGAGCGGCGGTTGCAGGGGAGAGTGGGGAGCACTCAATGTTTGTGAATTACTGGAACCATGCTGTCATTTATAGGCACCATTGTCGGCACTCCATCCTCCCCCCTGCAGCAGCCACTGTCTGACACAAGGCTAGCTGGAGTTGTGGATTAGGCCAGTGGACCAGAGGGTGCTAAAAATAGGTAAGTACACACCTTTTTTAAACAGGTTAGGCAGCATAGCTAGTAGGAGGGGAGGAAATTGTTTTTAAATAGTGTAAAGATGAAATTCTACTTAAAAGGTCAGTCCACCCACTGATATTTGAAGCTGAACCTGTGAAAACGAAATGCTGTTAGCTGACAGCATAAGTGATCTGTCTAAGTTTTTTGTGTTGGCTGCTTTGGAATCATTTCCTAACATGCCCGAGGGTCCTATCAGCTGGGCTTTGGCCCGCTTTCACAATACTGCAGTGAGGTTTTCCCACACTGCAGGTGCAGTGCAACTAACCCACATGTTTGGAGCGGGTTAGCACAGTTGCATTGTGTCCCTCATGTTTGGTGTTCCTTCTGAAAGTTCACCAAACATGTAGAACACAACTCTTATCGAAAAGCGCAGCTAACCAGCTCCAGACATGCAGGTAAGCAGCGGTGCCAGAATACCACCCTACAATAGTGTGAATGGGCCCTTTGTAATTAGAGTCTTCACAGCTGGGCTCTTTCACTGGATGGCAGAAGAGGAGGGGGACCGAGCTGCTGACATAGATCGTCACAGCCCGGTCTCCCAGATACCTGTCAAAGACAGGTATCGGCTCCCCCCCGAAAGGTGCCAAATGTTGGAATCGGATGAGTTGAAGTTCCACTTTAAAGGGGTTGTAAAGGAAAAAGTTTTTTCACCTTAATGCATGCTATGCATTAAGGTGAAAAAACTTCCGACTACACTGGCCCACCGTTATACTTACCTGACCCCTCAAAAGTCCCACGCTCGGCCCCAACATCCTCTTTGCCGCTCAGCCTGGCTGTTGATTGGCTAGAGAGGATTGGATTGAAAGCAGCGCAGCCATTGGCTGGCGCTGCTGTCAATCACATCCCATGACGCAGCACGCCGAGGGGCGGGGAAGAGTGATACAGTGAGCAGCTATGGCCGCTCGCTGTATCACAGAAGCACGCCCGCAAGGACTCCACACAATGCGAGGGAGCTCGCATGAATGTGGGGAGGACCAGAGACAGCCACTGAGGGACCTCAGAAGACGTGGATCAGGGCCAGTGGACTATTCGTGGATGTTCACACATCCAATGGAGGGCTATAGGCCCTGCATCGGTCTTAACCCCTTGGCGTTGACAGTAGACATGTATCCGGCCTCTTGGCACGTGGGCCTTAAAACCGAGTGGCCGCATATGTGGTCCTGTGTAAACCGCTTACTGCGCTTTCCCTGCATGCTCCCAGCATGGTAGCCGATTGGGATTGGTAAGCTCCCGATGCATACTTGCGATCGGGAGCTTTCCGATCATGTGACGACCACTGAGACATCCCATCCTAGCAGTCGCATGACTCAAATGCATGCCTCCTGGCTTTTAGAGCTCTTAAAGGGCCTGCAAAGAAGGGTTAAAAATATCAGAGGGCATCTGACTACAGTATCCTAGGGGGAGAAGTGGCTTTAGGCCCCAGTCTTCAAGTGCAGAGAATCAAGGAATTAAAAGTGCTTTTCTTGGTACACTAAATATAAACGCACAGCTAACCCTTGCAGTGTGGGAGCAGCACTACTGCAGTAGAGGATTTTTACTTAACTAGTTCAGCTTTAAAGGTCTTTTCCCGACAACATTTTTGTATAGTGGGCCTCTTGGCTACCACACTTGTGTCTGTGACTGTCTGAATTGCACACTGATGGAAGTATGTGTGATGTGTGACTGCTGACCAGTGTTGTCTTGTCTTGTATGGTAGGTGTAAAGCTTCCTGACTGCAAATACAGAGCTACTCATCTATATTGTATATATCTCTTTCTGTTCAACAAACCAGATTTGTACACACAAGAAATATTGTTTCTGCTGTTCTAGTATTATCCAATTTATTTTTTAATGCACTGATTGTGTATACAATATATTTTGATTTATATGGCATCGTATGTTGAAAAATTTTGCTCTTTAAATGATCATTTTAGATGAAAATATTTTGCTAGTTTTCTAAGAATATTTTTTTAAGATTTCATTGTTAACGAATGTGGTGGAATTTTTCATGAAAAAAAGCAATAAAAAGATTTTGTTTTTAGTTCTGTTTCGTGCTTAAAGAATCACTTAATCTTTAAATTCAAGGACTTGTAAATCAGTGGTACATGTAGACACCACAAGGATCATGCATGTCTGCAGTATTGTTAGCTTAAACAATGTTTGACTTGACATGTTCACTTCAAACGGCTTGTATCATGATGCATAATTCTCTCCAACCAAGTTACTAAATGGATGAACTTTTAACTGAACAAAAAATGTATGGAAGCCAAAACTGTAACTTTTATGGGCTGATGAAGTTTAACTGATTTTGGTAATGTTCACCTTCCTGCTATCCCTGGGACTAGGCTTGCATGCAATATTACTGGTACTAGTTTTCATTTTTTTTCTTGCTGTCGACAAAAGTTAAAATGATTAAAGTTTTTTTTTTTGTTTTTTTCTAATAAAATAACAAACCTATTATTATACTTGCCTCCTATGTTGCAGAGGTTTTGCACAGGGCAGCTGAGGGCATCCCCTTCTTGGGAGCCTCTTCTGTGCTTCTGGCACCTCCCTCATGTTGAATGCCCCCACAGCAAGCAGCTTGCTATGGGGGCACTCAAGCTGCAGCTCTGTGTATCCTATCAGACACAGAGCTGCCTTTCGGCCACGCCCCCTCTCTCTCATAATTGGCTATCTGAGTTTAACAGCAGCGGAAGCCAATGGTGCCGCTTCTGTGTCTCAGCCAATCAGGAGAGAGATTTGTTTACAGAGATGGGGCTCAGGTAAGTATGAGGGGGCTGCTGCACACGGAAGCTTATTTATCTTAATGCATTAAGATAAAAAACCTTCTGACTTTACAACCCCTTTAATATCTTACCTATGAGAATGTACCATATTTTTCACTCCATAAGACGCACCTGACCATAAGATACACACAGGTTTTCGAGGAGGAAAACCAGAATAAAAATATTCTGAACCAAATGGTCTCAATGTAGATATGGGGGAAAAATGACAGTCTTGCAGATTGTGTAATGGTTAACAGCCTCTAAAAGTTCCATGTAAAAAAGGTAGTTTATTAAATAATTAATGTGGTGAACTTATATAGGATCTACCAACCCAGTGAAAAAAACAGCACAAGGAGTGCTGATAAACCAGAACATTCCTAGTAAAAAGTAACAAGCTTTAATAACAAATGTATCCTTTCCTAAACATTATGCAGATGATCAAATGGAGAGAAGCCTGGAAATCCCAGTAACTCACGACTAGCATATCAGCCTCTGCAGTCCCAGGGGGTGGGATGGATGGCTGGCTGTCACCCACCCTGATCCTGTGTAGAGAGATATTCACGGAGGGTGGTGTGGAGGAGGTTCCCACTCTCAAACTGTCAGATGTTAAATAAGGGGGGGTTTGGAGGATCCAGATACTCCAGGGTCAGCCTAGAAAAGCCACATTATTTTCCCGATGGTCAGGGAGGAGAGGGGGGAAGAGGGACAGTGCTATGCAGTCCGGAGTGGATGAACAGAGCCAGACAGGTGGCTGATGTCCGTGTCTATACAAGCAGCTGTGCAGCGGCAATCACAGGCAGGACACACTTCGTTCCCGGTGGTCTGGTTGGGCGCTGGTCGTCACACCAGACTTGCATATTTTAAGTAATTTAAAAGCCTTAAGTTACTATTTTTTAAATAAATTTGGGCTGCAACTGATTCATTTCATAATCGATTAGTTGGCCGATTTTATTATTTTGATTAATTGGTTAATGACCTGGTAATTTTGCTGAGATTTGCATGTTTACTGATATTTTGGCCAATTTGTTGTTGGGCAATTTAAAACGCACAAATTGCCGCAAAAACACAATATATGCTTTTTCTGCAGCTTCTCCATTGAAGTATATTGAATGAAAAAAATACTAAATATCACCGTTTTGCAGTAGAAAAAAAGTCCTTGCCCTTTCCAAATAGCAGCAGCTGAAAAAATCATGGATGTGAAAGTGTCCCATAGGAAACCATGTAAATCAACTGTAGTATGCTTCTGCAAAAAGCACCAAAAAACATTGTTTAGTAACATAATGGGGTTAAAAAAAAAACTAAAATTAGTACAAAAAGAGCAAATAATTCGCTACTGTAATGGGTTAATTTCTTACTGTGGGACAGTGAAAGTAATTATAACAGTAGTGATTTGTTCTTTTTGTACTATAAAGGGCTAATTTTCATATTTTTTTTTAACCCCATTATGTTACTGGCCGATTAACTGATTATGAAAATGGTAATCGATCAATCTACAACTAATGGATTAAATAAATTTATTGATTAGTTGTTTCGGCCCTAAAATCAACGATTTAAAAGGTTTTGCGCCATATGGAGCTTTTTTTTTTTTTTTTTTTAAATCATCCATCCTTGTGAGTTGGTGGCACCCTGTGAATTGGGGAACGATTCTGTTGGGAGAAAGCCCCCGGCTGGGTATAAGCCAAATGCGCTGTTTGATCCCCTGTAACGGGATCACCTGGAGCTGGTAAGACGCAAATCTTACCATTTGGTGGCAGACTTCTCACATAGGGTGGCTGATGGCGGTTTCTATTATCAGGAATCTTCAAGGCTTCTAGTTACAATCACTGGTGGACTTTTATAAGACTGGTGGACTCTAGCAGTAAAACTGTTATAGAATGGTTGTGAAGCTGTTAAAGTAGCAAAATGGCTCACTATCAGAATATTTGCAGAGGAAATGTAGAATTACTAAGTCAATTGTTCATGAAATTGTGACTCAGGATTTGAACATGAGAAAGGATATTATTTTGGGTAGTGTGGATAATGTCCAAAGAGCCATTATGCAGGATCTGAAGGCCATCCCACGTGAAGACTTCCTGGGATGCCGTGAAGAATGGAAAAATTGCTGGGAGTGTTGTGTACACTCACAAGGTGCACACTTTGAAGGAGACACTGTTCAATTGTAAAAAAATAAATAAAATAATAAAAGGATTTTTAAAATATCTTTCTCATTGCTTTCTGGACACACCTCGTATTAGTGCACAGGTTCATAGACACACACCCACACAGGTTGAACTGGATGGACTGGTGTATTTATTCAACCTTACCAACTATGTAAAGTTACCACAGAAGCACCATGCACTGTGTAAGGCTATTAGGTAGGGCTGGAGTGAAGACAAAGGAGGTCAATGTAGACGTTTGAAGAATCAAGATGAACTTATGAGTGTTCCCGATTCCTTCTGTAAAGCCTCGTACACACGACCGGTTTTCACGGCAGGAAAACTGACAGGAGAGCTTTTGGCTGGGAATCCCGGCAGTGTGTATGCTCCCTAGCAGTTTTCCCGACAGGAAAACTGCCCGGGAAAAATGGAGAACCAGTTTTCTATTTTCCTATCGGGATTCCCGGCAGAGTGTTTCCTGCCGAGAAAGTCTGTTTGCTTACCTGCAGGGCAGAAAAACCGTGCATGCTCGATTAACACTTCGCCGCATGCGCGGTAGCATACAACATTAGTGTGGGGTGTAGTGATGTAGAATGACAAAGTTTCGAACCAGGCAGGACTTCAGCAATGCAGGTTTATTAACAACTGGTAACATACAGGTTTATGTCCAAAGTATTACAAGATACAGGTCTAATTTATACAATTTCTTACAATGCAAGCATAATACATATTGGTATTCTTATCCTATAACCATATTGGTATTCTTATCCTATAACCAAATTGAAACCATAGTGAATTGTTCTCACCTTGAACCAGAATGGGTCTTTTCTGCCAATTCTTGGAAACCTGTTACCTGATGGGGACCAGTTGGTCGACCGGCTCGACCAAGTTTGTGAGGGAATTTCACCTGAGACCACACTCTGGAACGAGTTAAGTTTTCCCCATTTGTCTGGTACGAGGAGACAAGTTACGGACAGATATTTGCCTACTGGTTCTGACCGCTTGCCACCCGTGCGATAGGGCTGCATGGACAAGCAGTCAGCCTGATAGACGCCTATCTGACTTGTCTGACTAACAATTGTAAAACTGGCACTTATATACCCTCACAAGCCTTATCTTGGCCATCTCTCCTAGATGTGATTGGTTGCTAAGATCTACGTCAATGTAACACCTGTCCTACAACCAGACAAACTTAATTATTGCCAGAATTCCTATATGTTCATTAAAGTGATTTATAACTGGTTTTGTCCAATTTGTCCAGCTGTAGAAAATGATAAAAAGAAACTGCGCTAGGATAACTAGAAATGATGGCCTGAAGCTCTACAAAAGTAAGCAGCAACTAACCTGAAAACAAAACCGCGTAAAGAAGTGAGAAAAATATATATAGTTGCGCTAATATCAAAGGAAACCTTTACGAAAACCATAAATGTGAAAGTTGCATGAATAAATGTGAATCATAAATTAAATTAAAAAACCTGTTTACATAAACAATACACAATTGTAGTTAACAAATCATGAAATAGGCCATGGTGTAGACCAGGGGTATTGAATTAAAATTCATGGAGGTCCGATTAGTAAAATTTTCTTCCAGCCGAGGTCGGCATCGCAGTTTTGTGCGATTACCCCGATTCTTTACATCGCAGCCCGGGGGTGCAGGCACGACACACCATTCGTTTGAATGGGCTGCTGTGCCTGCGTTTTCTGCTGGGAAAAGGTCCTGGCATCTTTTTAAAAAGGCAGCCACATGGAAACTGCATGATGCGTTTGTACCATGCAATTTCCATGTGCAGAAAATTGCACTTTGCATTTTAGTGCATTTAGGAGTCAATGGTACCTCTTCGCATTTTCTGTGCAGAACCTCATTTTGTGCGCAGCCCTGTCCCCCTTCACATATCACCCCACACAGTATTACCCCCCTTCACATATCCCCACACACAGTATTACCCCACTTCACATATCCCCACACACCGTATTACCCCACTTCACATATCCCCCCACACAGTATTACCCCACTTCACATATCCCCCCACACAGTATTACCCCACTTCACATATCCCCCCACACAGTATTACCCCACTTCACATATCCCCCCACACAGTATTACCCCACTTCACATATCCCCCCACACAGTATTACCCCACTTCACATATCCCCCCACACAGTATTACCCCACTTCACATATCCCCCCTTCACAGTATTTCCCCACTTCACATATCTCCCCACACAGTATTACCCCACTTCACATATCACCCCACACAGTATTGCCCCCCTTCACATATCCCCCCACACAGTATTACCCCACTTCACATATCCCCCCACACAGTATTACCCCACTTCACATATCCCCCCTTCACAGTATTTCCCCACTTCACATATCACCCCACACAGTATTGCCCCCTTCACATATCACCCCACACAGTATTGCCCCCCTTCACATATCCCCCCACACAGTATTGCCCCATCACATATCCCCCCACACAGTATTGCCCCATCACATATCCCCCCACACAGTATTACCCCACTTCACATATCCCCCCACACAGTATTACCCCACTTCACATATCCCCCCTTCACAGTATTGCCCCATCACATATCCCCCCACACAGTATTGCCCCATCACATATCCCCCCACTCCGTATTGCCCCATCACATATCCCCCCACACAGTATTGCCCCATTACATATCCCCCACGCAGTTTTGCCCCCTTTACATGACCCCCATCACAGTATTGCCCCATCACATATCCCCCCACACAGTATTGCCCCATCACATATCCCCCCACACAGTATTGCCCCATCACATATCCCCCACACAGTATTGCCGTAATTACATATCCCCCTCACAGTATTGCCCCCTTTACATGACCCCCTGTCACATATCCCCCCACACAGTATTGCCCCCTTTACATGACCCCCATCACATATCCCCCCACACACAGTATTGCCCCATCACATATCCCCCCACACACAGTATTGCCCCATCACATATCCTCCCACACAGTATTGCCCCATCACATATCCCCCCACACAGTATTGCCACATCACATATGCCCCCCACACACTATTGCCCCATCACATATGCCCGCACACACTATTGCCCCATCACATATCCCCCCACACAGTATTGCCCCATCACATATGCCCCCCACACACACACAGTATTGCCCCTTTACATGACCCCCATCACATATGCCCGCCACCCACTATTGCCCCATCACATATCCCCCCACACAGTATTGCCCCATCACATATCCCCCCCACACACACAGTATTGCCCCATCACATATCCCCCCCACACAGTACTGCCCCCTTTACATGACCCCCCCCTCCACACACACAGCACTGCCCCCGCTCCCCATCCTTAAAATTTTCATACATTTTCCTCCCTTCCCTCTTCACTCCTACCTTTCACAGAGCAGAGAGCAGGAGGCGGGAAAATTGTGAACTGAAGGCGCGGGAGCTGTCGGGTTAACTTTTCGGCGAACTGGTGATTGGCTGCTAGGACCGCCTCCTAGCAGCCAATCACCTCCCATCTAACATGACAGGCCGCTACCTCTCTGGTCCCGCCCACAGTCCAGAATTGTCCCGCCTCCTGCCGTCCACTCCTCTACTCTGCTAATAATAGCGGAGGAGGCTGGGGACAAAAGCTTCGACTAAATGGCGCTATCGCCGCGGTCCGGAAAGAGCAGCAGCTCGGGCCGGACTCGGACCACGGGCCGCCATTTAGTGATGCCCGGTGTAGACCTATATGCAAAAACCAAATAAGGATCATAAGTTGTTGTGAACAAAACATGAACTATGAGCCCTGCATTGGGCTAAACCTAAAAACACAGGCCCGGATTCTCGTACGAGTCGTCGTATCTATGCGCCTGATCCTTAGAATCAGTTACGCATAGATTTGTATTAGATCAGACCGGCGTAAGTCTCTTACGCCGTCGTATCTTAACTACATATTTACGCTGGCCGCTAGGGGTGTGTGTGCGCTGATTTACGCCTAGAAATATGTAAATCAGCTAGATACGCCAATTCACGAACGTACACCCGGCCGACGCAGTACAGATACGCCGTTGACGTTAAGCTTTTCCCGGCGTAAAGTTACCCCCGCTATATCAGGCGTACCAATGTTAAGTATGGACGTCGGGCCAGCGTCGAATTTTTCACGTTTTACGTTGTTTGCGTAAGTCCTTTGCGAATAGGGCTGGGCGTCATTTACGTTCACGTCGAAAGCATTGGCTTCTTGTGGGTTAATTTGGAGCATGCACACTGGGATACTTCACTTTCACGGACGGCGCATGCGCCGTTCGTAAAAAGCGTCATTTACGTGGGGTCACATTAAATTTACATAACACACACCCACATCTACCACATTTGAATTAGGCGGGCTTATGCCGGGCTATTTACGCTACGCCGCCGCAACTTTGGTTTGAGGATACAGCACTTGCCTGTCAGATACGCGGTTCTACGTGAATCCGGGCCACAGTGAATTGAAAAGGAAAAGAGTCCATATGATTGCAATACAAGAAAACACCCAGTGATGATCGAGTTGACAGCTGCTCTAACTTCTCAAAATCCGCAACGTTAAGTGAATTCCACCACCTTCGTGTAAGTGAGACTGCTTACCAGAGCCAAAGGTCCCTTGTGAAATAGGACCAAAACCAGCACAAGTGTTAAACCCAGCAGACACGACTGAACACTGCATCCATAGCGGTGATACGATGTGATGATACGACAAGCTCCTCAGGAGAAACGTCAATAGGTATGGTATGCAAAGAAAGCAGATGCCTCGATAGTGTAAAACCAGTGACTTTTATTAAAATATAAAACAAACAGTAAAAAACTCACATTTCGTAAGTGTAAGAACAGCCTTAAACCTGTAGCGCCGGCCGGACGCAAACAGGAAAACCCGTCCGTATGGGAAACTGAGCAGATGAGGGTGATGACGTCAGCAAGCTGCTCGTTCCGCCAGATGTATTTCATGATGGGGCACGGGCGGCGTACTGCGTCATCCCCTCAAATAGTGACAACGATTAAAACCAAGCCTCGTTCCGAAGGGACGCACGCGCGTATCCCATCTCGGGGATTCCACGCCTCGCTTGGAAACGCCAGCTGGCCACGACTCCTCTCCTAATCAAAACGTATAGACGCAGAATGGGGGTGGTCGTATGCCCGATGAAACCAAGCGTGCAAACGCATCGGAACAAAAGGCTGCACTCTGCAACCAGAAGTCACATGACAATAAGCACATGACACCTGGTATCAGAAACATTAAATAAACAAACAATACCTCTCATTAACCTCCCTGGCGGTATGATTCTTTCAGAAAAAAGATGCTGAAAGCGGTACCATTATTTGCAAGGAAATTTTGTGTTTTATACTGTAGGTCTGTCATTTTTAGGAATAACTCACTTAAATCTGACCAAACAAGAGACTAGTAGGCATTCCGGGTATGAAATTTTTTTAAAAACAAAATTATAAATTATAATATTATAAATAATTATAACAAATAATAATATAATTATAATAAAAAGTATTCAATAATGTAATCAACTCAAAATCACTGAAATTTGCTCAGTTGCAGAATTGTTGCTGTCATTATTTTATTTTTTTATGACGAATTTTCCCACAAATCGCTATCGCACAATTCTGCAAGTGATAATTTATTATCGCTGTTTTCTAGCTGATCTAAAACCATTTTTGACATAAAGGGACACTTTTGGTTGCTATGGACAATCTACAGTTTGCAGGGAGAAAGAACAGTTTTTATTATATAAAAGAACATGTAGGGCACTGGGCAGACCACTAGGGACAAGGGGGGTGTGTATTTTTTACATACAGTACTGTAATCTATAAGATTACAGTATACTGTATGTAAGGTGTTTGTTTACGTTTTTCAATTTGGCGCCGTTCTCCGCTCCCGTGCGTCGTAACGTTGCAGGGAACGGAGATCGGCGGCACAGGAGGACACTGTGTGAATCGAGCGAGGTCCCGCTCGCTCACACAGCGCGGTGGCATCGCTGGATCCAGGGACAAGGTAAGTAACTTTGACTCGGGGTTACCGCTTTTGGTATGAAAATCTCACCCCGAGTCAGACTCGGGAATACCGCCAGGGGGGTTAATACCACTTGATCACCATAATAATAAACTATAATCAATAGTAATCTGGGAAGTCACTCCTGAGCATCAGCATCAGCATATAGAAAAAATATATACATACAATGACAGTAAAATTGTAAATAATTAATAAAAACACTTAGCAGTTTGTCATAAATATTTGGTAACACAGGCATCTTTATTATACATTATGAGTTGTTAATAAAGGCGTTGATGTCTGTATCCACATTAAGGCCATAGGGCTGATTAGTTCTCAGTCGGTATACCCATGACATTTCTTGTTTTGAGATTTCTTGAACAAGAAAACTGCCCCTCCAATGGGGCCTGTATTTGTCAATACCAATGAATAAAGTACCAGAGGGATCCCTTTTGTGTAACAAATCATAGTGTCTGGATACCGAGTGCTTATCAAAGCCTAATGTTTGCGATGTGTTCATTTAGTCTAACTCGTAATGCTCTCTTGGTCCTTCCTACATATTGAAGCCCGCAGGGGCATTGTATCAAATAGACCACCCCTTCAGAGGAGCAGGTGATAAAGGGTTCCACCTCATATGTCCTGCTGGTGCTGGTAGATACAAAATGGGTAATTTTCCTATCCTGGCATTTATTTAAGGTGCAAACTTGACAATTTTTACATTTATAGTAACCAGTGAGATTTTGCAGAAAAGTCCTATTTTCCCGTGGGGGGTCCTGTACGCTGGGGGCAATATGGTTAGATAGTGAAGAAAATCCCCTAAATATGATTAGCGGCTTCTCCGGTAAAACAGGTGCCGATACTTGATCACTCGCTAGCACATGCCAGTGCTTGCGTATCAAACGTTTGACATGCAAGGAAAATAAAAAACAGTATTTTAGCTTGCACATGATTGGATGATAAAATCAGCAGATCTTCCCCTTAGATCTACAGAAACTGCACTTCCAAGTGCACTTGTAGTGCAAAGTGGATTTTCCTTTAGTAAATTACCCCCATAATGTGCTAGTATGCATTGCATAATAGCACATTATGTGAAACGTACCTAAACACATAGCCTTCCAGAGATGCACTTTCATCGCTGAAGGTCGCTTCCATCTTCACCTGTCTTCCTTCCGGTTCTGCAGACTCTAAATGGTTGATTGGCTACAGCCGCGATGACATCACTTCTGCACATGCGTGGGGGAGCTGCTGTTTACATCACAGGATTCTGAGAGAACAGCCCGGGTGGCCGTTCCTTCAGAGCGCATGCACCAATGAGATCATCAGCTGCATATATAGTAAATGTCTCCTAACTGGTGCACGTTTAGGAGATAGATACAGTAGCCAGGGGCGGGCTGACCATTGGGGCACTGCCCGAGGGCCCCATGCCACTAGGGGGCCCCATCAGGGTTGCCAGCCTCAGTAAAACCAGGGACAGTATGTAAAAATCTGTGTTTAAAAAAAAAAAATCCCAAGATTATAGCTGCCCTGCCTCTTCAGTACCTTTTCAGTGTGTGTATACCAGTGGCGGTTCGTCCATAGAGGGCGCTGGAGCGCCGCCCCCTCTGGCTCTCACCGCCACTGAGTCTAATAACATAGATTCATGCATTGCAAGAATGTTGAAATGTTAAAGTATGTTATTATTGCCACTGCCGCTGTTCTATTCAGATGGTCGGTGCGTTCCTTGGATAAGACTGACAGGCGTCTTAGCCAATCAGGTTGGCCGGTTCTGGCTATCGGTAACCTGATTGGCTGAGACGCCTGTCAGTCATCGAGGGTGGTAGAAGACATCGAGGGACGTGGATGGCTGACTCTAGTAAAGGTAAGTGCCGGGCGGGGGGGGAAAGGGGCACTTTACAGGGTACGGCGATGAAGGGCACAGTCAGTGACATCAATGGGCACAGTGGCGACAATAGGCACAGTGGGGACAATTGGCACAGCGGCATTAATGGGCACAGTGGCGACAATTAAGGGCACAGTGACATCAACAGTGGCGACAATAGGCACAGTGGCGACAATGGGGACAATTGGCACAGCAGCATGAATGGGCACAGTGGCGACAATTAAAGGGCACAGTGACATCAACCGTGGCTACAATAGACACAGTGGGGACAATGGGCACAGTGGGGACAATTGGCACAGTGGGGACAATTGGCACAGCGGCGACAATTAAAGGGCACAGTGGTGACAATTAAAGGGCACAGTGGTGACAATTGATGGCACAGTGGCTGCGTTTGATGGCATGGCACAGTGGTGACAATTGATGGCACAGTGGCTGCGTTTGATGGCATGGCACAGTGGCTGTGTTTAATGGCATGGCACAGTGGTGCAAATTAATGGCACAGTGGCTGCGTTTGATGGCATGGCACAGTGACTGCATTTGATGGCATGGCACAGTGGTGCGAATTGATGGCACAGTGGCTGCGTTTGATGGCATGGTACAGTGGTGACAATTGATGGCACAGTGGCTGTGTTTGATGGCATGGCACAGTGGTGACAATTGATGGCACAGTGGCTGCATTTGATGGGCACAGTGAGGCTGCAATTTTTTTTTTCCGTTTGCGCCCCCCCAAAAATTTTGAGCACCAGCCGCCACTGGTGTATGTACAGTATACTGTGTGTATGTATGTATGTATGTGTGTGTATACTATGTATGTACAGTATACTGTGTATGTGTATACTATGTATGTACAGTATACTGTATGTAAGTATATACTGTGTGGCCCCATAATCTCCTATCTCCCCGGGGGCCCCATGAGTTGTCAGTCCGCCCCTTGACTTGCCTTATAGGTACAAGTCAAAGATTCAGGTTTACAACCACTTTAACACATTAGGGGCGTTAATGGGTGCTCACATTTCTTTGAAAGTCTAAATAAGCTCTAAGTACTTAAAACAACTCGCAACAGTTCAAAGCTATTTATTTAATTATGTATCAAAAGCAAAGTGTTCTAAATGGTTGGAGTCGCACTGTTTCGAATAGTCACCTGCAGGTGGCAGTGTTCTCCCTGCTGGACCCGCCCTGCATTCTCTGTACTATTGCTTCAAGCAGAACGTTCCATAGTTGGTGAGATTTCCGGGGGAAGGCTTATTGTGCTGCACAGGGAATAGAGAAGTCTGAGTGATTGGAGCTGTGAGACAGAGAAGTGTTGGAGGAGCAGAACTCTCCTCTCTACAGCTGAGGTGAGTGTCCCAGCTTCATGTTCTGTCCTTGTCAGCTGGAGATATTCGAGGGAGGATTCCACTGAGGACAGGCACAGGGGGTATTCTAATGGGGGGTGAAGGGTAAAGTAGCTTTCAGTTTCGTTTCTCAGCTTTTGTTGTTTTCTAAAGCTGTCCAAGGTGACAAGGATGTTCTTTACTAATGGAGTAGAGAAGATTGTTCCCTGAGCTTTGTACATGAGGGGGGTTTACTTCAGTCAGCTTGTCGTGTTTCAGCAAGAATCCTGATTTATTTATATTTTACATTTCCCTCACACATGATTGGGGATTCAGCCCCCGGTCACACATGATTGGGGATTCGGCCCCCCGGTCACACATGATTGGGGATTCAGCCCCCGGTCACGCATGATTGGGGATTCGGCCCCCGGTCACACATGATTGGGGATTCAGCTCCCGGTCACACATGATTGGGGATTCAGCTCCCGGTCACACATGATTGGGGATTCGGCCCCCGGTCACACATGATTGGGGATTCAGCTCCCGGTCACGCATGATTGGGGATTCGGCCCCCGGTCACACATGATTGGAGATTCAGCCCCCCGGTCACACATGATTGGAGATTCAGCCCCCGGTCACACATGATTGGGGATTCAGCCCCCCCGGTCACACATGATTGGGGATTCAGCCCCCCCGGTCACACATGATTGGCGATTCAGCCCCCCCGGTCACACATGATTGGCGATTCAGCCCCCCCGGTCACACATGATTGGGGATTCAGCCCCCCGGTCACACCAGCCCCCCGGTCACGCATGATTGGGGATTCAGCCCCCCCGGTCACGCATGATTGGGGATTCAGCCCCCCGGTCACGCATGATTGGGGATCCGGCCCCCGGTCACGCATGATTGGGGATTCGGATCCCGGTCACACATGATTGGGGATTCAGCCCCCGGTCACACATGATTGGGGATTCAGCCCCCCGGTCACGCATGATTTGGGATTCAGCCCCCCCGGTCACGCATGATTGGGGATCCGGATCCCGGTCACACATGATTGGGGATTCAGCCCCCGGTCACACATGATTGGGGATTCAGCCCCCCGGTCACGCATGATTTGGGATTCAGCCCCCCCGGTCACGCATGATTGGGGATTCAGCCCCCCCGGTCACGCATGATTGGGGATTCAGCCCCCCCGGTCACGCATGATTGGGGATTCAGCCCCCCCGGTCACGCATGATTGGGGATTCAGCCCCCCCGGTCACGCATGATTGGGGATTCAGCCCCCCCGGTCACGCATGATTGGGGATTCAGCCCCCCCGGTCACGCATGATTGGGGATTCAGCCCCCCCGGTCACGCATGATTGGGGATTCAGCCCCCCCGGTCACACATGATTGGGGATTCGGCCCCCGGTCACGCATGATTGGGGATTCGGCCCCCGGTCACACATGATTGGGCATTCAGCCCCCCCGGTCACGCATGATTGGGGATTCAGCCCCCCCGGTCACGCATGATTGGGGATTCAGCCCCCCCCGGTCACGCATGATTGGGGATTCAGCCCCCCCGGTCACGCATGATTGGGGATTCAGCCCCCCCGGTCACGCATGATTGGGGATTCAGCCCCCCCGGTCACGCATGATTGGGGATCCGGATCCCGGTCACACATGATTGGGGATTCAGCCCCCGGTCACACATGATTGGGGATTCAGCCCCCCGGTCACGCATGATTTGGGATTCAGCCCCCCCGGTCACGCATGATTGGGGATTCGGCCCCCCCGGTCACGCATGATTGGGGATTCAGCCCCCCCGGTCACGCATGATTGGGGATTCAGCCCCCCCGGTCACGCATGATTGGGGATTCAGCCCCCCCGGTCACGCATGATTGGGGATCCGGATCCCGGTCACACATGATTGGGGATTCAGCCCCCGGTCACACATGATTGGGGATTCGGCCCCCCGGTCACGCATGATTTGGGATTCAGCCCCCCCGGTCACGCATGATTGGGGATTCGGCCCCCCCGGTCACGCATGATTGGGGATTCAGCCCCCCCGGTCACGCATGATTGGGGATTCAGCCCCCCCGGTCACGCATGATTGGGGATTCAGCCCCCCCGGTCACGCATGATTGGGGATCCGGATCCCGGTCACACATGATTGGGGATTCAGCCCCCGGTCACACATGATTGGGGATTCAGCCCCCCGGTCACGCATGATTTGGGATTCAGCCCCCCCGGTCACGCATGATTGGGGATTCAGCCCCCCCGGTCACGCATGATTGGGGATTCAGCCCCCCCGGTCACGCATGATTGGGGATTCAGCCCCCCCGGTCACGCATGATTGGGGATTCAGCCCCCCCGGTCACGCATGATTGGGCATTCAGCCCCCCGTCTCATCGCTGCGACTTGTCAATTTCAAATCACATGACAAGTCGCACCTTGTTGGCGACAGACAGATCTGTGCGACTCTGTCGTAGTTGCGCCAATTGTGAGTTCAGGTGCGACTTTGCATAGACGGCTGTGCATGAAGTCACAGATGTGTTCCAAGTAGAGATAGGCTTGGGCGTGTTTCAAATTCCACATGCCCGATCCCGCCAGGAAGCCGACACTGCACATGGCTAATCTCAGCCAGTGAGACTTTTCTCTGTCTATAGCGGCACAGATCGGGAAATGTCTCCCTGCCTGGGATTAGCCATACTTATTGGGATGTTCCAGCCCGGGATCGGCCTCCCTGACTCTCCCTTCTACCCTTCCTGACTGTCACCCATCTAATCTGCACTGGTGCCTGCACCTCTTTGTCTCCACCCACCTCTATGCTGGCACCTGCCAGGTACGTTCCCGGCTCGGCTCTCCTTTAGTATGGAGAGTCTTCTCAGTGCTGACAGTTGCTTCCCCAGATTCAGAACCTGGGCTTCCATGGAAACCGCATACTTACATTTTGCACAACAGTATTCACCCTCGATCAGATGATCAAGGAACGCATAAATGCCGCAAGATGTACACTGAGTCGCATCTCCACTCCCGCTGGACATCGTTTGCCAGGAAGGGAGGGGGGATGAGTTATAAGAGGGCCAATTAGAGCTGGAGGTGTGTGTCTGTGTAAACCCAGGAAGTGAACAGGTAGCAGCTTCAGCTGCCCACAGTTAAAATGGTTGCTGCCAGACTCAGTGGAGGGAGATTTCTGCAGCATATTTGGCAAGTACAGAATCACAGTATATATAAAATTATATGCAAAGTGGTTGGGGGGAAGCTTCAGAATGGCAAAGATGTTTTTTTTACAAGCTATGTGAGCAGACTGCAATTTCTGTTTTAAACTAGGGGGACATTTGTTATTCATATATAAAAATACTAATCTATAGCAGCTCACTGTATACTATCGCCATCTAGTGGCTGATTTGGGGAATTATATATATCACATGTTCCACCTACTATGATAGGAATATTAGGAAAATTAGCCTGCAAATTCATATTAAAATATCCATCACGACTAATTTCTACGGAGGCTATTTTTTTGAGGTTCTACATGGAAAATATGAACAATAGAACATATATATAATATGACAATTGTATTCATTCAACTAGATGTCAAGATTATATTAGGTATTTGAAATAAAACACCTAATGTCCATCTCAACATTTAACCCTCTAGGCGCCATGTGTTTTGGGATATAGCCCTTTTCATATGTGATCCCCTCCAGTGTTAATGCTTTCTATGCCACAGAACTTGAGTTGCTTAGGGTCCCTGTTATGATACATTCTAAAATTGTATTCCCTAGGGTCTCTAATAATAAAAAAAAAAATATATACAGTGGAACCTTGGATTGCGAGTAACGAGCATTTCACAATACGTGCACTGTATTTAAAAAAAAAAAATCGTGCCTCTGTTTGTGAGTTTTGTCTCGCAAAACGAGCACGATTCAGGCCAAAGTGATGTGCAGTACCGCTTTTGGCCTGAGGTGGGGCGACACCAGAGCCGAACGGCGCCATTCGGACTTGCACGGAAAGGCCAGAGGACAGCACGGCTGACCTCTGCAAATCTCGGGTAGGAAGTCTTTCCGAGGTTTGCCGAGGTTAGCCGAAGTGTCCTCGGGCCTTTTCGTCTGTTTCCGAGGCTCTCTTGGGTCCACCGCCTCTGGCCGCATGCGGTATTGCATCCATTGAAGTCAATGCGGAAATATTTTTTTTCGTTTCCATTGACTTCAATGGGCAAACTCGCTTTGTAATGCAAGTACTTTGGATTACGAGCATTCTCCTGGAACGGATTATGCTTGTAATCCGAGGTTCTACTGTATAATGTATGGGGGTTCTAAGTAATTTTCTAGCAAAAAAAATGATTTTAACTTGAAACCAACAAATGACAGAAACAGGTTTAGTGTTTAAGCAGTTAAAGGGTCACTAAAGGAAAACATTTTTTTGCTGAAATGACTGTTTACAGGGTATAGAGACATAACAGTTAACTGATTCCTTTTAAAAATGATTACAAATAGATAACAAATCAATCATATAATGTGCCTGTTGGTTAGTTTCACTTTTAAACTGGTTTCATGTTCCTGTGAACTAAAGAGACACACAGAACAAAAAACAAACAAATCCAGGGCAGTGTTTTGTTTTTAAAATGAATCTGATTGGTTCTGTTAAGTTTTAGACACACAGTAATGACAGCTTAGACCATCGTGAAAAGCTCCCAGTACTGGAAACAGGCAACCAGGAAGTGTGGAGATCACAGCAGAATTACAGCAACTTCAAAGCAAAAACGAACAATAAGGACATGAAACCAGTACTGCAGTAAGGTAAAGGAAGCAATTTAGCTAAAAAAAAAAAAATTCCTTTAGTGATCCTTTAAACTTTTTTCTCATTTACACACACAAGTCTATTTCTTTGATGTAAAGGACAAATTGTTACAAAGTTTAGACATGGTTCCACTGCTAAAGAATGTTGTGATACTTGGCAGACTGCTGGGATTTTTTCTTCCTTTCTTTTGACGGCTGTGGCTTCAGCAGAGCAGAGAGAATTCTCTGCATAGAAAGATCCGGAAATACTTTGACAAGATCGCAACGGGGAAAAAATTGCGATAACGATTCTTGACGATGAATTGTGCAGCTCTACATGGAACTTTATTGGGCTGCCTGTATATCATTTGAAATGGTGAAAATACAAGAAATGTGGTGATTCACACAGTGTGGCTCATTGTACCAGTTAGAGAGCAACCTATAACCTTTAACCCATTTTCCTGATAAATGGTATAATAGTCATTTACTACTTAGTGATAGGGAACTATCTAACTACTAATATTAGTGACCTTTTGCTGGAAGGGCGCAGCCAGGACTGTACACATTTCTAAAACACAGTAATGTACTTTTCAAATGTGCATTACTCCACTGGATTTGGGAGTGTGCAATAGAAGTTAATGAGAGTAGCGTAAAAATAGAAACCGTAAGCCAGGAGGAGAGGCCAGTCATAATCTGTCAGCTACTTGACTGGTTCCTGTCCAGTCATGGATCTCACTTTGCTGCTTTAACCACTTAAGCCCCGGACCAATATGCTGGCTAAAGACCCAAGGGGTTTTTACAGTTCGGGACTGCGTCGCTTTAACAGACAATTGCGCGGTCGTGCGACGTGGCTCCCAAACAAATTTGGCGTCCTTTTTTCCCCACAAATACAGCTTTCTTTTGGTGGCATTTGATCACCTCTGAGGTTTTTATTTTTTGCGCTATAAACAAAAATAGAGCGACAATTTTGAAAAAAAATTCAATATTTTTTACTTTTTGCTGTAATAAATATCCCCCAAAAACATATATAAATTTTTTTTTTTCCCTCAATTTAGGCCGATACGTATTCTTCTACCTATTTTTGGTGAAAAAAATCGCAATAATCGTTTATCGGTTGGTTTGCGCAAAATTTATAGCGTTTACAAAATAGGGGATAGTTTTTTTGCATTTTTATTTTTTTTACTCTTAATGGCGGCGATCATCGATTTTTTTCGTGACTGCGACATTATGGCGGACACTTCAGACAATTTTGACACATTTTTGGGACCATTGTCATTTTCACAGCAAAAAATGCATTTAAATTGCATTCTTTATTGTGAAAATGACAGTTGCAGTTTGGGAGTTAAACACAGGGGGCGCTGTAACATTCAGGGATCACTGTGTATGTGTTTACTAGTGTAGGGGGGTGTGGCTGTAGGACTGACAACATCGATCGAGTCTCCCTAATAAAAGGGATCACTCGATCGATGCGCCGCCACAGTGAAGCACGGGGAAGCCGTGTTTACACACGACTCTCCCCGTTCTTCAGCTCCGGGGAGCGATCACGACGGAGCGGCTATAAACAAATAGCCGCGCCGTCGTCCCGGATCGCTCCCCGAGCGGACCCGACCTCCGCATGTACCGGGGGGGTCCCGATCGGACCCCCCACCCACGTCTAGGCAGGCACGTACAGGTACGTTGATGTGCCTGTCCGTGCCATTCTGCCGACGTAAATGTACATGAGGAGGTCGGGAAGTGGTTAAAGTATAAGTTCACTTTTTCAGAAAAAAATGAAAGCTGAACTATCACACTCTATACCAGGCATATGCAATTAGCGGACCTCCAGCTGTTGTAAAACTACAAGTCCCATCATGCCTCTGGGTGTCATGCTTGTGGCTGTCATAATCTTGCAATGCCTCATGGGACTTGTAGTTCTGCAACAGCTGGAGGTCCACTAATTGCATATCTCTGCTCTATACCTTCACACCCCTCTGACCCCCCCCCCCCCCCCGGGCCCTGCTATACTTACCTCTGTGAGCGATGAGCTGTAAGTGCCCACGCAACCAGTGTAGCGGTCCAGGAATTTGAATTCTCTGCTGCTCTTCCCCTTTTTTTGGTAGGGCTTCTGGGACTATCCAAACGATTCTGATGGTCCAAGTTGCTACATGACCACTTTGACGAGTGGGAACTGATCTGTCTCGGAAACTCCACAGAAAGAAGGGAAGAAAAGTAGGCATTTCAGATCCCCAGACTGATGCACTAGCTTCATGGCCACCGACACAGCTCATCACCCACAGAGGTAAGTACAGCGCAGACTGGGGGGGGGGGGGGGTATAGTCATGTAGAATGTTCATCTTGTCATTGTTTCTGAAAAGGGGAACGGACTCATTTAAGCAGAGAGTAACCCATGGTGCAGATGGCGATCTCCAATCATCAGGAAGCATGAGCTTTACCGATTGCAGAGTTAATTAATTTACATTGTCCCTTCTATTTCTGCATGTTGATGGCAGTGTAATTATTTTAAAGTGGTTGTAAACCCCAGTCATGGAATTCTAGCAAAGCACACATGTCTGTATTGTTTTACTTGTCTCTCTTCAAAGCTCTAAGGGGTTTTCTCTCTGGTGCTTCATTCCTCTGTTATCAGCATGACTCACTTCTGACAAGTTTTCCGATATATGAGATACATGAGCTAAAAATTTGTGTCGGGGAGGGAGCTGAGCAAGAAAGATTTTTTTTTTAACCACTTGAAGATCAGGCTTTCTCTCTCTTTTTTTTTTTTTTTTTTTTTAATGACATGTGTTGCTTAAAAGTTCGAATCCAGTATTTTTGCTAGAAAATTTTATATCTTCTTTTTTTTTTTTTTTTTATAGCAGGAACCCTATAGAATAAAATGGCGGTTGTTGCAATATTTATGTCACACTGTATTTGCGCAGCAGTCTATGAAATTAAATTTATTTGGGGAAAAATACACTTTATTGAATAAAAAAAAACACACTAAAGTTAGCCCAATTTTTTTGTATAATGTGAAAGATGATGTTACAACAAGTAAATAGATAGCTAACATGTCATGTTTTCAAATTGCACCCACTCGTGGAATGGCAACAAACGACAGTACTTCAAAAACTTAAAAAATGTACGGTTCTGTGTTTGAGTTACAGAGGAGGTCTTGCGCTAGAATTATTGCTCTCGCTCTAACAATCTCGGTGATACCTCACATGTGTGGTTTGAACACTGTTTACATATGCATTCGCTTCTGCGCTTTCTCCACTTGAAAGTATTTAAAACGCCATGATCTGCTTTTTTGAATACTTAAAATTTTTGAAAACTGGCACCGTTGGTTCCCAAGTAAAGAAGTGATGTCATGATGTCGCTTCAGGGTTACCATATCTGAGACCCAATCAAAGCTGATTCTGGCTTTGTTTTGGTCTCCGGCCAGCGGGCGGACGTGCCGGCTAGTCGCTCTGGTCTCCCGGTGCGACAGGAGAGCCTGAGCGAGTGGTGGGAGGGGGGACGTCCCATCTTGCTGCTTGTAATAACAGCCAAGCAGCTGCTTAGCCGCATCGGATGTTTTTACAAGAGAGCTGCAGGCATCACTCCAGTACAACCACTTGAAGCCAAATGACATACAGGTACGTGATTTGGCAGCAAGTGGTTAACTTGGGGACAAAAAGGAAACAAGTGGTTGACATGATCTGCACTTTTAAAAGGGTGTAGAGCGGGGGTCAGCAACATGTAGATCGTGGACAGGTGACTGGTAGATTGCTGAACCACCATTGCAGAGCATCAGAGTGCAATGCAGAGGGACTACTTGTAAAGTTGAAGTTATAGTAGGGAGCAAGAGCGGCATAAGCTGATGCCTCCTCTGTAGCACTGGCTCCTGTCCCATCCTGAATGCAGAAGTTTTGGTGTGCTTTCAGAAAGTGCACCACACCGGCAGGATATAATGGAAGTCTATGGCAAAGCACAGCTAACTCAGCAGCGTTATAGGGGGCTCAGAACAATAAGGATTAATTAATATTTTCAGATTGGGTGGTGGTGTTTTTACCATCCCCCGCCCCAAACGCACCCCCTGTAGCTGTAGTGGCCAGAGGTGTACACCTGTCACAGCTGCAGCAGGGGTTCTATGCCTTGTCATGGTTGGTGGGTGTAGCACCTGCCAAACATGACCCTTTCAAATGAATGAGACCACTCTGTAAATGCCATGCAATCTTGTGCAGTACAGCCGTTGTGGTGCGCTTGCAGAGTGGCCCCATTTACTTGATTGTCGCGATTGGCAGATGGTAGCACCAACCAAAGCAGCAGGGGGTTTAATTCCTGCTGTAGCATTTGTACACCTTTGGCTGCTGCCTCAGCCTCACCCGATTTTAAACGCATGATTGCCGCGCACTGCACTTGATTGCGGCATGGTAGAACGGCAATTGGAGGCTTAAATAGGGTGTGAGGAGGCGACACTGTGCCCAGTGATCTTTGACTTCTATGTTCGGGTAGATTTCCACCTCTTTAAAGGATCACTAAAGGAAAAACATTTTTTTTGCTGAAATGACTGTTTACAGGGTATAGAGACATAATAGTTAACTGATTCCTTTTAAAAACGATTAAAAATAGATAAAAAGCAATCATATAATGTGCCTCCTAGATGCAAAAACGAAACTGAAACTAGTTTAGTCTTTGCATGTTATTTCAAGCCTCTGTGCTGGACAGTGCCATAGAGAGTCATGGCTAGGAAAACGAAACTAAAGTCTCCCATTACTTTTTTATCAGGAAACAGACAACCAGGAAGTGTCCACAACAGAGCAGAATTACAGCAACATCAGAGCAAAAGCGAACAATGAGGACATGAAACCAGGACTGCAGTAAGGTAAAGGAAGCTATTTAGCTAAAAAAAAAAATTCCTTCAGTGACCCTTTAAGGTTGCCTACCCCTGGTGTAGCGAGTGGAAGACTGCAGATATACAAGAAAAAAATATTTTGGAAGATTTGTATCATCTATGTGTATCACCTGAGGCTGTTCACTTCACTGGATATATGTGAGGGTTTACAACCACTTTAAGTAAAATAAAACATCTAAGTACCTTTTTTCCTAATCAATATACCACTGTCACATGACCCAGATTATTCCCAGCCTGTCTGCAGAGAAACATAAGCAGGAGAAGCTTCTAGTCCTGTTACTGGTCACATGTCCAAAATAAAAAACGGCCATTGGCATATACAGAGTAAAAATTATTAATATCAATAAACCGTTTTAAATTGTCATACAAATATATATTTGAAATCAAATCTTTATTATTTTTTGTCAATAAAATTGTGTGGGCAGATTTTTGCTGTCACCCCCCCCCCCCCCCCTGTGTCTTAGAATAAGAGGGAGGTGAAGTCTCTATTAATTTACATGTAAAATCCCAAACCCATTGTTTTTAGCTGGTTAGTGGGCTGTTATTTACCACTGTGTATACCCCCACATGTGTGACTCTATAGTCACATGGGCTGCTCAGATGTGATGGGGAGGAAATGCTCGGCATAGAAAACTGAGCATGTGCAAAGTTGCCACCACGGCTGCAAAATCCCTAGCTGAATTGGGGATGTGAACAGAAGGTGGAGATGGATAGCAGCAGGATCAACCAGATTTTTTACAGAAAATGAATCTCAGTGACTGAGTATGAACAGCATGTAATACACCATTTATTGATAGTTCTTTAGAATGTGGGCTAGTGACACTCTAAGGCAGGGTTTGACAGCTTTGCTTGGAATCTAGGAGCCAGCTAAAAAAGTTAGGAGCCAGAAAACGTGTCCCGTCCCGCCAAGCTCGCGCGCAGAAGCGAACACATACGTGAGTAGCGCCCGCATATGTAAACGGTATTCAAACCTCACATGTGAGGTATCGCTGCAATCGTTAGAGCGAGAGCAATAATTCTAGCTCTAGACCTCTTCTGTAACTCAAAACATGCAACTTGTAGAATTTTTTAAACGTCGCCTTTGGAGATTTTAAAGGGTAAAAGTCGGCATTCCACGTGCAGGGGACGCAATTTTGTAGCGTGACATGTTGGGTATCAATTTACTCGGCATAACATTATCTTTCACAATATAAAAAAAAATTGTGATAACTTTACTGTTGTCTTATTTTTTAATTAAAAAAAAGTGTGTTTTTTTCCCCCAAAAAAGTGCGCTTGTAAGACCGCTGCGCAAATACGGTGTGACAAAGTATTGCAGCGACCGCAATTTTATTCTCTAGGGTGTTAGAAAAAAATATATATATAATGTTTGGGGGCTCTAATTAGAGGGAAGGAGATGGAAGTGAAAACACTGGGGAAGCTCCATTAGAATTGCTGGATTGCTGTTTACTTGTCATGCGAATGGCCACCACAAGATGGCGCCAGATCACAGAAGGAAGCTTAGGCCTGCAGAAGGCCGCAAAGCTGTGGCCTCAATTACTGGCCCGCTGCGATTGCACGGCGGGGGAGGTGGGGGCGCATGGAGACACAGGATGGGGTATCCTGTGTCTCCGTGTTCCCCCGCCGCGCCATTGCGTTGGCCGGTAATTGAGGCTGCGGCATTCTGCAGGCCTAAGTTTCCCGGCCACAATTCTCCCCCTGGACCGGGGGCGGGGTTCTGCCTTGTCATTCATTTACAGAGAATGTGCCACTGCAGCAGACGGACTTCTAGTATCAATAAATTGCAAGCACACTGATCAGCACGCCCATAGATCATTCTAGCTTCCTGTAGCTTTGTAACAGACAGCTCATACAGAGCTTGGGATACAAAGCTGGAGGAAGACTGTGCTGGAGCCTGACATTGCACCCATGATCTGCTGATTGCGGGTACAGTTCTTTGCCGGCCACACTTAACCACCTACAGGTTAACTCCTTCACTGCCATTGTCATTTTTACAGTAATCGGTGCATTTTTTATAGCTCTGATTGCTGTAAAAATCACAATGGTCCCAAAAATGTGTCAAAAGTGTCCGCCATAATGTCGCAGTCACGATAAAAATCACTGATCGCTGCCATTACTAGTAAAAAATATTGTTTATAAAAATGCCATAAAACTATCCCCCATTTTGTAGACGCTATAACTTTTGCGCAAACCAATCAAACACTTTTTGCGATATTTTTGGTAAAAAAAAAAATATAGAAGAATACGTATCTGCCTAAACTGAGGAAAGAAATTTTTTTTTATATATTTTTTTTTTTGGGGGGGGGGGGGATTATTTATTATAGCAAAAAGTAAAAAATATTGTGTTTTTTTTATTCTAAATTGTCGCTCTATTTTTGTTTTATAGCACAAAAAAAATAAAAAAAATAACGAAGAGGTGATCAAATGCCACCAAAATAAAGCTCTATTTGTGGGGGGAAAAAAGGATGTCAATTTTGTTTGGGAGCCACGTCGCACGACCGCGCAATTGTCAGTTAAAGCGAAGCAGTGCCGAATCGCAAAAAGGGGCAAGGTCCTTAAGTGGTTAAAGGAAAAAAACATTTCCTTTACTAACCCTTTAAGACCCGGACCTTTTAGGCAGCTAAAGGACCCGTCCAGTTCCACTCACTGTATCACTCAACACCGCCCCTCGGCGCGCCGCGTCACTGGATGTGATTGACAGCAGCGCCAGCCAATGGCTGCGCTGCTCTCAATCCATCCACTCTAGGAAATCAGTTGCCAGGCTGAGCGGCAAAGAGGATCTCGGGACCGAGTGCAGAACTTTCGAGG
Organism: Rana temporaria; assembly: GCF_905171775.1. Classification (NCBI taxonomy): domain Eukaryota; kingdom Metazoa; phylum Chordata; class Amphibia; order Anura; family Ranidae; genus Rana; species Rana temporaria. Next base: position 156,947,977 of record NC_053495.1, on the reverse strand, counting down.
GGTCAGGTAAGTATAATGGGGGCTGGGGGGCCGACAGCATCAGATGTTTTTTCACCTTAATGCATAGATTGCATTAAGGTAAAGTAAAAACATTTTTCACAACTCCTTTAACCTACATATTGGTCCGGGTCTTAAGTGGTTAAAGGAGAGATTTTGTGTCTTAACTCCAGATCTCTCCATAAAGAGGACCTTTCATCCACATTTCTGGTAAAAGGAATGTTTATATTCCTTGTAATAGGAATAAAAGTGATTAGAAAATAAATAAAAGGTACAGGTAGCCAATCGGCTTCTAACTTCAGAAAAAAAACCTGGAAAATGGTTTCTCTGCTGAGCTGCACCAGATTTTGCACCCTCCAATTTTAGTAAATTAACTCAAACCGTTGCTGTTATGGTAGTCAGTGTACAGTATGCTATTATTGCACTAGACTCGAATCTATCATTAATTCGTATCACTACATTGCCTCTCACATGAAGTTTTCATTGTTTTCCCTAACAGATATTGATCAGTGTATGATTGATTTTACTCACACGAGGATCATCCAGATTGGAGAAACTATACAGAACCTAAACCTTTACGTTGTTCTTGGAACTTTGTAGAATAAACGCAACCTCCAGAAAGTGCCTTTCAGTGATGTAATCAAACATTTTTGGAAAAAGATAAGTTTAAATGTGAATAACATTAAGAATAATCACTAAGCTCACATCTAATGAAGCCACTAACTCAGTTCAAAAACAAATGCACATAGGATTCTCAGCTGTGACACATTAACCTTTCAGTATGTCTGACCAAAAACAAGAAAACAAAAAATCTCAAATTGTGGACAGCGAAAATGTCCCTTCAGAATCGAGCATCAATGCAGAATTCAAAGACAGTGACACTTCCAAAGAAGAAAGCAAGAGACAACAGATGAGTTTGGAACGGAATCTGGAGAAGTCTACAGTAGATCAGACGAGGGAAGACCTGAAGGAGCCAATGGAGGACACGGGTGTAGACTTGGAGCCAAGTGTGGAGCAGCAGAGCGCAGTGGAGAAGAGTGCATTGTCGGGGAAAGTGGCGAAGAGTGCCTTGCCAGGGGAGGTGGAGATGTATGAATTTCTGTCGGAGACAGAGAAGAGTACATTGCCAGAGGAAGCAGGGAAGAGTGCGTTGCCAGCGGGGGCGGAGACGAGTGTGTTGCCGGAGAAGAATATGTTGCCAGCGGGGGTGGAGACGAGTGTGTTGCCGGAGAAGAGTAGGTTGCCAGCGGAGACGAGTGTGTTGCCGGAGAAGAATATGTTGCCAGCGGGGGTGGAGACGAGTGTGTTGCCGGAGAAGAGTAGGTTGCCAGCGGAGACGAGTGTGTTGCTGGAGAAGAATATGTTGCCAGCGGGGGCGGAGACGAGTGTGTTGCCGGAGAAGAATATGTTGCCTGCGGGGATGGAGACGAGTGTGTTGCCGGAGAAGAATATGTTGCCTGCGGGGATGGAGACGAGTGTGTTGCTGGAGAAGAGTAGGTTGCCAGCGGAGACGAGTGTGTTGCCGGAGAAGAATATGTTGCCAGCAGGGGCGGAGACGAGTGTGTTGCTGGAGAAGAGTAGGTTGCCAGCGGAGACGAGTGTGTTGCCGGAGAAGAATATGTTGCCAGCGGGGGTGGAGACGAGTGTGTTGCCGGAGAAGAGTAGGTTGCCAGCGGAGACGAGTGTGTTGCCGGAGAAGAATATGTTGCCAGCGGGGGTGGAGACGAGTGTGTTGCCGGAGAAGAGTAGGTTGCCAGCGGAGACGAGTGTGTTGCCGGAGAAGAATATGTTGCAGGAGGCGGTGAGGCAGAGGGCGTTGCCAGAGAAGACGGAGCATGCAGTGGTGGAGAAGCTGTGGACACGAGGTAAAAGTATATGTTTGTTCATTTTATATTTAAAATTCAGTTATGTTGCTAGTATTAGTTGCTAATGATACAGAAAAATTATAATAAAGTATAACTATGGACTAAAAAATAAATAAAAAATGTGCTGCAGTACTTGATTATAGGTGAATTTTCACTTTGTAGTTTTACATTAAAGTGGATGTAAACCCGATTCATGAAATTTGAGCTGGGCACATATATCTGTATTTTTCTCTCATCTCTCTCTCCAAAGCCCTAAATCCAGTGGCTTTCTCCTGCTCCATTCTTCTGTTATTGGCATGATAACTTCTGACAAGTGATAAAATCAGCCTGAAATTTGTGTCAGAGCGGGTGCTATAAATAGATTAGCAGACAGCTGGTCAATTCACAGCACAGCTCTGCAAGTCTCTGCCTTTGTGGAGGGGGGTGTGTGCCTTTCCTCCAATCAGCTGTCTCACAGTGTATGACAAGACTCCCCTCCCCCTGCTGGAACAGGAAATTCTAACAAGATGTTTACTTTATAAACAGTATATAAAGCTGAAGACAGCAGCTATACATGTAAAACCTATGTAGGGTAATTTGTTTCATCTCTGTGTATTATGTGAGGCTGTTCACTTCACTGAGTATATGTGAGGGTTTACAGCCACTTTAACCACTAAAAAAAAAGTCCCTGAAATAACCATTGAAGCTGCCAGTCCACCTAATGCACCTTCCTTAAAGTGGAGTTCCACCCATAAATATAACATTACATCAGTAGTTTTAAGATTTTTTTTTTATTTTTTTTTAGATGCCTTCAAAGTGTTGTTGCTAGGCAGAATAATTAATCTTCCCTCTTCCTGCACCTAGGTGCTTAAGCTTCACCGCACAGACTCCTGGGAATGTAGTGGGTGTAACTTTCCAGGAGTCTGTGCACGCCCCAGTCTCGAAGAATCATGTGACTTGGACAGTACAGGTGCTGAAACCTGATCTGAAACCTATTACACTGCTTGTGCAGGACTGAGCATGTGCGAGATCTGCAAGGCTGAAATCCAGGAAGTCATACAGTCTGGCTTCATGATGCCCACACTTAAGATGGCCTCAGTCAATTTCTATTTTATAAAGTGTCTAATTGCTGTAACAACCTAACAAAACGGACCTTAGTTTACAGACTAACTTTACTAGAATACATTAAGCTTGTGTATTACAGGGGTATTTATATTTAAAAAGTGAAATTGTGGCCGGAACTAGTGTTTCAACAATGCTGCACTATTTTTTAATTCAGAGCAGAGCTGCCACTCACATGTAGGCTGTGCTGCTTGCACTACAGTGAGTTAAGGATGATGTATCTATCAGCATAGTCACTGCTGTAGCTTGTTAATTAGTAGCTGGCCATACCTAGTCCTGCCCACCTTCTGGATTGACAGCACTGCCTCTGTTGCCGAAACCCCTTCCACTATGATCTGCAGTATTTTGGGAGGATTTGGCTCAGTCAGTAGACGGTAAAGGAAGATTTTTTTGTTTACTTTTTGAGACTTGGCATCACATAGTAACTGGATTTGGTTAGACCAGGGCTTCTCAGCCTTTTTTACCTTGGAGGAACCCTTGTCTCGGGGAACTCCTGAAATTATGTTCGCTCACAGAACGGTGGGGGTGCCGGTGAGCCTTGGAAACGTCCAGAAAGGCCTGAGGACAGTTAGGCGGACCTTCGTTCACGAGCCTTGCCAAGGTCAGCCGAACTGTCCTCGGGCCTTTCCGTGCATTTCCAAATGGTGCCGACCGGCACCCCCCACCTCAGGCAAAAAGTGGTACTGCACACCGCTTTGGCCTGAATCCTGCTCGTTTTGCGAGACAACACTCGCTATCCGAGGTTCCACTGTACAGGGTATTTAAGGCCCCTTTTACACAGGGGGGACTCCGGATGTGATTTGCTTGCTCAACGGGATTTGTCCGCTGATCCCCTGCTAAGCAGGCAGATGACATGTTCATGTCTACTCTATGGACAGTCGAATTTAAACACATCTGCTGTCTGTTTACACCCGACTGCCATCCCATCTGACAGATGGGGAACAGATCCCCCTTCCATTTGTTCTTGCTGGATAGTAGGCACCTGGGTGTAAATGGACAAAAGTCAGTTTACATCTGGCTACTCATATGCCCTGTACACACAATAGAATTTTCCGTCAAAAAAAGTCGGATAGTCCATCCAACATTTTCTGTCAGAATTTCCGACACGCAAAAAAACACGCATGCTCCGAATCAAGCAGAAGAGCCAAACTGCCTATTGAACTTCATTGATCTCGACTCGTCGTACGTCACCGCGTTCTAGACTGTCGTAATTTCAGACAAGACTTGTGTGACCGCGTGTATGCAACACAAGTTTGAGCCAACATTCCGTCAGAAAAAATCTTGTCGGAATTTGATTGTGTGTACGGGGCATTTGGAGGAGAATGTGGGGTGCGGTTGGGTCCCTCTGAAAAATGGACAGGCAGACCTTGTGAAAGGGGACAAACTCCACCCACATAATGGACATTGGATACAACTTTCACTGGCATTATGTGGCAACTGTAGGTTTTATGTTCAAGATTTAAAAAATAAAAAATGACTGGGTCTTTCTTACCATGTAAAAAGTTCCATTTCGAAAGATGACCAGTCCTATTTCATTACTTTATAATGAACTGAGACACTAGTCTTCACGTTTTGAAATATAATTCTCTCCATCCAGCCTGAATTATAGGACCTATAGGGAATTGTGTTGTCTATTTGTTGCAGCACTGGTGTCATGGTGTCTTTGTTTTTATTGCAGTTGGTGCAGCGGTTGTTGTTCTTCTTATTGCTATTGGCTTTGCTATGTGTGCCAATCCATTCGGCGGACCACAGACTTTAGACTCCAGATCAGTACTTCAGATTTTTCAGGGTGAGTTTAAAAGACTCCAGAAAGATTTTCCTGAACAGAATGACAAGTTGTGGTTAAGAAGTGGAAAAATGCTGACCAATCATCTCAACAAATCTCATCCTGATGAACCCGCTATGATCATCCTCACTGCAGCCCAAGACGCCAAACGCACTTTACAATGTTTAGGTAGTGGTCTAGCACAAACCTATGCTGTTGCCCTAAATTCCAGTTGGTTGTTGATCCATGGTCCATCTCAAGCCCAATATGACGCCAGTACTGCAAAACTCAATATAGATGAACAACTAAGCGCAGGATTCGAGACTGAAAATCGGGCAGCGGTATTAAATAATTTAGAAACTTTGCCTCCTGGCTCCTTGCTCATCTTTTTCAAGTACTGTGATCACGAAAATGCTGCATACAAGAACGTGGCACTTGTGTTCACTGTATTACTGGAGGATTCATCACTTGAGCCAGACACTCCTCTCCCAGAGTTGGAAGAAAAAGTCCGGGACTTCCTGTGGCAGCAGTTTGTTCACTCCGTAAGATCAAATCAGGAGATGGATAGTGATAAGCTGAGTGGGGTGTGGAGCCGCATTTCTCACCTCGTTCTACCTGTACTTCCAGTTGAAAGAATAGAAACTGGCAACTGTCCTTTTGATCATGAATGAGATTAGAATAAAAGATTGCCGAAGACAATATGCAATGTTGCGCTAATCAGAACTGAAAGCCTTTCATTGATTAACTTACCTTATTCCCATATATTGCACTGGGATATTCTTTTAATAAAATTGTGCCTTATTATTATTTTAAAAGACTGTCACCTAAATTGGAAGCCCATCTGTTGTAACCCATACCTTGCAAACCATTATAGTATCATCGAATCGACCAGCTTGACTTCTAATTAAAGTGGAATTCAGGATGCAGATGTGGCATTCAAATCACACACTATTACATTTTTAAAGTTCCTATTTGATTTATTGCCCAGAACTTTTTTATCTGATTTTATTTTGGAAAAATTATTCTGTCATATTTTACCAAGAAGATGTCTAATGATATAGGAGACGGACCAAAAGCTGCAAAATAAATGACATTGTTGTAAACAGCTTGTATCTTATACATTAGAACACTATTCCAATATGAACACACATTTCTTCTTTGAGATGGATATGTTTGTAGGTAATACTTGTCTTTAGTTTGCACTTGTCCAAAAGAAATGCACACGGGACGTTTGTACAACTGCTCCTAAATAATTAAACTTGACACTTAGTAACCCACGTTTAAAACATCAGTTTTGCTGCGTTTGCGTTCTAGAAGCGTTTAAAAAAAATAAAAATGTAATTTTTTTTTAAATTACGAAAAATGCCTATAAATGAAACGCTGCAAAACGCGGGTTACCGCGTTTAGCGTCTGAAACGTGGAAATCTTCAGCTTTTGAACCCATTTTTTTGCTTTCAAAGAAACGCCGTTAAACGCAACTGCCTAAAAGCGTCCCATGTACATGGGGTCTAACTTTCCGAGATAGGGGGGAAAAAAGGGACACCTTGTAGTACAAAGTATGTAGGCACAACTCTGCTATCCCAACAACCCCCCCCCCCCCCCCTACACACACACACACACGTGCATGCACCTTGAAGTGGAAAAGTGGAGCTATAGGGAAAAAGTAAAAAAAAAAAAATCTAATAGGATTAACATTGCCCAGTCTGGTTGTCCTATTCTCCTGTTTTAAAAAGTGTCAGAAAAGGCCTGGTCTTCAAGTGGTTAAAGTATTGTTTACAATAACAATCAGTATTTTGCCAGAAAATTTCTTAGAACCCCCAAAAATTATATATATATATATATATATATATATATATATATATATATATATATATATATATATATATATATATATATATATATATATATATATTTTTTTTAAAGCCAAGGCCCTGCAGAATAAATTGGTGGGTGTTGCATTTCTTTTATGTCACACAGTATTTGTGCAGCGTTTTTTTTAAACCCAAGTTTTTTTGAGGGGAAAAAATACACTTTTTTTTTATTTTAATGCACAAAAACACAATATAATACCCAATTGTTTGGTAATATTTTAAAAGAAGATGTTGCGCCAAGTAAATGGCTACCAAGCATGTCGCGCTTTAAAATTGCACACGCCCTTGCAACTTTGACAAATGGCTTTAAATTTACTATCCAAAAGTGATGCTTTAGAAGCATTTACAGATTACAACTTTAGGGTCGGGGGTAGGGACTTTCTCTCCCACTGCTTGTAAAAGCAATCCAGCAGCTGTAGGTATCATCCCAGTATAACTACTGGAAGTCCAGCGACATACCGGTGAATTGCTAGTCATCAATTGGTTAAAAATACCTGGTGATCCAGTTAGTTATTAGTGATACATTTCCTTGGGAAGGCTGACAACACCCTTCCTGTGTTATGAAAATCATTGTAGGGTTATTACTCTTGCACTGCTGGACCTCATTGGGATGCAGTGATTATAAGTAGTGAGCGTGGCCTAGCTATGCATGATTAAACGTTAAGAATTGAGATCATGATTCTTTCCCTCTCGCGATCTTAACAAAGCATTTTCCCGATTCTATGCAGAGTTCTCTGCTGAAGGCGACAGCTGTCAAAAAAAAAAAAAAAACAGTCTGACAAGTTTCACAACATTCCTCAGCTGCTGAGATAACTATAAACATTGTAATGTTTTGTTTGTTGGATCAAAGGAATGAAATTCAGTCTGTAAATGAGGAAAGTTGTCCATGTCCACGAGTGTCTTGGCCTCCAAGATGCTCCCTCCTGATTGGTTGAGACACAGCAGCAGCACCATTGGCTCCCGCTGCTGTCAATCAAAGCCAGTTAGCCAATCAGGAGAAAGAGGGGACAGGGCCAGGCTGTGGCCCTGTGTCTGAATGGACACACGGAGCTGTGACTCGGCTCGGGTGCCCCAATAGCAAGCTGCTTGCTGTGGGGGCATTTGACAGGAGGGAGGAGCCACGAAGAGGAGGCTCTGGGCTGCTCTGTGCAAATCCACTGCACAGAGCAGGCAAGTATAACATGTTTGTTATTTTTATAGAAAAAAAAACGAGACTTTACAATCACTTAATATAAACCTTTTTAATCTTTTGTTTTAGATTTTTTTTTTCTTTAGATTTAGGCCCCTTTCACACTGAGTTTTTCAGGCGGTTTAGCGCTAAAAATAGCGCCTAAATATACCGCCTGAAGGCCCGAGGGCTTTCACGCTGAGGCGATGCGCTGGCGGGACCGCTCCGAAAGTCCTGCCAGCAACATCTTTGGAATGGTGAGAGGAGCGGTGTGTTTACTGCTCCTTCCCATTGAAAGCAATGGGCACCGCGGTAATACTGCCGGCAATGTGCCTCTGCAGAGGCGCATTGTGGGGGGGGGGGGTATTACCCTTTTTCAGCTGTTAGCGGGGGTTAATACCGCACCGCTAGCGACTGAATACTGCCGCAATTCAGGTGGTATAGCGTCGCTAAAAATACTAGCGCTATACCGCCACCACACATCCTGCCCCAGTGAAAGGGGCCTTACCAAAACCATATAATAGGAGGTCAAACCTAAACACTTTCAATTTGTATGCAATCAGGAAGGCCCTTGCACTACATAGTTGATGGTAAATCCTAAAGGAAATCAAACAACAAAAGTTGTATAGTGTGTATCCAGCTTTAGAGTTTTTAGACAGAAGGAACAGAAGGGCTCATGTTGGCACTGGCAGGCTCTTGATTTCTCTTTCAAGTCTAGGCCTAAAATATTGGCCGGACACCTTTTTTCTTCCTCTTAATTTAACCCTTTCTCTGCCAGAGCCATTTTTTTGCACTCGTGTTTAAAAAACTATTTTAGACTTGGAGATTGCACAAAACCCCCAAACATATATTTTCTGAAATCAGACACCCTAGAGAATAAAATGGTGGTAGTTTCAATTTTTTATGTCACACAATCTTAGCACAATAGTTTATGAAATTCATAATTTCTGTAAAAAATACACTAAAGTAAATTTTAGGGCACGTAAACACAATATCCACCTCAGCTCCGGAAGGTTTTACCCCCTTCATGACCAGGTCATTTGTTGCTACTTTAACTTGTAATTGCACGGTTGCGCAACACTGTACCCAAGCAATTTTTTCCCCCACAGATGGAGCTTTTTTCTGAAGGTATTTGATCACCACTGAGATTTATTTGTTCTATATAAAGGAAAAAAAATGAAAATTTTGTAACAAAAAAGTGATATTTTTCCAATTCCTGTTATAAAATATATCCAATTAAAATAAACATTTTTAATATATTGAAGCCACAATGTATTCTGCTACATGTCTTGGTTGAAAAGAATCCTAAGAAGTTCATATCGGTTTGTGTGAAAGTTATAGCATCTACAAACTATGGAACATATATTTGAAAATGTATCTAAACTGAATGTACTTTTGAAAACGAACACTTTTTTTTTTAGTTTCTGCCATAAAACATATCCAATAAAAAAACGATATTCTTCATAATTTTGGGCCAAAATGTATTCTGCTCAGGGGGGATACAAATCCAATGGGTTTTTTTAAATTTAAATCAGATTTTTTTTCCAATTTCTATTAATATAATGCTGTTGGAGTAAGAATCGATCTTAAGATAATTTTCTTTCTAAGATGCATCAATAATTTAGTTTGTTCAGCATGAATTGGAGCTTAGTTATGCAGCACAAGGCTGTATATTCTGCAATATTTACATTTTTGGTAAACTCATTCAATAAATCCAAGCTCTGCAAGCTGAGAACATGCACTGCATTGATGCATTCACACAATTTCACAGTATCCATGAGATAAAACAAAGTTCAGGAATATTCTTTTTATTGTTTTGGAAATCTGTGTACACTACAAACTGTATGATTGTTTCAAATAGGAAACCTTCATTCATTGTTTGCAAATATTAACGATTCTAACTGCCAGCAAAAATAAATCCTTGCATTTAAAGAGCACCTTTCATTTCAGATCCATCATGGCAGTGCCTGTTAGTGGGCATTCACTTACCTGCTGCTGCCACATCCCTCACCTTGTTGTGTCACTTCTGCCATCCCAATAAAGTGAATGGCACTGTCAGGGGAGTCAACAGCAGGTCAGGGGAGGAGCCACTGTGGGACAAAGATGACAGTTGCTCTTTAAAAATTATGATTTAAATTGAGTTGACTTAACCGCTTCAGGCCCCGGACCATTTTGGTGGTCAAAGACCAGGCCACTTTTTGCCGTTCGGCACTGCATTGCTTTAACTGACAATTGCGCAGTCGTGCGACGTGGCTCCCAAACAAAATTGACATCCTTTTTTTTCCCCCCACAAAGAGAGCTTTCATTTTGTGGTATTTTATCACCTCTGCGATTTTTATTTTTTGCGCTATAAACAAAAAGAGCAACAATTTTGAAAAAAAATCAATATTTTTTTTAATTTTTGCTATGATAAATATCCCCAAAAAATATATAAAAAAAAGTATTTTTTTCCTCAGTTTAGGCCGATTCTACATATTTTTGTAAAAAAAAATCGCAATAAGGGTTTATTGATTGGTTTGCGCAAAAGTTATAGCTTCTACAAAATAGGGGACTGTTTTATGGCATTTTTATTAATAATTTTTTTTTTTTTTTTTACTAATTATGGCGGCGATCAGCGATTTTTTTTATCGAGACTGCGACATTATGGCGAACACTTTTGACACCATTTTGGGACCATTGTAATTTTTACAGCGATCAGTGCTATAAAAATGCACTGATTACTGTGAAAATTACACTGGCAGTGAAAGGGTTAACCTGTAGGGGGGCGCTGAAGGGGTAAAGTGTGCCCTAAGGGAGTGATTCTTCTTGTGTGGGGGTGTGGCTTGGCGTGTGACGTCACTGATCGTCGTTCCCTATGACACGGAACGGACGATCAGTGACACTCTTACTAGGAAGAACAGGGGTAGGTTTGTTTACACTTACCTCTCCCCGTTCTTCAGCTCTGTTATCCGATCGTGGGACACCGGCAGCGATTGGGTCCCACCGGCATGGTCATGGAGTGACCCACGGCTGGGATCTTAAAGCGTACTGTTGGGGCTGCACTGATAATCAGGACACTGATGAACAGTGTAGGTGTCCCCTGTGTGGATTGCCGCCTACTGGCTCTCCTTTCTCACGCGCTGTCAGCGCGAGGAGAGGACTGCCAATAACTGGCAAATCCTGTTTACACTGTGATTGGACACAGCTGGTCACATGGTAAAGAGCTGCTGTGATTGCCACTTTACCCGCATCTGTGAACAGGGTAAAGGACCCAGCTATCACAGATCCCTGCTGATGTACACTGCAGGGGGCACGCGGGAAGCATGATCATGTCAATAGACGCCCTCTCGGAAATTTGTGACCGAATGACTGCTACAGCACGGTTGAGAAGGTTAATGAGACATTAGGGGTCTGTCCTCCAATGAAACTAATAAAGTGCAAATCGCTTTTTTTTTTTTATCCATCTCAAAAACTGATCAGTGTGAAAGGGCCATTGGATACAGCCATCGGGAGTAAGTGTAAATTCCCTGCTTCCACCGATGTACAAGACTCTATTGTTCATATTTCTACATCTGAGTTGCTAGGTTTGGAGACCCGTGATTGTGTTCTACTTTTTTTTTTTTTTTTTTATTATTCATACTAAAGGAAGGACAAAAACACCTAAATATACAGGGTGGCCTTAAAGCGGTTCTCCACCCTAAAGTGGAGTCCCGCTGATCGGAACCCTCCCCCCCTCCGGTGTCACATTTGACACCTTTCAGGGGGGAGGGGGGTGCAGATACCTGTCTAAAGACAGGTATTTGCACCCACTTCTGGCCCGGCATTCACGGGCAAAAGACGGGCATTCCGTCACATCCCGTCGCCCCCCCGTTGTGTGCTGGGAACACTTGGCTCCCAGCACACAGCGGGAGCCAATCGGCAGGCGCGGCGCGACTCGCGCATGCGCCGTAGGGAACCGGGCAGTGAAGCCGCAGCGCTTCACTTCCTGGTTCCCTCAGCGTGGATGGCGGGGGGAGCAGCAGAGAGACGAGCGATCGGCACTGGACTCCAGGACAGGTAAGTGTCCTAATATTAAAAGTCAGCAGCTGCAGTATTTGTAGCTGCTGGCTTTTAATATTTTTTTCCCATGGCACATCCGCTTTAATGAGATTTGAAAATCATTGCAGGCAGGTCTTGCTGTTGGATTAACCCAAAGGTGTTCTATCAGGTTGAGGTCAGAACTCTGTGCAGGCCAGTCACGTTCCTCTACCCCAAACTCGCTCATCCATGTCTTTATGAACCTTGCTTTGTACACTGGTGCACCCACAAAGTTGGGAGCATGAACGTGTATAAAATGTCTTGGTATGCTGATGCCTTAAGAGTTCCCTTCACCGGAACTGAGGGACCAAGCCCAACCCCTGAAAAACAACCCCACTTCATAATCCCCCCTCCACCAAATGATTTGGACCAGTGTACAAAGCAAGGTCCAAAAAAACATGGGTAAGGCCCCATTCACACCTAAGCGACAAAACGCCCGACGCGGGACGCTTCTGTCGCTTGAGGGGAGAATTCCCATTGCCGTCTATGGAGATGGTTCACATCTCATAGATGCGCAACGCCTGTCGCCTGAAAAAAAGTCCCGGACCCTTTTTTTCACGCGACAGGCGCGTTTTCCCATAGACAGCAATGGGAAGACTTTAGAAAAAAAAAAAAAAAAAAAAGAAACATTTGTAATCGCGGCAAATCTGCCGCTACACGCGTACGCGGCTGTCGCTTGCAGCCTAAGCGAGTTTGGGGTGGAGGAACTTGACTGGCCTGCACATAGTCCTGACCTCAACCCGAGAACACCTGTGTGATGAATTAAAACGAAGCCTGCGAGCCAGACCTCGTCCACATCAGTGCCTGACCTCACAAATGCGCTTCTGGAAGAATGGTCAAACATTCCCATAGACACACTCATAAACCTTGTGGACAGCCTTCCCAGAAGAGTTGAAGCGGTTATAGCTGCAAAGGGTGGGCCAACTCCATATTGAACCCTACAGACTAAGACTGGGATGCCATTAAAGTTCATGTGCATGTAAAGTCAGGCGTCCCAATACTTTTGGTAATATAGTGTACAAGAAGCCTATAGCTAAAAATCTCACTTTTGGGTGGACTGAGCCCAATTGTCAACATACTCAAGTGAGGGCTACAAGTGGCACTTCTATTGGGAAAGGCACACATGTTGTTAAGCTCCTAAAAGGGTATCTACGAGACTAGATGTATGGGCGCTGCTTAGGGAAGGGCAGGAGCCGAACATTATAGAGAACTTCAACGATTGCTATTGAAGTGGCAGATGCCAGTACCTGCTACATGCTTCACTGACATCACCTGACCCCTATAATTGCGATTTTTTTTTTTGGCAGACATCGCTCATGGGGATTGATATGTGGAATGAAGGACTGTAGATTTTTGACTAAAAGGGGCTTCCAGATTCTGATAAGCTCCCATCATCAACCCCTCCTTTTGGGGGCATGTGACTTAGTATGACTCTCCTCCCACCTTTCTGGCCTGTCAGACTGCATGTTCAAAAATGCTGCGTCCCACCAAACGGAATTGTTAAAAAATGCATGTTTTTGTTTTGATACATGTCCCCCAAGTGGAGTCCACCCCCCCCCCCAAAAAAAAAATGACATGCCAAATGTGACATGTAAGGGGGTGAGGAGTGCTTAAAGCGGAAGTTCCACTTTTGGGTGGAACTCCGCTTTAAATGTTGTCCCAGGTTAGTGACCCACTGGGTAGTCAAATATGGATCATAATGACAGCCCTGGTGTCTGTCCCTTTTAATTAGTTCAGGTAGTACGTCCAAAGAGTGAACTGTTGCTACTGCAGCCATCAGCTATTGTCCATTTTATTCACCCACCTGCTGGCTTCAAAGTGAAAGTGATGCAGTGGCTGTAAAGCCGACGATCACTTTCACAGTGTGGGTGGCACGAGGCTTATGACCACAATCACTGGCTTCAGTATAGAGGATGGTGTGAGAGTGAGGCATATCCATGCCTTGATCTCAGATGTACACGAAGAAAGCAGAAGTGACGATGCTTTAGTCACTTCTGCTTTCAAATGCACCATTTCCTGACCGGAACAGTCAGGGGACACATCTAACCGAGCAGATCTGTGCTCAGTTAGATGGTGTGAAGGGCAGGGGAGACATTGGGGTCTAATAATACAGGTAAAACTCGAAAATTTTTATAATCGTGCAAAAGTTCATTTATTTCACTAATGCAACTTAAAAGGTGATACTAATATATGAGATAGACTCATTGGGCCGGATTCAGCAAAGAGATACGCCGGCGTATATCTCCTGATACGCCGTCGTATCTCTGAGTCCGGAAGTCGTATCTATGCGCCTGATTCATAGAATCAGGTTACGCATAGATCTCCCTAAGATCCGACAGGTGTAAGTGACTTACAACTGTCGGATCTTAGGCTGCAATCTCACGCTGGCCACTAGGTGGCGCTTCCGTTTGTATACGCAAGGAATATGCAAATGAGGAGTTACTCTGATTCAGAAACGAACGACCGCCCGGCGATTTTTTTTTTACGTCGTTTGCGTTCGGCTTTTTCCGGCCTATAGTTACCCCTGCTATATGAGGCGTAGCTAATGTTAAGTATGGCCGTCGTTCCTGCGCCGAGTTTTGAAATTTTTTGTCGTTTGCGTAAGTCGTTCGTGAATACGGATGGACGTAATTTACGTTTACGTCGAAAGCATGACGAATTGCCAACGTCATTTGGAGCATGCGCACTGGGATTCAGTCGTTCGGCGCGGGGACGCGCATCATTTAAATGATACACGCCCCCCTACCCGCCGAATTTGAATTCCGCCGGGCGATTTACGCTACACCGCCGCAACTTTACAGGCAAGTGCTTTGTGAATAAAGCACTTGCCTGAAAAACCTGCGGCGGCGTAACGTAAATAAGATACGTTACACCAGCAGAAAGATCCGCGGATCTTTCTGAATGTGGCCCATTACTTGCAAGGCAAGATAGTTCAAGCCGTGATTTGTCATAATTGTGATGATTATGGCCTACAGCTCATGAAAACCCCAAATCTACAATCTCAGAAAATTAGAATATTGTGAAAAGGTGCAATATTCTAGGCTCAACGTGTCCCACTCTAATCATTTAATTAAGCCATAACACCTGCGAAGGGTTCCTGAGTCTTTGAATGATTTCTCAGTCTGGTTCAGTAGGAATCACAATCATGGGAAAGACTGCTGAGCTGACAGGACAGATGTGCAGAAAACCATCATTGACACCCTCCATAAGGAGGGAAAGCACCAAAAGGTCATTGCAAAAGAAGTTGAATGTTCCCAAATTGCTGTAACATTAATAGAAAGTTATGTGGAAGGGAAAAGTGTGGAAGAAACTTACGTGTTTATTTATTAACCACTTGAGGACCGCCTAACGCCGATATACGTCGGCAGAATGGCACGGCTGGGCACAAGCACATACAGGTACGTTGCCCTTTAAGTGCCCAGCTGTAAGTCGGGGCTCGCGACACAGCCTGAAGCTCCGTGACCGCGAACCCAATCGCCGCCGGTGTCCCACGATCGGGTCACAGAAGCTGAAGAACGGGGAGAGGTAAGTGTAAACACACCTTCCCCGTTCTTCTCTGTGGCTTATCACTGATCGTCTGTTCCCTGTTATAGGGAACGACGATCAGTGACGTCACAAGTCCAGCCATGCCCCCCTGCAGTAAGAATCGCTCCCTTAGGGCACACTTAACCCCTAAGCGCCCCCTAGTGGTTAACCCCTTCACTGCCATTGTCATTTTCCCGAAAATGTGTCAAAAGTGTCCGATGTGTCCGCCATAATGTCGCAGTCACAAAAAAAAAACGCTGATCGCCCCCATTACTAGTAAAAAAAATATATATATATTAATAAAAATGCCATAAATCTACCCCCTATTATGTAAACGCTATAACTTTTGCACAAACCAATCAATAAACGCTTATTGCGTTTTTTTTAATTTTTTTTACCAAAAATATGTAGAAGAATACATATTGTCCTAAACTGAGGAAAAAAATAGTTTTTTTATATATTTTTTGGGGATATTTATTACAGCAAAAAGTAAAAAATATTGCAAAATTTACGCTCTATTTTTATCTATAGCTCAAAAAATTAAAACCAGCAGAGGCGATCAAATACCACCAAAAGAAAGCTCTATTTGTGGGAAAAAAAGAACGCTAATTTTGTTTGGGAGCTACGTCGCACGACCGCGCAATTGTCAGTTAAAGCAGTGCCGAATCGCAAAAAGTGGCAAGGTCCTTAACCTGCATAATGGTCCGGGTCTTACGTGGTTAAAAAAAAAAAAAGGGGTAGAGAAAGGAAGCGCCACCTAAGTGCAGTATTAAAGAGGTTCTTTTAATGACACATTGTAAAAAACACACTTACAAGAAGGTAAGGAAAGAAGGCTCATCTGTAACATCCTGTAGTCCTCGTCCCGGATCCATGGGCTGCTCCATGGGCTGCTTTAGAAGTGAAGAAAGCAGATTGTGTGGAGTCTTCAGGCCTGTCCTGTGGCCTTCAGGATGTAGTCTGTTCCAGCCTCACAGGTCACGTGACAGGTCACGTGATTACTTCCCAGGAACACTTCCGGGAGGAGGGTCAAACAGGGAGAACAAAGGCTGTAGACATCGGTGCCCGTTTTTTGGAAAATATCTCCTTAACTGTGTAGGTTAAGGAGATATTTCCTGACGCATTCATGGCAGCACACAATGGGTTGTGACTCCGCCCCCACAACCTGACAGGATTGGTTACCTATAAATTTGAAGAGGGAACACCCCGCACCATTCTCTTTTTTATCCTCACCTGACAAGACTGGACGTTACAAGAAGATTTGCCTCTTACCGCAATCGCCCCAGCAGGTTCAGGCCTCTCCTGTTTGGAAGTCCCTCCTGTACAGTCTCTAATAGAGCTATATGGTGGGAACCCCGCTCTGGTGGTCTCAGGGGTCTGTTCAAGGTCTCATCCTGGCAATTTATCCTGGCTGTTTTACAAGCTTTAAATAAGCTTAATATGGCATGGCTCCCCTTTCCTTTTGCTATCTTCTATGCTTCCCCAGAGGCTGCTGTGCTGCTCTGGCTCATTTTAATGGTCTTATGTTTACTTCTGGTTCCCAGTTTTTCCCAATAGTTTACCTGGGCTTTGCTGTCCCTCTCGCCGCCGCCGCGTCTCCTGGTCGCTCTGCGCATGCGCGCAGCAGGCTGATGACGTCGGCGGTTCCTTTCGCCCTCACCCAAGATGGCGGCGGTCGGCGCGGGACGCTACTGCGCATGCGCGGACGCGTCATCAGCGCCGCGACTACGGCGCCAATTTTAAAAACAGTGAAATCTGTTTTTCCTCCTTCTAGGCTGCTGCTCTGCCTAAAAAATTTCAGGAAAGCTCTCCAGGTACTTGGGGGCTTCTCTCCTCTCAGGCCCTTCTGTTCCTTTCTCCTTCTCCTAAGCCTAACATCCTTTCTCCTTTCAGACACCTGCTGCTGTCCCTGCATCCTTTCATGGAGCCCACTGCCCTAGCAGACCACCACCAGCAAACAAGGTAAGGAGGCCGTCCAAGTTGGTAAGTAGTGAAGAGACAAAAGAGTGCCGGCCACTAACACTGCATTGTTTTTGCAGTCCCATCAGGCCTAGAGATGCAAGTCCACGGCAAAGAAGGAGATCCAGCCATGCATCTAGCAAACGCTCACGCAGAAGTCGGTCAAGATCACCCTCTCGTCATTATCGGTCTAGGCATAGCCGATCACATCGCAGCCGCTCCCGTCGAAGCCGATCTCACCGCAGACGGTCACCTTCAGTTCGCCGCAAGCATTTTCAGACCCGTCCTGCAGCAAATGCTTGCTGGGTGTGCGGTGCTGCTGCATTGCCAGGAAAATTAGCCTGTCGCTCCTGTTTTGCGAGGCAACCAGAGAGAAGGAAGCTGACGCCAGAATGGCCACGGAAATCTTAAGAGAGTCGGTACGGGAATCGATCATGGAGACCTCGGCCATGCCTACTAACCCTATTCCGGGTCCTTCATCTGCACACGGCTCGTATGCCCAACTAGCAGAGACCCACTCTGACTTCGGAGAACGCGAGCCTACATCAGGATTTGATTTCAGCTTAGTGGAGCCCTTTGCCCGCTCCGTTAAAGAGGCTATTGGCTGGGAAGAAACCATAGAAGAACCCCAAAAACTTGGGAAATACTTCCCTGAATTAAGAAAAGATCCTGAGCTATTTCCATTCATTGAGGAACTGGAGGATCTCATTAAGGACGAATGGGAAAAGCCGGACAAGCGGCCCAGCCTGTCCAATAAGCTGGCAAAGCTGTACCCTCTAAAGGAGTCCAAGGTCACCTCCTTCATTAATGCTCCTATTGTGGATTCATCCCTTATGCGACTCGCTAGGCATGTCACCTTGCCGATAGAGGATGCGGTCACCTTCCGTGATGTCCTCGATCGTAAGATCGACTTAGAATTGAAAAAAGCCTACTCCTCTGCAGGGGGGGCCTGCAGGCCAGCTATCACCACAGCGGCCGTGGCTAAGGCCATTTCTGCATGGGCGGCCAATGCGGAGAAAGCCCTCCTAGAAGGGACTGACCAGAATGAAGTGATCTCCTCCCTACAAGAAATCAGGCTAGCAAGCGACTTCATGGCAGGGGCCTCAGTGGACATTATTCGCTCCGCCGCTAGATCTATGTTGGCCTCAGTAATGGCCCGCAGGGCCTTATGGCTGAAACCCTGGGTCGCTGACTCTGCTTCCAAATCTAATTGGTGTAAAATACCCTATGACGGCACGAACCTGTTCGGTGCGAAGCTGGACTAAGCAATTTCTAAGGTCACTGGGGGAAAGTCTGGACTTATTCCCTCCGACAGAAAACCCAAGCCTCAGAAGGGCCCTGCCTTCAGGCGCAATCTGCCGGACAGGTACAGGGATACTAGATCCTATCGCCCGGGCAAGGATTTCAGAAGGGATTGGAGGTCGACTCGTCCTTCCTTTGCGAGGGTCCAGAAATCCAAGGCCTTCACCGCCGGAGACCAGCAGAAGTCCTTTTGAAGGCTCGCCTGCCCACCCAGCTCAGGTGGGCGCCAGGCTCAGGAGTTTTGCACGAATTTGGGCGGAGCACATAAGGGACCCGTGGACACTCTCCACGGTCAGATATGGCCACAAATGGAATTTTATGGGGGCATTTCCAGGAAGTTTCTTTCGTCCTACCAAAGTTCCTTCTTCCCCGGACAAGAGGAAACTGCTCCTGCAGTACGTCTCAGAGTTAATTCAGAAAGAGGCAGTTATAGAGGTTCCTCCGCACCTAAGGGGCAGGGGATTTTATTCCCCTTTATTCTTGGTGCGAAAGAAGTCGGGGGATCTTCGGCCCGTTCTGGACCTCAAGCGGCTCAACGCAAGAATCAGAATAGAGACCTTCAAGATGGAGAGCCTCCAGTCCATCCTTCTGGCAGTGAATCTGGGAGACTGGATGCTGTCCGTAGATTTGTCGGACGCCTATCTCCATGTGTCAATCCATCCAGCCTTCCAGAAGTTTCTCTGTTTCTCCATCAACAAGTGCCACTTCCAGTTCCGATGTCTACCATTCGGCATCTCCTCGGCACCCAGAACGTTCACGAAGGTTCTCCTTCCCCTCATTGCACTCCTCAGGGAAAAGGGGCTACGGGTGCACCACTACCTAGACGACATTCTCCTGTTGGCAGAAGATCGGGAGACTCTGCTCCTCCAGCGGGAGACCCTAATATCTACCCTCCAGAACTTTTGCTGGTTGATCAACTGGCGGAAGAGCAGCCTGCAACCGTCACAGGTCATGATATTCCTGGGGACAGAGCTGGATACCAAGCGGAACAGGGTACAGCTCCCGTTAGAGAAGGTAGTACCTTTGGTGCAGAAAGTACAAAATCTAATGTCCTCCAGACGTCCGTCAGCCAGAACCTGCCTGAGCATGCTGGGCTCCATGGCGTCAACCATACCCATGGTGCAGTGGTCCCAGTGGCACATGAGAACGTTGCAGAACGCATTCCTCAGACAGTGGAACGGGACCTCAATGTCCCAGTCCATCCGTATTCCCGACTGGGTGAAGCACTCACTTTGGTGGTGGACTCACCACCCCAACCTCAGAAGATTCAGGCCTATAGCCCCTCCAAGTCCGGAGATAGTGACTACGGACGCCAGTCAGAGAGGTTGGGGGGCTCATTATCAGGACCATGCGGTCCAGGGTCAGTGGCACTTTCCAGCTCAGGGTGTAGTCTCCAACGTATTGGAGCTACGAGCAGCCTTCCAAGCCCTCTTAGCCTTCGCACCTCTACTACGAGGGAAGAGTGTCCTTCTCCGGATAGACAACAAGGTCGCGGTGGCCTACATTCGAAGACAGGGTGGTACCCGGAGTCGCACGCTGTTGGAAGAAGTTCGTCCCATAGTGGAGTGGGCTCAGGTACACCTTCTGGACCTGAATGCTGTATATGTCCCGGCGGCGCAGAATGTGCTAGCCGACTATCTGAGCTGGGAATCGCTCTCGAACAACGAGTGGTCTCTGAACCACCGGGCATTCTCCCTCCTAACGAAGGCATGGGGCATCCCAGAGGTCGACTTGGCAGCAACACCAGCGAATGCCAAATGCCCGAGGTTCCTCTCCAGAGCTCCCTTTCGGTCAGCCGAGGGGACGGACTGCCTAGTACACCCGTGGGACTTCAACCTGGGGTACATCTTTCCCCCAACTCCTCTAATAGCGAGGTTCCTAGCCAGGCTCCGGAGGTCCTCAGTCACAGTAATCATGGTGGTGCCATTCTGGCCGAGGAGGCCGTGATTTACGACCCTCTTGCAGCTCAACACCCGGCCTCCAATCCACCTGCCGTTCTCAGCAGATCTCCTATATCAAGGCCTCCATCCGGCCCCGGACAGACTGCACCTAACAGCATGGAGGTTGAGAGGATTAGGCTGAGAGAACAAGGTTGCTCCCAAGAGGTGATAGCGACACTGATGCAAGCCAGGAAAAATTCCACAAATACCACCTACACTAAGGTTTGGGAAAGATTCATTCTGATGGCACAATTAAAAGGCTGGGATCCGGTCTCTCCAGCTCCATCCCAAATTCTGGAGTTCCTGCAGTCGGGCGTTGATAAGGGACTGAATTCAAGTACCCTCAAGGTACAGACATCCGCCCTGTCTGCCAAAGCAGGCACTAGATGGGCTATTCACCCTCTGGTTATTCAATTCATGAGAGCTTGTCTGAAGATCAGACCCCCCAGAAGACCATCCTTTCCTACATGAGACCTTTCGGTGGTTCTAGAGGCCCTCTCCTTACCACCCTTTTTTCCGTTTGACTCCATTTCCCTGTGGGACTTGACTCTGAAATTATCCTTCCTCATCGCTATTTCTTCAGCCAGAAGGGTGTCAGAGATCCAGGCTCTGATGGCCAAGGAGCCCTATTTAGTCTTCCTATCCGACAGAGTGGTACTAAGGCCTTCAGACCGTTTCCTACCAAAGGTTGCTTCGGCCTTCCACTACAACCAGGATATCGTCCTTCCACATCTTACGGACGAGAACGGCGAACCCCACGCCTTGGACATTAAAACTACCATATCCAGCTACCTTTCGGCTACCACTCACCTTTGAAAGACAGAGGCTCTCCTGATCATTCCACACGGAGCCAGACGCGGCCAAGCAGCTACTTCTCGTACCATCGCCTCATGGCTAGTCAAAACTATTGAGAAGGCCTACTCTGTTCAACAACTTACAGTTCCGGAAGGCATCAGAGCGCACTCGACCAGGGCAGTGGCAACATCCTGGGCAGCATATTGTGGTGTCTCATCAGAATCCGTCTGCAGGGCAGCAACCTGGTCTTCCAGGCATACGTTTATATCCCACTTTAGAGTGGACGTTGCTCTTTTGTCTACAGCCGACTTTGGTAGATCCATCATGAGGGCCAATTCTTCCGCTCACTAGGAAATAAATACTATTGCATTAAACCCTCCCGACTGGCGAGTTATTTCCTATTGTGTGCTGCCATGAATGCGTCAGGAAAACAGAAAATTGTATACTCACCTTTCCGTAATTTTCCTTTCCTGACGCATCTTCATGGCAGCACACAGATCCCACCCTGCTGTTTAATGATGATATATACAGAGAATGGTGCGGGGTGTTCCCTCTTCAAATTTATAGGTAACCAATCCTGTCAGGTTGTGGGGGCGGAGTCACAACCCATTGTGTGCTGCCATGAAGATGCGTCAGGAAAGGAAAATTACGGAAAGGTGAGTATACAATTTTCCGTTTTCTTGCACCTACAGGTAAGCCTTAATCTAGGCTTACCTGTAGGTTAAAGCGGATGTGCCACGGGAAAATAATATTAAAAGCCAGCAGCTACAAATACTGCAGCTGCTGACTTTTAATATTAGGACACTTACCTGTCCTGGAGTCCAGCGCCGATCGTAGCAGAGCACGAGCGATCGCTCGTCTCTCTGCTGCTCCCCCCGCCATCCACGCTCAGGGAACCAGGAAGTGAAGCGCTGCGGCTTCACTGCCCGGTTCCCTACGGCGCATGCGCGAGTCGCGCCGCGTCAGCCGATTGGCTCCCGCTGTGTGCTGGGAGCCGAGTGTTCCCAGCACACAACGGGCGACAGACGGGATGTGACGGAATGCCCGTCTTTTGCCTGTAGCGTCTGGCCGGAAGTGGGTGCAAATACCTGTCTTTAGACAGGTATCTGCACCCCCCTCCCCCCTGAAAGGTGTCAAATGTGACACCGGAGGGGGGAGGGTTCCGATCAGCGGGACTCCACTTTAGGGTGGAGAACCGCTTTAAAGTGGTCTGTTATGCCGCGTACACACGATCGGAATTTCCAATGAAAAAAGACAGAATTTTTTAATCGGATATTCCGACCGCGTGTGGTCCCCATCTGACTTTTTTTCTGTCGGAATTTAGAAAGAGAACATGTTCTATTTTTTTCCGATCGGAAATTTCGTTCGTCTGTGTGGAACTCTGACGGATAAAAAACGACGCATGCTCAGAATGAAGTTGACGCATGCTCGGAAGCATTGAACTTCATTTTTCTCGGCTCGTCGTCGTGTTGTACGTCACCGCGTTTTGGATGGTCGGAATTTGGCATGACAGTGTGTATGCAAGACAGCTTGAACAGAATTCCGTTTGAGTTTAGGAAGTTTATAAAAGTATTTAATGCAGGGATCGACAAATCCCGGGCGCCAGGTCGCCATGGCGACTAGAAATAGTGTCCTGGCGACTTGGCTTGGAAGGTGGGCAAAAAGAAAAACATTTTTTTTTTTTTTTTTTGTGAGCTGGTGCCATCTGGTGGTGAGCCGTTGGTATTACAAGTTATTACCACCAGATGTGAGCTGGTGCCATCTGGTGGTGGCCGTTGGTATTACAAGTTAAACAGCAATTCTAATGTAATTTTTCACTATTTTCACTGCCATCTTCTTCCCTCTAATTAGAACCCCCAAACATTATATATATTTTTTATCCTAACATCCTAGAGAATAAAATGGCGATTTTTATGCAATACTTTCTGTCACGCCGTATTTGCGCAGCGGTCTTACAAGCGCACTTTTTTGAGAAAAAATTACACTTTTTTTAATAAAAAAAGAAGACAACAGTAAAGTTATCCCCATTTTTTTAAATATTATGAAAGATAATGTTACGCCGAGTAAATTCATACCCAACATGTCACGCTTCAAAATTGCGTTTGAACACCGTTTACAAATGCGGGCGCTGCTCACGTATGTGTTCGCTTCTGCGCGCAAGCTCGTCGGGACGGGGTGCGTTTTCTGGCTCCTAACTTTTTTAGCTGGCTCCTAGATTCCAAGCAAATTTGTCAACCCCTGATTTAATGTATTAGCCGTCTGTGATGT
The DNA here is from genome assembly GCF_905171775.1 of Rana temporaria. Lineage (NCBI taxonomy): Eukaryota > Metazoa > Chordata > Amphibia > Anura > Ranidae > Rana > Rana temporaria. The sequence continues at coordinate 156,924,368 of NC_053495.1, read as the reverse complement.
ATGGAAAAAGAGATGATCGGTCGCGAAAAGTCAAATGGCTCTTTGTGTAATCTTATACTTTTAAAGAAAATTAATAAAGAAATTGAAAACAGAGGAATTTTTTTCCCCAAAAAAATAGCGTTTGAAAGACTGCTGCTGCGCAAAAAAACGTGTGATATAAAATATTGCAAAGACCGCCGTTTTATTTTCCGGAGCCTTTGCTAAAAATATATATACATATAAAAAAAATATTTGGGGGTTCTAAGTAAGTTTATAGCAAAAAATATAGATTTTAACTTGTAAACAACAAGTGTCAAAAACAGGCTTTGTCTAGAAGTGGTTAAAACAAATAAAAAAACATTATATTGCAACAAAAAAATTCCTCAACTAACTTCCGATTCGGTTTAAGTTTAAAGGGTCACTAAAGGAATTTTTTTTTTTAGCTAAATAGCTTCCTTTACCTTACTGCAGTACTGGTTTCATGTCTTCATTGTACGTTTTTGCTTTGAAGTAGCTGTAATTCTGCTGTCATCTCCACACTTCCTGGTTGCCTGTTTCCTTATAACCATCATACTGGGAGATTTTCATGGTGGTCTAAGCTGTCATTACTGTGTGTCTAAAACTCCTCAGAACCAATCAGATTCATTTTAAAAACAAAACACTGCCCTGGATTTGTTTGTTTTTGTTCTGTGAGTCTTCCCGACTCACCTCTCACCCGGAACTTCATGTATGTCCTTTAAAACCGAAAGTGAAACTAAAGGCACATTATATGATAGATTAAATTCAATTTTTAATCATTTTGAAAAGGAATCAGTTAACTTTTATGTCTCTATACCCTGTAAACAGTAATTTCAGCAAAAAAAATGTTTTCCTTTAGTGACCCTTTAATGAACTATATCCAGTGGTATATTTTCACAGTGGTTGGCTTGTCCATCGTGTCTCAAAATTAAGATACCTATAGATATACTTTTTTTTGATGTTGGAATTATTCTTACCAATATTTTATCCACTTTACACAATCATTTCTATAGTAGTGTGGTGAACTGCTACAGAGTAGCAATAAAATACCAATGTTTGGCTATTCATTACAACTGTATAGCAGATGCTGCCATCTAGTGACCACCTTTTATATTGTTTTTGTATATCCATGTGTCTAAGTCAGTGTTTCTCAACCTTTTTCCAGTTGGGGCACCCTTAAAAAGTATTTTCAGTCTTGAGGCACACCGGTTCACATTACGGTGTGTCGCAGAACTTGCACAAAATCACCCTCATTACTGACACAGACAAATGCTCTGCTCTTTAGGGGTACCATTAATTCTTAATGATACCCCCACACATTGGAAAACGTGGGGTGCTTTTGCTGCAGTGCAATTTAAAAAAAAAAGGTTGGCGACTTGTTTTCCTGCATTTTTGTGGGTACGGAAATAATTGGACTGCCCTATATGCAGCTACACAGATATGAACCAAGGGCTTGTTCACATGTCATAGGGGTGGTAAAACCACATGGTTGAGCTGTTTTTACCACCCCCAACTTCTCCACCTTTAGCTGCAGAGGCAGCAGCTGAGGGTGTTCACATGCTGTGAATGCAACTGGAGGTATACCAAGGGTGAATGGGGCTGCACTTCAACTACCCTGCAACTGTGTGCATTGCACAGTTGCGGTGTAGTGATGCTGCATTTACGGGATTAAAACAGGTGGTAAAGAGGCAACATAATTCCTCTTTACCGCCTGTCAAATGCCTCTGAAAAGCGATCTGTGCATGGATTGCTTTTCAGAGGAGCAGCAGTCCTTGCTTCTATCAAACAAGCCATACAAAAGCCATTCTGATGGTACAGGAATGGGGGGGGGGGGGTCAGGATTAAAAGTAACATACATACAGACACATGCTTACACACGCATACACACACAGACAGACACTCACATGTGCACAGACACAGACACATGTATACAGCCATTTTAAAATGAATCTAGCTTCTAGCTCAGTACCTTTCCAGATTCCTCATTCAGCTGGGTACTGCACTCTAGGGGGAAGCAGAGAGCACAGCACACTCCTCAGCACTTTACTTTCACTTTTGAAGCCGACAGAGCTTCTCACAGTTCGGCAGGAGAGCTCATCTGACAGCCTTCTCTCCACTGACCCAGCGGCACACCTGAGAACCTCTGACGGCACACTGGTTGAGAAAGGCTGGTCTAAGTCACAGATTGGCAACCATGGAGAGAGATGAACAACGTGAAAGTTCTTTGATTCATAATACAGGTAATATTCCTACACTACAAGTGGGAAAAAACAGAAAGAAGGCCTACAGATACTGGTGATAAGTGCTACATACATCTATAGGTTTAAGCAGTGGCATAGCGTGGGGGGTTCAGGGGGTGCCTGGGCCCCTGGCGCGATATTTAGGGGGGCGCAATTTCAAGCCAGTGTGTGTCACTACTGCCTGTGTCCTCCTAAATTTCATTTCCTGTGTCCCTGGCCGCCAGAAGCTCCGGCCACCATCTTTCAATGTCCAGCGCTCTGTGATTGAGCCATGGGGGTCATGTGTGGCGTGGGGCTGGCCTGTTTGTGATCCTGAACTCCAGCCTCTGCACATGAACTCCATATGCACAATCACAGTGCGCCAGACACTGAACAAACATGGCGGCCGCCTCCTATCCTACGGACCGATGTCATGATGCAGGACAAGCAGGTGAGGAGGAACACGGACTGAGAAGAGAGGCAGAGAGAGAAACGGAGGCAGAGGCAAAGAGAGAAAGAGACAGCGGCAAAGAGAGAAAGAGACAGCGGCAAAGAGAGAGAGACTGAGGCAAAGAGAGAGAGAGACCGAGGCAAAGAGAGAGAGAGACCGAGGCAAAGAGAGAGTGAGAGACCGAGGCAAAGAGAGAGAGAGAGACAGAGGCAAAGAGAGAGAGAGACCGAGGCAAAGAGAGAGAGACAGCGGCAAAGAGAGAGAGCGAGACCGAGGCAAAGAGAGAGAGCGAGACCGGGGTAAAGAGAGAGAGAGAGAGACAGGGGCAAAGAGAGAGAGACAGGGGCAAAGAGAGAGACAGAGGCAAAGAGAGAGAGGGGCAATGAGAGAGAGAGGCAGAGACAGGCAGAGAGAGAGAGAGGCAGGCTTAGAGAGAGAGACGGGCAGAAAGAGAGTTACTGTAGGCAGGACAGTATAGTGGTCAGTGTAGTGTAGTGGACAGTGTAGTTTTGTGGTCAGTGTAGTGGACAGTATAGTATAGTGGTCAGTATAGTTTTCTGTGTAGTGGACAGTATGGTATGGTAGGTGGTCAGTGTAGTGTAGTTCTTAGTGTAGTGTAGTTCTTAGTGTAGTGTAGTGGTCAGTGTAGTGGACAGTATAGTATAGTGGTCAGTGTAGTGTAGTGGTAAGTATAGTGTAGTGGAAAAATAGTATAGTGGTCAGTGTAGTGTAGTGTAGTCGACAGTATAGTATAGTGGTCAGTGTAGTGTAGTGGACAGTATAGTATAGTGGTCAGTGTAGTGGACAGTATAGTATAGTGGTCAGTGTAGTGTAGTGGACAGTATAGTAGTCAGTGTAGTGGACAGTATAGTATGGTGGTCAGTGTAGTGTAGTGGACAGTATAGTAGTCAGTGTAGTGGACAGTATAGTATGGTGGTCAGTGTAGTGTAGTGGACAATATGTAGGAAGGCTGGCCGCAGGCTGGGCTTTTGGTTCTAGGACGGCGCGTGCACGTCACTTCCGGTCGCGGACGTGTAGGTACTGACTCCCGGTGCATCTCGGCACCTCGTGGTGGAGGTGCTCAGGTAGGGATGCACGGTACGGGGGGGATCGGAGGCACACGGCGGGTGCTACGACAATACGGGGGGGATTCCCTTCTGCCCCGTTAACTACGAAGCAGTTCCTGGCTCACGTTAGGATTCTGGTGGGAAGGTTGGGTTTTAACCCCAAGTTTTTCACCGGACACTCATTTAGGATTGGGGCGGCGTCAGCTGCGTCTAAGCAGGGGGTTCCTCCGTTCATCATCAAGCACATGGGGCGTTGGAGGTCCTCGTGTTTTACCAGATACATCCCTGAGCAGCACGCGGAGGTCGTTAGGGCATTTTCCTCTTTGCTTGATTGAGTTGTGTTCATCTTCATTAAAACCTTCGGTTCACACCTACTCATGTGTCTTTTTTGCCCTCTTTCAGGTATACTGTACGGCAGGCCAAGGCACACCTCAGGCCTTGCTTCATTGGTAAGGTAGGGTCGGGAGGACTCCGATTACAAGTAGGAAGGCTGGCCGCGTCGGCTGGGTTTTTGGTTCCCACCCTCCCGGCCCTCCTTTTTCATGATTTGCTTTCATTATTTGCACTCAGGGTATGCCCTCTTTCAGGTATACTGTACGGCAGGCCAAGGCACACCTCACGCCTTGCTTCATTGGTAAGGTAGGGTCGGGAGGACTCCGATTACAAAGTATAGTGGTCAGTGTAGTGGACAGTATAGTATGGTGGTCAGTGTAGTGTAGTGGACAATATAGTATAGTGGTCAGTGTAGTGGTCAGTATAGTATGGTGGTCAGTGTAGTGTAGTGGACAATATAGTATAGTGGTCAGTGTAGTGGACAGTATAGTATGGTGGTCAGTGTAGTGTAGTGGACAATATAGTATAGTGGTCAGTGTAGTGGACAGTATAGTATGGTGGTCAGTGTAGTGTAGTGGACAGTATAGTATGGTGGTCAGTGTAGTGTAGTGGACAATATAGTATAGTGGTCAGTATAGGTATCAGATAGGTCAGTGTTGGAATCAGGTTGGTCAGTACTATTGTATTTGAAGGGACTCTGGAGTGCTAAAAGTCTGCAGGTTAGGGGGGGGGGGGGGTGCAAATTACTTGCCTTGCCCCGGGTGCTGACAACCCACGCTACGCCACTGGGTTTAAGTCATATGATGTAGAAACAAAAAAAACCCATCAATGTGAAAATATGAAATATGGGGACCCCAAACCTGAGGAAGGGCTAATTCAAAGTGCCCAAATGTCTTGCAGCAAGCCTTTTTCTAAGGAAATAATATAGCAATACCCAGGGCTTTTTTTCAGGGGGAACTTGGGGGAACTCAGTTTCACCACCTCTGGCTCAGACCCTTTGGTGCCTGCTCACCATAATCACTTGTAAACACAGAAGTCTGGTTTCTGTGTGTACAAGTCACAGCTCTGCACTCTGTGTGTAACCCCCTGAACTCTACACTCTGTATATAATGCAATCCTGGGATTTAATGCCCCTTTAAGACCCTTCTACTGTTTGTGAAATCTGAACGGGATACACACAGCCACAGGCTTTCTCCTTTCCCTCCCTCCCTCCAATCACAACAGCATTCCTGGGAAAGGAGAGAGCAGCCTGCACCTACTGCTGGCTCCTTTCTCTTCCCTGTGCTGCCCCAGCACCTATCTGACGTCGCCGTCACTACTCCTGTCCAAGCAGGAAGGTATAGATCAGGGGTCTCCAAACCCCCAGCTCGAGGGCCACATCCAGCCTGCAGGTGTGTTTTGTCCGGCCCCCAGCTTGCCCAGACTCTGCCAACACAGCACTGCTGGCTTTTAAAAGCAGCGGCTGTTATCGGCAGTATATGTCTGGCAGGTCCAGGAAAAAAAGCCGCTCCCCACACACCCTGCTGTGCTGCCAGAGGATTGGCTGCTGTGGTGAGCTGAGGATTGGCTGCTAGGAGGTGACGTCATCAGCGTGGCACCTCCCGGCTTCCCGCCTGCTGTTTACATTAGGAATCCTTCCACCTTACAGCCTGCATGTGTAGCAGTGGGCGGGAGTCGGGAGGTGTAGGAGAGCTAAGGTCGGCTCCTACAGTGAAGAAGTCGGCTTGTACAGGCAAGCATCAAATGGGCATTAATCTGCACGCATACATGTACAGGAGACTCTGCTGGGGACACTGATAATGGGGACATCTATGCTGGGGACACTGATACTGGGGACATCTATGCTGGGGACACTGATACTGGGGACATCTATGCTGGGGACACTGATAATGGGGAAATATATGCTGGGGACACTGATGATGGGAAAACTATGCTGGGGACACTGATAATGGGGAAAACTCTACTGAGGACACTGATAATGGGGGAAACTCTACTGAGGACACTTATGGGGGAAACTCTGCTGGGGACACTAAAGATGGGAAAACTATGCTGGGGACACTGATGATGGGAAAACTATGCTGGGGAGACTGATGGGTACACTGATATAATGGGGAGACTGTGATGGAGGACACAGATATGGGGGACACTGATATCGGGGAGACTTTCATGGGGACGTTTTCGGCCCCCGAATACTTGTAAAATACTTGTAAAATCTACAATGTGGCCCTCGTGTTGAAAATTTTGGAGACCCCTGGTATAGATAGTAAAACCTGGATGCGATCTACCCATCATAATGCCATGATTGACCTATTGCTGACCCCTAATTGAGTATAACAGAGAAAAGGGGTCTCATATAGTGGGAGGTAGAGCTGCACGATTCTGGTTAAATTGAGTCACAATTTTTTTGCTTAGAATAAATTCTCGGCTTAAAGCGGAGTTCCACCCAAAAATTGAACTTCCGCTTTTTGGAACCCTCCGGTGTCACATTTGACACCTTTCAGGGGGAGGGGGGAGCAGATACTTGTGTAATGCAGGTATTTTGCTCCCACTTTCAGGTATACTTCCAGGTATAGATACTCGAGCCATATTTTTTACTTTTTGCTATAATAAATATCCCCCAATTAAAAAAAAAAATGTCTTCATCAGTTTAGGCCAATATGTATTCTACATACTTTTGGTAAAAAAAAAAAAAAAAATCGACTATGTGAAAGATTTATGAAATTTTTATGTTTTTTCTTTTTTACTAGTAATGGCTTTGATCCTACTGTATGTGACACATTTGGAGTCAAACAAAGAGGTGAGCATGGAGGAGGTACCACCTGCCTACCCTGAAAGTTTACATGGTGCCCTAGCACAAACCCATGTTGTTGCCCTAAATGTAAGTTGGTTGGTGGTCCATAATCCATCTGAAGTCAAATATAATAGTGATATTGCTATACACAACATAGATGAGAAATTCCTATAGTCATGTCTGGAGGTTTCAAAAACCTGAAGGTTGGCCCATATGCAAACTTGAAAATGTCTTTGTTGCTTATACCAGACTCTTGATTTCAGTTCCAACCCTAGAATGGAACCATTGCACACACAGATGTCTTTCCTTCCTCTATGCTTTTAAAAACCAAGACAATCCGTAAATTGCTTTAACTAAAGTGGCGTAAAATGAAATATCACCACAAGAGGGAGCAGTCAGTATAGTTAAAAAAAAAAAATGTACATTGTAGTTTGTTAAAGTGGAGTTCCAGTCTTTCCGTGTTTATTAAAAGTCAGCAGCTACAAAAAGTGTAGCTGCTGACTTTTAATAAACACACTCTCCTGTCCCACGATCCAGCAATGTGGCTGCCCGAAGCCTCCTTTTTCTCCCCTGCCTCTACCAGATGCCGGCATCACTTGTGTGGGCACCCGGCGGTGGCAGCTTGCGGGTTCACAGCCGGGTGTGCACCACGTGTGCGCGAGTCGCGATGCGCGTCCTGAATGGCCGCCCAATCTTTGATTGAACGAAGGGAGGGGAGGGAGGAGGAGTAGTCTAGGCTGCCCAAGCGCAAGTGGGAGCTGGGTACCTGTCAAAACTAGGTACTCGCCTCCCCCCCCCCCCCCAAAAAAAATGACATGCCAAACGTGGTATCAGGAGTCCTTAAAGTGGAACCTCGCTTTAACTTATGAGTGTTTATTATTTGTATGAGCATCAGAAAATAGGCTATAGTATACTTTCATCACCAGAGTACTATTTAGCTAAACTATATGTTTAGAAAATAAATGGAAAAACAAAACAATACTTTCCATGACTCTTTATACAGAATGATAATCTTTATGTTCTTGGTACCTTTTTTAGGAATTGGTGAGTGAAAGGATAGTGTGTGGGGGATTTATAGTGATAAAGAGGGCAACTGGCTAATTAATTATTTCAGCTCTCCCACCTGTACAACCCCTATGGATCAACTCAATTAGCTAGATTCAGGTACATTGCCGCATCTTTGCGGCGGCGTAGTGTATCGTATTTACACTATGCCGCCGTAAGTTAGCTAGGCAAGTACTGTATTCACAAAGTACTTGCCTGCTAAGTTACGGCGGCGTAGCGTAAATGTGGCCGGCGTAGGCGCGCCTAATTCAAATTCGGCTGAGGGGACGTGTTTTATGTTAATTGGGGTTGACCTGACGTGATTGACGTTTTTTACGAACGGCGCATGTGCCATCCGTGTACATATCCCAGTGTGCATTGCGGCAAAGTACGCCGCATAGACGTATTGGTTTTAACGTGGACGTAAATTACGTCCAGCCCTATTCACGGACGACTTATGCAAACGATGTCAAATTTTCAAATTTTGACGCTGGAACGACGGCCATACTTAACATTACTAGTCCAACTATTTGATGGAATAACTTTACGCCTGAAAATGCGTTACGTAAACGGCGTATCTTTACTGCGACGGGCTGACGTACGTTCGTGAATCGGCATATCTATACATTTACATATTCTACGCCAAACTCAACGGAAGCGCCACCTAGCGGCCAGCCTAAATATTGCACCCTAAGATACGACGGCGCAAGCCGTCGTATCTTAGATAGGTTTAAGTGTATCTCAGTTTGAGAATACACTTAAACTTAGGACGGTGCAGATTCCGAGTTAGGTCGGTGTATCTACTGATATGCCGGCCTAACTCTTTATGATTCCTCTAAATGTTGACATTTTGCTATGGACCTGTTCATTCAAGAATAATATGTCTTTACTAACAAAGTAATGCATATACAATACTGTGCAAATGTTTTAGGCAGGTGTGAAATGCTGTAAATTAATAATGCTTTAACAAAATGGAAAAGAGATAAATAGAATAGAAATAAATCAAATCAATATTTGGTGTGACCACCCTTTGCCTTTAACCACTTGCCGCCCGCCAATGACATATTGACGTCGGCAAAGTGGTTGTAGAATCCTGACCGGACGTCATATGACGTCCTCCAGGATTCGCTGTTATTGCGCACCCCCGGGGGCGCGCAATGCACCGATCGGTACTGCCGCTTGTCCCCCGGACACAGCGCATTCCCGATCAAGGTAAACAACCAATGAAATTGGTTGTTTACCCATGTGATCGGCTGTGTCCATTCACAGCCGGTCACATGTCAAAACAAAGCAGAGGCGCGCATACAGCTCGCCGCCGGAGGCAGGCAGCGCGCAGCTCGGGGAATGCGCGTGTCCCCCGGACACAGCGCATACCCATCAAGGTAAACAGCCAATGAAATTGGTTGTTTACCCATGTGATCGGCTGTGTCCATTCACAGCCGGTCACATGTCAAAACAACTCAGAGGCGCGCACACAGCTCGCCGCCGGAGGCAGGCAGCGCGCAGCTCGGGGAATGCGCGTGTCCCCCGGACACAGCGCATACCCGATCAGGGTAAACAGCCAATAAAATTGGTTGTTTACCCATGTGATCGGCTGTGTCCATTCACAGCCGGTCACAAGTATAAACAATGTGGCGGTTTCCAGGGATCTCTCCTTCTCTCTCTCACACACAGACCGATTGTGTGAGGAGAGAGGAGAGATCTTGCATCAGTGAGTGAACAAATTTTTATATAAAAATACTTACAGTATACACGACCCCCCCCCCCCCAATAAAGAGAACCTGTCACACTGCCATCAGTGCTGTCACCAGTACCATCTGGATCTGTCACAGCCCACCAACCATCAGTACTACCATAAGTACCGCCACCAGTACCGCCACCAGTACCGCCACCAGTACCGCCACCAATACCGCCACCAATACCGCCACCAGTACTGCCACCAATACCGCCACCAGTACCGCCACCAGTACCGCCACCAATACCGCCACCAGTACCGCCACCAGTACCGCCACCAGTACCGCCACCAATACCGCCACCAGTACCGCCACCAGTACCGCCACCAATACCGCCACCAATACCGCCACCAGTACCGCCACCAGTACCGCCACCAATACCGCCACCAGTACTGCCACCAGTACCACCATCAATACCGCCGCCAGTACCGCCACCAGTACCGCCACCAGTACCGCCACCAATACCGCCACCAGTACCACCACCAATACCGCCACCAGTACTGCCACCAGTACCGCCACCAATACCGCCACCAGTACTGCCACCAGTACCACCACCAATACCGCCGCCAGTACCGCCACCAATACCGCCACCAGTACTGCCACCAGTACCGCCACCAGTACCGCCACCAATACCGCCACCAGTACCGCCACCAGTACCGCCATCATGTCTCAAAGAATGTACACACCTGAGGAGGCATACGAGATCCTCACCATGTCGGATAATGAGAGCAGCGGGGAGCTCTCATTATCCAATTCTGGTTCGGAATACCAGCCAGTGAAGGGTAGTGAGTCAGAGTCAGCGGAGGAACCCCCCCCCCCTCCTAAAAGAGTAAGGAGATCAGGACCTAGATCCGAAGACCTGCCTACCACCAGCAGCGCTAGACCCCAAGAAGAGGAGCCCAGTACCAGTACTGGAATTACTCAACCAGCCCAAAGAATTCGTTCCCAGTCCTACCTTCCTGATGCCCTGGCAAACCCTTTGTGGTTGCCTGCCAACTCAGGATCCGCTACAATCCCCCCTTTCACCGCACAGCCAGGTGTGCAGTTCAACACGTCAAATTTTTCCAAATTGGACTATTTTTATTTGTTTTTCCCCAATGATTTGTTGCAGTACATGGTGGACCAAACAAATCTCAATTCAGAGCAATTTATTGCTGCCAACCCCAATTCGTCCTACGCCCGTATGTTTACTTGGCGCCGTCTCACACTAGAGGAATTCAAACTGTTTTTGGGCCTTGCTTTTAATATGGGGCTTTCAACGAAAAACGAATTGCATTCCTACTGGTCCACCCGCCCCATCCACCACATGCCCATATTTTCTGCGGCCATGTCCAGGGCACGGTTCGAAATGATAATGCGCTTTCTACATTTCAACGACAACTCGCAGTGCCCTCCCCGAGATCACCCCAACTATGACAAATTATATAAGCTTCGCCCCCTAATAAATTCTTTTACCAAACGATTTTCTGAAGTGTTTATCCCCGACCAAAATATTTGTGTAGACGAATCCCTTATCCACTTTACTGGCCGACTGCATTTCAAGCAGTATATCCCAAGCAAGAGAGCCAGGTACGGGGTAAAAATGAATAAATTGTGCGATCGAGCCACTGGATATGTGCACACATTTCGTATTTACGAAGGCAAAGATTCCCAGCTCCAGCCCCCTGATTGCCCCACATATATAGGAACCAGTGGTAAAATTGTCTGGGACCTTGCATACCCCTTGTTCAAAAAAGGCTACCACTTATATGTAGATAATTACTACAGCAGCTTGCCCCTTTTCCGTCACCTGTATTGTGAACAAACCCTGGCCTGCGGTACCTTCCGAAAAAATAGGAAGGGGTTCCCACAGAATTTGCTATCAAAACGGCTACAAAAGGGGGAAGCCGCATTCATGAGGAATGAGGAAGTGTTGGCCATGAAGTGGCGGGACAAGAAGGATGTTCACATGATGACTACAATCCACAATGACAACTTGGTGGAGTTTCAGAGAAGACGTGGCCCTGTAGTAAAGCCTGAATGTGTTCACGAGTACAATATGTACATGGGGGGGGTTGATTTAAATGATCAGATGCTACAACCCTATTTATCAACCCGAAAGTCAACTTTTTGGTATAAGAAAGTAGCATTATATCTGTTTCACATGGCCATGTACAATTCATTTGTCTGCTATCAAAAATCACCCCAAAACCAACCCACCACCTACCTCAAATATTATGAAGACATTGTCACTGCCCTGATTTATCAACAAGGACCCGCCCCAGGAAGCATTCGATCTGATTGTGTCAGTCGACTTCATGAACAACATCTTCCCTATAGCATTCCCCCTGCAGAATCCGGAAGAAGACGCCAAAAGAGATGTCGTGTATGCTCAAGAAGAGGAGTTAGAAGAGATACAAGTTATCATTGTCCCGATTGTCCCTCCCAACCTGGCCTGTGTATCGGTGATTGCTTCAAAATCTATCACAGATCCATCAGATACTAATTCCCCTTATTAGTAACAGACTGCCATTTCCCCCTTTCTAATACCTGTGCCTGCCTGCTACCATGTTTCTATCTTCCATGTAACTGACCCTGGCCTGTTTACCGACAATGTCTTTGCCTGCCGTTTTAACACCTTTCTGACTCTCACGTGCACCAACCTCAGCCTGTTTACCGACGATGCCTTTGCCTGCCGTTTTAACACCTTTCTGACTCTCACGTGCACCAACCTCAGCCTGTTTACCGACGATGCCTTTGCCTGCCGTTTTAACACCTTTCTGACTCTCACGTGCACCAACCTCAGCCTGTTTATCGACGATGCCTTTGCCTGCCGTTTTAACCACGTTTCTGACTTCCACGTGTACCGACCTCGGCCTGTTAATCGACCATGTTTTTGCCTGCCACTTGGACTGATCTTTTGCCCTTCTACTTTAGTAGACAGGGGTCTCACATATGTGAGGGGCTCCAGAATAGCGTTCTGAGTACAGAAAATCAGTTTTTGGTTTTCCGTTTTCCCAGAACAGGGTCTGGTTGCCCGGAGGCTTCAAAGAGATTTGGGTGGGAGAAGCCTCTACCCCTGTCCCCCTGGCCCTAAGCTTGATGGTCCTTCCTGCTGCCTGGACCAATACTTTGGCTGTGCTGACCATATCGCTGCCTGTATTGACCCAGGACTTTATGGACTATTTTTTTTCTGCTGCCTGGACCAATACTTTGGCTGTGTTGACTATTTCTCTGCCTGCTGCCTCTACTGACTACGAACAGTATTTCTGCATGGACATCTCTGCCTGCTGCCTGGACCTGTGCTTTGGCTGTGCTGACAGTATCTCTGCCTGTCTATTACTGCCTGCTGCCTGGACGATTGCTTTTGCTGTCACTGACCACATCCCTGCCTGCTGCCTGGACCGATGCTCTCCTCTGTGGACCACTGCACTACTAAAACCACAGGTAATCTTTTGTTATTTGGTATGTACCTGCTATGTGTTAGATATATGAAGGGCCTTCAAAAATGTGATCGGTAGTCAGAAAATTATATGTGTAATTTTATCCTGCTAGAATGTCTGGAGGTGCTATTTGGATGTTGGGCCTCTGTATATGGCCAGGCTGTGTAAACGTCTCACACATGTAGTATCGCTATACTCAGGAGGAGTAGCAGAATGTATTTTGGGGTGTCATTTTTGCTATGTACATGCAGTGTGTTGGAAACATCTTATAAATGGGCAACTTTGTGTTAAAAAAAATGCGTTTTCATTTTTTTCCCACGTTTTCTGAAACCTTCTGGAAAAAAATGAACTGTTCAAAAGACTCATTATGCCTCAGATTATACATTGGGGTGTTAGCTTTCCAAAATTGGGTCATTTTGTGGGTGTTTCCATTGTCCTGGTGCTCCAGGGCCTTCAAAATTGAGATAGGTCATCATGAAATTATATGTGTAATTTTGCTCCTAAAATGCCTGGAGGTGCTACTTGGATGTTGGGCCTCTGTATGTGGCCAGGCTGTGTAAAAGTCTCACACATGTGGTATTGCCATACTCAGGAGGAGTAGCAGAATGTATTTGTGGGTGTTTTTGCAAATATGCATATGCTGTGTTCAAGAAATAACCTATCAATACAATAAGTTTGTGTAAAAAAAAAAAAAAAAAAAAAAATCTTCATTTTCCCAAGAATTGTGTGAAAAAATTACAAATTCAAAAAACTCACCATGCATCTTACTAAGTACCTTGGACTGTCTACTTTCCAAAAAGGGGTCATTTTGGGGGTATTTGTACTTTCCTGGATTGTTATTGAATCAAGAAATGAGATAAGCCTTCAGTACATCAGGTGTAATCAGATGTGATCAATTTTTAGTGATTTTCACCCTAACTTGTAGACTCTATAACTTTCACACAGACTAAATAATATCCACTAATTTGGGTTATTTTTACCAAAGATATGTAGCAGTATAAATTTTGGCCCAAATTTATGAAGAAAAATTACTTTTTTGCAAAATTTTACAATAGAAACTAAAAAAAAGTGTTTTTTTTTCCCAAAATGTTTGCGTTTTTTCGCTTATATCGCAAAAAATAAAAAACCCAGCGGTGATTAAATACCACCAAAAGAAAGCTCTACTTGTGAGAAAAAAATGATAAAAATTTTGTTTGGATACAATGTAGTATGACTGAGTAATTGTCAATCAAAGCGTGAGAGCACTGAAAGCTGAAAATTGGTCTGGGCAGGAAGGTGTTTTAGTGCCCTGTATGGAAGTGGTTAAAGAAGCATCAATTCTTCTAGGTACACTTGCACACAGTTTTTGAAGGAACTCGGCAGGTAGGTTGTTCCAAACATCTTAGAGAACGAGCCGCACGTTTTCTGTGTATGTAGGCTGCCTCATATCCTTCTGTCTCTTCATGTAATTCCAGACAGACTCAATGATGTTGAGTTTAGAACTGTGTGGGGGCCAACCCATCACTTCCAAGACTCCTTGTTCTGTGTTTCTGTTGACACAGGAACATTAAGATCTCTTGAGATGGACTTGTAACCTTGAGATTGTCCATGCTTTTCCAAATTTTTTGTTCTCAAATCCTCAGACAATTCTTCTCCCTGCTCCGTGTGGTACACAGAGACACATAACAGAACAGTTGAATCAAATTCTCACCATTTTAACTGGTTGCCGGTGTGATTTCTATATTGTCAGCACCTGTTAATTGATACAGGTGAGTTTAATTACAACTTACAGGAGCCTCACAAACTTGGAATGCAATTATTTCTTAGATGTTTGAGAAGGCACCCATAATTTGGTCCAGCTCATTTTTGGAGTTTTGTGTGGAATGTGTCAGATTTGGTTTTATGTTTCTCCACTTTTTTGTGTCATACCAATACAAACATAGGGAATAAACATTAGAATGCCAAAACATTTGCAATTGCAACAATTTTCTGGGCGAAGTGATGAATTGTCTGACAGAAATGCAGGGCTGCCAATAATTTTTGGTTGTGACTGTAATTCTTAATGACATTGGCTGTATGTTTGGGGTCGCTGTTCTGCCTCAAAATAAATTTGGGTCCAATCACACACCTCCGAACCCGCTGATTGGCTCCCCCTCTATCTAATCAGTGCGCAAATGCGCCTCCGACGGCACATGCACCACGCAGTGGTTATTGCACAAAATGACGTACAGGTAGAGCTGACCAGTACATGTACCTCGGCAAGCGGTGTCAAAGCTGAATTAAACATTATCTTAGCACTACTAACTGAAAAAGCTATTTAATTCATTTTTTATATTTAAAGCAAGCTCACCTATTCTTCTATGTCTCCATCCTTTATTTTGTTAGGAACCACTTTGAAAAACATCCCCCTAACATTACTAGCCATGGCCATGATGAGTAAGGTCAGATTATTCATGTAGCATTTGCTTCCTGGAATCCATCTTCCCTTAGCTCCAGCATGCAGGCTAGAGGGTGTGCTTAGGTGAGAATGCTCCTCCTCTCCTTCTCCAGGTGAGAGAAAAAAATGCCAATAAAGACTCCTGGGATGTATGATCAGTTTGACCTAGGCCAGAAATAAGGAAGCAACTGAAGAAATAATGTAAAAATGTATATTAAAACAAGAAAATATAATATCTATCTGCAAATGCCAGCAGGATAGGGATTAAAAATAGGTAAGTGCACTTTCACACTAATCCACTGCAAAAAGACGGCAAAAATGCTGCATTTGTGGTGTGGTTTTTAAAGCGGAGTTCCACCTAAAAATGGAACTTCCGCTTAACCCACTCCTCGCCCCCTTACATGCCACATTTGGCATGTAATTTTTTTGGGGGGGGGGAGTGGGGGCTTCAGGAGAAGGGGACTTCCTGTCCCACTTCCTCCTTCCGCCGAGGGGCTGGAAAGGCGATTAGCTTAATCGCCTTTTCACAGCCCCTCTCTGTAGGCAAGCGCCTGTCCAATCGGACGGCGCCGCGCAGCTCGCGCATGCGCAGTGGGTGCCCGGCCGTGAAGCCGAAAGCTGTCACTGCCGGGTGCCCACACTAAGAATCAAGACGCCAGCCGGCGAGGGGGGGCGAGGAGCGGAACCCCCGGCCGGAGCGTCGCTGGAGCCGTGGAACAGGTAAGTGTCTGTTTATTAAAAGCTAGCAGCTACACTTTTTGTAGCTGCTGACTTTTAATAAACTTAAAAAAAAGGTGGAAAACCCCTTTAAAGGACATGAAAGAAAGAAAGGGTTGGGACTTTAAATGAGATGCGTGTTGATGCAAACAGTATGTATAAGTAAATAAGTAAAATTGTGTAGCGTAATAATCAGGCTCAAACTTACCAACCAAATTGCAAGCCAAATTCAACTGACTAACTTCGTATGTTAAAAGCAGAGGATTGGTTGCACACATTTGCAAATATATGGATAAGCCACAGGTAAGCCACAGGCAATAAAAAGCACTGGAAAAAACGCATAAGGGTAAATGTATAAGCATCAACATCGCATCTCCATTCCTATTGGTAAACAATAAACAATAAAACAATTAAAGGACATGTGACTCAAAAACTGCATCAAAAATGCATTGCGGGCTCATTTTTGACGCATTTTTACCGTGTATTCCATTGCTTTCAAAGGGAAGGTGTGGGTTGTTTTTTTTTAGCTCCCCAAACATGCTCTAAAGATGCTGCAAGCTGGATTTTTTTCACGGCAACGAAAGCGCACCGCCCCATTGTAAGCACATTCATTGATTTTAAAGGGAAACATTTTTCTTGAGATTTTCAGGCTTCTTTTTTTAATTAAAAAGTGCCTACAAAACTCCTCAGTGTGAAAGGGCCTTAATTTTGATTGAGAGGGTGAGTATAGAACTGTATTATTGCACAACTAGTTCCTAGTAAAGAGAAAAAAATGTTCTTTCAAAGTATCTTCCTGCAAGAAAGCACCTCTTCATCACCTCCCACTAATGCTTTGGAACAAACTAGACAATATGGCATTTGAATATTATGAAAAATGGATATTGAAAAAGTTAAGACAGGTACATGCATGCACACACAATTTGTAACTAACACTTTTAAAATGCTTGAATTTAAAAAATATACTTTTGTTCTAATTTAGGTTGAGGGTTTCTATAGATGCTTTTTTCAGTTAGATCCCCGAGACCAAAAAGCTTGGATTTTTTTTTTATTTACATTTCTTTCAAGCTCGATTATATCAGAATCTTTATTTAAAAAAAAAAGGTTTCTTCTCTAGAAAGTTGAATGTCATAATTAGCAATCATTTTAATTTTAAAACCTACTTTGTCCCAAATTCTTAGACATCGTATCAACATCATTGGCCCAGATTCAAGAAGCACTTGCGCGGGAGCAAGTGTGATTGGCGCCGCGCAAGTACTGATTTGCTCCCATGCAAATTTGCGGCTGATTCTGTAAACCAATTAAGCCTGAAATGCGGCCATTTTCCCGCGCACGCAGCCTAGCTGCTCCGGCGCAATTATAGCGCAGTTTTGCGCGGGGTGTAAGTTGCGCCTTCATGGAATTCCCTCAGCGAATATGCAAATTAGGTACTGCCGATGATTCAGAAACATGCGCGTGTGATGCGCATCTTGCGCTGGAAGCGCGCAAGCTTTTTTCCCCGGGCAAACTTGCTCCTGCTAAAAGCAGGGGCAAGTTAGCAAAAGATGGCCAAATGTCATCTGAAGGAGCGCGCAACTTCAGCAGCACCTAGACAGACGAGCTGAACAAGCAGAGCACCCACATTTTCGGGACCTCACATCTGTGCACCAACATGCCAGGGGCAGCTATGGTTCTTGATATTCTATTGACTGAGCCGACTCGTAGGAGGGCACGGGAGAGGATTTACAGAGGGCGCTACAACCTTTTTGAGATGAGTGATAATGAGGTGTATCGCATGTTTCGCTTCAGCCCTGAAGTCATCCTTGAGTTGGTAACAATCCTGCAGGATGACATCAGCAGCCCGACCCATCGGGGACAGGCAGTGCAGCCACTGGTGAAGGTAGTGGCAACCCTTCATTTTTTGACAAGTGGCTCATTTCAGCGCACAGGTGGAATGGTGGCGGGGATGTCCCAATCCAGCATGAGCAGGTGTGTGCACCAAGTGATCCCTGCAATACTCAGACGCATGGGCACACAATTTATCAAACCAACCACGGCTGACCTGCGGCAGAAGGCAATCAGTGATTTTTATAAAATAGCCAGATTTCCACGCACTGTGGGTGCAATAGATTGTACCCATGTGGCACTACGCCCCCCCCCCCCCGGCTCCTCGAGCATTTCTACTGCAACAGGAAGCATTGGCATTCGATAAATGTGCAGGTGATTGTGGATGCACATGGCCTCATATGGCATGTCCGTGCCAAACACCCAGGGTCAAGCCATGACAGTTTTATTTACCGACACAGCCCCATCCCAACCGAGTTTGACCAGAACATGTATGGAGACAGCTGGCTGATTGGTGAGTGACATGGGTGTCAGGTATGACTGCCCCCCCCCCCCCCCATGATGCAGACATCACAAGGGGCACATGCACGACTAACATCCTCCTGTCTTTTCCCTTCCAGGTGACTCTGCATATGCCCTGGGACCTCACATGATGACCCCATATCGTAACCCTCAAACACCAGGAGAGGAAAGATTTAACGAAGCCCATGCACGTACCCGTGCGGTGGTGGAGCGCACATTTGGCATCCTTAAATCTCGATTCAGATGTCTGGATAAATCAGGGGGGACCCTGTTGTATTCACCCAACTTTGTGTGCCAAATCGTCGGGGCATGTTGTATTCTCCACAATTTTGCTGAGAGAAGGGGCATGCACATTGAGCTACGCAATGACCTTACCCCCGAACCACGCAACCCCCCCCCCCAAGAAACACTACCGGATCTTCTGAGGGAAGAGCAATCCGGAATGGTCTTGTGGAACGTCTCTTTGCACATTAAACACACCCTGATCTTGTCACAAGTATAATGCATGTATGCACACCACTGTAGTCCCTAGCACACACCCGACACATGCACCCCAAATTGGATTAGACCCAACAATACCCCATGGTATTAGGGAGCAGCAACGCCGCGTCAAGGCTCCAATTATGTTGCTGTCCATTCATACACCTTTCACATGGCAGAGGGTGACACCCCTTTTCCAGCAGGAGTGCCACCCCCCCCCATTCACACACCAGTCACACTGTAGTATACACTCCTCACAGTGTGTAGGGACTACAAATAAATATAAAAGCTCATATCCTGAGCATATATCAAAAATAAAATAAACTCATATCCTGAGCATATATCACAAAAAAAATAAACTCATATTCTGAGCATAAAATAATTGTAGAAATTAGATCATTTTTGGATTTTTTCTTTGGGCCAAGGGTGCCCCGGCTCTGGCTCCTCAATCTCCGTGGTGCGGAGGAGGCATGGGGTGGGGATTGAGGGGGGAGGAGCATCAACCCCTACTTCCAGACTCCTCGCAGGTGGTGGCTGCATGCCCTCCATGGCGTTGGCCAGGCGGGCGAGGATGGTGTTGGTCTGGGCCAACATCTGCATTTGGCGGGTGGTGGTATCCCGCTGATGACGGCGGGTAACTCTCCCCTCCTCCCGCACTGCAGCGGTGTTGGCCTGCACAGCAGCGGTGTTGGCCTCCACCGCAGCTGCCATCCTGCTTAATAAAGCGGGGGCGTTCTCCTGAGCCACCAAGCAGGTGACTATGGCCTTGGAGTTGCCACTTATTTCCGCCAGGCTCTGTGAGACATGTTTGTCCCGGTCTGCATGCAGGGTGAGGGCATGCTGCACAGAGGTGGAGGTGGATGCCATGCTGTCCGCCAGACGTCGAACATCTCCCACCATGGCCCCTATATGGCGGGTCTGCAGGGCCTGCTCCTCCAGCAGACCGTCACGGAGGCTGGAGGATATATGCCTCGTTTTGGACAGAGTCTTCCTGGGAGGAGAGGCTCGGGCACGGACAGAGGGAGAAGGGGAGGGGTCCACAATGGAGGGGCTTGCCCTGGAGGGGGATGACGTGCTGGGCGGGGGGGGTGGTGGGTTGCTCAGGGATGGTGGTATCCTCCTGGAGGGAGCCAGAGTCCTCCTGGATGAGGAAAAAGGAATCCTCCTCCAAAACAACTTCCTCCACCATACTTGGCCCCGGTAGGATCTCCTCCTGGACCAGCATTGCCATAATGTCCATGGGGCCTGACTGGACCCCTGGCTCAGGTATGGATGGCGTGGGTCGACCCGCAGCCATAGACGGCCCAGCTTCATCATCCTCATCACCACCTGTGGATGACACCAAAACTAAATATTTTGCTGGTGCAACACACTGCTCACATGTTCACTTCTACCCCCTCCCATGATGCACAGCAGATATGAAACAAAAATAATAGTTCCATCTTCACTTCTACCCACAAATATGTTCACTTCTACCCCCTCCCATGATGCACAGCAGATATGAAACAAAAATAATAGTTCCATCTTCACTTCTACCCACAAATATTTTCACTTCTACCCCCTCCCATGATGCACAGCAGATATGAAACAAAAATAACTTACCAGTCCCCAAGTTCCCAAGAGTTGAGTCGTACCCTGCAAGTCCCTCCACCTGCTCCTGCACAAAAGTTTGGGCAATAAGCTCCTCCTCATGATTTAGGCGGATCTTACATCGCGGTCCACCTCCCGTGCCACCGGTATGTTTTCGGATAAGAGCCAGTTTATCCCGGACCCTGCGCCTCATATCATTCAGTTTTTTTTTAATGTCATCCCAGGAACGATCTTCATTACCCAGGGCATTGATGTCCAGGGCTATGGCTTCAAAGATAGCCCTCCTTTGGGCAACGGTGGTGTTTGCCCGCTGGGCACCATATAGAAGTTCTTTATGTTGCTGGAGTGCAGCAATTAAGATGTCCATCTCCGCAGCCACGAAGTTTGCCTTTCTTTTTTTAGTTCCTTTGGGAGGTGCCATCTCTTCAAAATGGGCTGAATTTCCTTGCTCAGGGGGGGCTGGAAAAAGCAGGATGAAATTCAGCAAAGAACCTGCGCAAGTCTGCTCCTATTTATTTGCTCAGTGCAAGCAGCTGAGCAGGATTTGCCCTGAAAGTATGCTAGGCGCAGTTTGACGCATGCGCAGACGGCAGCGCTATAACTGCGCATGCGCGCGCCCGGCGCAAACCTCTGCTGAGCCGAAAAATCCTCATTTACATAGGGGCACACCCACTTTGACTTGCACGGCCTTGCGCCCTCAGCTTTGCCTTAAACAGGAGCAAATTAAATGAACAAACGATTCCTGAATCAGGTGGCAATTTGGCAAAATTGCCCCAGCGCAGAGAAATTCAGCTGAGCAGCTCATGTGTAAGTAATGGGCAAATCTACCTGAATCTGGGCCATTATATTTTGTAGAACTGAGTAGCTAAATAGCTAGTTGAATCCATGGCAATTATTGTTTCAAAGGCTCATAAGGGACAGTTAATAGACTTGCCAGAGATGCGGTTCATACACTTTGTTTTAGCACCCCAGTTAAACGCATTATTGATTTTTGGCCCTTTATATGAGTCTAATAACAATTCAATTGATTAAAATGATCTATCAGGATTTAGGTGATACTAAACACTATGGGGTAGATCCTCGTACAACGGCACATTATTGCGCTGGGCGTATCTAAGATACACTACGCCGCTGTAACTTACTTGGCTTTGTTTCGAATCCTCAACGAATTTGCGCCGTAAGTTATGGCGGCGTAGTGTATCTCTTGCGGCGTAAGGGTGCGTAATTCAAATGGATGTAATGGGGGCGTGTTTTATGTAAATACGTCGTGACCCGACGTAAACAATGTTTTTTTTTAACTGCGCATGCGCTGTCCCTGGGGGTATCCCAGTACGCATGCTCAAAATTTAACCGAAACAAGCCAATGCTTACGACGGTGACGTCATTCTACACAAATTCCTATTCGCGAATGACTTACGCAAACGACGTAAAAAATTCAAAATTGTACGCGGGAACGACGGCCATACTTAAAATTGAGTATGCCTCATAACAACAGCTTTAACTCTACGCCGGTAAAAGCCAAACGCAAACGACGGAAAAAAATGCGCCGGCCCGACGTAGGTTCGTGGATCGCCGTAACTAGCTAATTTGCATACTCGACACGGATTTCGACGGGAACGCCACCTAGCGGCCGCCGAAAAATTGCAGCTTAGATCCGACGGCGTACTAAGACGTACGCCTGTCGGATCGATCCCAGATGTCGTCGTATCTTGTTTTGTGGATACAAAACAAAGATACGACGCGGGAAACTTAAAATTACGCCGGCGTATCAGTAGATACGCCGGCGTAATCTTTTTGTGGATCTGCCCCTATCTGTTTAATTGAGATTGTCCCTTTTATTTCTGCATGTGGATGATGGCACTGTATTTATTTTAATAACAAAAAAAAAAACATCTAAGTACCTTTTTCCTAATCGATATACAGCTGTCACATGACCCAGCTCTTTCCCAGCCTGTCTGTGTCAGGAACCATGAATCAGACTGAGACAGAAGTGCAGTAAAAATCACACTTATTAATAAAACAGTAAAAATGGTATAAACAGAGCAAACGTAGTCAAAACATAGCCAGAGTTCGGTAACCAGGATGGGTAGTCGGAACAAGCCAGAGAAACAGGGGTCCAGAGATCAATGTAGATGGGTGCAGCAAACAGGATCAGGAACTAGAAGGGAAGTCAGCCAGGCAAAAGTCTATCACAGGAAAACACAGCAGAGAGAGTCTGGATATGTTGACCAAGGCAAAGACACAGACGATCTGATCCAGGGAGTTTATATAACCAGCAACTCTAGCTGACGAGCAGGAAATGAAGACCAGCTGAGTCACTGTGGAATGAAGAGTCTTTGGCAATTAACAGACAGCTGAGCACAGAGCTCTGAGAAGGAAGCGCTGAGCCCAGCCCTGACAGTCTGCAGGGAAACATAAGCAGGAGGAGCTTCTAGTCTTCTACTGCTGGTCACATGTTCAAAATAAAAAACAGCCTTTGGAATACAAAGTAAAAATAATATATAAATTATTATCAATAAACGGTTTTAAATTGGAATACAAATATATATTTGAAATTAAATCTTTATTGTTTTGTGGCAATACAAATACGAATTTCTGCCAGTCACAGGCTGTGTCACGTCACTCCAGCCTGTGTCTTAGAATAATAGGGAAGTGAAGCCTCTATTAATCCACATGTAATATCCTGCCAAATTGTGTTTGGCTAGTTAGTGGGCATAGAGAAGAAGGGAGGGAGTGGGCCAGTGGCGGCTGGTGCTCAATATTGGGGGGGGGGGGCAAACAAACCTCCCCCCTCAGTTGCACCGACACCACCACCCCCCCAACAGGGAGACAAACGGGAGTCCACGATCCCCCCACATGGGAGACGGATGGGAGGCAGCGACCCCTCCACAGGAGACGGTCAGGACTCAGGAGGCTGCGATCGGAGACCTTACCGTAAGGAGGCAGATGGAAGCCAAGCCGAGATGAAGAGATGAGCTTGATGAGGGAAGAGCCAGGGCTTCCTGGGCTTCCTGGCTGAACAGAAAGTGAATCCTGAGACTCCCTGGCCAATTGGGTCTCAGGACCAGCTTCCTGAGAGACCGGGAGGAGAATCAGAAAGACAATAGCGAATATTAATCAACTATTGTCACACAACTGGGTTCAGGGTGCAGTGCTCAACTGCGTTGGCGTAACATAAGAAATTTACGCTATGCCAAAGTCGTTAAGTTGGCACAATTTTTTTTTGTATCCTAAGCGATGCTTTAAATTTTTTTTAGGTTACATGTTTAGAGTTACAGAGGAGGTCTAGTACTAGAATTATTGTTCTCGCTCTAACGATCGTGGCGTATAAAACCTGTGTGTATCTGGCTCTGATACTACCAGTGCCTACCCAGCCACTGACTATTATCTCTCCCCAGTCTGTCCCCACACACCCTCTCACCTTCTGACCTGTGGATGGGGGAATCACTCCTGCAGTGTTATTGTTTTCTGCCAGTGCGTACAATGATCAGTGTTGCTAACTATAGCTGGCAGCACTGATTGTTTTGGGAAAAACCTAACAGGCTGGTTGTACTCAAGTCGATTAATAGATTGACTTGTGTAAAACCAGCTAGCCCATACATAGATCGACTATGGCTAGTCTCTGCATAATTTGCGTAATTTCAATCCATGTATGACCCGCTTAACCACTACGCAGTCCCTAAATATCCTTCCACTCCTGTACATAGTGCTCACTGTCATACTCTCCACACTTCTCTCCTGTACATAG
The DNA here is from genome assembly GCF_905171775.1 of Rana temporaria. NCBI lineage: Eukaryota > Metazoa > Chordata > Amphibia > Anura > Ranidae > Rana > Rana temporaria. The sequence goes on along the minus strand of NC_053495.1, from coordinate 156,900,017 downwards.
TGCCCACTGTCGCACCCTCCACACTCCTCTCCTGTACATACTGCTCACTGTCATACCCTCCACACTCCTCTCCTATACATAGTGCCCACTGTCATACCCTCCACACTCCTCTCCTATACATAGTGCTCACTGTCATACCCTCCACACTCCTCTCCTAAACATAGTGCCCACTATCATACCGTCTACATTCCTCTCCTGTACATACTGCCCACTGTCATACCCTCCACACTCCTCTCCTGTACATACTGCCCCATCATACCCTCCACACTTCTCTCTGGTACCTACTACCCTCTGTCATACCCCCACACTCTTCCTGTACATAGTGCCCACTGTCATACCCTTCACACTCCTCTCCTGTACATAGTGCCTTTTGCCGTACCATTTGCACTCCTCTCCTGTACATAGTGCCCACTGTTAGACCCTCCACATTCCTCTCCCTCACCTGCACATACTTCCCACTTATATGCCGTCCATACTCCTCCCCTATGTCGCTTACCCACAAAAACAGTTCTTTAAAATTATACTGAATATCCTCAATGTTACCAGCTCTAGAATGGACACACTTTTGTTAGTTCAACTAAAGGAAATCTCAGTTCTCATATTTGTTCTGCCCCATTATTAGTACTCATTTAATTTTGTGATTACTACTATGATGTATAGAGGAACATCGGGGATCTCAGCTACTCTAAATATAGCACTTATATAAAAAAGTGTCCCTGAAAATATTTTTTAAATGTTGGCAACTGTGCACTTAGGCACTGCCCAAGGGCCACTGGGTCAGTAGGGGGCCCCATGAGAGGCTCCTGGGATCCTGTGATAATAAAGCGGTAGTAAACTTTCCTGAAATTACTACTTTTTAGAGGCCCTGGGGTAGGTTATGCCACAACGTACAAGTATGCACAGCATATTAGCACATTAGGGTACACTTAAATTTTCAGACTGAGCCCTCTAGTGCTGCGCTGTGATGAATCAGGCGGGGCACGGGCACTTCCACCTTCACCCGGTCTTCCTTCTGTGTTTTGTGTCTTTGGTCACTTGCCTTGGCCGGGCTGCGTTCATGTCATTCCCACGCATTTATTTATTTATAAAAGGCCCCTCCAAAATCCTCAGCACCAGGCCCATGATGTTCTTAATCTGGCCCTGAATGGACGGGCCGCCACTGGAGTAGGCTTTCATTTACCACTGTGTATAGGCCAACATGTGTGACTCTATAATCACATGGGCTGCTCAGAAGTGATAGGAGGAAATTCTTGGCATAGAAACTCAGTGAAAACTGAGCATGTGCAGGGTTACCACCACAGATTAAAAACACTAATCTCATAGTGACTGAGTGAGTATGAACAGCATGTATTACACCATTTATTGATAGTTTTTTTTATGATGCAGGTTTAGTGACACTTTAAATGTTTAGGGGTTAGTACAGATAAGCATTTTTTGTAGTGCTATCAGTATTGTGAGGAAGATTATTGAATATATCTAATAATAAGAGGGTTGTCCAGTGGATTAGGAAAAACTTTGCTTACATTCTCATTCTACCTCCTGCTGGGATACTGCTGTTCTGTTCAGGTTCAATCATTTAACACATAGGAACCAAGGATGGTGTAAGTACATGATGCCTCGTACACACGACCAGTTTTCCCATCGGAAAAACTGCCATGACAGCTTTTGGCCAGGAAAACTGGCCGTGTGTATTGTTCCATGGCAGTTTTACTGACTATGGGAAACACTGCGGTGGAGCATACACATGGCCGGGATTCCCGGCCAAAGCTCTCAGCGCAGTTTTCCCAACGGGAAAACCCTTGGTGTGTACAGGGGGAAAGTTACCAAGCAGGTTGTCGGTTTTTCCCCCAGGATTCCCGGGAGACTTTTTACCGCTGGGAATCCTGGTCGTGTGTACAGGGCTTGAGACTTTCCTGAGTTGTGGTTGATAAAACTGAAGAGTTCTGCAGCAGTGCTCATTTATTTTCCTTACCGCGTTCACCAATTGCAATATTTCCCTAAATATATATATATTTTTTTTAAAGTGTATTTTTGTGCGTGTACTCGAGAGAGGAGCCGGACTGCAGGAGTTGGGAGTAGGCAGGCCTCCCCCAGAGGCAATCTGCCTCCTTTCTCCATGCCCTGGGTGGCAATGGCGGGTGTGTGAGGGGGTCCTCCCACACATCCCACCCTACCTGCTCCGCTTTGAAGCCCAATGAAGCAGAGGGACTGAGAGGATCTAGCCCGCTCAACCAGCCCCGTTAGTCCTTCGCCTCTCTTTTTTTAGAAACCGCGTGGTCAAAGTGCGTGCATGTTAACCCAATTTCGAGTGCGTGTAAGTGTGGTGGTTTTTGTGGGAGGGGGGTTTGCGTACTAGGCGTAGGCTTACCTCGCATAACACACCCACCGGGAGCCGGGCTGAGACTACCAAACTCAATTCACATGTTGCCGGGACCCCTGGCTGCAGAGGTGAATGGCTTGTCAGCGCAGTGCCAATCGCGTTGAGCCACCGCAGCTCCCTTTTCCCTAAATATTTCATATTGTAATCTGTCTACAATGGGCCCTCTTTGGTGTTACTCCCCACTGCAATTACATTGCTGGTTATGACTGTGAATATACCCGCCATTAACACATTTGCCAGTTGGCTACAACCTTGTATCTCGGTGTAAAACACTGTTTAATTTCCTGTATTCTATGCACACCATGGATGTGATGTGTAGAAAGTACTGCAGATCACACTTTCCTACAGCTTTGCAGACAGTTTCCTGGACCACACATGGAGAAGCTATCAACAGCAAGATCCCAGCTCACAATCTAATGATGGATTTATCAGCTGTGTTACAAGAGCTGAACATGGGGAGATGATGATGCTTCTCAGTCACACAGAAACATCTGGTGTTGGAGCAATGTCCATCTGGAGACAGAAGCTCAGGAAGAGATATCTTCAACAAGAGACAATCTAAGGGAAGAGACTCTTTGAAAAAAATTAATTTGTTAAGAAGAATAGGAGAAAAAATGTGAAACAAAAATATCTTTTAGGTAAAGTCCTATTAGATTTTTTTTCCTAACAATAAGAGGGACCCCAATCTTAGTACAAAAAAAACAAGATATGATAAGTGTGACGAGATCCTTTCTCGCCCAAGTCCTGCTCTCCCGACACTCCTCTGCTACCAGTGAGTCAGCTTGCAGATTGCAACGTCTGATGGTCCAGTCATCCAAGGTTCCGGGGTCCGAACTACAGCTATGTGCCGTTCAGACCCATTAAGAACAAACACCAGGCAGGCTGTATGTAAGTTCAAACAGGACTCTTTATTTTCAAGTACACAGCACACTTTTATACATAATTTTGGAACATCCCACTCCCAAAAACCGCTTTCCTATTGGTCAATTGTAAAGTATGCAGTCTTCACTCAGGTCCTCCTTGACCATGCAAATGAGGACTTGAAATAGTCAACAGGGATTGGTCCAATAGCTTGGATAGAAAGACTTGTGTATTGAGACAGAAGCCCCAGGGGGTAATCAATGTACACAATAACCCGGTCTACTTAATTACTACCTCTGAGAGGTTACATTCCTTTTAGACAATAGAATGCTAATTCAATACAGCTGACAGGCTTCTGACCTTTAGAACAATACAAAGTCCCTTAGCGTAAACACATACATCTTCAAACATACATAATAGATTCAATTAACCTTCAATCCCTAATTCTAGCCAGACGGACTGTCTCCGACACCCGCTCTTAACCTGCAGAACACAATAAAAGGTATTTCACAAGCTGGTTCCACTTAGCATTTCAAAAGCCGGTGTCCTTGCATTGAATGTCCCTCTCCTGTGTAACAGATGTCAAGTAGAAACACTTTAATATCTCAAGATCCATGACAATAAGCTGCTAAAATCACTAAACTGACAACCTGACATCACAATATCAGCATGAATTAAAAAGGGAATTTACTCCAGAGATAAAACCTCCCAAACTCCGCTCTCATGCTGGCCGGTCCCCGTATCGCTCCTCGGCGGCTGCCCGGATCTTGAATCCTGGTGGTGGTTTGGATGTACCGGACTGCAGTAGACATCCCACTGCTGCCACCACTGTCACGGATCTTGGATGCCCCAGGTGGGCACCTCTGCCAGACGTGTGTCTCCTGTCCTCCAAACGCACCCGCAGCCTGCAGATTCGCCATAACCAGCCCTTAACCCCTCCATAACGAGGCAAGCCACACAGGTGTTGAGGGTTAAACATGCAGAGCATAAACTGTTTATGTCTCCAGTCCATACCATTGTCTATGTGCCATTTACCAACACAATTAGACACAGCAACAAGAGGGGGTGGGGAGAAGGGATGTAGCATTACATTACATTATCTCAATGCCAGCTTGTCCCCAGGTCTCCAGTCTCTTCTGGGCCATAATCTGTGTGTAAGAGGCCCGCCCACAGTCCCTTCCAAAACACACAGTGGCAGTGGGTTCTGTCACACTGCCCCTTTATAAAACTCTGGTTCAGCCGCATCTGAGTATTCCGTCTAGCTCTGGTCACCAATCCTTAGAATCGATGTGCTTTAACTGGAGAGAGTCCAGAGAAGGGCAACTAAATTAATATGGGGACTGAAGGACCTAAATTATGAGGAACGACTACAAGCGCTAATTTTCCCTGCAAAGAGAAGCTTGAGGAGAGATATGATAGCAATATACAAATATCTCAGCGTAAGTATGAAACCTCTCAGTCCCATGGAGTGTAAGAAGACACAGGGTCACACAATGACACTGGAAAAGAAGCGGTTTAATCTTAAGCTGTGTAGGTGTTTATTCACTGTCAGTGCGGTAAGGATGTGGAACTCTCTTCCACAATCGGTGGTGTTGGCATAAAGTTTGGTTTGTTTTAAAAGACTCTTGGACGTGCATCTTAGCGAAAACAGTATACAGGGATATGGGAAATGATTTTCTACACGTACACACACACACACCAACACAGGTTGATCTGGATGGACTGTTGTCTTTATTCAACCTTACCAACTATGTAACTATGGAAGGTATTCACCTGTAGTTTATAAGGAGGATATTGTCAATTCTCACTGTGGGTTGCATTGCTTGAATGCTATGCTAGTCAGTTGCAACCTAGCCTTGGTAACCTAGCTGGGTTTGCAATATTGGGATGCACACTAGAAAGCTCCAAGCAGTTCAGAGCAGTAAAAGCCACAGAGCTACTTTTATCCACATTTATCCATGTAGCACCCCCTTGCTTTCAGCATGGGCACTACGCTAAAGTTAGTGGGAATGGGAGAGTTACTTTGCTCCCATTCGTGGTTTGTCTAAATTTGTGACTTCTGTTATCCCAGAAATGTCCACTGGGCCAGTCTGTGGTCAAGGGGTGAAATACCACCCCTTGCCGGCAGTTGGCGCCAGAGGGGTTCTGGCAGAGCAAGTTTTCCCCAGCAGCCAATAAAGGAGTTTTCTCTTGCGGGGCATTCTGGGGGAGAGTATATCTGTGACAGGGGTCATGTGTTGAGAAATCTTCGCGGGGTCCCTGTTCCAGGTGTGGTATCCACCTTCAGGGTACGCGCATCCATGGACCCCGCCAGCGCGGTCCACCTGGCCAAAGCTGCATCGAACCTCATCCTGAGGAGAAAAGGGACCCTAGTGTTTCGCTGGGTTCCATGACCTGTTGAGAGAATCCCAGTCTGGGATCGGGCGTCTGGACCACTGACAGGTATGCTTGCTGTCATCCGGGGGCCTATATAGGAAAAGTCAACTGGGAGGATTCGCTCTCTTTATTTACCTAAGTCCTTTATTGAAATTGGCCTGTGGCAGAGGCCCTAGAGCCGGGTCTGTGAGAGAGACCTGTTCCTCCCAGCTAGTTCAGAGTGACGCTTCGGCTGCCAGGCCTATTATAGGGGTCTGTCTGGAGGCACTTTACCCACTCCAAGTAGAGTGGCGACGAGTTTTGGTACTATACAGAGCAGTATTGACTGCTCCATTTAATATCCAGGCCTGATACCGCAATGTTCTCTTCTCTTTCCTTCATCAACCTTGACCTTCCCAATACATGTTGATGTTGGCCGTGTTTGGCCTGGACAATAAAGCATTGAAAACCTTTTATTGTCTGTCTGGACCTTCGCTCACTACCGCTGTTCTCACAACTACACCCCTAGACACTGCCAGGGTAACTTAGTAGGCCGATCCCAAAATCAACCAGCAGCTCCTTCAGGGGTAGCGCTACATCCATATTCAAAAATGTTAGGTGATATTGATGGGAAAAATTGTACCCTGACATTGTACTGGTTACCAGAATTCCTAAATATTATATATTCTATGGATTTGAAAATCCTAACTAAGGTTCTGGCTTCGAGATTAGCGAAGGTTATATCGTCGATCGTAGACATTGATCAAACGGGTTTCATGCCTGGCATGTCAACGGACACGAACTTAAGGAGGCTATTCACGCATATTCAAATGGATAATGCTGACTTTCTGGCCAAAGTGATTGTCTCCAGTGACATAGAAAAGGCATTCGATTCGGTTGATTGGCAGTACATGCATGCAGTGTTGGAGGAGATGGGCTTCGGCCCTGGCTTCCGTCAATGGATACGACTTCAATATGCTAACCCGCGGACGGCTGTCCGATTGGGTTTTAAGGTGTCCTCATTTTTCACAATAGGCAGGGGCACGAGACAGGGGTGTCCTCTCTCCCCGTTCCTTTTTGCCTTAATGATGGAACCCATTGCTAGGGCCCTCAGGCGTTCGAGGGAGGTGGGAGGGATTAGGGTCGGCTCCATTGTGGAATCAGTGGCGCTATACGCGGATGACTTGCTTTTGTTCCTCCGGGATCCGGGGTCGTCACTTAAGGCGGCCCTGCGGATCTTGGACAGGTTTGCCTCTTTTTCGGGACTGCGCGTAAACTGGAGCAAGTCATCTATCCTTCCTCTGGGCCCCGAGGCCCAGCTGCAGAGGGATGACACATTACCGTTAATTTGGGTCTCTTCTCTCACCTACCTGGGTGTGAAAATCACTGCTAATATATCTGACTATATGTCCCTGAATCTCCTCCCACTAGTGGTGTCTTTGAAACAGAAGATACAGGCATAGAAAAAAATTGCCCCTTTCACTAATTGGTAGAGTCAGTCTGCTCAAAATGAAGTTCTTACCAGTACTTCTATACTTCCTGCGTCACTCTCCCATGTGGATTCCTAAATCTTTTTTCACCACGTTCAATGGTTTAATTGGGGCGTTTATTTGGTCACCGCAGGCACCAAGAATTAGCATCAAGGTCCTTCAGGAACCGTGGGGGCAGGGAGGGTTGGCGCTTCCGGACTGGCAGAAATACTATCTGGCTGGCCAGATGGTGTTTGCCAGGCGGTGGTTGCTGGCTGATGAAGGAGACACGGCCACTGTACTGGAAGCTGCATTATTAGGTTCCTATGAAAGCCTACGGTTAGCCCTATATAGAGGTCCGAAGTCCTCCTTGCCTATAACTATTTCCATGAAAGCCACTATTAGAGCATGGGAGACTGCTACTACTATGATGTCGCCTTCCTACATAGGTGTCTCTCCCTCGGCTCCGTTGTGGCTGAACCCTAATCTGCCGGACTTCTGCTCCCTCCCGGACCCGATGATCAGGGCCTGCGGGGGAGTTAAGTTGTTGGAGCATATTACTAGAGAGGGTGAGCTCATCTCATTTGACCAACTGAAGGATAGGCATGGTCTCCCAAATTCCTTTTTCTTTCGGTACCTGCAGCTGCGCCATGCCTTTCGGGCGCAGTTCGGGGATCGAAGGGTGGAGTTCCTTCCCTCGGCATTAGAAAATCTCTTGGGGGATGAGGCATTACCCAAAACCTTATCTACGGTGTACCCTTGGGAGTCACCAGATGTCGGGAGAGTTGGGAGAGAGAGATTCCGGATATTCAGGGGGAGGACTGGGAGGATATGTGAGATCACCCCTTCAAACATCTGGTCTCTGCTAGAGATCGCCTAATCCACTTAAAATTTTTGCACCGTATTTATTATACTCCTGCCAGGCTGTCTCGAGTGTATCCGTCAACTAGTGGTCAGTGCTGGAGATGTGTATTCTCTCCAGCGGACTCTGAGCACATCTTTTGGAAATGTTCTCACATCCAAACTTTCTGGTCAGGGGTGGTGGAGTGTTTGTCAGAGGTACTCAGTGTTCCGGTCCCCCTAACGGCTAGGGTTTGTCTCCTTGGATTGGTTGAGGAGGTTGTTCCCTCCTTGGCGCACCGTACCTTATTGAATATAGGGCTGTTCTACGGCAGGAAAGCTATCCTACTAAGATGGAAAAAATCAGCTGCCCCCACGGTGTCATACTGGAAGGGGCTGGTAAATTCAGTAATACACTTATATAAGGCTACTTATAGGTTAAGGGGTTGTGGTAAAAAATTTTTAAAGGTTTGGCAGGCATGGCTTGACAATTCGGTAACGGCGGGTTAGGGTGCTAGGTCAATGGGATTGAATTGTGTGGGTACAGTTATGTGAAATATTCTACTTCAATTTTATCTAATCCTGCTTATGGCAAATTCCTTTATGATGGGATTGTGGGGTAGGGTGTTGGTCGGAGTGGGTGGGGGGGGGGGAGTTACCCAGGGGGGATTTTGTTTTCCTTTTCTTGTTTTTTTTTGTTTTTGTTTGTGTGTGTTGGCCCTGCGTGGCCACTACTGTGGTGGGTATGTTGCCTGCCTGTGTGTGCTGTTTCTATGTGCAAAAAACTAATAAAAAGAATTTATAAAAAAAAAAATATTATATATTCAGAAAATATATATATATATATACATACATCAGTACCACTATACAAGCAGATACACATTATGAAGATTGAACATATTACTTAAAGCGGAGCTCCACCCTAAATTGGAACTTCCGCTCATCGGAACCCTCCTCCTCTCCAGTTTCACATTTGGCACCTTTCAGGGGGAGGGGGGTGCAGAATACCTGTCTAAGGTATTTGCACCCACTTTGGGAACACACTCTGCGGGGACCTGCGGGTAGTGAGTCACTCCCCCCGTTGCGTTCTGGAAAACACACGGCTCCCAGAACACAGCAGGGGACCAGTGAGGACGGCGCAGCACGACTCGTGCATTCGCAGTAGGGAATCAAGCAGTGAAGCCGAAATGCTTCACTTCCTGATTCCCTCACCAAGGATGGCGGTGGGAGCAGCAGAGGGACGAGCGATTGCTCATCTTCTGCTGCTGACATCGCTGGACTCCAGGACAGGTAAGTGTCCATTTATTAAAGGTCAGCAGCTGCAGTATTTGTAGCTGCTGGCTTTTAATATTTTTTTTACGGCGGACATCCGCTTTAAAGGATATTTCAAAACAAGTATTGCTGCCTTTGGACAAGCTTAATGGTTGAAAGGGGTATTACCTAAATCTACAAAAAGGTAATCAATAGATCTTTCTAGGCTTATTATAATTTGTATGAGCCTATTGTCCAAAATGGTATATGGGATCAGACAGACACGTAGGGATCCATCAATTCATAACATCACCCACCTTCATGAACATTCCTTGTCAGAATATACTTTGAAATTCTGAGGTCGCAAGACATAATTCCTCGTTAAGCAAGAAACCATCTTGGAAATCACAGCAGCCATTTTAAACTCTGGGAACCATCATTTCAAACCAAAGTAACAGTAAAACTGTATTTTGTATCAAACTGTGACATATTATTTTAAAGAATCCCATCCAAGGATGGTAAATAAAATCTTTTCTATGCGGTTTTAACATTGTGATAGAACTTATTTACTTTTTCTAAACCCCACTTTGTACTTTTCGAATTTTCATCATTTCAAAATAGCAGCTATTTTGGAAAGGGTATTTATGTTGTATTTACTTTTACCTTATATTATTACCTTATATTCATTAGTGTTATCTTAAATATTGATCTATTGATTATTATATACAGTTGGATAACTATTTCTGTCGAGTCGATATCCACCGTGTAGATTTTTCTCTAAGCTTCAATTTTTCATTATTTTTATAGTTTCCATCCTATTGACATAGCAAATGTCTAATTTAATTTCAATGGTTGAATTTGTGAAATACAGATATTCTGTCTAATCATCATATTTACTTGGTTATTGATTCTACTGGGAAACAGTGGCGGCTGGTGCTCCAAATTTTTGGAGGGGCGCAAACGGAAAAAAAATTGCAGCCTCACTGTGCCCATCAAATTGTCACCACTGTGCCATGCCATCAAACGCAGCCACTGTGCCATCAATTCGCACCACTGTGCCATGCCATCAAATGCAGTCACTATGCCATGCCATCAAACACAGCCACTGTGCCATGAATTGTCACCACTGTTCCATGCCATCAAATGCAGCCACTGTGCCATCATTTTGCACCACTGTGCCATGCCATTAAACGCAGCCACTGTACCATGCCATCAAACGCAGCCACTGTGCCATCAATTGTCACCACTGTGCCATGCCATCAAAAGCAGCCACTGTGCCATGCCATCAAACACAGCCACTGTGCCATCAATTGTCGCCACTGTGCCAATTGTCACCACTGTGCCAATTGTCACCACTGTGCCCTTTAATTGTCGCCACTGTGCCATCAATTGTCGCCACTGTGCCAATTGTCACCACTGTGCCCTTTAATTGTTGCCACTGTGCCCATTGATGTCACTGTGCCCATTGATGTCACTGTGCCCTTTAATTGTCGCCACTGTGCCCATTCATGCCACTGTGCCAATTGTCCCCACTGTGCTCATTGTTGCCACTGTGCCCATTGATGTCACTGTGCCCATTGATGTCACTGTGCCCTTTAATTGTCGCCACTGTGCCATCAATTGTCGCCACTGTGCCAATTGTCACCACTGTGCCCTTTAATTGTCGCCACTGTGCCCATTGATGTCACTGTGCCCTTTAATTGTCGCCACTGTGCCCATTCATGCCGCTGTGCCAATTGTCCCCACTGTGCTCATTGTTGCTACTGTGCCCATTGATGTCACTGTGCCCTTTAATTGTCGCCACTGTGCCCATTCATGCCGCTGTGCCAATTGTCCCCACTGTGCCTATTGTCGCCACTGTGCCCATTGATGTCGCTGTGCCCTGTAAAATGCCCCTTTCCCCCCCCGCCCGGCACTTACCTTTACTGGAGTCAGCCATCCACATCCTCGACCCTCAATGTCTTCTCCCGCCCTCAATGACGCTTCAGCCAATCAGGTTACTGGTAGCCAGAACCGGCCAACCTGATTGGCTGAGACGCCTGTCAGTCTTATCCAAGGAACGCACCCCCCGTGCGTTCCGAGGATAAGCTTCCGGGGACCCGAGGGCTGTACTCGGAAAGCCTATCAGAGCTTTGTATGTAACATTTGTTTCTGTAAATCAATATATATATATATATATATATATATATATATATATATATATATATATATATATATCTTTATTTTGTATGACACGTCTGGTGAATAAATCTCCTTTTTTTAGTTTGTGTTCATATTGAATAATTCTGTATCTTAAAAATATTACAGTTTAAAAATTACACATTCATAAATACCGTGCAGGAAAATTATCCTCATAAGCACGACAACATGCTGAGGAACGACCAGACAGAGTCTTGGGGACACTACAGCTGCTTAAAGTGGATGTAAACCCACTCTCATCCTTTCCACTACTGCCATAGTGCTAATCTATAAGGATATAGATGCCTCCTGCATGTATCCTTACCTGTCAAATGTCTGTTAGAAGAACTAAAAAACTGCAGATTCTGTGGGTGGGTCTGTTGTCTGGAGCTCGGTGGGTGGAGACGTGATGTCAGTAGACTCACCGCCCTCCTTTACACCCCCCTTACACTAAATTCTGCTATGATCACTAACATCCAGTCAAAATCCAGAAAAGTAACTACATGACTTCAGAAAAGGAGTGGGGGTGGGAATAAAAAATAATGCCTGTCTCCAGGCTAGTGCATGAGATATGTAAATAACCTGTCGCGCACAGCAGAGGGGGCGGAACGGACTAAGGTTTTTCTCTGTAAGTCCGTTTAATTTCACTGAACAATAAAAGAGGATTGCTCAGAGCTGGATTAACTATGTGTGGCAAGACTGGGCACAGATGGTAGGAAATCTTATACTGTACATTGTGACATAAAAAAAAAATTGGGTTTACATCCACTTTAACCACTTTCCGCCCGACCTATAGCAGAATGACGGCCGGACGGTGGTTCAGTTATCCGGACTGGGCGTCATATGACGTCCAGCAGGATAACAGCAGCTGCATGCCCGTGGGGGTGCGCATCGTGGCGATCGGTGGTACGGGTGTCAGTCTGACACATCACTACACCAATCTCGGTAAAGAGCCTTTGACAGGGGCTCTTTACCACGTGATCAGCCAGGTCCAATCATGGCTGATCACAATGTAAACAGGTTGATTCGCTGCTAGTAGAGGAGAGCCGGTCGGCTGCTCTCCAGACAGGGGGGATCTGTGCTGCCCAGGACCACCAGGGATGGCCTGGACCATCAGGTATGCCACCTTAGACCACCAGGGATATGCCAATCAGTGCCCAGGTAGCTGCCAATCAATGCCCAGGCAGCTGTCAATCAGTGCCAGTCCACAATGCCTGCCAGTGCCAGTGCCACCAGGGATGCCTATCAGTGCCATATATCAGTGCCACATTTTAGTGCCCAGCAGTGCCACCTATCAGTGCCCAGCAGTGCCACCTATCAGTGCCCAGCAGTACCGTCTATCAGTGTCACCCATAAGTATTCATCAGTGCAGCCTTTCAGTGCCCATCTGTGTAGCCTTTCAGTGCCACCCATGAGTGCCCACCAGTGCCGCCTATCAATGCCCATCAGTGCCACCCATCAGTGTTGCCTACCAGTGCCCATCATCGGTGCCTGTCAGTGCCCATCAGTGCCACCTCATTGGTGCCACCTCATCGGTGCTGCCTTATAAGTGCCCGTCAGTGCCGCCTTATCAGTGCCTATCAGTGAAGGAGAAAACTTACTTATTTATAAAATTTTATAACAGAAACAAAAGAAAACCTTTATTTTTTAAAAAATGTTGGTCTTTTTTTATTTTTGTTTAGCAAAAAATAAAAACCGCAGAGGTGATCAAATACTGTACCACCAAGAAAGCTCTATTTGTGGGAACACAATTATAAAAATTCTGATTGGGCACAGTGTAGCATGACCGCGCAATTGTCATTCAAAGTGTGACAGCGCTGAAAGCTGAAAATTGGCCTGGGCAGGAACTGCCTGGTATTGAAGTGGTTAAGAGTTTTTGACATAAATTACTCTAGCTTTATTGAAACTAAATGAGGATTTGTGGTCATTTTATAATGCTTAGTTGAGCTTACCTTTTTTTGACTACTGTTTTTAGTGTGATGTATTTATTAACTTATTTCTCAGTGTATTCTAAAGCAGGGGTGCCCAACCAATGGCCTGGGGGCCACATGTGGCCCGTGGAGCCCTCTGATGTGGCCCGTGACCTCCTGCTCTGGGATGGAATAAAATAGAATATAATACTGTTAATGTTTATTACTAAAATCACAGGCCCAGATTCTTAGAGGAGATACGACGTCGTATCTCTGCGTCCGGCCGGTCGTATCTATGCGCCTGATTCTTAGAATCAGTTACGCATAGATATCTGTTAGATCCGACAGGCGTAAATCTCTTATGCCGTCAGATCGTAACTGCATTTTTACGCTGGTCGCTAGGTGGCACTTCCGTCGAATTCCGCGTTGAGTATGCAAATTAGGTAGATACGCGAATACCCGAACGTACGCCCGGCCGACGCAGAAAAGTTACACCGTTTACGTTAGGCTTTTCCCGGCGTATAGTTACCCCTGCTATATAGTGGCATAAGTGCGGCGTAACAATGTTAAGTATGGCCGTCGTTCCCGAGTCGAAATTGGAAAAAGTTAAGTTGTTTGCGTAAGTCGTCCGTGAATGGGGCTGGACGTAATTTACGTTCACGTCGAAACCAATGACGTCGATGCGGCGTACTTTGGAGCAATGCACACGCATTGGAAATTCCACGGACGCCGCATGCGCCGTTCGGGAAAAACATCAATCACGTCGGGTCACAGGACATTTACATAAAACACGCCCCCCTGATCCAAATTTGAATTAGGCGGGCTTACGCCGGCCGATTTACGCTACGCCACAACTTACGGAGCAAGTGCTTTGAGAATACAGCACTTGCCCGTCTAAGTTGCGGCGGCGTAACGTAAATCGGATACGTTACGCCGCCGCAGAGATACGCCGCTGTACGAGAATCTGGCCCACAGTGTATATATGGGCATATCTGTTCTGCAGTGGTTACTGGGCTGCTTTCAAACTGATCCACAGGTGCAGAGAAGAGCATCTGCAGGTTACCTGCACTGAGCCATAGGTTTCTATTACCTGCGAGTTTGGTGTGCTGGGAGTAGAGTGGGCTCTATAGAGCTGAGTGGGATGCCATCCACCCGCTCCGCTCATTGAGGCCCGCGACCGGTTGCCAAGTTGCTTAAGTGGCCCTTGCTCTTCAAAAGGTTGGGCACCCCTGCTCTAAAGCCTTGTACAAACAATGGGCTAGATTCAGGTAGCTACGCTATAATTTCCGGCGGCGCAGCGTAGTGTATTTACGCTACGCCTCCGCAACTTACAGGAGCAAGTGCAGTATTCACAAAACACTTGCTCCGTAAGTTGCGGCGGCGTAGCGTAAATGGGGCCGGCGTAAGCGCGCGTAATTCAAATGGGGAAGGGGGGGGCGTGTTTTATAGTAACATGTGATGACCTGACGTGATTGACGTGATTTACGAACGGCGCATGCCGTCCGTGTACATATCCCAGTGTGCATTGCTTCCAAGTACGGCGTAACAACGTATTGGTTTCGACGTGAACGTAAATTACGTCCAGCCCTATTCACGAACGACTTACGCAAACAACGTAAATAATTCTAATTTCGAAGCGGGAACGACGTCCATACTTAACATTGGCTGCGCCTCCTAATAGCAGGAGCAGCCTTACGCCGGAAAAGCCTTAACGCAAACGACGTAAAAAACGAACCCCCGGGCACACGTACGTTTGTGAATCGGCGTATCTAGGAAATTAGCATATTCTACGCCAACAACAACGGAAGCGCCCCAAGCGGCCAAAGTTATATTGCACACAATTCTACGCCGCCGCAATCATGTTACGTCGGTGGAGGAAGCCTATTTTTTCAGCGTAACTGCCTTTGTGAATCGGCGTAACGCTACACGGGCGCGGAATTCAAATTACGGCGGTGTATCTGGAGATACGCCACGGCAAAAGGTACCTGAATCTACCCCATTGAGAATATCGGATGAATGATTGTCTTTTTTTTTGCATGCTAGTCTCATATCAAAAATAAAGAGGTTACTAAACTTACGATTCTTTTGTTTCCAAGCATGTGTGGTCTTGCTCTTCCGATTTTTTTTTTTGGAGGAATACTGTACTGATTAAATTAAAATTGTATGATCTGGTATTGTACTAGAAAAATGTCCCTTCGGATACTTTCAGATCAGCTCTCGAAAGCTGTGTGCCAACGATTAAATTATCGTACGATCACTTTGAAAGCGCTATTTTCCTTCCGATTTTCTGATTGTGTATACTAGGCTTTACTCATGAGCTTTAAAAAAAAGAGCTCATGGCACAATTTTGTTGCAAATCGAATTATATAATATTATACTGGTCTCAGCACCAATGTATCCTCATAATCTACATTAACATCAATCTGTATTAAAGAAAATAAAAAATAATTCTTGAGGGCAAAATGCAGTTGATTAGATTTGCAGTCTCTGCTCAATGGACTGATAAACGTTATAAGGTAGAAGACAAAAAAACAGGGGAGGAACATTCGGGCAGAAAAAAACATGGCTTTGACAGTGTTTTTAAATAAACTATTTTCATGCCAGGAGAAAACGTGTCCAGAGAAGCATTTGGCCTTAACCACTTAACCCCCGGACCATATTGCTGGTCAAAGACCAGAGCACTTTTTGCGATTCGGCACTGCATCGTTTTAACTGACAATTGCGCGGACGTGGCTCCCAAACAAAATTGGTGTCCTTTTTTCCCCACAAATAGAGCTTTCTTTTGGTGGTTATTGATCACCTCTGCGGTTTTTAGTTTTTGCGCTATAAACAAAAATATGACAATTTTGAAAAAAATGAAATTTTTTTACTTTTTGCTATAATAAATATCCCCCAAAAAAAAAAATATATATATATATATATATATATATATATATATATATATATATATAAAAAAAATCCTCACTTTAGGCCGATACGTATTTTTCTACATATTTTTAGTAAAAAAAAAATCACAATAAACGTTTATTGATTGGTTTGCGCAAAAGTTATAGCGTTTACAAAATAGGGGGTAGTTTTATGGCATTTTTATTAATATTTTTTTTTTACTAGTAATGGCAGCGATCAGCGTTTTTTTTCGGTACTGCGACATTATGGCGGACACTTTTGACACATTTTTGGGACCATTGGCATTTTTATAGCGATCAGTGCTATAAAAATGCATTGATTACTATAAAAATGCCACTGGCAGGAAAGGGGTTAACACTAGGGGGCGGGGAAGGGGTTAAGTATGTTCCCTGGGTGTGTTCTAACTGTGGGGGGGGGGGGGGGGTTGGACTCACTAGGGGAAATTACTGATCGCTGTTCATACATTGTATGGTCATTGTATTGTATTGTATGGTCAGGCATTTCTCCCCTTGACAGGACCGGGAGCTGTGTGTTTACACACACAGCTCCCGGTCCTCGCTCTGTAACGAGCGATCGCGGGTGCCCGGTGGTGATCTCACCTGCCGGGCACGCGCGTCGGGATCAGGGACGAGCGGGGGACTGCTTCGCGAGGTGACGTATAGCTACGTGCTTTCACGCAGGGGAGCCGACCTGCCGCCGTATAACTGCGGCGGCTGGTCGGCAAGTAGTTAAAGGGGTTGTAAAGGTTCGTTTTATATTTTCTATTTTCTTTCCTTTAAGCTAGTGCATTGTTGGTTCACTTACCTTTTCCTTCGATTTCCCTTCTTAATGTTTTATTCTTTGTTTTCTTTGTCTGAATTTCTCACTTCCTGTTCCTCCTCAGTAAGCTGTTCTGGCTGACTAAACACCGCTCGGATGATGGTGTGAAGTTTACTGAGGAGAAACAGGAAGTGAGAAATTCTGGCAAAGAAAAAAAACATTTAGAAGGGAAATCGACAAACCTTTACAACCCCTTTAATGAGATACATGGAAATTCATAACTGCACCACACATTTTCCATAAGCTACCACATGCACACAGATGAGAGTAAGTATGAAATCTAAAGGAGTGCAGTCTGGCTGAAAAACTCCCAGAGATGGCATCGTTGTGTCCTTCTGCGTTGCACACCCAGCCATCCAGGATGGAGTACTCAAATTCCTGCACATGTGTTGTCCACTATCTCATTTGTCACAGCATTGCTAAACTTAGAGCTACTTTGACAGGGAAGGGAGAGTGCATGCAAAGGGTTTTGAATTGACTGGTAGTGTTTTAGCAACATCCTAGCAACAAGGCAAGGTAGAATGATGCCATTTCTTGGAGTTTTTTCCCCCAGTTTTCAAAAGGTATGTAAATGGATTACACCAGGGGTGGCAAACACAAGGCCGTGGGCCGAATCCGGCCCGCCAGACCTTGCCATGTGGCCCGCGCAACGGGCCGTCCGTTGCCACTAGTAGTGCAACGAATCGTGACCAATCCGTGATCCGCGGAGCGCACCGCTGCCTCGGCCTCAGGAAAGGCCGCGGCTTCGGCCTAGCTCCAGAGCGGTCGGCAATCTTGGTACACCCAGCTCCTATGATAGACGTCTCGGAGATCCAACCCCGGGACTGCGGGACGTGTGACGTCCATCATAGGCGCCGCAGACTCCAGAAGGCAGCAATTACAAGCCTCCGCTGTAAATAAAGATCCCGATGCAATAGGGAGAAGAATATGACAACACACCGGCTCGGGCGGGCGGCTCTCCTCTCCTCCTCCCCTCCCCTCCTTTCTGGCTGGCTGGCTGCCATGACACTTGATGGGTGTATGTCAGGTAGGTCCATGTTACATGTATGTCAGGTAGGTGAAGTCATTGTGTATGTCAGGTAGGTCCATGTGTGTCAGGTAGGTGAGGTCAGTGTATGTCAGGTAGGTGAAGTCAGTGTATGTCAGGTAGGTCCATGTATGTCAGGTAGGTCCATGTATGTCAGGTAGGTGAGGTCAGTGTATGTCAGGTAGGTGAAGTCATTGTGTATGTCAGGTAGGTCCATGTATGTCAGGTAGCCCATCCCATCCTATCCCACACCACCATACCCCATCCCATCTCATTTCATCCCATCCTATCCCATCCCACTCCACCCCCACCCCATGCCATCCTATACCACCCCATCCCGTCCCCATCCCATCCTACGGCACCCCCACCCAATCCCATCCACCCCTATTCCAACCCCATCCCATCCTACCCAAATCCACCCCATCCCATCTTATTCTACCCCACCCCATCCCATCCCAGGGTGGATGGGAGGATGGAAGGAGAGTGGAGGGTGCAGAGGTCATATATTGCACACGGTCCATAGCATACTCCTGTATCCTGCATTTCGTACGCAGCAAACTCCTGAACCCTGCGCTCCATAAAACCAGTAATAAACAAATGCAGTGACAATTATTTATGATAATAGTGGACACGTAGTCTTACAGATACAACCAGCCCTTTGAGGGCAACCATACTGCTAATGCGGCCCCCGATGAATTTGAGTTTTCCACCCCTGGATTACACCTATAGTAAGGAAATTAGTTAATTTTGGTCAAAACTGCACAGTTTATCTACAGGAGGGATGTCCAATCTGCGGGCCAAGACAACTATAAATGCGGCCCAACACAAAATCATAAACTTACTTACCAATTAAATTTTTTTAACAAACACATGCCGGTGAAGAGGTCGACAGTATCTTCTTATGCCTCGTACACACGGTCGGACTTTTCACCATGCAAAAGTCAGTCGGAAATGCGATGGAAAGATAGAGAACAGATTCTCTATCTAAGGTCCGTCGGACTTCCGACCAAAAAAGTCCGATGGAGGCTACACACGGCCGGACTTTCCGAAAAAAAAGGCATTCAGAATTTTTTTTTTTTGAAAGTCCGACCGTGTGTACGAGGCATTACTGGACTTTTATGTGTTTTATCTTCCCAAAGAAAAGACTCCCACTCTTTACAATCACATCTTTTTCATGAACCATAATATCTGATGAGCATCTTGAGAATTCATTGAGAATTGCTACTACATCCATCCAACCAGATATTGATGCGTTAAGGCCCGTACACACGGTCGGACTTTTTGCCAACAAACTTCAAAATTAGCAAGTTTTAAAAAAAATACGACCGTGTGTACGCTCCATCGGACAAACTTTTTCGGTTTTCATCGGACAAAAGTTCGCTCTGCAAACGGACAAACTTTTCGGCAACAAAAGTCCGATGGTGCCTAGTCCGACCATGTGTACAGCAAGCCATCGGGCTTTTGTACAAAGTACAAATACGCATGCTCAGAACCAATGTTAAAATCAACCAACAATAGCAGAAGTTGACCAAAGGGTGGCGGTAAAGAGAAGAAAAGAGCAAAAAAAACATGTGATGTTGGGAAAGTTTTAGGAAAGTTTGCAGAAAAGTCCTAGCGTGTGTATGCTATTTGTGTGCCCGGCCAACTCCCTTCGGACAAAAATCCAAGGAAAAGTTTGTTTGAAGTCCGATCGTGTGTATAAGGCTTAAGTTTATCGAAAACACACAAGATTTATGTTGCCCTCTTTTACTTTTATAATAGAAAATATTACAAAAAGATAAAGTTTTACTACTCAGATAGGTACATTATCTATATCATTGATCGATAAATTTTAATCTGCTCAACTTTTTCTGCTCATCAACTATCCTTATTGTTATGTCGCGTACACACGATCGGACATTTTGTGGATTTTTTTTCTGACGGAATGTTGGCTCAAATTTGTCTTGCATACACACGGTCACACAAATGTTGTCGGAAATTCCGAACGTCAAGAACGCGGTGACGTACAACACATACGGCGAGCCGAAAAACATTAAGTTCAATAGGCAGTGCGGCTCTTCTGCTTGATTCTGAGCATGCGTGGATTTTTGGCTACACACGATCAGAATTTCCGACAAGAACTTTTGTTGTCGGAAAAATTGAGAACCAGCTCTTATGCCGCGTACAGACGGTCGTTTTATGCGATTTAAAAAAACAACGTTTTTAAAAACGTCAATTTCATTGACTGTGTGTGGGGGAAAACATCGTTTTATGTCTTGTAAAAAACGACTAAAAAAATTTGAAGCATGCTTCAATTTTATGGGTCGTTTTTCAAAACGTCGTTTTTTGTGTCACAGAAATTGACCGTGTGTAGCAAAAAACGACGTTTAAAACAACGTTTTTGAACCCGCGAATGCCCAGAAGCTAGTTATGAAGCGATTTTCATATGGAAAAAAGTGGTGAACGTAAACCTCGCTTTGCTAGAACATTGTGAAAAAACAATGGTGTGTAGGCAACGTCGTTTTTGAAAATTGAAGTTTCAAAAAGGTTGTTTTTTACTTCACAGAAAACGTCGTTTTTTTACATCGCATAAAACGACCATCTGTACGCGGCATTAAACATTTGTTGTCGGAAATTCCGACAGCAAATGTCTGATGGAGCATATACACGGTGGGATTTTCCAACAACAAGCTTATATCGAACATTTGTTTTCGGAAATTCCGACCGTGTGTATGCGGCATTAGTGTATTGTGTATGTGGCACAAGACTTCTTCTTCCAATGTGGCCCAGGAAAGTCAAAAGGTTGGACACCCCTGATCTACAGTCACCCCTTACCATAGGTGTGCGCAGCCTATTGCATTAGGGTGTGCACCCTAAAGCTCAAACACACATGCATGTGTATGTGTCTACATTTATATGACCCGAAACACTGACCTCCCTGCCGCCACATTGAAAGAAAGAGCATAGACACTTCTCTTATGGCAGAGCAGATAAGGGGTAGATCTTTCACATGTTCCTGCTGCTACACAGAGCAATATTACTAATGTGCATGGGGTGATTAGGGTGTGCCCGGGCACACCCAGCACACAATGTGCGCACGCCTATGCCCCTTACCCTTTTGGGCATTTTTTTTTTTGGTAAAGGTGAACTAACAATTTAACACGTTACTTACAGTATTTAGGTCTGGCATGGATTTTTATGGTTGCAAGAAACCGTTTCTGAATCCTTTGGGTTTGCACATGAATGACTTGTAAAACGTGGTATGATCTTCATTAATACCAGTGCAAATAAAACAGTTCTGTTTAAAAAATAGAAAGCACATTTTTACATTGTCAATAAATGTTAAAAGAGATTGGTCAGAGTGAGGTTCTGTCACCTGTAGAATTGTAAAAATTGTTTGATGCAATAAGATAATGTCCCGAAACACAGGAGTAAATCAACAACAGAATAGCTTAAACTGTAAAAGTTTGTATTCCAGATTGGCCAAATTAGAGTCCAGACCTCAACCAAATTGAGGGCTGTGGTTGACCTGAGACAGCTGTTCACAGAAGGATTCCCAGAAATATCAGTGAACTAAAACAGGTTTGGAGAAATGGTCTAAAATTCCTCCTATTTGGCTTGGCAGTTATAGAAAACATTTGGTGGAGATTATTAATGCTACAGGATGGTTTTCGTGTTACTGAATGCAAAGGTTCACAAAGATTTACTATCCTGGACTGTGAATATAACATAGTGTTCAATAAAGATATGAAGGAGTACATTTGTTTCTGCGCCTGACTGTTAAGCCCTGTACACACGATCGGTTTGTCTGATGAAAACGGACCGATGGACCGTTTTCATCAGACAAACCGATCGTGTGGGGGAACCATCGGTTTGTTTTCCATTGGTGAAAAAAAATAGAACGTGTTTTAAAAATTTTCTATGGATAAAAAACCGATAGAAAAAAAACGATCGTCTGTGTAAGTCCATCGGTCAAAAATTCATGCATGCTCAGAATCAAGTCGACGCATGCTTGGAAGCATTGAACTTCATTTTTCTCAGCAAGTTGTGTTTTTTTTCCGTCACTGCGTTGGACACGGTCGGATTTTTGACTGATGGTGTGTAGGCAAGACTGATGAAAGTCAGCTTCATCGGATATCCGATGAAAAAATCCATCGGATTAGATTCCATCAGATATCCGATCGTGTGTACAGGGCTTTACTGTATCTTGATGGAAAATCTTTGGAAAATATTATGGCTGGTTGTAGATTGAAATAGGTCATTTTTTTTATCAACAATTACAAAATCACTTGAATACCAATTATTTAAATGACATTAATCTTTAATACCAGTAAAACGTTCCTTTAGTATTGAATTTGATTACATTCTGTGCCCTAGATCCTGATCACTATTGGCACTTCATAGTGCAGACATCCCAACCATCTTTTATTAAAGAGCTTTAAAAGTTGCTACACTCACATTATGTGGTTAACGGCTTGCTGACCGCCGCACGACTATTTACGTCGACAGAATGGCACGGGCAGGCAGATTGGCGTACAGGTACGTCCCTTTAAATCTGCCGACCAGCAGCATGCCTCTCGAGTGCGGCCACGGGTCTTGGGAACTCGATGTTCCCGGGAGTCCCGCGATTGCGGTTGGCACGAGCAGAACAGGGGAATGCCTTTGTAAACAAGGCATTCCCCTATTCTGCCTAGTGACACTGTCACTGATGATCGTTCCCCGTGATCGGGAACGGTCATCAGTGACGTGTCACGTGTAGCCAAGCCCCCTAAAAGTAAGAATCCCTTCCTAGGGAACACTTAACCCCTGCAGCGCCACCTAGTGGTTAACCCCTTCACTGCCAATGTAATTTTTACAGTAATCAGTGCATTTTTATAGCACTGATTGCTGTAAAAATGCCAAAGGTCCCAAAATGGTGTCAAAAGTGTCCGCCATAATGTCGCAGTCCCGATAAAAATCGCTGATCGCTGCCATAACTAGTAAAAAATGTATTATTAATAAAAATGCCATAAAACAGTCCCCTATTTTGTAGACGTTATAACTTTTGCGCAAACCAATCAATAAACGCTTATTGAGATTTTTTTTTTACTAAAAATATGTAGAAGAATACGTATCGGCCTAAACTGTGGAAAGAAAATGTTTTTTTATATATTTTTTGGGGATATTTATTATAGCAAAAAGTAAACAATATTGAATTTTTTTCAAAATTTTCGCTCTTTTTTTGTTTATAGAGCAAAAAATTTAAATCACAGAGGTAAACAAATACCACCAAAAGAACGCTCTATTTGTGGGGAAAAAAGGACATCAATCTTGTTTGGGAGCGATGTCGCATGACCGCGCAATTGTCAGTTAAATCGACGCAGTGCCGAATTGCAAAAAGTGGACTGGTCTTTGACCACCAAAATGGTCTGGGGCTGAAGCGGTTAATAACAGGCAAACAAAGGAAACTTCTGGCGTTTCAAAACAGAAAAATGGCCGCTGCGTCCCAATACACATCACACGTCACCGTCTTCCCCCTACACGTTTCATCATCACTGACGTCGTCAGGGCCATAATACAGCTGACGGGCCTATCTGTGGAAAGTCCATGTTAGAACTTATCTATGGCCACTTCCTCTTCTCACATTGATAAGTATGCTTGAATCTAAAACAAAACAGAATTTCCCTTAGGAACACCAGTGGTAAGGCTTCTCCATTTGGTTTCCAAGTCAGAGATATGGTGATAGTGGTAAGCATCAGGGCTGGGACAAGGGGTGGGCAGAAGGGTGGGCTGCCCTGGGTGCAATGGTACTGTAGGGATGGGGGCAACTTCCTTATGTTTCAAGGCTTACAGAAATAGTGATAGCGGCAGTGATTTTGACAAGGAAGTGACTGCTGGGTGTAGAATTCCCTAAACTTGCACATTATTAATGGGAGGGGGGCGTATTTGGCATCTTTGCCCTGGGCGCTGGATGACCTTGTCCCAGCACTGGTGAGCATAGAAGCAGCATGGCTCCCAATGATCTAGAAGCACATTTGGCACACAAAGCATCACATTTAGATGTCTGCGGTAGTTTGGCTAACTTACAATTTATAAAAAGATTCTACTTTAACGCCACAGATCTTGTGGTTAAATAAACGACAAAATGTGTAAGTGAAAGTGCTATAAAGTTCACACCAGATGCAATGCTAACGTAAGCTGATCTGCAAAACTCAGTAGTAAACACGATCATACATTGCGCTAGAATATCATATACTACTTCAGTCTAAAAATCCAAATAAAGCCACTCATATAAGTATACAAGTCACATAAAGTGATTAAAGTGCTCGTGCTTAAAATCTTAAAAATAGACAGGTACTCTACTAGTGCTCAGTTCAAGTGTCCCACATGGATGTGCACTCACCCCGGACGTGGACCAACTATATCTAGTATGGTCACTTGTGCCTGTGGGGAAACCACCCCTGGGTGATATTCTAGATGGTGACTCTCTCAAAGGGTTAACCTCTAGGTCTGTACAAACAAGAAGGAAAATGCGCCAAACTAAGTGCAGTAAGTAGGGATTTAATTCAAATAATTTTTGTACACAGTAAAATGGTTACTCACAAAACCAGTGATAACACAGGCATAATAGGGAAAACGGCTGGTCCGGTGTCACAGCGTGTCATCAACAGCTACAGGGGCTTCACAACAGGCTGGTCTCATATCCTGGTCCCGTAGGAGATGGAGATAGAGGTCCGAGGTATTAGGGAGCCTTTGGGGGACCACAGGGAATCCAGGAGCCGTGGATGCTGCTTCAAAGCGGCGTGCGTTCCAGCGTGGAACGCAACGTATCGCCGTACGACCGGAAGTGACGTAGGGACTCCGGCTAGCCAATGGGATGACGCGTTTCTCAGCCTCCGCTGGTTCATCAGATCCATGGATGGATCATCAGATGGATCTGATGAACCAGCGGAGGCTGAGAAACGCGTCATCCCATTGGCTGGCCAGAGTCCCTACGTCACTTCCGGTCGTACGGCGATACGTTGCGTTCCACGCTGGAACACACGCCGCTTTGAAGCAGCATCCACGGCTCCTGGATTCACTGTGGTCCCCCAAAGGCTCCCTAATACCTCGGACCTCTATCTCCATCTCCTACGGGACCAGGATATGAGACCAGCCTGTTGTGAAGCCCCTGTAGCTGTTGATGACACGCTGTGACACCGGACCAGCCGTTTTCCCTATTATGCCTGTGTTATCACTGGTTTTGTGAGTAACCATTTTACTGTGTTCAAAAATTATTTGAATTAAATCCCTACTTATTGCACTTAGTTTGGCGCATTTTCCTTCTTGTTTGTACATATCTTTCAGAGTTCGCTTCTGCTTCAGGATTTTGCTGCCGCTAGTGTGTATTGGACTTTTATTGGACTTTTTATTCATTCATTTTAATGTTATTGACATGGACCTTATGATGTGTTTATCTTTCGATTATTGACTGTGCTCTTTTAATCATGCGCCATCTACCTATATGCATTAACCTCTAGGTCTCCTATTGCTATTGGGATCTCTTGTATTTGTAGGGGATAAACCCATATATAGGATCCTCTATGGCAGTGGTCTCCAAACTGCGGCCCGGGGGCTTGCTTTCATCTGGCCCTTGAGGTACTATTTCCTCCACTGATACAAATAATGGGTCAACATTTCCCCCCACTGGCAACAATGAAGGGGCACAAATCTCTCCACTGACACCAATGAATGGTCACAATTCCTTCTAAAGACACCAATGATGGGGAAAAATTTCTCCCAATTATGGGGCACAATTTCTCCCAATGATACCAATAATGGAACACAATTCCTCCCAATGACACCAGTGATGGGGAATCATTTCTCCCAATGATGGGGCACAATTTCTCCCAACAACACCAACAATAGGGCCAAGTGATACCATTGATGGGACACAATTTCTTCCAATGACACCAATGATGGGGGATAATTTCTCCCATTGATGGGACACAATTTCTTCCAATGACACCAATGCTGGGACACAATTCCTTCCAATGGCATTTAAGAAGGAGTGCAATCCCTTCCACTTACACCAATGATGGAGCACAACTCCCCCACTGACACCAAAGATGGGGCCTTGTTTTTTCCCACCGATGCCGGGACCTTTTCTACTTCCAATGGCCGCTGTCTGGCCCTCCTAAAGTCTGAAAAGCAGTAAACTGGCCCTTTATTTAGAAAGTTTGGAGACCCCTGCTCTATGGCAAAACACCTCGCTGAATGGGGCCTGAAATGGGATTATAACACAATGGGGGAATTTCACATAGCGTAAAACCATAGGATTTATTAAAAATAGATAAGAAATAAAGGGAAAGAACACTCACATCTTATGATACCTAAAACCTGGCATCCGGTGTGTACAGCATGATTTTATATAGTTCACTACGGTCAGCATGTAATATGTGCTGCAAACTACAGCTCATCTAGATTACGGCGTCTTGTGGGCAGAAGTAAAGTTGCGGTGACACGATAAAGCCTTGATGCGTTTCAGCCAATCAGAAAGGACCGTCATCAGAAGACCAGCAGACCAGCTTTAAAGGGGAGTTCCACCCACAATTTCACTTTTTAAATATAAATACCCCTGTAATACACAAGCTTAATGTATTCTAGTAAAGTTAGTCTGTAAACTAAGGTCTGTTTTGTTAGGTTGTTACAGCATTTAAATAGTTTATAATCTAGAAATAGACCGTGGCCATCTTAAGTGTGGGCATCATGAAGCCAGACTGTATGACTTCCTGGATTTCAGCTTTGCATATCTCGCACATGCTCAGTGCACAAGCAATGTAATAGGTTTCAGTCAGGTTTGCAAGGACTACTGGGAAACATGATGCCTATCCCAGAAACCCTTGCATATAGCCTAGGCAAATAAGGAGGAGGAAGTAATGAAGGACTACAAAATAAAGGTATTTACAAGCAACAAATTAAATAAAAATTGTCCATTCTGAACACTATGAGATTAGAGCATGCAGCACAGACAAACATAAAAAAATGGGTGGAACTCCACTTTAACAGTTGATATTCTGGAAAAACATCATTATAATCACATCCCCTTTTAAAACCTGCTATCACTTTTGCCAACATAGGCCTATTTTGAGACTCCCTGATCTGACCACCGCAATCCCTTAAACAGCCCACAGCAGTATATGTGGTTGTCCCCTACAGTATTTCCTTTCCACCGCTGGATCCACACTGAAAAATACTCTTTATATAAGATTTTACAGGCAACCAATATACTCAAAATTCCACTTAAAAATGAATGAATTCTTTATTATTGCCTTTAGCCTTTAAAATATTTTCCTAAAAACATTCTATTTTGTATATCTTGAAGTACAGGCAGTCCCCGAGGTACGAAGGACTAAGGACTGTAGGTTTGTTCATAAGTCGAAGTTGTTCGTATGTCGCAACACTGTATTTGTATAACAAGAACAATCCGCGCTAACCCCTTTAAAAAAACAACGTGCAAAAAATAGGTGCAAAAAACACCAGAAAGGTTCTTGAATAAAAATAACTTACATAAGAGAAGTGAATAAATAAATAAATGCAGGTGCAGCACCTAAATACAAAAAAGCCTGAATATTGGGCTTGAAATACGTGAAAGATAAACAAAATAAGTGCGCAACCAGAGAGCAACTAATAAATACAAGTGTCCTTACTCCTGAAAAGGAATAGGCAAACCAAATAAATGATGTATTGCATGGATAATGTATGAATACAGTCCTTTAAGACATCACACTGATGCAGGAATTAATAAAGAGGATCCATCTTCCATCCACTAACAGGGGTATCTTCAATTACAATCCCACCATCAAAGGTAAGTAAATGGCCACTTACCGGATCAGTAGGACCCCAACAGGGATCAAAAAGGCTCTGCACAAAAGGATATGCTCCGCTGGTTCCAGACGCTCAGTCCTGGTCCACTCCTCCACTGATGATTCGGGGGACACTGCTGTCTCAAACAGATCTCTCAGGAGATGGTATCCATGTCAGAGGATAGTGTAGGAACGTATGGGTGAAGAGGAAAAGAAGGGCTTCATAGTGCAGTATTTTGGTAAAACAGGAATCACTTTATTCCACTCAATGGAAACAAAAGACTGACATCTAAAAAAGCTCTTAATGGACAAAGTTTAAGAGACCTGAGCAAAAAGTTCAGCCAGCTTCGGCTCAGGCTGATAAGCTGGGATCGTGGTGACGTCAGCTGCTGATGCTCCACCCGACGCTGCGTTACTCCGTTCCCGTTGATGCCCAATAGGGAGAAATGCAGCGTCGGGTGGAGCATCAGCAGCTGACGTCACCACGCTCCCAGCTGATCGGCCCGAGCCGAAGCTGGCTGAACTTTTTGCTCAGGTCTCTTAAACTTTGTCCATTAAGAGCTTTTTTAGATACTAGAAAATACTGCACTATGAAGCCCTTCTTTTCCTCTTCATCCTTACGTTCCCACACTATCCTCTGACGTGGATACCATCTCCTGAGAGATCTGTTTGAGACAGCAGTGTCCCCCGAATCATCAGTGGAGGAGTGGACCAGGACTGAGCGTCTGGAACCAGCCGAGGATATCCTTTTGTGCAGAGCCTTTTTGATCCCTGTTGGGGTCCTACTGATCTGGTAAGCGGCCATTTACTTACCTTTGATGGTGACCTCTGATGAAGTCACGTGTCGTGACGTAACGCGTAAGGTAGGAGCCAGACGTGACCGGAAGTAACGCGAAACCCCGTTCGTCCGACCGGAAGTGTTTGGATTTGGCGTTTTTTGCTTTACATGCTTGTTAGCATATTTTAGTCTCAATAAACCCCCATATAATTTTGATATACTTCACGATGGGAGTCTATATTCTTCTTTTTCTTTGGTAATCCATCCACATCCCTCTGTGAGTCTCCATATTGTCGAAGACCAAGATTCTACATACAGTTGAGAGAACACTCCAGTCTCCATATACCTGGTTTAAGGATCTCTTCAGGCTATTTTCCCACATCAGGGAGGTAAGCGCTCTGTGAGCTCAGTACTTGTGAAGACTCAGCTTGATCATCGTGTTATTTACTCCATTTGGCAGTCGTTTGGATAGTGGATTTATTCACATACATCACATGTTTACTTTGAAGTTTTTTTCTTCTGTTTATTTAATTATATAAGTTCACTGTCTTGTGAGCTTAGCCATTTTTAGGAGTTTGAACTTACATACTCTAGGTCAATATTTATCCATAGCAATTTTGCACATTTTTGGTTTCACCACATGGTTTTATATGGTTTGTTTGCTTATTGAATCAGTGTTTCACTGTCCTATATTGGTTAGTGCATAAATTGCACTCATCACCTGTATCTGTCTACTGCAACTACACTGTTGTTTCCGACCAGAGAATTTCACATGTCAAAACAGCAACATAAAAGCCAGATACACCCTGTGAAGGCTGACAGACTGTGTGTAAAGAAATGTGATTTCAGCCCTGTGTAGTGTGGTTGGGAGGATCTATATGCAGTGCTGGGATGGGAAAGGAGCTCTGCCAAGTGATCTGATAGGGGTCCCTGTCCTCTGATTCTCCAGTGGTGATCCCTGTCCTCTGATGTAAGGAGGAACTCTGGGAACGCAAAACTCTTTAGCCACTTTTAGTATCTTGGCGTGCAGTGGGTGTATCTGCACGCACAGTGAAAGTGGTGGGAGCAATGCTGTATCCTGGCCTAGGCCAACAAGGCCCAGGCTAAGGGCAGCACTTTGCAGGGGGGCAGCACAAAAAGAGTCCCCGCCGGCTTGCACTACACTGTTGGGCAAATTAGTCTAGCGCCCCCATAAAGTGGCCGCTCGGCATTCCGCAACTGTGTGTGTGTGTGTGGGCGCTTCTAGTTTCTGGGCCACAAACCTTCCTCACTTTGCTATGTTTCTGTTGCACCATTGGCATGGTTATATTTTCTTAGTCCTCTCAATAAAATTATCAGAAATTTGTGCTTAAGGTAAAACTATTATCAACACTTTTTTTATTTTGGATAAGAGTAAGGGAGGGTTATAGCCCCTGTCAGTTTATTTTTTACCATCCCTGTCCAATTGCAGAGATTTCCCTTCACTTCCTGCCCCATAGCCAAACAGAAAGTGAGAGAAAAACAATGAAAATTAAGGGAATTCATTGCCCACCCCAAGGGCCCTCAGAACTAGTGTCCCCCCCCCCCCCCCGAAAATTTCAGGGCAGGTCTTAAAAAACAGGATGTGGCCTTGACAGGAAGGGGTGGGTCATATTTAAATTAGGAGGTGCAGAAGTTTAGTCAGGTCTAGGGCAGCACAAAACCTAAATACACTACTGGGTGGGAGGCAGTGGGGGGCAGGTCAACTTTTGCATCGGGGCCCACAAGCTTCAAGCTACGCCTCTGCCCCAGCTACTTGCTGTCATATATGCCACCACCATAATTGGACGGTTAATGATTTTGAGAAATTGGGGTGATCTAGGGTGTTTAAAAATATTACATTTTTTACAGATTTAATACCACTATAATACAGCGCCTTGAAAAAGTATTTATGTAAGCATTTGATTATTAAAAAAAGGGGGGAAAAAATTCTGTTTGGCTAATTTTTTTATTATGAGGTAAGAGATCTTTGTAACGGCTGTCATAGCAGTGCAATTGAAAAATAAGCAAAATCTATGTTTTAATAAGCAATACCTTCATGTTTTAAATAATGATGCAACACACGTGTGCTCTGATAAAACACAAATCCTCTGCATGTAGGAAACGGTATTGACTTTGTACAGAACTGTAGAAAATGTGTAACGACGTTGAAGTTGGCCCCGGACAGATGCCAGCAGCTGAACATCTGAAGAGAGTTATCTGCAGGGGAGAGTGAGACCTCTTTGTGAGAGTGGCAGATCAGCTGTACACATGTGCTGTACAGACCTCCCTTCCCAGCTTAGTGTCAGCCACCTGATTCCACTTTAAATAATTCCTCGGTCAAAAGGGAGGTGGATGGGAAAATTGCTACCAGGGGGCTCCCTCTCCTGACAAGTCCTATGTACTTGTAAAGGATTAAAGGGGGGAGTGCCTGCCATCTGAAGGGAAGCCTCTAACCCCTTCTTAGGTTGACAATAGGGCATACTGCTTGCTTTGAAAATGCTTAACCCAGTAGGTCCCAGATGACTATGCCTATGACATCTCTTAGCAATCACATTTAGAGACTTGTCCTTTTCCTCAGGAAGCTTCCCATAGGGAAGTCACATCAGCAGCCCCCTCATCCTCGTTTTGCTAATACTGAGCCTGGGAAAAAGCAGAAGAGGGAAACAGAAGACCTGGGGGCTTAAAGACAGACTGGAAAACCTGGGGGAGGAGGGAGCATTGGGATTCCTAACCCAAAAACCATACACTTGTAGATCATATATCCTGGAATATTCAAGGGACTTCAATAAACATCTGTCCGTGCATCTCGTAATGCATAAGTGTTTAAAGATTAGCACGTTTTTCTACACGGTGTATATGGATTTATTTAGGAAAGCAAAAAGTAAAGTTTAGTAATGCATGGCATTACCTGCGCTTTAACCAATGGAACTTTACTGGGTAAGCATAAAAGCAAAGGAACAAAAGTAAGACAATATTGGACTGCTTACAGGGCCCTGTAAGAGTCAGAAATATTAGTAGCAAATAAATGCAAGTGAAATTATAATTATGAGAACTAGGGTTGTCCCGATACCACTTTTTTAGGACCGAGTACAAGTACCGATACTTTTTTTCAAGTACTCGCCGATACCGAATACCGATACTTTTTTTTAAATGTGTCCCCAAATGCAGCCATGTCCCCCACAGATGCAGCCATGTCCCCCATATATGCAGCCATGTCCCCCACAGATGCAGCCATGTCCCCCACATATGCAGCCATGTCCCCCACAGATGCAGCCATGTCCCCCACAGATGCAGCCATGTCCCCCACAGATGCAGCCATGTCCCCCACAGATGCAGCCATATCCCCCATATATGCAGCCATGTCCCCCACATATGCAGCCATGTCCCCCCACAGATGCAGCCATGTCCCCCACAGATGCAGCCATGTCCCCCACAGATGCAGCCATGTCCCCCATATATGCAGCCATGTCCCCCATATATGCAGCCATGTCCCCCACATATGCAGCCATGTCCCCCACATATGCAGCCATGTCCCCCCCACATATGCAGCCATGTCCCCCCACATATGCAGCCATGTCCCCCCACATATGCAGCCATGTCTCCCCATACCTAGATGCCGCCGCCGCCTAGTTAATCAGCGCGCGGGGAACATTACAGCTTTCATTTAAATAGCTGTGTGTTCCCCGTGTATAGACACTCCCCCTTGCTCGGGATTTGACGGATAATGTGCACTTTGATAGACAGATCACTCGTCCAATCCCGAGCAAGGCAGAGTGTCTATACGCGGCGCGGCGGGGAACACACAGCTATTCAAATGAAAGCTGTAATGTTCTCCGCACGCTGATTAACTAGACGGCGGCGTTGCGGTATGCGGCAGCATTTCGGTGGTGGCGACGGCGGCGGGGGGTATTATCGGATCTGGCATCGGGGGCATTTGCGGGAGTACAAGTACTCCCGCAAATGCTCAGTATCGGTCCCGATACCGATCCTGGTATTGGTATCGGGACAACCCTAATGAGAACCTGTGTGTGCACAGCAAAGAGATTCCTTCAGCCAGATGTTCACATTGAAGCACCTCTCAGCCAGGCCTCACCCAGTTCTCTCTGGTAACAATGCTGTTCAGCTTAGTATAATCAATTGCTTAGTTAAAGCGGGGGTTCACTCAAAAAATGTTGAGAATTTGTGAGAATGACATTAGGCTGTTTTTTTTTAAATCCTTGTCGTACATACCGTTTTATCTATATTTTCACCGCGGCTTCCGGGTATGTAATCGGCGGGACTGGGCGATCCTAATTGATTGACATGCTTCCGACCGGCACATACAGCGTGTCACGAGTTGCCGAAAGAAGCCGAACGTCGGTGCGCAAGCGCCGTGTAGAGCCGACTCGCAGTCCGGCTTCTTTCGGCAACTCATACCCGGAAGCCGCGGTGAAAATATAGATAAAACGGTATGTACGGCAAGGATTTAAAAAAAAAACAGCCTAATGTCATTCTCACAACTCGGCTGAATGTAATGTTACATTTTTTTTTTTTGGGTGAACCCCCGCTTTAAAGAGTAAATAAATAGATATTAACAGTCTGTTTTACCTATAAGGCAGTCTTTAAATAATATACTTCACTGAGATAGTTCGGTTGATCAGACCAAACGTTTATATGATCGTTCTTAATTGTTCACACGTGTTTTAGTTGCATGCGTTGGTGCACTATGGTAAATTTGTAATCCAAAATGGGGAACCAATAACTGATGAAAGAAACCAGGTAGTCAAACTGCAATGGCGAGTCTAACGATCCACCATCCTGCAATACAGTCAGTATGTTAGGGCAGGTGCCCATCTCACCCAACCAGATTAGGCCTTGTCCTTCCGGAATGCTCCGTCTGCAAACTCCGATCAACGGTCCTTCCGGCACCTACAGTCTCCGGTTCTCAACAGGTCACCGTTGCACTGGGACACTGTCCGATCACTCAGTCCGAGATCTTCTCTCCAATGATGGCGATCCGCACAGGTGTGGGTAGGCCTAGATTTCCGGAGAGACACCTCACACAGGCGTCCTCCTGGGTTGAAGAGGCGGTCCAGAGAGAGACTCCGCTGTGCGGAGTGCTAAGCATTCTGGGATTGCACAGTTGCTCTCTGGGTATAGTAGTTTATCAACTAACCAGGGCAATGGAGTCTTTCTCTCCCTGTACTCCAAAACTGAATAGAAGGTGGCTATCCAACAATTGGCCACCGGAGGGAGCCAAGTTCCTTCAATATCTGCAAATAGTAGTCCTTGAATCACATAGAAGTGATACCTTGCTACATTTGAATAAGAGAAAACAGTAATGTCATCTAGGTATTTGCCAATAGAAGGCTCCAAGAGAACATCGCATTGGGTTTGTTCCCCAGTAAATGACCTAAAAGCACAAAAGACTATTTTTGCTTTAAAGCGGAGTTCCACCCAAAAGTGGAACTTCCATTTAATCCACTCCTCGCCCCCTTACATGCCACATTTGGCATGTAATTTTTTTGGAGGGGGGGGAGTGGGGGCTTCAGGAGGAGTGGGACTTCCTGTCCCACTTCCTCCTTCCGCCGAGGGGCTGCAAAGGCGAATAATCTAATCGCCTTTTGGCAGCCCCTCCCTGTAGGCGATCCCCTGGGACACGTGACAGGTCCCAGGCAATCGCCTGTCCAATCAGATGGCGCACCGCCGCTCGCGCATGCGCAGTAGGTGCCTGGCCGTGAAACCGAAATCTGTCACGGCCGGGTGCCCACAATTAGAATGAAGACGTCGGCCGGACGGGGGGGGGGGGGGGCGGAGCCTCGGCCGGCGCTGGAACGTGGAGCAGGTGAGAGTATGTTTATTAAAAGCCAGCAGCTTCACTTTTTGTAGCTGCTGACTTTTAATAAACATTAAAAATTAGTGGAACACCCCTTTAAGGCAAAGGAGTCCAACACATTCGATGAGTTTGGATTTTTTCACCACTCTAGCTGGTGGAAGTATTGGCATCGATGGACACATGAAGCACTGTAGCAATTTTTTGCACTTATAAGGAATTTAGTGCTCTATTAAGGACTTTATGGCACTTATATCACTTTATGCACTTTCATCGTTGTCACTTTATTTATAAATGCACTTTATTATTGTCACTTTACATAATACATATACATATGTAATTGTATTTTGGCATGCAAAGTTACTGTGTTACTTATTCATTTAAAGTTATAGATTTAGAAGTATATTACAGGTATAGCCCAAAGGTGTAATCACCAGTACATAGGAGGAGCAGGCGCAGTCCATTTGCTATTTATATTCAATTTGCCCCATAAGTGGGGACAATATTGGACAGCAGCAGCCCAATTATATTGATAGTACCAAGGCGCAGGTGTTTTTTTATTACATTCCTTTTGTTGTTTTTAGGGTTTACCTTACATAATTTTTGATATGACATTCACATTTCTACAAGCTTCTCTTCCTTTTTTTTTTTTTTATAAATGTGAGAATGTACAATTAGTTTCAGCCTACGAAAAACTATTACAAGGGCTCAATCTAGCATAAACAATTCTTCAGATAAGACATTCAGACTACAGCAATGCAGTGCACTGTTGATGTGCATTGGCTTGCAATTAGCTCCACTTAACTATCTACAGTGTGTTACTATGCATTACTATAAAGTGCATTATAATAAGGGTCATTATGGTGTGAACAAGCCCCTACTTATCCCTAAGTACTTGGAGCTGTTTTATGAGGTCACACTGCCCCTTTTTTCTCTACTCAGTGTCCAAATGTGGTTATTTCTCCTAGCCAAGTACATACTGTATGTAATCTTGATTTTTTTTATGTGATTTTTTTAAATTGTATTCATACTTATTTATAAATAGCTGGAGCTGTTTTATTAGGTCACACTCCCCAGTTTCTCTACCCAGGGTCCAGATTTATTTATTTATCCTGGCCAATTACATATGTAGGCACGGATTCACAGATACTGGCGCATATTTATGCTGCCGTAGCGTATCTCCTTTATGCTACGCCGAAGCAGGGCAGAGAGGCAAGCATTGAATTCACAAAGCACTTCCTCCCAAATCTGCGCTGGGTTTCTCAGGCGTAGGTCGGCGTAAGTGGAAGTGGGCGTGAGCCATGCTAATGAGGCGTGACCCCATGCAAATGATGGGCTGAGCGCCAGACAGATACGAATCGCCAACTGCGCATGCGCCGTCCTGTGGGCGCATCTCAGTGCGCATGCTCACAATCAGGTCGGAACAACTGCCTAAGATACGTTGGATCACTGCCTACGGCGTGAACGTAACCTACGCCTAGTCATATTCACGTCCTCCGTAAACTACGTAAGATACGTCGGCTTGTGTTCCCTGGTGCAGCCCTTTGCATGGATGCTGCTGAGTTACACCTCCTTTATGGGGCAAAACTTTACGCCGGACTGCGTCAAACGGACGTACGTTCGTGAATTGGCGTACCTCCCTCATTTGCATATGTGAATAGAAAATCAACGGGAGCGCCAAATACGTCCAGCGTAAATATGCGCCCACTCTACGCCGGCGTAGGCAAGTTACGTCGGGCGGATGAAGCCTATTTTCAGGCGTATCTTAGTTTCTGATAGCTAGATTCACAAAGAGTTAGGCCGGCTTATCTACATATAAGCCGACCTAACTCTGAATCTAAGCCGGCCTATGTTTAAGTGTATTCTCAAACAGAGATACACTTAAACAAAGCTAAGATAGGCCGGCTTGCGCCGTTCTATCTTAGCTGGCAATGTTTCTTTTGTCCGCTAGATGGCGCTTCCATTGCGGCCGGCCTAGATTATGTAAATGAGGGGATATGCCGATTCACGACGATTTACGAGCGTACGCCGGGGCCTACACCGTCGAGTTACGTCGTTTCCGTAAGGGATAGGCCGCCTAAATTTAGAGCTATGCTCTAGTGGACAAACTATTGTTAAGTATGGGTGCCGTTCCCGCTGCGAGGTTCGAATTTTTTACGTCGTTTGCGCAAGTTGTCCGCAAATCGGGAGTTACGTCGTTTACGTCCGCGTCAAAATCAATAGGCCCGTACGGCCTACTTAGCCGCAATGCGCACTGGGAAATGTAGTCGCCCGGCGCATGCGCAGTGTCAAAAAACGTCAAAAAACGTGAGGTCAAGCCTCATTTCCATACTACACGCCCCCCTCCCAGTCATTTGAATTAGGCGTGCTTACGCCCGCTCGTTTTAGGCTACGCCGCCGAAAATTTGAAGGTAAGTGGTTTGAGAATCACTAATAGCCTAAATAATTTACGGCGGTGTAGCCTAAAAAGACTAGGCTAGGCCGTCCTAATTTTAGGCCATTGTATGTGAATCTACCTATGAGTCCGGCGCATTGAAACAACGGCACATATTTGCACTTACGCTGCGTATCTCGAGATACGTCGGCGCAAGTGCTTTGTGAATCCGGGCCAATATGTTGATTTTTAATGTGATTTTTTAAAATTGCATTTGAATTAAAACATTTAAAAATAGGAATTAAAGAAGAGATTAAAGAAACAAGGTAAGCAATGTTTAAAGTGGAGTTTCACCCTAAAAATGAACTTTCAATTAACAGCTTGCCTTTAATGTAAAAAAATGTAAAATCAATTGTTTTACTCACTTCTATCTGGCTGCTACTAGGCAGTATTTGTAATCTGCCTAATTCCTGGTTCTAGGTGGTAGAACTTCCTGTCCTAAGACCCCATTGCCTCCTGGGAAATGATGACACTCATTTCCCAGGAGTCTCTGGGCATTACTGTGCCTAAAAATCGCCCAGCATGCACCTCTCCCTGAAAACCAGGAAGAAAAAGGAACTGGGTTTCACATGCCCACACATATGATGTATACGGTCACAACATGAGCTGGAGGATATAAAGTGTTTGCAATAATTTCTGGAATGATTGGGGAGCTATTAATATGTTTTAGGGACTATTTAATGTGATTAGTTTTAGCGTGCAAAAAAAATATATGCCGGAACCCCGTTTTAAAATATTTTATTCAGGTAAAGTGACAGGATCTTCCCTTTCCTCCACCATCCACTGATACTTCACCACATTTCCCCATTCTCCTGTTTGAGGTTACACAGGGTTACTGACCTTCTCCGCACCACGAGTGACAGTGCTGGAGGCTGAATGAGCAAAGTGACAGATTCTCTTGAAGGTAATGCATAACACAGGTATTATTAAGGTTAATATACTAAATGACTGCACATCAAGGGGAGACTTTTGCCCTGTACACACGATCGGTTTTCCCATTGGAAAAGTTGGATGGTTTTTCTGACGGAATTCCGCTCAAGCCTGCCTTGCATACACACGGTGACACAAAAGTTTGTTGAACTTTTGCCTGGCAAGAACTTGGTGATGTAAAAGACTACGACGAGCCAAGAAAATTAAGTTCTATGCTTCTGAGCATGCGTCGATTTGTTTCCGAGAATGCGTTGGAATTTGTACACACGATATGAAATTCCGATCGGATTTTTTCCTGACGGGAAAATAGAGAACCTGCTCTCTATCTTTTTCCAGCAGTTTTTCCATTGGAAAATGTCTGATGGAGCATACACACGGTCTGGGTTCCCGACCAAAAGCTCTCATCTGACTTTTTCCAACAGGAAAAACGATCGTGTGTACGGGGCATCACATTTTAACCACTTCAGCCCTGGAAGGATTTTCCCCCTTCCTGACAAGAGCATTTTTTGTGATTCTGTACTGCGTCGCTTTAGCTGACAATTGCGCGGTCGTGCAACGTTGTACCCAGACAAAATTCACACGATTTTTTCCCACAAACAGAGCTTTCATTTAGTTGTATTTGATTACCTCTGCGGTTTTTATTTTTTGTGCTATAAACAAAAAATTAAGTTGGACAAGAAGCAGTTTAACCTTAAACTAAGTAGAAAGTTCTTTACTGTCAGAGTAGTATGGATGTGGAACTCCCTTCCACAGTTGTTGGTGTCAATGGGGAGTACTGATATTTAAAAAAACACTTAGATGAGCATCTAAGCAAATGCAAATACAGGGATATGGTACTGGCATATGCACACTGGTTGAACTGGATGGACTGGTGGTGTTCAACCTTACCATCTATGTAAATATGTAAATAAAAATCCTAAAGCAGGCAAAACAGATTTGTTTCCCAAATGTGTTATTGTTTGCCTAGAGTTCTACTGTAAAGTGGAACTACATTGAATCTAAGCACCACAAACTAAAAAAGCAGTTTAATTCATTCTTAATATTCAGCGCAAACTTCTCCATCCATCAATGTCTCCATGAGAAATCACTCATCATTAAAAATCACATCCTCCTAACATTTCTAGCTGTGGATGTCCTGAGGAAGTGCAGATGATTTATGAAGCATTTTCTTTCTGGAATCCATCTGCCCTTAGCTCAGGCATGCAGACAGGAGGGTATGCTTAGCTGAGAAAACCCCTCTTCCCTTCCTGAAGACTCCTGGGATGCATGACATCATTTGCCTAGGCATGAAAAACAGGAAGTAACTGAAGAAATGTAAAAAAAAACAAAAAGTAAATATGATATACTGTACCTTCCTATCAATTTACTAATGCTAACAGCATAAGGCCCCTCTCACATGATTGGCCCGCTTAGATCCGCCTATCCATTTTGCAGGTGGATCTGAGCGGGCCACCCATTGACTTCTATGGGCAGGCGGATGTCAGTGGAGATGTGTCTGCTGACACCTGCCTGCCATCAAATCTAAAAAAAGATCCGCTCAAAACAGTTGGATGGCGATAGGTTCGCCATCCGTCCAGCAGATGGGATCGGCTGTTCGTTTTTATCTGATCTTCCCATAAAGAACAGTGACTCTCTGACAGGTCCAACCCTTTACAGTGAGCAGAGACGGACCTGTCCTCTGCATGCTCAGCCGGGATAAACAGAGTGATCCCCCCGCTGAGCTAGCAGAGTCCATCTAGTGGATCTGCCCCGTGTGAAAGAGGCCTAAGGATTGAAAATAGTCAACGTTGACTGAGAGAGTGAAGTTCCGCTTTAATGTTTACTTTTTAAATAATAAAATGTTATGAATTATTACAAGTATTTATACAGCAATGTTAAGATATATAGTGCCCTACATACTGTGCATTCACAACACTTCCTACCCACAAAGAGCTTATATTCTAAGGTCCCTATTCCACATACATACATACACACAATGGGTCCAACTGACCTACCTCTCTCTGGATAGTGGAAGGAAACCGACACAAGCACAAGGAGAACAAGCAAATTCCATGCTGATAGTTTCCTGGCCAGAATTTCAACCAAGGACCCCAGTACTGCAAGACAGAAGTGACTGCAATTTTTATTGTCATGACATGTCACAGGAAGCACCCTCATGACTAACAGATAATAGAATTAGAAATAGACTTGAAAAACGTAACATTAATAAGTCACTGGGACCAAATGGCTTACACCCGAGGGTCTTTAAGGAACTCAGTCAAGTGATTGCCAGACCATTGTTTCTAATTTTTATGAACAGTCTACTGACTGGAATGGTACCAGCTGATTGGAGAAAAGCCAATGTAGCACCAATATTTAAAAAAGGGCCCAAAATACATCCCTGGGAATTACAGACCGGTTAGCCTAACATCAATAGTATGCAAGCTCTCACAAGATTTTTGTGATGAGATTTTCATGAAGAATCGTTCTTGCCAAACCAACCTATTAACCTTCTATGAGGAGGTAAGCTGCCATCTAGCGGCGCTAGACTGCTGTTATAGCGGCGCTGTTTTCCCACTAGTGGGGCGCTATTGGCCAAAGAAAGAGTTAATAGTGTCCGTGTTTCGATGCTTCAGCAGCGCTGCCCATAAATTTCAATGGGCAGGAGTGTATAGCCCGCTTCCACACTGCTCCAAAGATGCTGCTTGCAGGACTTTTTTTCCAGTCCTGCAAGCTCACTGCTCCAGCACTCGGGCTTTCACACTGGAGTGGCTTGAGAGGTGCTTTACTGGTGCTTTACAGGTGCTATTTTTAGCGCCAAAACACCGGAAAAGCGCCCCAGTGTGAAAGGGATCTTACTATACAAATTAAGGTCTGTTGGCATGGACCAAAGGGTGAGTACATGGATTGAAAACTGGCTACGGGGGCAAGTCCAGAGGGTAGTAATAAATGGGGAGTACTCAGAATGATCTGGTGTGGAAAGCGGGGTCCCCCAGGGTTATCCCATCCTCCCGATCTGGAGGATGGGATAAACAGCATTTGTGGACGATACAAAGCTAAGCAGGGCAATAACTTCTACGCAGGATGTGGAAACCTTGCAAGAAGATCTAAACAAATTAATGGGGTGGGCAACTACATGGCAAATGAGGTTTAATGTTGAAAAATGTAAAATAATGCATTTGGGTGCCAAAAATATGAATGCAATCTACTCGCTCGGGGGAGATGGAAAATTACCTGGGGGTCTCAGTAGATGACAGGTTTAGCAATGGCATGCAATGCCAAGCTGCAGCAAGCAAAGCCAACAGAATTTTGGCATGAATTAAAAAGGGGATTAACTCCAGAGATAAAACAATAATTCTCCCACACTTCAAGACTCTGGTCCGGCTGCACCTGGAGTATGCCAGGAGTCCAGTTATGGGCTCCAATCTTCAGGAAGGATGTGCTGGAGCTGGAGAGGGTCCAGAGAAGGGCAACAAAGCTAATAAAGCGACTGGAGGATCTCAGCTATGGGAAAATAATACAAGCATTGAACTTATTCTCTCTGGAGAAGAGACACTTGAGAGGGGATAAGATTTCAATGTACAAATACAGTCCTGGTGACTCCACAATAGGAATACAACTTTTCTGCACAAGGGAATTTAGAAAGACACGTGGCCATTCACTAAAATTAGAAGAGAAGCGGTTTAACCTTAAACTGCGTAGAGGGTTCTTTACTGTTGGAGCGATAAGGATGTGGAATTCTGTTCCACAAGCAGTGGTCTCAGTGGGGGGCATTAATAATTGAAAAAAAAAAAAAAAAATACTAGATAAGCACCTAGACGACCAAAACATACAGGGATATACAATGTAATAATAACATAAACGCACACACATAGGTTGGACTCGATGGACTTGTGTCTTTTTTCAACCTCACCAACTATGTAACTGTTAATCTCTAGGCCACTGTATTTTTACACTGCACTGTATTGTGTTCCTTAAAGGAGTTGTAAAGGTACAATTTGTTTTTCCTAAATAGCTTCCTTTACCTTAGTGCAGTCCTCCTTCACCTACCTCATCCTTCCATTTTGCTTTTAAAGGAGTTGTAAAGGAAAAAAAAATGTTGCCTAAAATGAATGTCTGCAAGGTAGACAGACAGAATAGTGTAATGATTCTGTTAAAAAACGAGTAAATACCTATTAAATTTCTTCATCTATATCACCTCCGGCGTTCTAGTTTCTGTTCTCTCATTCACTTCCTGGTTTGCTGCGCTTGTTCATGTAAGAACTACATTTCCCAGTATGCATTGCTGCACACCCAGTAATTCACACCTCCTTGAAGTCTCTAACACGTAGAGAGCGTCCTGCCACACAGATGTAGTTCCCAGGAGGGGGTGAGCACGTTACTGACCACCGCAGTAAAGCCTCCCATCACTGTGGTGAGTAACAATCAGACAAGCAGGAAGTGAACAGAACAGAGAAGAAATAGAGCAACTTCTGAGCAAAAACGAACAATGAGGAAGTGAAAAGAGGAATGTCTGCAGGTAAAGGATGCTTATTTTATAAAAAAAAAACTACAGGAGAGTCAGGACGCTCTCTACGTTGCAGATAGAGAAAGAAGCTGAGTGTTAGTGGGCGTCCTGACACTCCTGTAGTTTTAGGGGGAAAAATTGTACCTTTACAACCCCTTTAATAAATAAAATTTTATGTAGTCAGGTTACAAAAACATAAAGAAGGAAAAAATGGCCACAACTGTTTTAGTCCTAGAATCCAATGCCAGCAATTTCAAAAACATAGTATGACAATCTTAAAGTTCTTGCAGTTGTAGCAAATGTAGTAAAAACAGTGTGATGAAAATTAGCCTAATTCCCTGGAGGGTACAAGTGTTTTCCTGCAAAGCAGTCATCTATTTAACAGGAAAAGGGTCTGGTTAAAGTAACAGGGACCATCCAAACTTAGACCATCCATGCAATGTTTATTGGGCTCTGTTGTGTCTGTGCTGTAGACTTCCCCACATCTCAGCCAATGAATCCACATACATTGTAGATTGTTGGCACAGCTGATTTCTTTACTTATAA
This sequence comes from Rana temporaria, assembly GCF_905171775.1. NCBI lineage: Eukaryota > Metazoa > Chordata > Amphibia > Anura > Ranidae > Rana > Rana temporaria. Next base: position 156,857,231 of record NC_053495.1, on the reverse strand, counting down.
CTGGCTGTCAGGGGAGGGCTGGCAGCCTTAGGCCTGGGGGGCAAGTCCAGTCAAGTGGCCCATAGAGCGTGGAAAAGTGATGGATCAAGGAAAACAGTCTAAGATTTTTCATGATCACAAGAGTCCGCACAGAGGCTCCCCTTACATCAGAGTCCGCACAAAGGCCCCCCTTACATCAGAGTCCGCACAGAGGCCCCCCTTACATCAGAGTCCGCACAGAGGCCCCACTTACATCAGAGTCCGCACAGAGGCCCCCCTTACATCAGAGTCCGCACAGAGCCTCCCCTTACATCAGAGTCCGCACAAAGCTTCCTCCTACATCAGAGTCTGCACAGAGCCTCCCCTTACATCAGAGTCCGCACAGGGCCTCTCCTTACATCAGAGTCCGCACAGGGCCTCCCCTTACATCAGAGTCCACACAGACCCCATATACATCAGAGTCCGCACAGACCCCATATACATCAGATCTGATGTAAGGGGTGTTCTGGGAAACTTGATTTAAGGGTGCATGCTGTGGTCTATTGTGTAAAGAGGGTCTCTGCTCAACAAAGCCTGCCCCCCCTCCCCTTTAACAAAGTCCACATAGCACCCCTTTTTATACACTGGGAGGCAGGAGAGACTTGAGAGGGTGAGCTTACCAGGATGGAGGCTGAGGTGCAGGCAGGCTGTTGATGCTTTTTTGGGTTCAAACTTCCTGTCCAGTGCCCACACATGCCCGGGGAGTGTGGGCAGGGCAGACTCAGAAGGAGGAGGAGCAGATGAGCTCTATCTCTCCTCGTGTCTGTGCAGAGAAAGAAGGGGATGTCAGCGCTGGTGTGCGCTAAGGCTGAGCTATGTGTGAGACGAGACATAGCTCAGCTCTGCAGCCATCTACCTCGGAGTTGACACAGGCACGACTGCACAGTGGGAGGTGAGCAGCGGCCTTGACCTGTGTTAACAGAGCTCCAGCAGGCATATTCCTGCTCTGCAAAAACAGCATTTGATTGTGGCGGCTGGTGGCCGTGCATAGTGTCACCAGCCCGGGGAGAGATTTCCACCCTGCCCCCCCTGCCAGCCCTCCCCTGCTGGCTGTACTACATTACAAGTAGCCTGGGTGATCATAATGACTGGTAATGGCATAATGACAGAAAAAAAAAGTTTTGCAGCAGAGATAAAATGTCCAAATATTAAAGAGGAAGTAAACCCTGATGGGTTTTACTTCCTCTTTGTTTCCCTGCAAAGGTAAAGCAAAACGGGCTACTAGGCTTTGCCTAGTAGCCCATTATGTGTCACTTACCTGAAACCGAAGCCTGCGATGTCACCGCTGTCCCCTGTTCCACGAAGCGTCCTTTCTCCTTCCGGGTATCGCGGCTCCCGCGCTGTGATTGGCATGCGCGGGAGCCGCTAGTCACTGCACGCTCTCCTTTAGAAACGGCACGATCGCTGTTTCTAAAGTGTGCATGCGCCGTAGACATCGGCACCCTTATCTTTTGTAAATATCTTCTAAACCATGGAGGTTTAGGAGAGATTGCGAGCACCTACAGGTAAGCTTTAAAGGGGTTGTAAAGGTATTTTTTTTTAAATAACAAACATACCCCCCATTTTTTCATCCCCTTCCATTACACCCCCCCCCCCCCATCTTTTTCTCTTTTCCCTCCCTAATTGATTATTTGATTATCAGACGGCTATTTCATACGTGATTAAATTCTATATAAATTCTTCATGACAGTTTTAAAGCGGAGTCCCGGCCACAATTTTAAATATAAAAACTTTTTAAATATAAATACCCCTGTAATACACAAGCTTAATGTATTCTACTACAGTTAGTCTGTAAATTAAGGTCCATTTTGTTAGGTTGTTACAGCATTTAGACACTTTATAAAACAGAAATTGACTGGGGCCATCTTAAGTGTGGGCATCATGAAGCCAGACTGTATGACTTCCTGGATTTCAGCCTCGCACATGCTCAGTGCTGTACAAGCAATGTAATGGTTTCAGATCAGGTTTCAATAGCAACAGTGTCAGAGGAAGTGACAGGGGTGGGTGACGGGGAGGATGGAGATGACAGGGGTGGGTGACGGGGAGGATGGAGATGACTGGGGTGGGTGATGGGGAGGATGGAGATGACAGGGGTGGGTGACGGGGAGGATGGAGATGACAGGGGTGGGTGACGGGGAGGATGGAGATGACAGGGGTGGGTGACAGGGAGGATGGAGATGACAGGGGTGGGTGACGGGGAGGATGGAGATGACAGATGGAGATGACAGGGAGGATGGAGATGACAGGGGTGGGTGACAGGGAGGATGGAGATGACAGGGGTGGGTGACGGGGAGGATGGAGATGACAGGGGTGGGTGACGGGGAGGATGGAGATGACAGGGGTGGGTGACGGGGAGGATGGAGATGACAGGGGTGGGTGACGGGGAGGATGGAGATGACAGGGGTGGGTGACGGGGAGAATGGAGATGACAGATGGAGATGACGGGGAGAATGGAGATGACAGATGGAGATGACAGGGAGGATGGAGATGACAGGGGTGGGTGACGGGGAGGATGGAGATGACAGGGGTGGGTGACGGGGAGGATGGAGATGACAGGGGTGGGTGACGGGGAGGATGGAGATGACAGGTGGGTGACAGGGAGGATGGAGATGACAGGGGTGGGTGACGGGGAGGATGGAGATGATAGATGGAGATGACAGGGAGGATGGAGATGACAGGGGTGGGTGACAGGGAGGATGGAGATGACAGGGGTGGGTGACAGGGAGGATGGAGATGACAGGGGTGGGTGACGGGGAGGATGGAGATGACAGGGGTGGGTGACGGGGAGGATGGAGATGACAGGGGTGGGTGACGGGGAGGATGGAGATGACAGGGGTGGGTGACGGGGAGGATGGAGATGACAGGGGTGGGTGACGGGGAGGATGGAGATGACAGATGGAGATGACAGGGGTGTGTGACGGGGAGGATGGAGATGACAGGGGTGGGTGACGGGGAGGATGGAGATGACAGGGGTGGGTGACGGGGAGGATGGAGATGACAGATGGAGATGACAGGGGTGGGTGACGGGGAGGATGGAGATGACAGGGGTGGGTGACGGGGAGGATGGAGATGACAGGGGTGGGTGACGGGGAGGATGGAGATGACAGATGGAGATGACAGGGGTGGGTGACGGGGAGGATGGAGATGACAGGGGTGGGTGACGGGGAGGATGGAGATGACAGGGGTGGGTGACGGGGAGGATGGAGATGACAGATGGAGATGACAGGGGTGGGTGACGGGGAGGATGGAGATGACAGGGGTGGGTGACGGGGAGGATGGAGATGACAGGGGTGGGTGACGGGGAGGATGGAGATGACAGATGGAGATGACAGGGGTGGGTGACGGGGAGGATGGAGATGACAGGGGTGGGTGACGGGGAGGATGGAGATGACAGATGGAGATGACAGGGGTGGGTGACAGGGAGGATGGAGATGACAGGGGTGGGTGACAGGGAGGATGGAGATGACAGGGGTGGGGCTGTATATTGGCGTAGCTCCATCAGGCAGCACACACATGGTTTGATCTCTGCTAACACTGATGACAGGCTGGACACACACCCCCGGCTGCTGTCATCTTCATCCCAGCCAGCCGGCATTGAGGAGCCCACACTGCCGCACGGTCCCCCCCCCCCCCTCCTGATACCCCGCCCACATTCGTCCAGCGGCCAGATTATTGCTGGGATCCTGAGAGTGACAGGGGGTGGGACCGCATGTTTCAAAGACAACCGCAATGCTTCCCTTGGCGGTGGGCGGGGCTGTTAAACATCTCTCCGCCCTCCAGCCCGCCCCCTCCAGCCCGCTCGATCGAGCTGAAACAGCGGCGATCCTTCAGCCCTGCCTCCTGGGATTGATCACAAACATGTCCCAGGAGGTATAGCAGCGCTGCGCCGCGGCGGGTGAAAGAAACTCACGGCGATAACAAAGTGAGTTTTTAAAATAAAATAAAAACACATGCCAAATATGTTTAAGGGGGCAGTATGCTATACAAAGCTTTAAAGTTAAAAAAGAGGGTGGAACTCCGCTTTAACTGCCGTCCATGCTTCATGTGCCCCCCACATTCACTCTAGGGGAATCCTGGGTGTTGTGTCGATGCAGATCCATCGGTAAGCCGAAGTTTTTGAAATCTCTTCCCTCGTGTTTCCCCTTTGTAAACCAAATGCCTTTCATATATATATGTACCTGTTGATTTTTGTTTACCATGTGTATTTTTGTTAACTCACTACAGACAATACTCTCCTGATGAAGCGGTAAAATCCTGCGAAACATGTTGAGAAAGAGTAATGTGTGATTTGTGAGGATTTGCTATACTTCTGTTCCCCTCCTTGATGAACATCCAGTAGTAGTGACACACGTGCAGGGCTGGACTGGGACAAAAATTTGGCCCTGGACTTCATCCAGACTGGTCCACTTTGACAGGTCTCGCCAATGGTGGCCAGATAACACCCGCACCCCCCCCCCCCCCGGCCCTCTCCCCCTTCACTAGCCACTAGCCGTTCTACTTTATTAAAGTAGAAAGGCTGGTATTGGTACTCTTATAGGCAGTACCAGAGGGGAAGCTAAACATTATTTCACCCGGGGCAAAGAATCAGTTCGGTGCCCCCCCCTTATGGGACAAGATTAGGCAGAAGTGAGAAACTCCCAGGCCATAGCTGTTGAGTCAGCTGTCTGTCCCCTCCCCCATGCTCCTCTGTCATCCACCTTGCTCCTCTGGTCCTCCCACTGCTTCTTTGTTTCCCCCAGGTGAGCGCTGCAGGGAGGGCGAGGAGGTGAGCGCTGTGGGAAGGGAGAGGAGGTGAGCTCTGCGGGAAGGGAGAGACAGAGAAGTGGAGGGGGGCGGCGGTCCGCTGTGACTGAAGCCGGCCCACTGAGCCATCGGCCCACTTGGAAACTCCATGTAGTCCCAATGGCCAGTCCATCCCTGCACACATGTAATGTTGGTATATACTTCCAAATGGCATTAGAACGTGTAATATATAACTTTTATGTTATTTTGGGATATATATCCTAAATTTTTATATTTTGTATAAATAAAACATACCTCTTTTATAACAAATTGTGTACTGTGTTCACGGGACCATAGTAGTCCATCCTTCTCTCCCCCTTCCTGGTGACCTGTTGGGGACAGGTTTCCTTGTCCCAATCTTCTCATTGATGGGGCATTAATTACTTCCATGGACACCAGGCATTTTCTACTCCACTGGCCCCCCTAAAGTCTGAAGGACAATAATTTGTCCCTTTGTTTAGAAAGATTGGAGACCCCTGTGTTAGAAGGATGGGGAACTGATCGCCATCTGCCTGTTTTTGGTGGATTGGATCGGATGTTGGCGTTCTTTAGATGACAATGGAGGGTCCGATCAGGTCTGTTTAAAAAACTGACAGGAGGGGCCCAAGGCTTTATTCACACCTTCGCATTCCGGGAATGCACTCAGAAACAAGCATTTGTTTATTTCCTAATGACACCCTAAGCACGGCTAGGAGATGCACAAAATAAAGTGCAGGAGCTCCTTTCATTTTTGTAATCTGTCGTGCGTAGGGCAGTCCACTCCACTGATGGGGTGTCCTATGATGTTGTGCAATGAACGTGCAAAAAAGTGTGAAAAAAATCACGCATAAGCATGTCGTCAGGTGCAGTGGCGGTACGTCCATAAAGGGCACAGTAGCACCGCCCCCCCTCGCCTGTCACTCTCTCACCATAGATAGATTCACGCATTGCATAAATCTATGGTCGCCACTGCCGCCCCCTATTCATGTGCCCGAGCCCTTGTTGGGCGCCGGGCATATGAATTACAGCGGCGAGTGTGTTTTGGAAGCACCTGATTAAACCCATAGGCTTTAATAGGCTTCCTGATTAGCGCCTGTGGACTCTAATAGGCTTCCAAAAGGGTAAACAGCAGGCGCACAGTGGCAGCGTTTGATGGCACAGTGGCAGCGTTTGATGGGTACAGTGGCAGCATTTGATGGCACAGTCGCAGCATTTGATGGCACAGTGGCAACGTTTGATGGCACAGTGGCAGCGTTTGATGGGTACAGTGGCAGCTTTTGATGGCACAGTGTCAGCTTTTGATGGCACAGTGGCAGCGTTTGATGGCACAGTGGCAGCGTTTGATGGCACAGTGGCTGCATTTGATGGCACAGTGGCAACGTTTGATGGCACAGTGGCAGCGTTTGATGGCACAGTGGCTGCATTTGATGGCACAGTGGCTGCAATTGATGGCACAGTGGCAGTGTTTGATGGCACAGTGGCAGCATTTGATGGCACAGTGGCTGCATTTGATGGCACAGTGGCAGAATTTGATAGCACAGTGGCTGCAATTGATGGCACAGTGGCTGCATTTGATGGCACAGTGGCAACGTTTGGCACAGTGGCTGCAATTGATGGCACAGTGGCAGTGTTTGATGGCACAGTGGCAGTGTTTGATGGCACAGTAGCAGCATTTGATGGCACAGTGGCTGCATTTGATGGCATAGTGGCAGAATTTGATGGCACAGTGGCTGCAATTGATGGCACAGTGGCTGCATTTGATGGCACAGTGGCTGCATTTGATGGCACAGTGGCAACGTTTGGCACAGTGGCTGCATTTGATGGCACAGTGGCAGCATTTGATGGCACAGTGGCAGCATTTGATGGCACAGTGGCTGCAATTGATGGCACAGTGGCAGCGTTTGATGGCACAGTGGCTGCATTTGATGGCACAGTGGCAGCATTTGAAGGCACAGTGGCTGCAATTGATGTTTTTTTTCGTTTGTTTGCGCCCCCCAATTTTTTTTAGCACCAGCCGCCACTGGTCAGTTTTGAATGGAGCCTCAAGTGTAGTATTTCCTCCACTTTCTGGCACATAGAGGGTGAATCGCCCCAGAGAAGGCATAGCAATAAAAAAAACTTGGCAGAGGGTATAACTCTTCCCCACTCCATCCAGATTTAAAATAAAATTTTGCCTTTAAAAAAACTTTCCTTTTTTTGTAGTCTGTGGGAGGGATCCCCCCAGGCAATCAGGTGAATGTACAAACTCCATGCAGCCACCCAGATGAGAGCAGGATGGATCTCCTATGGTGTACCCCCCCCCCCCCATGTCCCCCTTCATTCACCCAAAACTACAGATCCTCCCCCCTTATCATCATCATCCTGTCTACCTCTCTCCCTCCCCTGAGCCATCATCTCTCCTTGTCCCTCCTGTGCCCCCCTCTCCCCCTCCCCCTGTCCCGGCTCCGAGCTCCCCCAGCCTCACACAGCTCCCAGCCTGTAATTACTTGGCCATGCGGGGAGGGAGCGGGCTGCCCCAGCCGGTCCCGAGGCTTTTCCTGCCGCAGCTGCAGTACAGGGATGTACGCGTCTATCCACCGCCCCCCCGGGCTCACCCTGCTCTTCATCGCCAGCCTCTGCCTGCACCCTGCCTCTGCCTCCCGCACTAAGGTAACACGCACCCTGCCTCTGCCTCCCGCACTAAGGGGATACGCACCCTGCCTCCCGCACTAAGGTAACACGCACCCTGCCTCTGCCTCCCGCACTAAGGTAACACGCACCCTGCCTCTGCCTCCCGCACTAAGGGGACACGCACCCTGCCTCCCGCACTAAAGGGACACGCACCCTGCCTCCCGCTCTAAGGGAACATGCACCCTGCCTCTGACTCCCGCACTAAGGGAACATGCACCCTGCCTCTGACTCCCGCACTAAGGTAACACGCACCCTGCCTCCCGCACTAAGGTAACACGCACCCTGCCTCCCGCACTAAAGGGACACGCACCCTGCCTCCCGCACTAAGGGGACACGCAACCTGCCTCTGCCTCCCGCACTAAGGGGACACGCAACCTGCCTCTGCCTCCCGCACTAAGGGGACACGCACCCTGCCTCCCGCACTAAGGTAACACGCACCCTGCCTCTGCCTCCCGCACTAAGGGAACATGCACCCTGCCTCTGCCTCCTGCACTAAGGGAACACGCAACCTTCCTCTGCCTCCCGCACTAAGGGGACACGCAACCTGCCTCCCGCACTAAGGGAACATGCACCCTGCCTCCCGCACTAAGGTAACACCATCCTGCCTCTGCCTCCTGCACTAAGGGAACACGCAACCTTCCTCTGCCTCCCGCACTAAGGGGACACGCACCCTGCCTCTGCCTCCCGCACTAAGGGGACACGCAACCTGCCTCCCGCACTAAGGGAACATGCACCCTGCCTCCCGCACTAAGGGAACATGCACCCTGCCTCTGCCTCCCGCACTAAGGGAACATGCACCCTGCCTCTGCCTCCCGCACTAAGGGAACACGCACCCTTCCTCTGCCTCCCGCACTAAGGGAACACGCACCCTTCCTCTGCCTCCCGCACTAAGGGAACACGCAACCTGCCTCTGCCTCCCGCACTAAGGGAACACGCAATATACCTCTGCCTCCCGCACTAAGGTAACACCATCCTGCCTCTGCCTCCCGCACTAAGGGAACACGCAACCTTCCTCTGCCTCCCGCACTAAGGGGACACGCAACCTGCCTCCCGCACTAAGGGAACATGCACCCTGCCTCCCGCACTAAGGGAACATGCACCCTGCCTCTGCCTCCCGCACTAAGGGGACACGCAACCTGCCTCCCGCACTAAGGGAACATGCACCCTGCCTCTGCCTCCTGCACTAAGGGAACACGCAACCTTCCTCTGCCTCCCGCACTAAGGGAACACGCACCCTTCCTCTGCCTCCCGCACTAAGGTAACATGCAACCTTCCTCTGCCTCCCGCACTAAGGTAGCACCATCCTGCCTCCCGCACTAAGGGGACACGCATCCTGCCTCTGCCTCCCGCACTAAGGGAACATCATGCACCCTTCCTCTGCCTCCGGCACTAAGAGGACACGCACCCTGCCTCTGCCTCCCGCACTAAGGGGACACGCAACCTGCCTCCCGCACTAAGGTAACACGCACCCTGCCTCTGCCTCCCGCACTAAGGGAACATGCACCCTGCCTCCCGCACTAAGGGAACACACACCCTGCCTCTGCCTCCCGCACTAAGGGAACACGCACCCTGCCTCTGCCTCCCGCACTAAGGGGACACGCACTCTGCCTCTGCCTCCCGCACTAAGGGAACATGCACTCTGCCTTCCGCGGTAACACGCACCTTTCCTCTGCCTTCCGCACTAAAGGGGCACGCACCCTGCCTCTGCATCCCACCTGACCGCCCGGCCACTAACATGCAGCAAAGAAAGGGACTGACACCGCAACACAACTTCCACTATGTAGGGGGGACCCCACTATAGACTGTATACACATCTCTATACATCACATCACTACTCTGAAGATCACAAATTATATGATACAGGACAGTATATGTATATATATATATATTACACATCATATGGCACAGGACAGTATATATATATATATATATATATATATATATATATATATATATATATATACATACATACATACATACATCATATGACACAAGACAGTATACAGTACCCTACAAATCAAATGGCACTATGCAGTTGATTTACTAAAACTGGAGAGTGCAACATCTGGTGCAGCTGTGGATGGTAGCCAATCAGCTTCTAACTTCAGCTTGTTCAATTAAGCTTTGACAATAAAACCTGGAAGCTGATTGGTTTCTATGCACCAGTTTTAGTAAATCAACCCCATAGTGCCATTTGATTTGTAGAGTACTGTATACTGTCTTGTGTCATATGATGTATGTGTATATATATATATATATATATATATATATATATATACACATACATACATCATATGACACAAGACAGTATACAGTACTCTACAAATTACATGGCACATAATCATATATAACACATCATATGGCACAGGACAGTATATATATACATACGTACATCATATGACACAAGACAGTATATATATACATACATCATATGGCACAAGACAGTATATATATACATACATCATATGACACAAGACAGTATACAGTACACTACAAATCACATGGCACTATGAGGTTGATTACTAAAACAGAAGCGTGCAACATCTGCTGCAGCTGTGCATAGAAACCAATCAGCTTATTGTCAAAGCTTAATTGAACAAGCTGAAGTTAGAAGCTGATTGGTTACCATGCACAGATGCACCAGATTTTGCACTCTCCAGTTTTAGTAAATCAGGGTCGATACACATATATATACTTATTACACATCATATGACACAGTGCAGTATATATATTATCTATCCTATTTAAATGTCCATCAGACAAAAAAAAGTACAAGAAAGGCAGATGTCTTTCTTGAGCAAAAAAAAAAAAAATGGCTTATTGTCCGAAACTATAGCCAAATTGTAACTTTTTTGTCTGATGGACATTTAAATAAATGTAATGTATGCTGCAATTCGGCCCCTCCCCCCAGTGTTGTATTGTCGCTACATATTGAGCCTGGAAAGCAGGGCTCTGGTTGAGTGCATTAGCTACAATAGTTGCAAATTCTGTCTCCTTATATATATATATATATATATATATATATAGATATACTGTATATTAGGGATGAGCCGAACACCCCCCCCCCTGTTCGGTTCGCACCAGAACCTGCGAACACACCAAAAGTTTGTGTGAACTTTAGAACCCCATTAAAGTCCATGGGACTTGAACGTTTGAAATCTAAAGTGCTAATTTAAAGGCTAATATGCAAGTTATTGTCCTAAAAAGTGTTTGGGGACCCGGGTCCTGCCCCTGGGGACATGTATCAATGGCAATTTTTTTTTTTAAAACGTACGTTTTTTTCGGGAGCAGTGATTATAAATGACCTTTTTCCTTCAGAAATGAAATTTTGTGCAGGGACAGTTCTAAGCACGGGAAACAAGCGCTGCTTTACAGGCATACTTTACACACCCCCCCTAGGTACAGAATTTACAGGAATATTCAGTGCTCCCGAAAAAACAGACGTTTTTTTTTATACCTTTTTTGCATTGATACATGTCCCCTAGGGCAGGACCCGGGTCCCCAAACACTTTTTATGAAAATAACTTGCATATAAGCCATTAAAATTAGCACTTTAGATTTCTCCCATAGACTTTTCCAGGGTGTTCTGCGGCTTTTCAAATTTGCTGTGAACACCCCAAATAGTTCGCTGTTCGGCGAACAGGCAATGCTCGAGTCGAACATGAGTTTGACTCGAACTCGAAGCTCATCCCTACTGTATACATGTCTATCTATCTATCTATCTATCTATCTATCTATCTATCTATCTATCTATCTAAAAATTTATATATATATATATGCATTTCTGATTGCACTCTGACTTTCCTGGTTCTTTTTCGGGGCCAGTGTCTCAAAAAGTATGAAAGCCAGAGGATGAGCATCACAACTTTTCAACAATCAGGCAAATGAGGATCAGCATCATAGCCCACCGACTTACAAGTAGTCATATCATAATTTTGTCTTTGCTCCGATTTGCAGAACGATCTAATATATTTTTTGAGTCAGAAAATTGGAAGTCAGATGGTCATCACAGCCAGGCAGTTAGCATTCAGCAATAGCAGCCCTTAAAGTTTTCTCTCTACAGGTTTACTTTAAATGGCCATGTGTCTGCATAGCTTGTGTGTGTCTATAATTATATGTCTGTTTGTATAGAGCTGTACATTCTCTTTATATATCGTATGTGTATCTGCATAGCTGCCCTGTCTGGGCCATGCTGCATGTCATTATCTTTTTTTGTTTTACAGCCTAAATAGTTCCACGGAAGAACTGCCGGGTATATAAACATGTATATCTGGGTTGCGGAAATGACGCTGTCATGCATTTTGGGTTGTTTGTATCAAGTTGTTCTACATGTACCTGGGTGTATTACTGCTTGTAAAAGTATCAGTTTAGAGCTAAAGAAATCATAAAAGCCATTTAAGTAAATATTTGACTTAATTTAGGAAAATAGGAATTATTTAGAAAACATTTCCAATGGTGCTAGTGATACATATATCCAGACTGATGGGTACTGCAGAATAGGTGATCCACCCATGGGTATACCCTGTGTAGATTGTGTTAGCAAAGTTGATTTCTATATTCTTGTGCATGCATGTTTATCTTCTCATTCAAGGCTCCGTGCACACCGTGTTGCCTTAAAGTGGAGGTTCACCATATAAAAAAATTCTAACACTACATCCAGCCCAGTCCTGCATATAAAATGACACTGACCTTTTTTTTTTCTTTGCCGTAGATAGCGTTTAGCCGTAGAATTCACCGCGGCTTCCAGGTAGGGAATCCTGCGGGAGTGGGCGTTCCTATTGTCATGCCAATTGATTGACATGCTAAATGACGGCGTACATAGCGCATCACGACTTCCCGAAGGAAGCTCGGGTCGGCTCGGCTCTTTTCGGCGCCTGCGCACCGGCGCCGAATAGGGCCGAGCCGACCCGAGCTTCTTTCGGGAAGTCGTGACGCACTGTGTGCGCCGTCGTTTAGCATGTCAATCAATTGGCATGACAATAGGAACGCCCACTCCCGCAGGATTCCCTACCTGGAAGCCGCGGTGAATTCTACGGCTAAACGCTATCTACGGCAAAGAAAAAAAAAAGGTCAGTGTCATTTTATATGCAGGACTGGGCTGGATGTAGTGTTAGAATTTTTAAAGGGTGAACCTCCCCTTTAAGTGCATTGGAATGCTAATTAAAATAAATGGCACTGTAATCCATCAAATCATGTATTGTGCGTTGTTGCTCCCCGTGGTAACTTGCGTGTTAGCGTGTACATACGTGCAATACATAGATGTAAATAAGCCCTTACAGCATGGGTCTTCAAACTACGGCCCTCCAGTTGTTCAGGAACTACAATTCCCATCATGCCTAGTCATGTCTGTGAATGTCAGTGTGTTACAATGCCTCATGGGATGTGTAGTTCTACAACAGCTGGAGGGCCGTAGTTTGAGGATCCCTGCCTTACAGTTTGCAGTGTGTTGCTTTAGAGCCGGTTCAGACAGGGGCGACTCGTCAGGCGACTCAGCTGCCTGACAAGTCGTGCTCCGCACTGTTCAATGGAACCGCTCTATTAGGAGCGAATCAAGTCGCTCCGACTCAGAGCGACTTGCATTGACTTCAATACAGAAGTCATTTTGCAAGTCGCCTCTGAAGTCGTCTTGAGATCACCTTGCCAAGTCGCCCCCAAAGTCGTGCCCACCCCCTGTGTGAACCGGGTCTCAGAGAGTTGGGTTGCTATTCAAAATTAAAAACACAGCAATGCATCAACTCAGGTAACGCATGCATTCCTGCAACGCTAAGGCCTCGTACACACGACCAGACATGTCCGATGAAAACGGTCCGCGGACCGTTTTCATCGGACATGTCCACTGGCGGATTTTGGTCTGATGGCTGTACACACCATCAGACCAAATTTCCCGCGGACAGCGAACGCGGTGACGTGGCCGCGCCGTCGCCGTGACGATGACGCGGCGACGTGCGTGACCCTGAAAGGTCAATGCTTCCACGCATGCGTCGAATCACTTCGACGCATGCAAGGGCTTTCGGCCGAGCGGACATGTCCGGTGAGTCGTACAGACGACCCAACATGTCCGACGGACAGGCTTCCAGCGGACATGTTTCTTAGCATGCTAAGAAACATTTGTCCGCTGGAAACCTGTCCGATCCGCCGGAAAATTGTCCGGTCGGCCGTACAGACGACCGAACATGTCCGCGGAAACTTGTCTGCGGACCAGTTTCAGCAGACATGTTCGGTCGTGTGTACGAGGCCTTAGGGCCCTTTCAGACGTGCAGACCGTATGTCTGCTTTTTCATCCATCCGTTTGCGGATGAAAAAGGGACATACGTTGGTCCCTATGAGAGTGCGGGTGTCAGCGGACACCCGTAATCACCCGCCTCCGCAAACATCCGATTTTGCAGACGGAAGAATGTCCTATTTTTTCTTCCGTCTGCAGATCGGATGAACACGGACACGCGGTCCGTGTTCATCCAATCCCCCCATAGGGGAGAGCGGAGAAAAGACAGGGCGGTCCCTGCACAGAGTGCGGAGACCACCCTGTCATCCGCCGGCTCAGTGGGGATATACGGAGCGATCCCCGCTGAGCTTACGGACACACGGAGGCGGATCATTACTGATCCGCCACGTGTGAAAAGGGCCCTTAGGGGGAGCATTACTAAAACTGGTGCACACAGGGGGTTGATTTACTAAAACGGCAGAGCGTAAAATCTGGGGCAGCCGTGCCTAGAAACCAATTAGCTTCCAGGTTTTATAGTCAAAGCTTAAAGTGATACTAGTCTTGTTTTTTTCTTTCTTTAAAAATAACAAACATGTTAAACTTACCTGCTCTATGTACTGGTTTTGCACAGAGCAGCCAATATCCTCCTCTTCTCGCGTCCCTCTTCAGTGCTCCTGCCCCCCCCCCTCCTGTTGAGTGCCCCCACAGCAAGCAGCTTGCTATGGGGGCACCTGAGCCGAGCCGCAGCTCTTCATATCTATTCAGGCATGGAGCCGTGGTTCTGCCCTGCCCCCTCTTTCTCCTCAGTCTTTTCTGCAAATATCTCCTAAACCGTGTAGGTTAAGGAGATATTTGTTGCACCTACAGGTAAGCCTTAATCTAGGCTTACCTGTAGGTTAAAGTGGTCTGTAAGGGTTAACAACCACTTTAATGCATATAATGCATTAAGATAAAAAAAAGAACTTCTGACTTTAGAAGTTGATTGGCTACAATGCACAGCTGCACCAGATTTTGCACTCTTCAGTTTTAGTAAGGCCCCTTTCACACTGGGGCGGGAGGCGCGGTATAGCGCCGCTAAAAATAGCGGCGATATACCCTCGGATTTGCCGCGGGATTCGGTTGCTAGTGGTGCGATATTAACCCCCGCTAGCGGCCGATAAAGGGTTAATACCGCCCGCAATTCGCCTCTGCAGAGGCGCATTGCGGGCAGTATTGCCGCGGTTTCCCATTGTTTTAAATGCCGCTCCTCTCACCACTCCAAAGATGCTGCTGGCAGGAGATTTTTCTTGTCTCCCGCCAGCGCATCGCCTCAGTGTGAAATCCCTCCGGCTTTCACATTGAGTATGCAATGCAGGAGTTTTTCAGGCGGTATAGCAGCGCTATTTTTAGCGCTGTACCGCCTGAAAAACTCCTCAGTGTGAAAGGGGTCTAAATCAGAGCCAGTATCTAATGCAGCTGTGCATATCAACCAATCAGCTTCTAACTTCAGCTTGTTCAACAAAGCTTTGCCAATAAAACCTGGAAGCTGATTGGTTACTATGAACAGATGTAGCAGATTATTATTATTATCATAGGTGTGCACAGCCTATTGTATTAGGGTGTGCACCCTAAAGCTCAAGCACACATGTGTGTCTACATATATATCACACGGACAGGGAGATCAGTCTTCCTGCCAGGACAGTGAAAGAGAAATTGTAAGTACTCTGGTAAGATGGAGGTCTTTCCCATCTTCCTGCTGGCACACAGAACAATAATGCTAATGTGTATGGGGTGATTAGGGTGTGCCCAGGCACACCCAGCACACCCAGTGTGCACACCTATGATTATTATACAGGATTTATATAGCGCCGACAGTTTGCACAGCACTTTACGATGTAGAGGGGGGGGGGAGTACAATTACAATACAGTTCAATACAGAAGCTCCGGGAGATTCTGTGTGCCCCAGTTTTAGTAAATCATGTGCCCCATAGATGTAAATTGCAGTACAAGTCTTTCCCAAAGTGAGGTAGTGGAGGTGTTTCCCAAAGCAACCAATCAGTTTCTAGTACAGTAAAACCTTGGTTTAAGAGTAACTTGGTTTGAGAGCGTTTTGCAAGACAAGCAAAATGTTTTAATAAATTATGCCTTGATATACAAGCAATGTCTTGATATAAGAGTAGTGTCATGTCACAACTGAGTATAAAAAAGTGTAGCAATATGGTTACTAGGGGTGCAACGGATCAAAAAACTCACGGTTCGGATCGTTCCTCGGATCAGGAGTCACGGATCGGATCATTTTTCGGATCGGCAAAAAAAAAAAAATCTCCCCCACTGTAATATCCACATCTCCCCCCCACCAACTATAGTACCCCCTCTGTGCAGACACCCCCCCTCCTCTCAGTACAGAGACCCCCCCTCCTCTTAGTACAGAGACCCCCCTCCTCTCAGTACAGTGACCCCCCCCCCCTCCTCTCAGTACAGTGACCCCCCCTTCTCTCAGTAGAGTGACCCCCCTTCTCTCAGTACAGTGACCCCCCTTCTCTCAGTACAGTGACCCTCCTCCTCTCAGTACAGTGACCCCCTCCTTCTTTCAGTACAGTGACCCCCCTTCTCTCAGTACAGTGACCCTCCTCCTCTCAGTACAGTGACCCCCCCCTTCTCTCAGTACAGTGACCCCCCTTCTCTCAGTACAGTGACCCCCCTTCTCTCAGTACAGTGACCCGCCCTCCTCTCAGTACAGTGACCCCCCCCCCTCTCAGTACAGAGACCCACCCCTTCAGGTAGTACCAACAGACACTCCCGAGCGGTGTGTCCCACGAGTGCGGGCTCCTCCTCTGTGAGTGTAAACAGAGGAGGGCCGCCGCCGGGTGTACCAAGATGGCCACGGCTCCGGAGCTAGGCCTAAGCCACAGCCTTTCCTAATGTTATTCCTGCGGCTCCGGAGCTAGGCCGAAGCCGCAGCCTTTCCTAGCGTTATGGTCGCGGCTCCGGAGGTAGGCTGAAGCCGCGGCCATAACATTAGGAAAGACTGCGGCTTCGGCCTACCCCCAGAGCCGCCGCCGTAACATTAGGAAAGACTGCGGCTTCGGCCTAGCTCCGGAGCCGCCGCTGTAACATTAGGAAAGGCCGCGGCTTCGGCCTTGCTCGGGAGCCGTGGCAATCCGCGGATCACAGTGTGTTCCGATCCGAAGGGGGTGACCCGTTCGGATCACGGATCAACTGTGATCCGTTGCACCCCTAATGGTTACATTTAATGAAGGTCCAACATTTAGCAACTTCTTTCTACACTTAGAGGTGCCTCTCTTCTCTTTTATACCCTGGAAAAAATGCTTTGATATACAAGTGCTTTGGATTACAAGCATGTTTCTGGAACGAATTATGCTCACAAACCAAGGTTTTACTCATGTTTTATTATGAAAAAATCTGAGACTCCGATTGGATGCCAACTGCAGCAGATACCCTTTACCACCCCACCAAATGAATTTTGCTCCTCTGTTGATTTTAAAACCTTCCAGGGAAGTGATGAGCAATGCCTCGCAGTCTCACGTTGCAGTACAAAGTTATCCTCAGATGACAACATTAATCTAGCTTGTACTGTATGTGCTAATATGAGAGTCCTTGAAAAACACGCATAGCCAGATCATTATATGAAAAGAGTGACTGGCCTGGGGGGGGGGGGAACTTTCTCACATCCCAGGTTCTGTATCACCGGGTCACAAAATGCGCGCTCAGAATTTTCAGATTCTAACTTGATGTGCCGAATCGGGAGGAATTTGCACATTCAGTGGTTTCTGAATTGTAAGACCTCAAGTTACCCTTAGTATAGAAGTCACGTGTTTTTTTTTTTTCTAAAGCCCCCATGCAGCTAAAGACCACTTTGCCATAGGATTCAACCCAGGTTAACCCTTTCTGCCCAGGCCCTTCAATGCCTGTCTGAGATAAAGGGATCCGTTCAGAGTTCAGGAACCTCAGATTGAAGACTATACTTTGCGGATGGTCTGTTTCATCTGTCAACATTTACAAAGCATCTTTCTTCATTTCCCTCATCCCCCCCCATTTATCACTTCACACCATCTTCCTAATCCTTTCCTTCTGCTCTTGCCCCTCCAGCAGTGAAGGGGTGGAACATCTTAACTGCTGGCGTCCCTTTTAAGTAGGAGATCAAACGCTTCAGCTAGAAGAGAGGTTTACAGCTTCTAACACCACCAGGCCTGGGGGTAGTGCAGAAGAAAGAAGGGGGAAGACAAATGACCTGCACTCAAGCACAATCTCTCCCTACCTTTGTAGGATCAATCTTATACTTAAAGCTCTTTAGTTGCTGCGACTTTGAATTTTCCCTCTTGTAGTCCCTCTGTAACTGTATTTTAAATTCTTTGCATGTCTTGTGGATATAGTGGTTCCCTTCTCTATAAGAAAACTAAAGACTGGATAAGCTGACACTTCAAATAGTGCCGTTCTCTCTTCATTTCCTTACCATCATTAATAGTTTATATTTTCTTTAAAAAGAATTATGCGTGTTATAGCAGGAGAGCTGCTGGATTCATAGCACTAGATTACTCAGGGAAATAACCAAGATAGTATAAAAAGTCCAATAATCAAAAGTATCCATCATTTCCCTCTTCATCATGATCATTCTTCTTTATAAATAAAGCATTATGGGTAGGTTCACATTTGTAATTCTTAATGGCATCGCCATGCATTGGCAAAATGCCCACGTTTGCATATACATGATATCACAGTACCATCTGATTCCATAGGGCACAATCAGAGGCGGCTCTTTAATTAGTCAAATTAGGTGGTCGCCTAAGGCCTCGCACTCACAGGGGCCTCGCAGCCGCCTAACTTACCCAATGCATTACTCCAGTTTTGAGGGACAGGGGACCTTAAAGCGGGAGTTCACCCTAAAAAAAAAATGTAACCTTAGATTGATGCTCATTTTGTCAAGGGGAATCGGGTGTTTTTTTAAAATCGAAGCTGTACTTACCGTTTTAGAGAGCGATCTTCTCCGCCGCTTCCGGGTATGGTCTTCGGGACTGGGTGTTCCTTCTTGATTGACAGGCTTCCGACGGTCGCATCTATCGCGTCACGAGTAGCCGAAAGAAGCCGAATGTTGGTGCGGCTCTATACGGCGCCTGCGCACCGACGTTCGGCTACTTTCGGAAAATCGTGACGCGATAGATGCGACCGTCGGAAGACTGTCAATCAAGAAGGAACGCCCAGACCCGAAGACCATACCCGGAAGCGGCGGAGAAGATCTATCTCTACAACGGTAAGTACAGCTTCGATTTAAAAAAAAAATAGCCGATTCCCCTAGACAAAATGAGCCTCAATCTAATGTTAAAAATGGTAATTTCCGGGTGAACCTCCACTTTAATGCTGCTGTGCTTAGGCAGCGTTAAAGGAACACTAAAGGTTCGTTTTTTATTAGATCAATTGATTGCTGTAAGCTAGAGCATTTAAATATCACTTACCTCGTTTTTCCTTTTGACCTCCAAAATACAGTAATCCAGGTTTGAAAATGCCATTTCCTCTCTCTCCTCTTCTTGCTTTCCACCAGCATCTGAGCCGTTTTGCATGGTGGAAAGAAGAATGTGCTCACCCCCTCCCTACGACTACAGCCCTGCGTGAAGATGCTCTCTTATCCCTCACAGGCATGGAGGCTAAGCCTAATGGGAACTGTAGTTCCCATTAGGCCGTGATGTAGCAAGAATGAATGCGCACCGCAAACCAGGAAGTCAGAATAATGATTCAGGAGTGACGGAGGTGAATAAAACAGCTCGATTTCAACAGGTATCAAACTAGTTATAATGCAAAACATTACTTTTTACTTTATCAGCTACTGTCAGACTTTAATTTAAGAGGAAAATATTTTTGTCTTTACAACCCCTTTAAGAGCCCTGACTAAGGAGCAGGGCCACCAGCATCCCTAATAACCAGTGAATATTGTGACACCACCCCTTGTGACATCAATGACCCAGCATGCCCTCAGTCAATGAAATCAAAAGGGGGCGGGTTCATCAGGTGACACCACTGGGTGGCCCCGCCCCTTAACTATTAAAGAGCAGGATCTGTGGGCTGTCTTGTTAAAGGGGGCTTCCAGATTCCGATAAGCCCCCTGCCCGCAGACCCCCACAACCACCGGCCAGGGTTGTGGGGAAGAGGCTCTTGTCCATTAATTATTTTTGGGTGGGAGTGGGGCCCCATGACAAGTTTTGCCTAAGGCCTCACAAAGCCTGGGCACAATTAAAAAAAAAGGGACTTCTTTACCTGCTTTTCTGCAGTTAGGGCAGTATATTCAAATTAATGGATTGCCCTTCTCATAGATAGGGTTGTCACCTGTCCGGGGTTCACCCAGACAGTCCAGGTTTTGAAACGTGTGGCCTGAAACCCGGACACATTTTTCAGACTGGGCTGTGGGGAGGTTTCGGCATCACTGGGGGGCAGGATGATGATGTCAGCAAGAACAATTTCGCCACACCCACTGTTTGCTACGGCACGCTATGCGCACCGCATTAATACTCTCATTGGGATGTCCCAGGCCACTAAAGTGTTGGGGTTTGGTTTGAAGAAAAGGTGGCAACCCTACTCACAGTGAGAGATGATACCGCATTAAAAACTGCTGATCCCTTGGCTTTGCTTCCGTCCCACTAAACCAAAAGGTTGCTGGCTATGCACAGGTGCATTTGGATAGAAGAAGATCCTGGACTGCCGTACTCCTTAAAACGATGTCTTTATTGTACAAATGAAATCCAAAAAACAACCAAAGCGATGCAGTCAAAATGAACTGAACAACAGGAAAAAGGTGAAAAGGTGTTTCACGTCATGTGATGCTTACTCATAGCTGTTTTTTGTATTTAATTTGTACAACAAGGAGTGTGGCAGTCCAGGATCTTCTTCTATCCAATGCACTTGTGCATAGCCAGCACCCTTTTGGTTTAGTGGGACGGAAGCAAAGCCAAGGGATCAGCAGTTTTTAGAGCGGTATCATCTCTCACTTCAACTACCTCCTATGCTGAAGTTATCAATGTGATGGACATTAGTAGGTCAGTAATGTAGTGTGTAGGAGGTCAGGTTGATCAAAAGCAAATGAAAGGTGTTGGCAAAGACCCATGGTACGCATCAATGGGAAATTTCACTAAATGATGGGCATGAGCTTTTATGTGATTCTGCCACCTTGACCTGGATGGGTAAAGAAAAACATTCCAAGACAAGGTTACCTGAAAAAAAATAAAATAAGAGTACCTACTTTTCTCACTGCCAAAAGCTGTTCTATTTAAGAGAAAGCCTTTAGTGAAGTGCACAGGGAAGCAAACACTTTCAGTAGTGTCGATCACCGGGGCTCCAAGCACTGGGAAACTAACATTTCTGGGAGTGTTAATCTTCCTTGATCGCCCACAGCTCTCAGTGGTTCTTCTTGACGACCTTCATTTCACAACTGTGTCCTGTAGTAGCGCCGAGGTGAGAGGGAGTAGTCAGTGGGCGCACATTATGCCGCCGTAGAATAATCACTGTACGCTACGCCAACGCAGCGCAGAGAGGCAAGCATGGAATTCAGCAAGCCAGTGCTCCCAACGCTGCGCCAGCATGGCGTAAGGCATAAGCCGGCGTAGGTGGAAGTGGGCATGACCCATGCAAATGAGGCTTGACCCCATGCAAATGATGGGCCGAGCGCCAGACAGATACGTATTACGAACTGCGCATGCGCCGTGACGTGGACGCATCCCCCTGCGCCTGCTCACAACCACGTCGGAACAACTGCCTAAACTATGCCGGATCACTGCGTACGGCGTGAACGTAACCTACGCCCAGCCAGACACACGTCCAGCGAAAAAATACGCCGGCTTGTGTTTCCTGGTGCAGACCTTTGCATGTCTGCTGCTGGGTTGCACCTCCTTTATGGGGCATAACTTTACGCCGGACGTACAACTTACGCACACCTCGCGTAGCCTGTGCCGGGCGCATGTACGTTCGTGAATCGGCGTATTTCCCTCATTTGCATATTTGAATAGCTAATCAATGGGAGCGCCACCATACGTCCAGCCTAAATGTGCGCCCATCCTACGCCGGCGTAGGCAAGTTACGCCGGCGGGGTGAAGCCTATTTTTAGGCGTATCTTAGTTTGTGGGTCCGGCGCACAGATACGACAGCGCACATTTGCACTTACGTCGGCGTAACTTGTTATACGTCGGCGTAAGTGCTTTGTGAATCTGGGCCACTGAGTGCAGCAGGAGACCAGGCAGTTGGACATTAACTGAAGGTTTCCCAATGCACTTGAGCAGAGGATTTCTCTTAAACAGAGCAGGTTACCAGCAAGAAAGGTATTAGATCTCCTATTTTACGGGTAGCCCTGTTTTGGATTTTTGTTTGTATTAACATAGTGTCATTTTAAAGGCCCCCCGTCATGAAAAAGTCTGTATTCTGGTACCTGTTTGTGGTTTATACATGCATACATTATTAGAATTTCTTAGATTAATTCCTATTTTATTGTGTTTTTTTTCACATGTACATGCAGGCCATTTTTCTAACATAATATTGTAAAGTTGAGTTGCTTCAAGTTGCTTTATTTTTTTTGTTGCCTTTGCCTTTGCCGTGGTGTTGTGCTGTTTGCTGATGCTCTCTGGTCTTGTCAGGACAGCAGTGAGGTGTGGGATGAAGATGTGACTGAGTGGTGGGGTGAATGGAGCTCCTGGTCTACTTGTTCTCGAACCTGTGGAGGGGGAGTGATGTCTCGCGAAAGACATTGCCTACGCCAGAGGTAAGTGGTTTAGGGTCTGCACTGTGACTATTTGTGCCCTATACTTTTACATTTACAGACCTCCAATACTACAATGAGCTTTTGTACTTGAGTCAACATAGCACAGTTTTGGTTATTGTTATGTCTGCTGTCCGGGGTTCATTTAACCACTTAAGACCCGGACCTTTAGGCAGCTAAAGGACCCGGACAGTTTTTGCGATTCGGCACTGCTCACGTGGCTCCCAAACAAAATTAGCATCCTTTTTTTCCCACAAATAGAGCTTTCTTTTGGTGGTATTTGATCACCTATGCGGTTTTTATTTTTTGCGCTATAAACAAAAATAGAGCGTCAATTTTGAAAAAAAAACAATATTTTTTACCTTTTGCTATAATAAATATCCCCCAAAAATTTATATAAAACATTTTTTTTTCCTCAGTTTAGGCTCTCCCCCTTCTTCAGCTTCGGGGACCGATCGCGGGACTCCAGCGGTGATCGGGTCTGCGAATGTCCCGCGGCCGCGGAGCTTCGGACCGGGTCGATTTAAAGGGGCAACGTACAGTTACGCTGATGTGCCCAGCCGTGCCATTCTGCCGACGTATATCGGCGTGAAGGGGTCCTTAAGTGGTTAAAGTGGATGTAAACCCGATTTTTTTTTTTTATGTCACAATGTACAGTATAAGATTAGCTATCATCTGTGCCCAGTCTTGCCACACAGAGTTAATCCAGCTCTGAGCCATCCTCTTTTATTGTTCAGTGAAATAAAATGGACTTACAGAGAAAAACCTTAGTCCGTTCCACCCCCTTGCTGTGAGTGACAGGTTATTTACATATCTCATGCACTAGCCTGGAGACAGGCATTATTTTTTAATTCCCACTCCTTTTCTGAAGTCATGTGGTTACTTTTCTGGATTTTGACTGGATATTAGTGATCATAGCAGAATTCAGTGTAAGGAATACACAGGAGAAAATGTATGTTGACAAGGGGAGTGTAGAGGAGGGTGGGGAGTCTACTGACATCACGACTCCACCCACAGAGCTCCAGACAACAGATCCACCCACAGAATCTGCAGTTTTTCAGTTCTTATAACAGACAGAGGGGAAACATTTGACAGGTAAGGATACATGCAGGAGACATCAATATCCTTATAGATCAGCACTATGGCTGTAGTTTAGAAAGGATGAGAGTGGCTTTACATCCACTTTAATTCCAATACAGCTGTGAGATGTTCTGTTTAACCACTTCAGCCCCGGAAGGATTTACCCCCTTCCTGACCAAGCCATTTTTTGTGATACGGCACTGCATCTCTTTAACTGACAATGGCGCGATCTTAAGAAGTTGTACCCAAACAAAACGTATGTCCTTTTTTTCACATAATTAGAGCTTTCTTTTGGTGGTATTTGATCACCTTTGCAATTTTAACTTTTTGTGCTATAAACAAAAGAATAGCGACGATTTTGAAAATAACACAATATTTTTCACTTTTTGCTATAATAAATATCCCAAATGTAAAAAACAAAAAACACATTTCTTCATCAGTATAGGCCGATATATATTCTTCTATATATTTTTGGTAAACAAAATCGTAATAAGTGTATATTGATTGGTTTGCGTAAAAGTTATAGCGTCTACAAAATAAGGGATAGATTTATGGAATTTTTATTATTATAATTTTTTTTACTAGTAATGGCGGTGATCTGTGACTTTTATCGGGACTGGGACATTACGATGAACAGATCGGACACTTTTGACACATTTTTGGGACCATTGACATTTATACAGCGATCAGTGCTATAAAAATGCAATGATTACTATGTAAATGTCACTGGCAGGAAAGAAGTTAACACTAGGGGGCGATCAAGGGGTTAAATGTGTTTCCTCAGTGTGTGTTCTAACTGTGGGAGGATGGGACTGACTTGGGGAGGAGACCGATCGGTGTTCTATATACTAGGAACACACGATCTGTCTCCTCACCCCTGACAGAACGGGGATTTGTGTGTTTATACACATTGTAACAGTCACCGCCGTTTACGACCTTCCATCAACTATGACAGCTCATCTGACACACAGACAAACCAGCAGGCATCCCATTTCCCAGAATAACGAGACTTGCTCCGTGTTCTCTGGTTTCAAATGTAAGACAACTTTAATGGTTCACTCTCAGATTTTATACAGTTTTCAAGGCACAGGAACAATCAAACTCTCCACCCACACCCTGGGGGGCTTCAATACACCTTCAGATGGCTAATTGCTAAACTTTTTAGACATCTCAGCGCCGGGCTATAATTATCATGACCTAATCACTGCACGTTCCTTCATTAACAGAACTCAAACAAAACACCATCACACAATGATCTCTTCTCAATCCACATCCCTAGACAGACGTTCTGTCTCCGCATACAGCTTGACAGAAAGGTATTCACACCTCTGAGCATCAATAGGCTTTAAACAGTGTTATCACACAATTAAAGGCCTTTCAAGAGCCAGCCTTATTTAATAGGTTAACAGTCTACGCAGAGAGATGAGTCATAGAATATTCTTTGCAGGCATTAAGGAATATACTGTAGATCACTGTCCACGCCAAAACAATCCAACATGTGTCCCCCATCTCCTGGCTCAATCTGTGCCCAAAAGTCACTCCTGTTACACACACAAATCCCCGTTCTCACTCTGTCAGGAGCGATTGCGGGTGCACGCTAGCCTCCTATACTCCTTAAAGCGCCCGCCATACAGCAACGGCAATTCACACAGGAGTGTCATTCTGCTGCCGTCAATAGACAGCGGGCAGTTGGGAAGCGGTTAAACAGATCCACCTGATCGCATAGTGCAGGGTTGACTTACTGTAATGTAACTACAAAAATTTAGCTGGAGTGCCAAGGTTACAGATCCCTGCCCTATGGGTAAATGGGTTAAATCACTTTTTTTTTTATTGCTGTGTAGTCACTATACACAATGGCCCGGATTCACAAAGCACTTACGCCGACGTATCTTGAGATACGCCGCGTAAGTGTAAATATGCGCCGTCGTATCCATGCGCCGTGCCAACAAACTGATATACGCCTAAAAATAGGCTTCCTACGCCGTTGTATTGTGGGCGCATATTTACGCTGGGCGCATTTGGCGCACCCATTGATTTTCTATGCACATATGCAAATGAGGGAGATATGCCGATTCACGAACGTACTTGCGCCCGGCGCATAATATACGCGGTTTGCGTAAGTTGTATGTCCGGCGTAAAGTTATTCCCCATATATGAGGCGCAACTCATGCTAAGGTATGGACCAGGGAACACAGCCGTCGTTATTTACGTCGTTTACGTAGTACGTGAATAGGGCTGGGCGTAGGTTTAGTTCGTCGTTGGCAGTGATCTGTCGTATCTTAGGCAGTAGTTCCGACGTGATTCTGAGCATGCGCACTGGAATACGTCCACGGGACGGCGCATGCGCCGTTCATTTTAAGTACTTGTATGGCACTCAGCCTATCATTTGCATGGGGTCACGTCTCATCAGCATGGCTCACGCCCACTTCCACCTACGCTGGCTTACGCTGAGGAAACCCAGCGTAGATTTGACAGCGAGTGGGAGCAAGTGCTTTGTGAATACTGTGCTTGCCGCTCTGCAATATGCATAGGGGTATATTTATAAGGCCTCGTACACATGACCGGGTTTCTCGGCAAAAACCAGCAAGAAAACTGCAAGAAAACAGCTTCTTGCCGAGATTCCCGTTCGTGTGTATGAGGCATTCAGGTTTCTCGTCTGGAAATCTGGCCAGAATCTCGATGAGAAAAAAAGAGAACCTGTTCCTGACGAGAAACCAGAGAGTGTGTATTTTTACCTGTCGCCGTGGAAACCAGCGCATGCTCGAAATGACTTTGACGCATGCGCGGTAGCTTCCACGGCATAGGTAGGGTGAAGCAAGATGGCGACGATGGCATCGAATGTGACGAGCGCATGCTCGTCATACGCGATGATGTCACCGCATTCTTTCCTTTCAAGAGAACCGCGGTTCTTGTGAAAAAAAAAACCTGTACACTCCGGCGGGAAGAGTTTCTTGCCAAGAATCTCGTCAGGGAAAACGACGGGTTTTTCCTGACGAGATTCTGGGTCGTGTGTACGAGGCTTTAGGCAATGAATGTAATCTTCACCAAACATTGACTGCAGGTGTATCTTCCTAGTGCATGCATTTTAAACTACAGTAATTGATTCACTTGCAGTGAACGTTTGGCGAATCTTACATTCACTGCTTTATAAATGTGTCTAGTCTTTTCAATTATTTTTGTGGTAAGCAAAGTTTTCTTCTGTTATCTTAGCTTTGTGAGTGCATTTAGCAATACCGATCAAAACAACACAGCGGTGGGTGTGGCGGTACTGGAGGAATGGGGTAATAAAGGATAGATTTACATAAGATAATATATTGCAGCTTTCCATTCTTTAGACACGGTGGCTGCATTTGTTTTCAGTTTTCAGGCTAGGACCGCTGCAAGTTTTCATCGCAAGTGCCTGATTCAAAAAGCACTTGCGATGAAAACTACACTGGCAGCCTCCGGCGCAAGGCGGGCCAATTCAAATGGGCGTGTGCCATTTAAATTAGGCGCGCTCCGGCGCCGGACCTACTGCGCATGCTCAGTTTCGCAATTCCCGTCGTGCTTTGCGCGCCGTGACGTCTTTTTTTCGAACGGCGACGCACGTAGCGTACTTCCGTATTCCCGGACGTGTTACGCAAACGACGTTAAATTTAAAATTTCGACGCGGGAACGACGGCCATACTTTATACAGCAATACGTTTGCTGACTAAAGTTAGGGCACCCAAAACGACGACTAACTTTGCGACGGGAAACTAGACTAGCGGCGACGTAGCGAACGCGAAAATCCGTCGTGGATCGCCGTAACTCCTAATTTGCATACCCGACGCTGGTTTACGACGCAAACTCCCCCCAGTGGCGGCCGCAGTACTGCATCCTAAGATACGACAGTGTAAAACAATTACACCTGTCGGATCTTATGGATATCTATGCGTAACTGATTCTATGAATCAGTCGCATAGATAGAAACAGAGATACGACGGCGTATCAGGAGATACGCCGTCGTATCCCTTTTGTGAATCTGGCCCATAGCAAGTAAAGAACATACCTGTTGATCTTGCCAGAAATGCAACATCCTTGTCACTTCCTGTGAGCTGAAAAAAGGCACAAACTATTTTATCTTCCTTCTGCCATACTACCATAAGGGGGTTAAGAGAGTTATGCCTTGTACACACGATCGGATTTTCCGTCGGGATAAATTCCGACCGTCAAGAACGCAGAGACGTACAACACTACGACGAGCTGAGAAAAGTGAAGTTCAATACTTCCGAGCATACGTCGACTTGAATCTGAGCATGCATGTTTTTTTCTCTGTCAGGCCCCGTACACACGACAGAGTTTCTCGGCAGAATTCACAGAGAAACTCGGTCAAAACCCGGATTCTGCCGAGAAACTCTGTCGTCTGTACAGTTTTGGCTCGATGGAGCCGCCGAGGAGCTCGACGAGAAAATAGAGAACATGTTCTCTATTTTCTCGTTGTTCTATGGGAGAAGGCGGCCCGCCGAGCTCCTCGGCGGCTTCATCCCAGAACTCGACGAGGAACTCGACGTGCCAAGCACGTCGAGTTCCTCGGCCGTGTGTACGGGGCCTCAGAGTTTCCTACAGATGAACGGAATTTCCGATAGGATTTTTTTCCGTCGGGAAAAAAAGAAGGACAGTTCTGAGTTTCTGACAAGGTTAACGGGTATTCTTTTGCATTTTTATCAAGTAGCTTTCCATATTCTTTTGCACTTATTGAATAAATCTAACAACACCTTTTGAAAGCTATATGTAACAAACCAAAAGGGAGCCAATAAGAACAGTAAGGCCCCGTACACACGACCAAACATGTATGCTGAAACTGGTCCGCGGGCCAGTTCCAGCATACATGTTCGGTCGTGTGTAGGCGCGAGCGGGCCGAATTCCAGCAAACATTTGCCCGCCGGGCCTTTTCCCAGCGGGCAAATATTCCTGGACGTGTTTTAAAACCGTCCGCTGGAATCCTGCCCGCTCGGACATGTACGGTCGTCAGTACAGACCTAGCGTACATGTCCGAGTGCCCGCCGTCCCTCGCATGCGTCGAATGACTTTGACGCATGCGTGGAAGCCTTTAAATGGCAGGCCCGCCCACGTCGCTGCGTCATCGCCGCGTCATCGTCGCGGCGACGACGCGGACACGCCCCGCGTAGTGTTTACGCGCGGACTTCTGTACGATGGTTAGTACAACCATCGTACAGAAGCCCTCTGGCAGGCATGTACGGTGAAAACGGTCCGACGGACCGGTTTCACCGTACATGTTTGCTCGTGAGTACCCGGCCTAAGGGGTAGATTCACGTAGAATGGCGCAACTTTGTGCGGGCGTAACGTATCCTATTTACGTTACGCCTCCGCAACTTTTACAGGCAAGTGCCGTATTCTCAAAAAAAGGTTGCAGCGGCGTAGCGTAAATAGGCCGGCGTAAGCCCACCTAATTCAAATTGTGAAGAGGGGGGCGTGTGTTATGTAAATCAGGCTTGACCCGACGTGATTGGCGGTTTTCCCGAACGGCGCATGCGCCGTCCGTGGAATTTCCCAGTGTGCATTGCTCCAAAGTACGCCGCAAGGACGTCATTGGTTTCGACGTGAACGTAAATGACATCCAGCCCCATTCACGGACGACTTACGCAAACGACGTAACTTTTTCAAATTTCGACGCGGGAACGACGGCCATAACATTGGTACGCCGCACTTACGCCACCATATAGCAGGGGTAACTATATGGCGTATCTGTACTGCGTCGGCCGGGCGTACGTTCGTGAATTCGCGTATCTAGCTGATTTACATATTTCGACGCGTAAATCAGCGTCACGCCCCTAGCGGCCAGCGTAAATATGCAGTTACGATCCGACGGCGTAAGAGACTTACGCCTGTCGGATCTAATAGATATCTATGCGTAACTGATTCTAAGAATCAGGCGCATAGATACGACCGGCCGGACTCAGAGATACGACGGCGTATCTGGAGATACGCCGTCGTATCTCCACTGAGAATCTGGCCCTTAATTGTTAGAAATCTGTGTTCACTAGAAAACAAAATGGTCACCTTCTTGCCTGATTTTAGTGTCTTCTCTCTCACAGGCTCCAAACAGTTTTGGGAATTGATAACACTGTATGCCGAGGACAGTCTAAGCAATACCAGCTGTGTCAGAAGCAGGTAACTATGATGATTTACACATGTTATACCGCAGTTACAAAGAACGCTCATAGAGAGATGACAACATACTTGTGAATTCATTCATGGTCAGGTTCAGACCTGTGTGGTGAAAACCACAGGACACCAAGACCAACGGTCCACTTTATGTGTCTTTATAATGGGTCCTTGGAGTCACCGCACTCTTTGTAATGTGCAGCCACACTGCCACATGTTGAAGTTTAGAAGTGCCATATCCTAACCCATTGCCTTAAAGTGGAAAAAAACTAACTATTCTATTCTATTTCCCCCTTCTCCTACCTATCCTAAAAATAGGTAAGTATACAATTCTTTTTTATACAGGGTAGGCAGGATATGTGGGGTGGGGGGGGGGGGGGATTTTTAAGAATGTACTTTGTTAGACTTTTCTTCAACTTTTAACCGTTTCTAAAGTCGTTTTATTCTCCACATTGGGTTAGAGTGGTGAGGGATTGGGACCCCTGTTATGTCTATTATCTTCTTAACCACTTAAAGACCAGCTTCAGCAGGTTGGCTCTATTATGCAAATCACCATGCTCACGCCCACAGCACTGGAGCCCAGGGCGCAATGTCTGCCGGCCACCTGCAATCGTTCCACACAGAGGCAGACTGAGGATCTGCCCGTGTAAACAGGGCGGATCCGTGTTCTGACAGGAGAGCTCAGAGTGATCGTCTGTTCCTAGTGATTAGGAACAGTGATCTCTCTCCTCCTCCAGTCAGCCCAGCCCCCATACAGTTAGAAACACCTCCCAGGGAACACATTTAAACCTTTGATTGCCCCTGGTGTTGACCCCTTCCCTGCCAGTGACATTTATACAGTAAGAGCAAGAAAACGTGTGAAAACGTGTAAGTTATTGCCTCTAGCTCTGCATAGCATGGACTGACTGTTTTGGATTTTATATCTCACAATAAAGGTGTTGTATCAGTGTGCGGCTGTCCAGGATTTTTTCTGGCTCTTTAATCCAATGCAGAGCCTGCACCTGTTTACCTTAATAGGGAATTGTTCTACATATATACAGTAATCAGTGCATTTTTATAGCATTGATCGCTTTGTAAATGTCAGTGGTCCAAAAAAGTGTCCGACCTGCCCCACTAAAAATTGCAGTTTACCACCATTACTAGTAAAAAAAAATAATGTCATAAATTAAGAGTTACCAATTTGTGTCTGTAATGCCGCGTACACACGATCATTTTTCGTCATGAAAAAAACGTAGTTTTTAAAAAATGTCATTTAAAATGATCGTGTGTGGGCTTCACATTTTTCGGGTTATGAAAAACGACAATTTTTTTTCCCGAACATGCTGTTTTTTTTAACGGCGTTTTAAACAATGTCGTTTTTCGGGTTGTAAAAAATGATCGTGCGTGGGCTAAAACGACGTTAAAAACCCACGCATGCTCAGAAGCAAGTTAAGAGACGAGAGCGCTCATTCTGGTAAAACTACCGTTCATAATGGAGTAAGCACATTCATCACGCTGTAACAGACAGAAAAGCGCGAATCGTCTTTTACTAACACGGAATCAACTAAAGCAGCCCAAAGGCGAATGGAACTTCCCCTTTATAGTGGCGTCGTACGTGTTGTACATCACTGCGCTTTGCTAGAGCATTTTTTAAAAACAATGGAGTGTGGGCAACGTCGTTTTAATGATGAAGTTGGAAAACCGTCGTTTTTTCTACATGCCGAAAAACTTTGTTTTTTTTCATGCTGAAAAATGATCGTGTGTACGCGGCATTAGATTAGATGTCCAGCGCATCCCCTCCCCTTACATTAGATGTCAAGAACCACCCCACCATCAGAAGTTGAGTCCCCCACTCTCCTTACATCACAGTGCACCCCCCTTTCCTTATGCTGCTGCTGGGAAAAAGCTGGATGCATTGCTTGAAAGCAGAAAGTAAGGGTCTGGAGTAGGACCAGAGGAGGGTTGGAGCTCTCCTGCAGCTGCAGGAGAGGTGCAAGGGCCACAAGAAATGGCCCGGATTCGGCCCGCGGGCCTTGTGTTTGACACCTGTGCTCTAGTGGATGGTTTCAGTCAGTAGAACAGTGGACTTTGTCAGTAGGGCAGAGAATTGTGTCAGTAGAGCAGTGGACAGTGTCAGTAGTTTTGTGTTTTCTTTTGTTATCTCACTTTAGAGAGAGAGAAAGTAACTGGGGACAAAGATTTCCCAGTACTTTTCTCTTCAGCCTCAGCTGCACTGGAGAGTGAATGGATGGGAAGTGCTCTGTGCTGAGCGCCTTCCTGTTCATTCAAACAGAAGCATAGTATTCTAGTAAATGTAGTTTACTATGCTTCAGTTATGAACGAATACAGTACAGAGTAAAAAAAACTGATTACTCAATGTATTCATTCAGAAAAGGAAGGAGCCAGTAAATGACATATTTAAAGGGGAGTTCCAGGCTTTTTTATGTTTATTAAAAGTCAGCAGCTACAAAAAGTGTAGCTGCTGGCTAATAAACACTCACCTGCTCCATGTTCCAGCGACACGCCGCCTGGAGCTCCGCTCCTCTCCCCCTCTCCGGCTGGCGCCTCCATTCCTAGTGTGGGCACCCGGCCGCGAAAGCTTTCGGCTTCATGCCCGGGCACTCACTGCGCATGCGAGAGCGATGCTGCGCTTTATGAGTGGTCAGGCGATCGCCTGGGACCTGTCACGTGTCCCAGGCAATCGCCAACAGGGAGGGGCCCCGTAGGCGATATGACGTATCGCCTAAGCGTTCCCTGGGTGGGAGGAGAAAGTGGGAGAGGAAGTCCCACTCCTACTGAAGCCCCCCCCCCCCCCAAAAAAAAATTACATGCAAGGAGTGGTTTAAGCGGAAGTTCCACTTTTGGGTGGAACTCCGCTTTAAAGGCCCCTTCCCCCGCTCTCCATCCTGAAACATCGCCCACAGCAGCAAGAGAGGAGAGGAGGGAAGGGGGCATTAGCACCACACAGGGTATTAAAGGGGTTGTAAAGGACATTTTTTACCTTAGTGCAGTCACTTACCTCATCCTTCGATTTTGCTTTTAAATGTCCTTATTTCTTCTGAGAAATCCTCACTTCCTGTTCTTCTGTCTGTAACTACACACAGTAATGCAAGGCTTTCTCCCTGGTGTGGAGAAAGTCTCTTGAGGGGGCGAGCAGGAGTGTCAGAACACCCACTAACACACAGCTCCTTTCTCTATCTGCAAAGTAGAGAGTGTCCTGACCCTCCTGCTCACCCCCTCCCCCCTCAAGAGGCTTTCTCCACACCAGGAAGAAAGCCTTGCATTACTGTGTGGAGTTACAGACAGAACAGGAAGTGAGGATTTCTCAGAAGAAATAAGGACATTTAAAAGCAAAATCAAAGGATGAGGTAAGTGAAGGAGGACTGCACTAAGGTAAAGGAAGCTATTTAGGGGGAAAAAAATTCTTTACAATCCCTTTAGGGGTGTGCCCCGACACATCCAAAACACACCATGCACACGCCTATGAGAATGTCTACATCAGCCTTTCTCTACCTTTTTTCACCAGAGAAACCTATCAAAAATCATCTTCAGGACTCTGGGAAATCTTACTAAACAAATTTATTGGAGTCGCTGAGAATATTGCCCTCCTTACAGACAGCTAGATAGATAATTGATGTTATGCTGCTGCCTTTCCCAAGTGGTGTTGGCCTTGGAACTATACAGGCACCATCAAATTGGAGATCAATCAGCCACAGCTCAAGGAACCTCTAGTGTCTTCTGGAGGAACCCTGGTTGAGAATGGTTGCTCTACAATCTACTAGGTAGATTCAGGTAGGGGCGCGCAAATCTAGGTCGGCGTAGCCTAGCGTGTTTACACTACGCCGCCTTAAGTAAGAGAGGCAAGTTCATGATTCACAAAGTACTTGCCTCCTTACTTAGGGCGGCGTAGTGTAAATGCGGCGGGCGTAAGGGCGCCTAATTGAAATGGGTTGGGGGGGCGTGTTTAATGGTAATGTGGCTTGACCTCACGTTTTTTATGTTTTTTTGTCACTGCGCATGCGCCAGGCGACTACATTTCCCAGTGTGCATTGCGGTTACGTACGCCGCACGGGCCTATTGATTTCGACGTGGACGTAAACAACGTAAATCCCGATTCGCGGACGACTTACGCAAACGACGTTAAAATTTCGAATCTCGCGGCGGGAACGGCGGCCATACTTTAACATTGTTATTCCACCTAATAGGTGGAATAACTTTAGGCCTCCTAAGGCCTTACGGAAACGGCGTAAATCGACTGCGGCGGCCGGGCGTACGTTCGTGAATCGGCGTTCAAACTCATTTACATAATCTACGCCGACCGCAATGGAAGCGCCACCTAGCGGCCATCCGAAAAATTGCAATCTAAGACAGGACGGCACAAGCCGTCGTATCTTAGATATGTTTAAGCGTATCTCTGTTTGAGCATACGCTTAAACATACGTCGGCGTAGATTCTGAGTTAGGCCGGCTTATCTACTGATAAGTCGGCCTAACTCTTACTGAATCTACCTAAATATCTTTGCACCTGGAGTACAAGATAGCAAAGGTATAGGATACTATGAACGATTTATGAGCGGAGGGATACCTGGCTGAAACATGTTCCTGGTACAGCTTTTGACGGGATGGGTTTTCTTTAACAAGAACCCCCCTTTAGATATTTGAAATGTGTTACCAGTATAAAACTCATGTATGATATTTTTGTTTTATGACCTCTTCAACCCACACAAAAGCTATACATAGCTCCGTCTGCATTCCTCCTCAACCTAAACACAATTATTTCTAGGTTTCCACAATATTCTGAAGTATTAGCAGGTAAATAGAAATATGTATGACATCATTATGACATAGATATATAACATACCTAAATACACTTAAACATTGTTTATTACTTTAACAGGCACCCAGAGTAATTAGCATCTGTTTTCTTTTAAAAGGTTGTTCAATAAACAAGCTTATTTAATATGACTGGTTACACTTTATGCTCCGTACATAACTCTACAAAACCGACGTACAAACCTATCATTTTCCACACATTGCCCTGTAATTACTCTCATGTTAAACATGTAATTACGCACATATAATCCTAACTCGAATGTCAGTGTGGACAATAAATAACCATGGCTAACTCATTCACGGTCAAGGTTTCATACAGGATATTAATGGATTTTAAAGGGGGCAATCTACCCCTTTTGGCCCTTTCCTAGGCTAAAGCTTTTTTGCAATAGTTTTGACTGAGAAGAGTTCCTTCAGTTTTAACTCTCTACTAGTCACTTTGATCTCCTCCATATATTGAAAAGGTTACCTTTCTTTCCAGTTTACCTCTCATCCTGCTATAAATAACACAACTTAGTGGGCTAAAAGTATAATTTTGCCACTATATCTGGGAGGGTTCTCATTTATCTAGGTCATCTTATATCTAGAGAGAGAGATATATAGCCAGATTCAGGTAGAGCGCCGCATCTTTAAGGCGGCGTAGCGTATCGTATTTACACTACGCCGCCTTAAGTCAGAGAGGCAAGTACTGTATTCACAAAGCACTTGTCTCCTAACTTGCGGCGGCGTAGCATAAATAGGGGCGGCGTAAGCGCCCCTAATTCAAATGAGGATGGGGGGCCGGGTTTTATGGAAATTACTCGTGACCCGACGTGATTGACGTTTTTTACGAACGGCGCATGCGCCGTCCGTGTACATATCCCAGTGTTACGTTGGCGTATCTACTGATACGCCGGCGTAACTATTTGTGAATCTGGCTAATATTTTTTTTCCCTGTACAAATCATTAGTAAGACCTCATCTGGAATATGCATTTCATTTTTGGGCCCCAGTTCTCAAAAAGGATATCGGGGAACTGGAGAAAGTGCAGAGAAGGGCAACCAAACTGATAAGAGGCATGGAGGAGCTCAGCTATGAGGAAAGATTAGAGGAACTGAATTTATTCACTCTTGAGAAGAGGAGATTAAGGGGGGATATGATCAACATGTTCAAATATATAAGGGGTCCATATAGTGAACTTGGTGTTGAGTTATTCACTTTACGTCTAGAGGAAAAGAGATTTCTTCACAGTTAAGCCCTGTACACATGATCGGATATCGGATGGAATCTAATCCGATGGATTTTTTCGTCGGATATCCGATGAAGCTGACTTTCAGCAGTTTTGCCTACACACCATTGGTCAAAAATCCGACCGTGTCCAACGCGGTGACTTAAAACACTACAACGTGCTGAGAAAATTTAAGTTCAATGCTTCCGAGCATGCGTCGACTTGATTCTGAGCATGCGTGGATTTTTGACCGATGGACTTCCACACAGACGATCGTTTTTTTATCCATAGGAAAATTTTAAAACATGTTCTATTTTTTTTCACCGATGGAAAACAAACCAATGGGGCCCACACACGACCGGTTTGTCCAATGAAAACGGTCCATCCGTCTGTTTTCATCGGACAAACCGATCGTGTGTACAGGGCTTAAGAGCTGTGAAAATGTGGAATAGACTTCCTGCAGAGGTGGTTCTGGCCAGCTCAGTAGATTGCTTTAGGAAAGGTCTGGATTCTTTCCTAAATGTACACAATATAACTGGGTACTGACATTTATAGGTAAAGTTGATCCGGGGAATATCTGATTGCCTCTTGGGGGATCAGGAAGGAATTGTTTTCCCCTGTAATAGCAAATTAGATCGTGCTCTGCTGGGGTTTTTCGCCTTCCTCTGGATCAACTGTGGGTATAGAATTGGGTATATGGGATTGTATGATATTATTATTTTATATTTTTATGGTTGAACTGGATGGACTTGTGTCTTTTTTCAACCTGACTAACTATGTAACTATGTAACTATCTAGTGGTAGTTTGTGACATTCAGCTTGATTTGTTGAAGATGTTGGAGAAGCTAAAAAAAGTTTTCAACATTACAGTACAAGTCCAGTTGAATGTACTCAACTACTGTGATTATAAATGTATCAGTATGGAAAAACTGCAAGGCCAGATTTCACCTGCAGGTGGCACTGCTGGTAAAATGTGAAATGTTAGGGTCCATTCACATGGGGCCCCGTGCAGGTCTGTGTTTTCCTGGAACACGGATGCACAGGTGTTGTTTGCATTCCCGTGCCGGCGTCCCATTTATTCTAATGACCGTATATACTAGTGATGGCAAACCTTGACACCCCAGATGTTTTGGAAATACATTACCCATGATGCTCAAATACACTGCAGCGTGCAAGAGCATCATGGGAAATGTAGTTCCAAAACATCTGGGGTGCCAAGGTTCACCATCACTGCTATATACGTTTAGGGACACACGCATGTCATATCAGGACATGCAGCTGCATATCCTAATATAAATGAATGGGACTCTGGCACGGGAAGATACACACAACACCTGTGCTACCCTTGTTTTTGGAAAATACTGACCTGCATGGGGCCTGCAGTAAAGCCCCCTGTGTGAATGGACCCTTAGTTGCTGGTATTGGTAAAGTGGAGGAACTTTGAAGGAGAAAGTCATACATTTCTGATCTCAAAGGCCTAGATTCTCAAAGGGCTTACGACGGCGCAACGCAATGTACGCCGTCGTAAGTCCTAATCTGGGCCGTCGTATCTATGCGACTGATTTTTAGAATCAGTTACGCATAGATATCCA
This sequence comes from Rana temporaria, assembly GCF_905171775.1. Lineage (NCBI taxonomy): Eukaryota > Metazoa > Chordata > Amphibia > Anura > Ranidae > Rana > Rana temporaria. Next base: position 156,820,013 of record NC_053495.1, on the reverse strand, counting down.
TTAGATCCATTATATCCATTAGATCCGACAGGCGTAAGGCTCTTACGCTGTCGGATCTTAAATGCATTTTTTTTTTCGCCGCTAGGTGTCGCCTCTGACGTTTTCCCCGTCGAGTATGCAAATTAGCAAAATACGCGAATTCCCGAACGTACGCGCGGTCGACACAGTGAAGTTACGACGTTTACGTTAGATTTGCGACGCGTAAAGTTGCCCCTGCTATATGAGGGGCAACCAATGTTAAGTATGGCAGTTGTTCCCGCGTCAAAATTAAAAAATTTACGTCGTTTGCGTAAGTCGTCCGTGAATGGGGCTGGACGGCATTTACGTTCACGTCGAAACCAATGACGTCCTTGCGACGTCATTTGGAGCAATGCCCCCTCGGATATTTTCAGGACGGCGCATGTGCAGTACGTTCGGCGCGGGAACGCGCCTAATTTAAATGCTTCACGCCCCCTACCCGGCTAATTTGAATTAGGCGGGCTTGCGCCGGGTGATTTACGCTACGCCGCCGCAACTTTACAGGCAAGTTCTTTGTGAATAAAGCACTTTCCTGCAAAACTTGCGGCGGCGTAACGTAAACCAGATACGTTACGCTCGCACAGTTTTACGCCCAGATACGAGAATCTGGGCCTATTTTACACGCTATACCAGGAGATACAATCGCTTCTCATTTCCATTTTTTTTCTATATACTTTTTTTTTAGTAATCTAGGGCAATATACATTCCAATGTAAATGTTGTGATATTTATTTATATTGTAATAATGTTTTTAATTTGTTTTTAAATTGCACAATGGAATTAAATGTGTTTAAATAATGAAGGGGTTTAATGATTATGTAGAAATAATTAATGTGTATGGGTAGTTGCTTTGTCATTCTTTGAGAAAGCGCTGTGCCTAGTGTGAAACAGGTCAGAATACAATTTTTACTTGCTTTGCTATTTTAATAATGGAAGACTATTTTGCATCTTGGTGTGCAGCATTCCTGTTTCTAATACAATTGATACATTTCTAGTAGTGCTAAAAAGACAAAGGAGTTATTTAAAGTATAACTTAAGACAAAACTTTTTTCATTTTGTATAGAGTGGAGAAGGATTAGAAACACCTGCCAGATTTTTATGTGCCCCCTTTAGGGAGATTCACCGAATGTTAAAATAAAATAAAATCTCACAATTTGAGTTGTCGCCAGAACAATTATAGAAGGGAAATCTTCCTCACTTCCTGTTTTGGCTATGGGGCAGGAAGTGAAAGAGAAATTTCGCCAATGGGACACAAAAGCAAGGTCCATAAAGATATGGATGAGTGAGTTTGGGGTGGAGGAACTTGACTGGCTTGCAGCTCAACCCGATAGAACACCTTTGGGATCAATCAGAGTGGAGACTGTGAGCCAGGACTTCTCACCAAATCAGTGCCTGACCTCACAAATGCACTTCTGGAAGAATGGTCAAAAATTCCCATAGACACTCCTAAACCTTGTGGACAGCCTTTCCAGAAGAGTTGAAACTTTTATAGCTGCGGTCTAAGACTGGGATGCCATTAAAGTTCATGTGCGTGTAAAGACAGGTGTCCCAATACTTTTGGTAATATAGTGTATATTCAGTGGCGTCTCCAGCTTTCATATTTAGGGGGGGCACATGGGGGGACAGGGAAAAAAGTAGGGGGGCCAACTATAAAATGCAATTTTAGATATATACAGTACAGTAAAATCTCCTGGGGCCCTTTACTACGATCCCACAACGGGCCCTTTTACATGTTCTGTCGTGAGCTCCCTTCCTACTATACTGGGGCCCCCCAGGGTGGCAGAAAACAAGAGATATATGTCACCAGCACACCAATAAAATATAAGGGTCCAAAGCAGTGGGAGAACTTTCAGGGTTGCAAAGGTTGTCTTGCCACCGGGGCCTGGTGTTCTGCCACTGTGGGGTTCCCCAGCTGTCCTGTCCCTGCTATTGACAGCGCTGGTCTGGCGTCTGTCTCCTTGGCAGGGGCGGCAGTCTATTAGGACCTAGTGCTGGTGACAATATGGGTGCATGCAGGGGAAGGCTGGCACTATTGGTTATAGAGAGCCGAGCCCCCAGCTGGTCACCTAGCAGCAGTAATGCTGTATAACCTTCTCTGTTGACATGCTGATCGGGATGTGATCCAGGTGATGCTCCCAGTCAGATCTAATAAACACAATATTTATTAGCATCAAGAGTACAACCACATATATAATCAAACGTATGTTCCGCAGCCATGTGGGCTCTATGCCTGTAAAGTGTGGGCTTTGATCAATAAAATCTCTGATATTTAACACTAGGATTTGACTGGGAGCATCACCTGGATTGCATCACGATCAGCATGTCAGAGAAGCGCCACTGCTGCTAAGCAACCTGCAGGGAGCTCAACTGTCTACAACCAATAGAGATGGGCTCGGGTGTGTTTGAAATCCCACATGCCCGATCCCGCCAGGAAGCCGACACTCCACAGTGCTAATCACAGGCAGTGAGACATTTCCTGATCTGTGCAGCTGCGGACCGGGAAATGTCTCACTGCCTGTGATTAGCGCTGTGCAGTGTGGGCTTCCTGGCAGGCTCTGGCATGTGGAATTTTGAACATGCCCAGCCCATCTCTAACAACAAATTGTGCTGGCCCTCCTGTACATCAGCCCCATAAAGTAACCAGCTCTGGGTTCCAATGTCCTGCCGCCGCTGCCATGGAGACAGAGACCAGCGCTGTGAATAGCCGGGACAGGACAGTAACTCTGGTTGTTCCAGCACTGGTCCACACTGGGACGATTCCCCCATCCACCTATAATGTGTAGATGGGGGAATTGGATCATTTCTTTTTTTTTATTATTCAACCTAATAGTTGAATGAAAAAAAGTGATCAATGTATGGGCTGCCTAAGAGCTAAGACCAGCCATAGACAGTTTAAATCTCAGCTGGTTCAGCAGGAACTGGCTGAGATTTGAACCATTAATGAGCAGATTCTCTTATGATTATCACCAGTGGTTGCTGTATAGAATACAATTGCTGGGCAGGAGGGATATTCCCGTCAGCACTGTTTGTGTTGATGGGGGAATCATGCAAGTTTCTTTCCTGCAATCTGTGGATGTAGGAAAAAAATTTGCATTGTATATTACCTGCCTAACTGAAAGTGAAAGTGTAACAGAATGGCCCGTGACACCCAGAGACTTTTGAAGGATGGGGTTTACTCCTGTGCCAGCGTCACTATGCCCTTTTGGTGGGAGATGGGACATTACTGATAATTCATGTATTGCAGGATATCTTGAAATATTACAAGTTGTTAAAGTCTGACTCCGACAGGTCAATAGAGTGTTTTCATTCAATGGGGGGACACATGCTTTTGAGGTGTTAATTGAGTCTGCTCCTAGACATTCCTTTGTGTGATGCTAATACTGTTTTGTGTCCATTGTGCTAATTAGGTCTGCTCCTAAGACCTGTTCATTGTGTATGCTAATGACACTGTTAAGATGTGGAATGTGACTTGTCAAGCTGTAGTAATTAACACCTCTAAATGCGGACCCAGACCGTCTGGGTAATAAGTAGTAATTAACTCATCGGAATGTTATTATCTAAAAGAATGTGTATGAAGCCCCCCATTGTGTGATGTGTGGGTGGAGTGTGTCTTTGTCCCTGTGATTAACTGTAACATGCTTGTACTGTATATAACAAAGCTAAGTTACCATTAAAGGATTCATTTTGGAGCCAGTACCAGTGCTTGTTTTGTCTTGTTTATTCTGGGAAATGAAATGGGTCATGTCTGATGTCTATCGGACTTTCGGATAACCTGTCGTGGGGCGATGGATTGGAATATCGTAAACGGTGGTGACCGTTACAGAAAGTAAATTGTGAATGTCTTGAAAGAACAGGAGAGGGGGAGGGAGACAGATGGGGGAGAGAAGGGATAGAGATAATGCAGTTCAGTGATTACAGTGTACTGCAGTCTGCAGTGCACACACATACCCACGGTCCAGGCTAGAATCTCAGGCATCATTCACACACATGCTGCTGATTTTCATATTTCCTGAACACACATCCCCTCTCTTCAGATACAGCACACCGAGATAGTGTGGGCGGGACTGAAAGGAGAAGGAGGAGGAGCTTTATTCCTCCCTGCTCGTATGTGAGGAGAGTGGGGGGGGGGTGGCTAGACTCGCTGGGCTGTAAAAGAGTGTCATAGACTGACACTTGGCTCAGCTTGCAGTCACCACTCTCGGAATTTACAGGCTGGTTCTCCTGTCCTAAGGACGGGAGAAATCAGTCTGTTTTTTCAGTAACTGAGATGAAGGCTTGGGCCCCCCTCCCCCACAGTGCTCATGGAGTCCTTTCTGCAACTCGCTCTTCTCCGTGCCAATGAGGATGCAGGGGAAGGAGCAGATCGGGCGGCTGTGGTTGTGTGAACGCTCGCATTATGCAGTGTCAGCGAGCAGAGGGAGGGGGAGGAATGCCCCGCAGAGCTGACTGGGGACGCTCTCCCTCTCAGGAGAGACTGTTACTCCAGCGGCGGCCCGAAAAAAAAAAAAAAGCAAAAAAAAAATAAAAAATTTTTTTTTTTTGGGGGGGCACATGGTGGGGCACAGCATAATGTTGGGGGGGTCAGGGCCCCCTCTGGCCCCCCCCCCTAGAGACGCCTCTGTGTATATTACATTACAGCATGATTTAAGCAACTAGATAAGGGTATGTAATTGTTGTATAAATTTGTGAAATATTCTGTACATCAGCCTTTCTCAACCTTTTTAAAACGGAGGAACCCTTGAAATAACCTTTTGGATTCAGGGGATCCCTGCTAATAATTATTTTATCTACAGCTCCTAGTACATTAGTATGATGGTCAGTGTGAAGAATTCCCCTTTTACAGATAGCTAAAGGATTATTGGTGTGAGTGGTTACTCATCTAATGCCGCGTACACACAATCAGATTTTACGTTGGAAAAACCTTGCATGGTTTTTCCGATGGAATTCCGCTCAAGCTTGGCTTGCATACACACGGTCACACAAAAGTTCTCTGAACTTTCGTCCCTCAAGAACGCGGTGACGTACAACACTACGACGAGCCGAGAAAATGAAGTTCAATGCTTGCGAGCATGCGTCAAATTGTTTCCGAGCATGTGTTGGAATTTTGTGCGTTGGAATTGCTGCAGACGGAAATTTCGAAAGCAAAAGTCTGATGGAGCATACACACGGTCGGAATTTCCATTCAAAAGCTCACATCAGACTTTTGCTGTTGGAATTTCCGATCGTGTGTACGGGGCATAGGAGGCAGACATTGCTTATTGCCCAAGGATCTCCTAGCAACCCCTGGAGGAACCCTAGGGTTTTACGTAACCCTGGTTGAGAAACCCTGCTGTACATTATTAGTAGACATGTGCATTCGTTTTCGTCCGAATGCATTTTCGTCTGAATTTCGGGTATTTCCGTTATCGTTTTAACAAACTAAAACGAACGTACAGAATCCGAAATCAAAAAGATCCGACATAAAAAAATGCTTTATTTTCATTTTCGTTGCTACAACAGTTTAATATAGATAGGAGATTCGACATGATGCTGCCAATAGCAATCTGTGTCTATCGAACCTGTGGTCGAATGTGCCTAACCTTAACTCTATTAGTCCAAGATTATTCTACACAGAGAGAAAAGATTTGACATTATAGAGACAGTGTTGGGGTAGACCATTCGACATGAACGCCGAAGATTCGACGAAGCAGCGAAAAACATACAAACGTTGAATCTGTCATTGAAGGCTTATGGGGGCAGATTTACGTAGATCTGCGGCGGCGTAACGTATCGCATTTACGTTACGCCGCCGCAAGTTTTACGGGCAAGTGCTTGATTCACAAAGCACTTGCCTGTAAAGTTGCGGCGGCGTATCGTATTCCCCGGCGCAAGCCCGCCTAATTCAAATGATCCAGGTAGGGGGCGTGGATCATTTAAATTAGGCACGTTCCCGCGCCGAACCTACTGCGCATGCGTCGTTCCTAAATTTCCCGCCGTGCATTGCGCTAAATGATGTCGCAACAACGTCATTTTTTTAACTTAGACGTGACTTACGTCCATCCCTATTCACGGACTACTTACGCAAAAAAAATAAAATTCTAATTTCGACGCGGGAACGACGGCCATACTTTAACATGGCAAGTAGCTTTAACTATACGCCGGAAAAAGCCGACTACAGACGACGTAAGAGAATGCGATGACCGCGCGTACGTTCGTGGATCATCGGAAAAAGCTAATTTGCATACCCGACGCGGAAAACGACGCGAACTCCACCCAGCGGACGCCGAAGTATTGCATCTGCGATCCGAAGGCGTACGAAGCCGTACGCCTGTCGGATCTTACCCAGATGCCGTCGTATCTTGGTTTGAGGATTCAAACTAAAGATACGACGCAGGAAATTTGAAAGTACACCGGCGTATCAGTAGATACGCCGGCGTACTTGCTCTGTGAATCTGCCCCATGGTGTCTGTCGAAAGTTCTAAGACAATTAGACAAGCAGCTAAACTGTACAACTCCACAATCGTACATTTCCCGTCAAATGCTCGGCCCATAGGCTATAGAAGAATTCAAATGTTGGTTGACTAGTAAATAATAATTTATAAATATAATTATTACTAGTGTCATACAACATTAGAATTCTTCTATAACTTGTAGGCGGAGCATTCGACCGGAAATGTACGATTGCGGCGTCGTACAGTTTAGCTACTCCGTCGAATCTTCTTAGAACATTCGACAGACACCATAAGCCTTCAATGACAGATTAGTTTTTTTCTGGTGAATACATTTTTTAACGAAACAAAATAAATAAAAACTAATTTCGGGAGGAACTAAATAAATGTATTTTTCGGCCGAAAACAAAATCCCGAAACAAAATATTTCAGTGTGCACATGTCTAATTATTAGTTATTATTAGGATAGAAAGTAACTTAGTATTATTAACAGCATCAGTTGGTATCTGTTTGAGAAGGTTTTATCATATGATTAATCAATTCTCTATTTTTTCTTGCTTCAGCCTTGTCCTGCTGGCTCTGCAAGCTTTAAACAGTATCAATGTTCAGCTTTTAATGCTAAGGCCTTTGGGAAAATGTATCATCGCTGGGTCCCTCTATATCCAGGTCAGTTATTGTGATGTATTTGCAGAATATGTAAAATGCTCAAATTAGTTTGGTATGAACTTATTTGTAATGGGATTGGTCAGGAGCAACAATATAAATGTTTTTATAGCTATGTAAATGATTTAATGTGATTGTTTATAGGATCTGTCAAGTTCAAGAGTGATATTTAATTAGTAGTCAGTCTCTGGTGAGCAGTATCCCCTGCATGTTTCTTAGCTTTTCTAGAACCTTAGCAGCAAGTTGCTGACTCAACCTGAAGTTTTTGATATTCCCAAAATTAAAATTTAAAGAAGAGCTAAGAGTCTTTTCAAACTTGAACTTGCAGTCAGTTGCAGAAAAACTTCAAACAAGTTTAAAGTGGATGTAAACCCACTCTCATCCTTTCTAAACTACTTCCATAGTGCTGATCTATAAGGATATAGATGCCTCCTGCATGTATCCTTACCTGTCAAATGTCTCCCCTCTATCTGTTATAAGAACTGAACAACTGCAGATTCTGTGGGTGGATCTGTTGTCTGGAGCTCGGTGGGTGGAGTCGAGATGTCACTAACTGACTTCTGCTATGATCACTAACATCCAGTCAAAATCCAGAAAATTAACCACATGACTTCAGAAAAGGAGTGGGGGTGGGAATTTAAAAAAAAATGCCTGTCTCCAGGCTAGTGAATGAGTGTAAATAACCTGTCACTCACAGCAAGGGGGCGGAACGGACTAAGGTTTTTCTCTGCAAGTCCGTTTTATTTCACTGAACAATAAAAGAGGATTGCTCAGAGCTGGATTAACTCTGTGTGGCAAGACTGGAAACAGATGATAGGAAATCTTATACTGTACATTGTGACATAAAAAAAAAAAGTGGGTTTACATCCACGTTAAGGTCTCTGGAGAGGCAGCTTTTACACAGCCAAGCTCCCCCTAATTTGGACCCAACAGTAGCTCAATCGTCTGGCTCCCCTTTCTGTATTTTTATGGATTAAGGTTTATGGTATTCTAACTCATCTTTAGGTTTTCCAATTCTTCCCATTGTATTCTCCATGATTTTAGTGATTTTAGTTAAATAAAAAAAATCCAAAAGGTGATATTTTGGCACCAGAATCCCAGAGACATTACAAGGGAGAGATGAAAGCGCACTGCAAAAGCCGCTCTACTGCAAATGTGACTGGAAGGCTTCATCTCCATCCCATCCCGAACCTAATCATAGAGGTCTCTCTTGTATGTTTCTGAGAATTGGGCAAGACAAACCCTGTGGGATCTGCACCTGACAGGGATTGAATCGCCGAGTGGCCGAATTAATGGAGCTTGGATTGGCGCTGCATGTTCGATTGGGGTTCAGTATCTCAAGGATATATTGGAAATGGCTGTCTACCTAAACAGTTCTCTGTTTTTTTTCTCCTCTCCCTTATCAGATGATTACACAAGTATTTCTAGCAAGCCCTGTGATCTGCAGTGCACCAGCACCACCAGAGAGCGTCAGCTCTTAGTACCAGCCCACGATGGGACAAGCTGCAGAGACAGGACGTTTCAGGGAGTTTGTATCAACGGCAAATGTGAGGTACCGCTGAGGCTGTGGCTATCATATATATGTTGTATTATTAGGAAATTCCTAATTTTTTAATACTTTCTTTTTAAAATACAGGAACTTTGTTTGCCTTACACCTGTAAACATTCTGGGGTGTGATTTCCTAAAGGCAAGTGTGCTTTAGATTTTTTTTTTTTTTAACTGGCCAGATATTGTTAAGAATCTTCTTCTGAATTGAAAAGAAGTTCAAGTCAAACCTGAACCCTGCCGGCCATTGCAGGACCAAAAGTTGGGCAATATTTCCCTCTCTTTTAAAGTAACCCTTTTCTTCCGTAACATTCAGTAAATGAGCTGCTTTAATTGCTCTGCAGGCACTATCGTATGTCTTCATGTACCTCTCATAGAACATCCAAGCTAGCCTGCCCTTTTCTACCTACCACAGTTCATTGTTTGCTCTTTATCATGATGGGCTTTAGCAGTGTCCAATAGGAAGCTGCAGAAGGTTTGCAGCTCCCTGTTGGACACCGATTTGAGATTTGTAGTGCTTTTGTGAAGTCAACAAAAAATATATGCACACATTTAAAGCGGAGTTCCACCTCAAAAAATTTTTTTTTTAAGCCAGCAGCTACAAATACTGCAGCTGCTGACTTTTAAAAAATGGACACTTACCTGTCCAGCACGCCCGCAATGTCAACAGCCAAGGCCGAGTAATTGCTTGTCTCTCAGCTTCCCCCGCCGCCATCCTCAGTGAGGGATTTAGGAAGTGAAGCATTGCGGCTTCACTGCCCGGTTCCCTACTGTGCATGCGCTAGCGGCGCGGCCAGGGCCGGTGCAAAGATTTTTGCCAACTCAGGCGAAGGTGCATTTTGGCACCCCCCCCCAGCACGCACGCATAGCGCCGCAAAAATGTCAGTAAAGTGCCGCTAAAATAGCGGTGCTTTACTGCCGACGGCGCAATGCCCCAGTGTGCTGCTGCGCTGCCTGGCTTTGGGGTTGCCCCAATTGCAAGTCCCCTCTCTGTCTTGTCCTCCACAGAAACCTCATCTCATTTTACATTACACAGCACCCTGCACCTCTAGACCCCTTTTACATTACACAGCACCGCACCTCTGGACCCCTTTTACATTACACAGCACCGCACCTCTGGACCCCTTTTACATTACACAGCACGGCACCTCTGGACCCCTTTTGCAGGGAATCTCTTTTTTTTCTAGGCTCGTTTGTGCGCGATTGGTGGGCGGCGGAGTGGGAGGCGCTGTGCCTCTGTGGTGATTGGCCGTATGGGAAATGTGCAGCGTATCGTATTTACGCTGCGCCGCCGTAAGTTTGAGAGGCAAGTGCTGTATTCACAAAGCACTTGCCTCCTAACTTACGGCGGCGTAGCGTAAATGGGGCCGGCGTAAGCGTGCGTCATTCAAATGATGATGAGGGGAGCGTGTTTTATTTAAATTAAGGTTGACCCCGCGTATTTTACGCATGCGCCGTTCGTGAAAGAATCCCAGTGCGCATGCTCGAAATTCCGACACAAATCGTCATTGCTTTCGACGTGAACGTAAATTACGTCCAGCCCTATTCGCGAACGACTTACGCAAACGGCGTAACAAATTCAAATTTCGAAGCGGGAACGACGTCCATACTTAACATTGGCTGCGCCACCTAATAGCAGGAGCAACCTTACATCGAAAAAGCCTAACATAAACGACGTAGATAAATTGCGCCGGGCTTACGTACGTTTGGTAATCGGCGTATCTAGGTAATTTGCATATTCTACGCTGAAAACAACGGAAGCGCCCCTAGCGGCCAGCGTAATATTGCAGACAATTATACGCCGCGGAGGAAGCCTATTTTTCCGACGTACCTTGGAGAATCGGCGTAAAGATACGCCAGCGCAGATTTGAAATTCTGGAGATACGCCGCCGTAAATGCTACCTGAATCTAGCCCAATGGTTCAGTGGGAAGGATTTTACCATCATCACTGACTGTAATGATTGGGGAATAGAGTGATTTTCTTTCCTGCAACCCATGGTTTCAGTAAGTTAAATTGTTCAGTCTATGGCCTGCTTTACATGCATTCCAGTTCAAGGTATTGTCCAATGTTTGTCACTTTTCTTGGAAATCTGCTTTGCTCTAGAAAATTTCTCAAGGACTGATCAAAGCATTGCTATAAATACGCTTCTGTAAACTCGGTAAGGAAACACAATAAGCTGTAATGCCTTGCTGCACATCTTTGGCTTTGACCATCAACTATTTGAAAGTGTCTCTGTGGCTACATACAGTATTGACTTATTGATTTCTGTGACTTTCCAAGGCAGGCTTTCTTCTTAATTGAGTCGACTTCTCCTGAGTGATCCCAAAGCGCAGAGCAGTTTGCTATTAATACATTTATAAGGGTCCAAAGGACATTAAGAGGTGCTTGCTTACTATAGAAAGCTTGATTTTGTACTCTGTACAAATTGCTTTGTGTATTTTTAGTTTATCTCTGTATGGCCCCGTACACACGACAGAGGAACTCGACGTGCTTGGCACGTCGAGTTCCTCGTCGAGTTTTGGGATGAAGCCGCCGAGGAGCTCGGCGGGCCGGCTTCTCCCATAGAAGAACGAGGACAACGAGAAAATAGAGAACATGTTCTCTATTTTCTCGTCGAGTTCCTCGGCGGCTCCATCGAGCCAAAACTGTACAGACGACAGAGATTCTCGGCAGAATCCGGGTTTTGACCGAGTTTCTCGGCGAATTCTGCCGAGAATCTCTGTCGTGTGTACGAGGCCTGAGTTTCCATATAATGTCCCAGTCGAGCAATTGTTTTAGAACAGAGAGGCTAGAACCTCTGCTTGTTTTTTTGGGGACAGAGACAGCAATAAAAACTCTACATAGATTATAAAATCTTGTTTACATGAACGGTTTTCCCGTCTGGAAAACTGCCATGAGAGCTTTTGGGCGGGAAAACCGGCAGTGTGTGTGCTCCATCGCAGTTTTCCTGTCGGGAAAACCTCTCGTGTGTAGGGGGAAAAACTTACCAAGCAGGTTCTCGGTTTTCCCCTCGGGATTCCCGACTGACTTTTTACCGCCGGGAATCCCGTACGTGTGTACTAGGCACTACACTTCTCTGCTTTATCCAGCCCATTTAAACACGTTGGGTAGATTTTGACTTTTCTAGCTGTGATTGATTTAAATGTATTGTTATTGTGTTGATACTTTTACTAACTCAGTTAATGTCCCAGTTTCCATGTACTTTTTTTTATCTACAGCCAGTAGGATGTGATGGGAAGCTATATTCAGCCAGATCATTGGATAGATGTGGCGTTTGTGGAGGGGACGGAAGTACATGTTACAGGGTCTCAGGAAGCTTCAGAAAATGTGTTTTGGGTAAGTTACCTAACAATTGACAATGTATTACGTAGTCATAGATGTGTGATATTGGACGTAGTGTGGTATTGGACGTAGACATAAAGGGCCAGATTCTCAGAAGAGATACGACGGTGTATCTCAGGAAACACCGTCGAATCTCTTTGGTATCTATGCGTATGATTCCTAGAATCATTTTCGCATAGATACGGCGTAGATCCGACAGGTGTAAGTCACCGATTCCCAAACGAATTTGCGCCGCATCGTCGTCGTTTACGTAAGCGTAAGGTTACCCCTGCTATATGAGGGGTAACCTTACACCAGTCCGCCGTATGCCATGTTAAGTATGGCGTCGGGTCAGCGTCGTCTTTTTCCATCGGTTACGTCGTTTTACTAACTCGTTCGCGAATACGACGTTTTCCGTCGTGAGCTGGAGCATGCGCACTGGGCTATTTTTCCGCCCGGCGCATGCGCAGTTCGATCGGCGCGGGGGCGTGCTTAATTTGAATACAAGCCACCCCCTTTGAATTACGCGGCCATACGCCGGGCCATTTACACTACGCCGCCGCAAATTACGGAGCAAGTGCTTGGAGAATACGGCATTTGCTACAGTAAGTTGCGGTGGCGTGGTGTAAATGGCTTACACTACGCCGCCGCTGATTCTATGAGAATCTGGCCCGATGTGATTGGCACACACACTAGATGTGAGCTGTGATTGCTAACCTCTTTCTGAAAGTATAGTTCAGATAAAAAATATGTATATGGCTTGCACTCTTGGGCTAGTTGCTGGAGGAGTAGGGGGGAAGTTACTGTGATAAACAAGTTCTAGGGGCATTTAGGATTGTGCAGGACCTTAGGTATTTGGGAAGTCCATTGGCTGTGTAGTGATCTAGTGCATTTAGACAAATACATACATTTATTATAAAATCATAAATCATGCTCACAGATACTTCAGAAGTATATCACCCGTCAGAGGCTGCAGAAACATGGTGAAATCAGGCAACCCTCCATGACCCACAACAGGGCTGCATCAGTAATCTAGATATTGTAAATTGAAATGTTGTTGATCAATTTGTACTGAATGGTGGTGGACCCATCGAGTGGTAGAGGGTGACTGCGGCACCTACCTAGCTCCAAGCAACACTTTTGGGTTGTGAAAGTGCTATAGTTTCGTTCAGGGGTGCCCAACCTTTTGAAGAGCGAGGGCCACTTAAGTGACTTAGTAATCAGCCGCGGGCCACAATGAGCGGAGTGGGCAGATGACAAGTCTGCATATGCAAAGCGGACACAGAAATCTCCTGCTCCATAAAGGTGAATGTAGGGTTCACTTGGGTCGGACCGATCGGGTGAAAGGGGCCTTGGGCTGCTGTTTACCCACACCATGGGTGCAGTGCAGTGCACCTGTGGCTTTCCTGCGGGTTAGCTGTACTGTGCCATAGAATTCTTTGATACACTTTCAGAAAGGGCACCAAACCTGCAGGTACAACAAGAAGTCTATGGCTCAGTGACGGTAAGCTGCAAATGACCCTGCGAAACACCTGCGGATCAGTTTGTAAGCAGCCCAGTAACCACTGCAGAACAGATATGTTCATATATAAACTGTAATTTTAGAAATAAACGTACCTTTAATAACAGTCTTCCATTCAGGTATTGCCGGCTGTTGCTGTCCCAGGCGGAGTGCATTTGATCTCACTTTACCTATGACAGGCGTCTGTGCTATACAGCTATGCGACTTTGCTCCACAGACGCTTGCTTCCTCTATCGCTGACTTCATTCACAACACTGATGCTCTGGCATGGCGGGTAGGCAATCTGGGTGTGCCAACCCGTCATCCCAGAGCAGGAGGTCGTGGGCCACATCAGAGGGCTCCGCAGGCCACATGTGGCCCCCCGGGCCACTGGTTGGCCACCCCTGGTTTAGTTCATAACAGGAATAATCTATGATTAAAAGAAGTGAGAAAGTGCGCTTACCAATAACAAAATAAAAATAGAAGCAGCTGACTCAAAAATGTTATACAAACATACAAATCATGAACAAACGGTGGAGTAGCGCTACTCCACCGTTTGTTCTTGTTAATAATCTATGATTACATTTTATCAAAAGGAATAATCTTAAAGTTTGTTTTTTTGTGATGCGATGATGCCACCATTGATTTTCTAAATTCGGCCGACAAAATATTCATGTTGCCGGGAATATTCGTTTCTCTCCGGGAATATTCTTTTCTCTCCGTGATTATTCTTTTCTTGCACATGCGCGTTTTTTTTCTATTACATTTCTCGCACGATTCTCCCATCATTAATCAGAAAATCGTTCGTTTTTCAAAAAAAATTCAACATGTCGGATTGTTGCTGCAGCCAACTAACGGTGCGAAATTCGTACGAAAATTCTTTGATACGATTTTCTAAAGAAAATTCTTTCGAAATTCGAACCGTGGATAGCCGCCTTTAGGCGGCGCGTACACATGATCGGATATTCCAATAACAATTGTCCGATGGATGTGTTTTGTCAGATAATCCGACCATCTGTACGCCCCATTGGACAATTGTTGTCGGAATTTCCGACAACAAATGTTGGATGGTCATGCTCTCAAATTGTACGACAACAAATGTGTTTCGTCAGATTATCCGATCGTGTGTACACAAATCCTTTGGACTAAAATCCAAAGTACAAACACGCATGCTCCGAACCAATGCTAACCATCAGAAAACATTAGCAGAAGTTGCCTAAAGGGTGGCGCTAAAGAGCAGAAAAAACACGTAGTTTCGTGAATGTTGTTTGTAGTTTCTGCCGTCTGTATGCAGAACAAGTTCTTGGCCAACGCCCTTCGGACAATACTCCACGGATTTGACCGATGGAAATCCGATCTTGTGTATGAGGCTTAAGTTTGCATCCCTGAATATACAGTATATTCATATACTCTATCTATCTATCTATCTATCTTTTTTTTTAGGACAAAAAAAGAAATACTAAAAAGGGTAGTAGAGCGAGAACCAGGAGTTTTTTTAATATATATTTCTACCTGTCATCGTGCGTTGTTTTAATCATAAATGTTCACATGATGTTTTTTTGTTATTTGCCTTATGATATGCCCATACTGGTAATCAAAAGGGATGAATTTCCCAGAAGGGTTATCATTAGAGTTTTGTGTAATAAGTGTGTTTTTAACCTCAAGATCTCAGGTCCCAGGCCAATAGGGTGAGAGTACACTCAGGAGGGTGTGATGGCACAGAGTTTCTTTGGTGATGGTTTACATGGTGGAGCACTTTGAATTTAGAATGCATTGTTTCAGGTGGAGTCAAGTGTGGCTTGGTATTGAGTAGTGATGCACCGGAATTTAGGCCGCCAAAATCTATCGGCGGGAAATAGGGTTTTCAAAATAAGTGCCAATAATAGCTGCCGAAACCGCCTGTGATTTTTCAGTGATTTTGCCACAATTTTGCTGCAATTTTGCCACAATTTTGCTGCAACTTTACCTTGCTTATGGTGTGTTTTTCATAGATCGTGTGACTCAAAAAATGCATAAACAATTGAAAATGTTGTATGCGTTCTTGCTGCGTTTTTAATGCATTTTAGTGGGGAGGTGTGTTTTTGGTATGGTTTGCAAAATATGCATTAACATTGCAGCAAGCAGGATTTTTAACACCACCAAGTGGTGCTGATAATGGCTGACAATAAATTCATATTGATTTAAATTCATGATATTAATTAAAAAGTCCAATATAATACAATTATTTATAAAAAAAATATATATTTTTTTAAAATGTCAATTTCAATTTCGGCCAAGTGCATCCTGAATTTTTGGTTTTTGGTTTCGGCACCAAAATCTTCATTTAGGTGCTCCACTAGTATTGATATATACATTTCAATACATCTGTACAGAAAGCACTATGGGCCAGATTCACAGTGGAGATACGACGGAGTATCTCAGATACTCCGTCGTATCTCTGAGTATCTATGCGACGGATTCATAGAATCAGTTACGCATAGATAGCCCTAAGATCCGACAGGTGTAATTGTTTTACACTGTCGGATCTTAGGATGCAGTACCGCGGCCGCCGCTGGGGGGAGTTTGCGTCGTAAACCAGCGTCGGGTATGCAAATTAGGAGTTACGGCGATCCACGACGGTTTTTCGCGTTCGCTACGTCACTGCTAGTCTAGTTTCCCGTCGCAAATTTAGTCGTCGTTTTGGGTGCCCTAACTTTACACAGCACACGTATGTGCTGTATAAAGTATGGCCGTCGTTCCCGCGTCGAAATTTAAAAATTCACGTAGTTTGCGTAAGACGTCCGGGAATACGGAAGTACGCTACGCACGTCACCGTTCGAAAAAATGACGTCACTTCGCGCAAAGCACGGCGGGAATTTCGAAACGGAGCATGCGCAGTAGGTCCGGCGCGGGAGCGCGCCTAATTTAAATGGCACACGCCCATTTAAATTACGCGGGCTTAAGCCGGAGGCCGCCAGCGTAGGTTTTCATTGCAAGTGCTTTGTGAATCAGGCACTTGCGATGAAAACTTGCGGCGGTGTAACGTATCTACGATACGTTACGCCGCCGCTAGTCTACGTGAATCTGGCCCTATGATATTATTGTTCATCTTTGAGCATATGATTTTTGGAACCATGGAAGAAGTTGTGAGCATCGATTTGAAGTTATCTTCAATCACATAAAAAAGGATGGTTTTGCACCTCACTAATGGCCCATATACACCATCAGAAAATCACAAGAAAAATAAAGCGATCATACGATAATCGTTAGTACACAGCTTTCAAGAACAGAGTCAGTCAGTCAGTCAGTCAGTCAGTCAGTGTCAGTGGTGGAGTAGGGCGCTCCGGACCTTCAGCTACGAGCCTGCTCTCACCCAGACCTGGCAGTCAGAAGCTAGGCAGGCTCTGCTTACCTTGTGCTGCACGAGGAAAACCAGCAGCTCTCAGGAACCAGGAACCAGCTCCTCTCTCCCCGTGGACTCCCTCTTCTCCGCAGGTAAGACCCTGTCTCTCAGGGCCTGCCATCCTGGGGAACCATTGACGACCGTCCTTCTCAGAACAGCCGTCACACAGGCCCCTCACTGCGGCTCTCTGCCCCGCTCTCTCTCGGCATCGCCGCCCGTACGGCCACCCACGATTGTGGTGGCCCCCAGCCACCCCCCCTGGGTGAATTTTCGGCGCATTTTGGCGTCTTTTACACACCCGCGCCAGCCTAGTCCTTTTCGCGGCCACCACGCCTCAGGAAAGTCCGCGGCTTCAGCCGCGGCCTACCGGCGCGCCGACCATACACCCTGCACACGCCACCAAATAGTGCAGATTTCTTAGGACTACCTCCCCCGCATCCCTAGAGGTCCCCACCATCCCCCTATCAGCAACCAGATCGGCAAAATCAGCCTTTCACCCAGCTGACAGCCCCCCAAGCCTGGGTCCTGTGTTTTGTCTGGCGGCCATCTTGGTACACCCCAGCAACAGTGACACCCCGCATCCCCCCCTCTTCCCCTCCACAATCTAACAGTGTTTGATCCAGGGATTGATCCGATCGCCTTTCAGGGATCAGGAAGGAATTTTTTTCCCTGCCCCAGCACATTGGCCAGCACGGCCAGGGTTTTTTTGCCTTCCTCTGGACCAAAAGCCGAGAGTGAGGATTCAGAGAATCTTCTCTCCATTCTCACGCAACACCTGCACCCCCCTCCCCGGTGACTGGCAACAATGGTTAAAATGCGATACTCTGCAGAAACTATTTGGGGTCTGAGACAATTCGCAACAATATTACCTGCCGTCACCAAAAAGGCCTTAAAAATAGATCAACTTTTGAGATTCGATCGACGATCGACCATCAAAAATTTCAACCATTCAACACAGCTCAAGCACATATCATGTGCTTTGATTAACACTAGATCGGCAGTAAAACACCGATCAGAAATCCACGATTTCTTACTACACAACGATCTAGACTGCCTCTTTATTACAGAAAGTTGGCTTTCAGACGACTGCAACACCATTCTCGGAGAACTGGTGCCAGAAAATTATCGCATCTTAACGGAAAACAGAATAGGGCAAAGGGGAGGAGGCCTGGCGGTGATTCATAAGTCTTATATTGCAATCACTAAGCCGGTCCTTCAAAATCCTCTACCGTTTATGGAAACCCTTACTCTTCAACTTCAAACTAACTCCCAGGAGACTGTGCACATTCTCCTCTGCTATAGGCCACCTGGGCCAAAATCGCAGCTTCTACCATCATTAACGGAGTTCATATCCACTTATACCCTTAACAGCAATCATCTTTTGCTGCTCGGGGATTTCAATCTGTGGGCCAACTCCTCACAGGATCCCATCGCGGATGCCTGCATCGACCACCTGGAAGGGTTAGGACTACAGCAACTTATATGCGGACCCACGCATGCTTCAGGTCACACACTCGACCTAATTTTCAGACAAAATCTGAAAATAAACATTTTGGGTAATGAACCTTTGCCATGGACAGACCACCATGCAATTAGTTTCACAATTTCCAAAATTCCACTAGTTATAAAAGCACCCAAGCCAGTGACAATACACTGGGCTAGATCTCAGAAGAAGCTCCACTCGGAACTCTTCAAATCTACCCTGGGAAACCGAATTGTGGCTATTTCCCCTCAGTTAGCAGCCTCAGATACACTGGATGCCATAAATGCAGCTCTGCTACAGTCAGCAGACTTAGTAGCACCAAAACGCAAAGTCCGCATCCGGGAAAAAAAGTCCAGCTGGTTTAATAACCAGCTGTCCCTAGAGCGCAGAAGGGCGGAAGCCGCCTGGAAAAGAAGCCCTTCAGAAGATCGCCTCACCATCTACAAGGCAATAACAACACAATATCACAAAGAAATCTTCAAAGCCAAGAAACATCATTTTTCTATGGTGATTAACAGCGCCATGAACCGCCCCCGAGAACTCTTCAGGATGGTCACCCAGACCATGAATCCGGGATGTCTTGAAGTCCCCACTTCAGACACCCAAGAGTTCTGTAATGAACTATCGGATTTCTTCATCAACAAAATTGAAAGAATCCAGGTAAGTATTCTGCAAAATAATACTCCCCTCAGCCCCCCCTTCAATCAACTACAAAACACCGACAGAAACCTTCTACAATCAACAAAGTTCATTCTGGAACCAATCTCCGTCAATACCACCAAAAATATCATTGGTGCGTTGCGAAACAGCACAGCACCCAATGTCATCATTCCCACCAAGCTACTGAAGGAATGCGCCGACATCCTGGCGCCTCCCATCACACAGCTTATAAATCAGTCATTTAAGGAAGGCATAGTGCCATCCCTGCTGAAAGAGGGCACAATCCAGCCCATCTTGAAAAAACCTAATTTGGATCCCAAGGACCCAACTCACCGCCGTCCCATAACAGGCCTAAATGTTCTCTCTAAGATAATGGAGAAAGTAGTGGTACAACAGCTGCAACAGCATCTGGATACCCACAACCTACTTGATCCATTTCAATCCGGTTTCCGTCCCGGACACGGGACGGAAACGGCCTTACTCAAAATATGGGACGATGCGCTCGAGGCCGCAGACGAAGGAGAATCCTGTCTCCTGGTTCTGCTGGACCTAAGCGCAGCCTTCGACACAGTAGACCATAAATTGTTACTGAGGCGACTAGCAGAAGTAGCCAGAGTCGCAGAAGGTGATTTACCATGGTTTTCCTCTTTTCTTGGAAACCGATCACAAACAGTGAAACTAGGATCTTTCACGTCGGAAAAACGCACGGTGCCATGTGGGGTCCCCCAAGGATCCCCCCTATCACCGGTGCTGTTCAACATCTATCTTCGTCCTCTTTTTGATATTATCAGTAGCCAAGAACTACTCTATCACTCTTATGCAGACGACACGCAACTGTATTTTCGTATCTGCAACAAAAAGGATCATCATCTCAGATTAGAGAAATGTCTCTCTTCAATAGAAAACTGGATGACTAAGAGTTATCT
Organism: Rana temporaria; assembly: GCF_905171775.1. Taxonomy (NCBI): domain Eukaryota; kingdom Metazoa; phylum Chordata; class Amphibia; order Anura; family Ranidae; genus Rana; species Rana temporaria. Next base: position 156,800,085 of record NC_053495.1, on the reverse strand, counting down.
TAAACTCAACAGTTCTAAAACAGAACTTTTTATGTTTCACGCCAGTCGGAAGAGTCAACTGGCAACAAACTGGATACCACCGCCCATTCTGGGACAAATCATCTCCCCTCGCTCCAAAGTCAAAAGTCTAGGAGTCACTTTTGACACCTTCATGACAATGGACGCACAAATAGGGTCAGTAGTCAGCGGGTCGCACCATTTGATGCGCCTACTACGCAGACTTATTCCATTTATCCCCAAAGAAGACGTAGCAGTCGTGGTGGGAACAATTGTGAATTCCAGACTGGACTATGCAAATGCCCTTTACCTCGGGCTCCCTAAGTACCAAATCGCTCGTCTACAAGTCGTACAGAATACGGCCGCAAGACTTGTGACTGGGAAAAAATCATGGGAATCAATCTCACCTTCACTGAGATCCCTTCACTGGTTGCCAGTGAAAGACAGAATTGCATTCAAAGCACTCTGCCTGACACATAAGTGCATCCATGGGAAGGCTCCGCGATATCTTTGCGACAAGATCAAACCTCACAATTCCAACCGCATTCTGCGATCCACCGACCAAAATCTGGTCAAGGTTCCAAAAACCAAATACAAGTCCAAAGGAGAAAGAAGGTTTGCTTTTCAAGGTCCCAGGCTATGGAATGCTTTACCAACCAGCACTCGGTTGGAGGAAAACCACCTGTCTTTCAGAAAGCAGATCAAAACTCTGCTCTTCTGATGTCTTGAGACACGAACAACTAGCGCCCAGAGGCGATTCAGTTCGCATGTGCCGCGCTATATAAGTTTTTCATTCATTCATTCAGATCACGACAGTTCATCTGATATTATCCCATAGGACAAACATAAAAAAAATTCTCGTACAATTTTTGTTTAATCAGTACAGTTGTTTAATTCTGTTGTACGAGAATTCTCGTCACTTTAGTAAACTCTTCATTTTCGACATGAGACTAGCATGCAAAAAAATTCATCCGATAATCTCATTGTGTGTACTAAGCACATCTGATGCCGCGTACACACGGTCGTTTTTTGTGATGAAATAAAACAATGTTTTTCATCATCATAAAAAACGACGTTGCCCACACACCATCGTTTTCTGAAAATGCTCTAGCAAAGCGCGGTTACGTACAACACGTACGACGGCACTCTGTTCCATTCAAGCTCCCGTCTCATAACTTGCTTCTGAGCATGCGCGGGTTTAAAACGTCGTTTTAGCCCACACACGATCATTTTTTATGACACAAAAAACGACATTTTGAAAAACAACATAAAAAATTGAAGCATGTTCGAATTTTTTTTGGGTCGTTTTTTAGAAGACAAAAAACGATGTGAAGCCCACACACGATCATTTTAAATGACGTTTTTAAAAACGTTGTTTTATTTCATCACAAAAAACGACCGTGTGTACGCGGCATGATACTCGGCAGGAGCATTGTATGCAAGCTGGAGTTTTATCTGAACATTTTGACGAAGCTGTGAATGGAAGATTTTGCTGAACAATTGGATTTATAGTGATATGAGAGACACTTTTACGAGGGATTGGACTGCATAATATTGTAATTTATGCTTTCAGTTTTGGGGGAAGTATTCATTTCATTTGTTGTATGGTAGAGTTTTTGGACACTAAAATAGGTGTGGGGAGGGTGGGGGTGAGGAGGGGGTCCTGTGTAAGTTCACCTTACAGATTTTTCTGTAAAGGTGAACTTGCCCTTTAAGTTAGTCGGCTAGACCGTGGTTAAAGTGTTGCTAAACCCAGTAATATGAAAATAGTTCATCTGACCCCCCCACAGTTCCCACAGTTTATAAATCTTCTCTTTACATTAAAATACTGTCACCATATACATTTATGACTGATCTGTATACCATGGTCAGGTGATAAACTGGAGGGTCTGCCTGAGTGCTGTGTATTCAGGTAGGAGGAGATTTCCACTACAACCTGTGTCCTCATGCTGTTATGGAAGGTGGATCATCCATCAATCAAGATGTGACATCCCACCCACTGTGTTCTTTTTTAGCTACTGGTCATGGAGGAGGAGGGAGGGACTGGGCTGTCATTTGGGATCTTTATACACGCCCACATGTGTGATGTCAATATCATGTGACCTGAAAAGCTCAGCTCAACAAAGAAATATTCTCTTCAGCAATAGAGACCAAACTGAGCATGTGCAGGCGGACCACTTTGATTCTGTCTTATTTGGACTTGCCTGGAGAGTCCCTGCAGGAGGGGGAGGATCTGTACATACAGGATCAAAGAGCCTTTTTTACAAATACAAAAGATTAATCACTTAAAGCGGGGTTCCAACCACAATTAGCATTTTTTTAAATGTATGTCCTTTCATCATACGTTTTAATAATATAAATCTGGTCACTTACTATTTTACAATCTGCCGCCGCTCCGCATAGTTATTCAAAAAACATAATTTATAAAACTATGTCCACACCGTTGTCATTTTGCATGTGGGCATTGTGAAGCCCACAAGCACTTACTTCCTGGAAGTCTTGGATGGGGAGTTATAATGAGGTAGCGCACTGCATCCTGGGAAATGATGACACACATTTCCCAGGAGCATTAGCGTGCTGAGGAGCCGAGGGAGATGACGCCAGAATCCTAGGTGAATCCGAAGGCATATTTCGTGGGACAGCATAGCAACAGGCATTTCCAGGTTTCCAGTTCCAAAACAAGTTATCATAGTGATCCCATAACCTAGAAGTGTTGCTTGGTGCTACATGGGCACCCCAGTCACCCTTCACCTCTTGGTGGGTTCACTGCCATTCAGCACATAGCAATCCAGGACACAATTCTTGGCTAATGCCTCGTACACACGACCAGTTTTCCCGTCATGACGGCTTTTGGCCAGGAAAACTGTCCATGTGTATGCTCCATGGCAGTTTTCCCGACAGGGAAACCACCGGGAATCCCGGCGGGAAAAATGAGAACATGTTTTCCTATGGGAAACACTGCGGTGGAGCATACACACGGCCAGGTTTCCTGGCTAAAGCTCTCATGGCAGTTTTCCTGCCAGGAAAACCAGCCGTGTGTAGGGGAAAAAAAGCTGCCGAGCCGGTTCTCGACTTTTCCCTCTGGTTTTACCGCCGGGAAGGGGTGCCTCATGTCCCCTTGTTGCAGGTTCTGATGGATGATATACTTCTCTAGCATTTGTGAGTGCAATTTACGCTTTATAATAAATGGATGTATCTGTTTTAATGCACTGGATCACTGTGGCCTTTTCTTTCTCTTTATCTTCGAAAATTATAACTGTCTGTCTTCTGCTTTCGCACTTTCGGAGTCACACCAAACACATGTATACAGATCGGTTTTGACATCCCTTGAGGTATACTCATTCCGGGTCAATGATTCAGACAGTATTGAAGCCAATGTATCAGTATGAAGTCCAGGCAACTCACATTTTTACAAGAAGATCAGAAATGACAAACCCACATTTTTCATATGGCGGGTTTCCTTTATAGGTCTCTCCCTCAAAGACAAGTAAATAAAGTACAACACAAAAGATCTTTCCCTTCCATGACAGAAATAATAAATACATACAATTATCAGTTCTATACTTGGGAATTCTTTACATATCCCAGCATCCTGACATATCCCCAGTCTGCCTATTTATAATGACCCTGTCACGGTGGCAAGTATCAATGCCTTCACTTAGCAAAATTATTTTCTTTATTATTCATCATGTATAAATAGAGAGAATATTTTATCTTTTGACCTCTCCCTGATCCCTGGGCTTTTATGATCATAGAATGGCTGAACTTTTTCCACATTCTTCTTTAGTGGACATTTCTAGTTTAGATATTCAAGGACGGGTTCACACTAGGGTAACCACATTTCAAAACTGCCATTCAGGGACACACCCCCTCTCTCACCTTCCCCCAAAAAAAGATGAGGGGGGGGGGGCAGGGGGAAATGTAGTCATTTATTTGTTATTTGTTAGGTGAATGTGCCACTTACCACCAGATGCAGCGCCGCTTGCCACCCATAGCCTGCCACTAGATGCAGTGCCGCTTGCCACCCATAGCCTGCCACTAGATGCAGTGCCGCTTGCCACTCATAGCCTGCCACTAGATGCAGTGCCGCTTGCCACCCATAGCCTGCCACTAGATGCAGTGCCGCTTGCCACCCATAGCCTGCCACTAGATGCAGTGCTGCTGTCACTCCCTCTGCATGAGCCACATGCGTAGAAGGAAAGGAGTGGCATCACTATCTGGAGAGTGAAGATCACACCAGTCCCTGCTGCTTGCCGCTGGCTGCCGGAGAAGGAGGAGGTGCCGAGGTGTGTGGGGACAGCAGTGATGCACTAGGCAGATAGTGATGCCACTCCTTTCCTTCTACGCATGTGGCTCATGCAGAGGGAGTGACAGCAGCACTGCATCTGGTGGTAGGCTATGGGTGGCAAGTGGCACTGCATCTAGTGGCAGGCTATGTGTGGCAAGCGGCACTGCATCTAGTGGCAGGCTATGGGTGGCAAGCGGCACTGCATCTAGTGGCAGGCTATGGGTGGCAAGCGGCACTGCATCTAGTGGCAGGCTATGGGTGGCAAGCGGCGCTGCATCTGGTGGCAAGTGGCACATTCACCTGACAAATAACCCGCTGCCAAATTCCCCATCAACCCCGAGACTACATTTCCCACTGCCCCCCCCCCCCTCATCTTTTTTTGGGGGAAGGTGAGAGAGGGGGTGTGTCCCTGAATGGCAGTTTTGAAATGTGGTTACCCTAGTGTGAACCCTCGCTCCCGGTCTCACTATCTGAGAGTAAATTGTCACTGATTGCAAGATGCCAGGCAGCACTGGCCCTAGCAACCAGTTCCAGAAATGTAGTTATTAGTTAGTAGGGGGTGGCTGTGTCCTCTATTTTATTCCGGGACATTGTATTGTCCCAGAATGAAGGTGCCCGGGACCCAGGACAGACATGTCAATTGCAGGACAGTCCCGGGCAATCCGGGACATGTGGGCACCCTAGTTCACACCTAATGCTGATTTGGCTCCCAGCAGGGGTCCTGTGTGGCCTGGTTCACAGTTTCAGGTCTGATTTCAGCCCGAATTTTGTTCTGAAGTCAGACCTAAAAAGGGACCAAAAGACGCACAGAAATCCTTGCACCGTTCTTCACCCCTCTTCCTTCCGGGGCCGCGAATTCCGGCTCTGTGACTGCCTTCAATCACAGCATGACCCCAGCTTAAAACTGCACATAGTGCCCTTTCAAGACGGCGCATGCGCAGTAGAAGTCATCGTTCGGGGACATTGCAAAAATCTCCTAGACCATGTAGGTAAAGGAGATATTTCAAGCAACTACAGATAAGCCTTAATCTAGGTTTACCGGTTTACAACCACTTTAACTGCCTGTAAAAATGAAAAATTGATTTTATGTTGCTAAAGTGTTTTGAACTCCAAAAACAAAAATTTAATAATATATTGCGGCTTACTGGTTCCTACATTTTTATTTAACCTGGTGATCCTGCAAGTTCAACATCTCCTGTGATAACGCTCACTGTACTGTGTATATGGAGCAGCATGGTCACCCTAGGACAGGAAGTGTTTTAGTACTACAGCACTCCTCCACCTCCCCTAATCACCATAACATAAGGGGAATAATGTGGTCCACAGAGAGAACTGGGAACGATGCTAATTGATTAAATCCTTTAGGATTTTTTATACTTTAGGATCCATTCCTTTACCTACTAGCCAGGGGTCAAGTCCTGGGGAAAAAAGTGTGGGAACTCCCATCCAAGATCCACTCCCCCACCAAAAAAAAAAAAAAATGATACGCTCATATGCATAATTACTAAACCACATGTTTTTTTTTTTTTTAAAAAGAAGCAAGTTCTTTCTAAATCCCGCGATAACTTGCGGCAGACCTCCACAATGTCTCCTGGGAACAATGACAAAAGCTCCCAGGAGACATTGTGGCATCGAGGAAGTGACGGAATACCCACACACTACCTGATGAATCCATATACAGGAAGCGGCCTGTAACATAAAAGATTACTAAGGTTCACCTGCCCCTGACAGTGACTCGAGCTGGGCATCGCCGCTTAGTGAAGGATTGGCTCGGGCGGCTCGGCTGCTCTAGTCCTGCAAAGGGAACTGAGTTCCTGCTGTGAAAAAAGTGCAGGAACTCCGTTCCCACGCATTCCCGCAGGACTTGAGCCCTGCTACTAGCACAATATATCCTGTGCCACTGACAATCCTAAATCTGTGGATGCACCCCCATGCTTAACAGTTGCAATGTTTTTTTCCTCAATCACGTGTTCTTTTTCCCAGATGTATCTTTAGTAATTGTAGCCAGATTTCGTATTTTGTTTCATCCGATTGCAGCACTTTGTTCAAAAATGCCCCTAGTTTATCTATAGGTCTCATGTTTCAGATGGAGACGTTGGGGGGGTTTTCTTTTGATGACTGTTCTGTTTAGTTAGATTTTTTCAAGCAAGGCTGCAAAGTAGACCAGTGTCCCAGTCCACCTGTGACAGCCAAACTTCCTCCAGGCACTTTGCAGAGTTATGGGGTGCTTGGCTTTGTATACATGACCAGTCTACCAACAGTTCTGTTGACGATTTTTCTTGGTCTTCAAGATCATGACTTGGCTTTGCAAAACCTGATCTTTCATTTTAATGGCATTATGATTAGTGGGAACTATACACAGGAAGTGTTTTTTTTTTTATAAAGAAATCTAACAATATCGTGTTATAGCCTTCAATTTTTTTTTTTTTTTTTTTTATAGCCTTCAATTTTTTATCTCACTTGCTTAGAGAAAAAACAGTTGACTTAACACTACAGCTTCGGAGGTTCAAATGATTTAGAGACTTTCATAAGCTTTCAGAATGTGTTTACTTGACTTGGAATAGAGCATAATGGGTTGGTTAGGCTCTGGGGGCCTGATTCTCAAAAGAGATACGCAGACTTAACTGCTGTTCAGCCTGCGTATCCCTGTGCCTAACTTTGGAAACGATTCTCAAAAGGCTTTTTCCAAAGTTAGGCAGAAAATCTGACATGTGTAAGACACTTACACGGTCAGATTTTAGGATGCAGTACCGCATCCGCCACTGGGGGCATTTCTCATTGAAATCCAGCTTTGCGTATGCAAATGAGGACTTAAGCAGATTTTCAAAGCATTTCAGCACTTTGATTTCTGCCTAAGTTCCGAATTTGCCGGCGCAAAATTAGGGCTGGTTTTACAATGTGGAAAGTTAGCCAAACCTTGTAAAGGCCCATTCCAGCGACGGCATTTGGTATGCATTCCTGAGGGAGAACTCCACGGCAATTTTTAAATTCAAAACCGGCATGGGTTCCCCCCCAGGAGCATACCAGGCCCTTAGGTCTGGTATGGGTTGTAAGGAGACCCCCCCACGCCGAAAAATTGACGTAGGGGGTCCCCCTACAATCCATACCAGACCCGTATCCAAAGCACGCTACCCGGCCGGTCAGGAATGGGAGTGGGGACGAGCGAGCGTCCCCCCCCCTCCTGAGCCGTGCCAGGCCGCATGCCCTCAACATGGGGGGGTTGGGTGCTCTGGGGCAGGGGGGCGCACTGCGGGCCCCCCCACCCCAGAGCACCCTGTCCCCATGTTGATGAGGACAGGACCTCTTCCCGACAACCCTTGCCATTGGTTGTCGGGGTATGCGGGCGGAGGCTTATCGGAATCTGGGAGTCCCCTTTAATAAGGGGGCCCCCAGATACCGGCCCCCCACCCTAAGTGAATGGATATGGGGTACATCGTACCCCTATCCATTCACCTGGAGGCAAAAAGTAAAATGTAGTAAACACACAACACAAGGCTTTTTAAAATAATTTATTATTCTGCTCCGGATGCCCCCCCCTGTCTTCGTTATTAGCTCAATTACCAGGGGGGGCTTCTTCTTCCGCTCTCCGGGGGTCTTCCGCTCTCCGGGGGTCTTCTCCGCTCTCCGGGGGGGGCTTCTCCGGACTCCGGGGGGCTTCTTCCATCTTCTCCCCTCTTCCGCTGTTGACTCGGCGAACCCCGGTTCTTCTGCAGCTCTCCGGTGCCTTCTTCTTCAGCGCTGGCTGCCTGCTATGTTTGTGTGTTAGCTCAATTACGAGCAGGCAGCCGGCGCGGTCTTCTGTGACGTCAGGGTCTTCTTTTCTTCTCCCCTCTTCCGATGTTGCCTCGTCGCCTGTTGTCGCTGTAATGATGGAAGCGCGCCTTGCATCCCATTTATATAGGCATCACCGTCCCATCATGCTCCGGCAGGTACCCACGTGGTGGGTGCCTACCCACGTGCACCCACCACGTGGGTACCTACCGGAGCATGATGGGGCGGTGATGCCTATATAAATGTGATGCAAGGCGCGCTTCCATCATTACAGCGACAACAGGCGACGAGGCAACATCGGAAGAGGGGAGAAGACCAGAAGACCCTGACGCCACATAAGACCGCGCCGGCTGCCTGTTTGAAATCGAGCTAACACACAAACATAGCAGGCAGCCAGCGCTGAAGAAGAAGGCACCGGAGAGCTGCAGAAGAACCGGGGTTCGCCGAGTCAACAGCGGAAGAGGGGAGAAGATGGAAGAAGCCCCCCGGAGTCCGGAGAAGCCCCCCCCGGAGAGCGGAGAAGACCCCCGGAGAGCGGAAGACCCCCGGAGAGCGGAAGACCCCCGGAGAGCGGAAGAAGAAGCCCCCCCTGCTAATTGAGCTAATAACGAAGACAGGGGGGGCATCCGGAGCAGAATAATAAATTATTTTAAAAAGCCTTGTGTTGTGTGTTTACTAAATTTTACTTTTTGCCTCCAGGTGAATGGATAGGGGTACGATGTACCCCATATCCATTCACTTAGGGTGGGGGGCCGGTATCTGGGGGCCCCCTTATTAAAGGGGACTCCCAGATTCCGATAAGCCTCCGCCCGCATACCCCGACAACCAATGGCAAGGGTTGTCGGGAAGAGGTCCTGTCCTCATCAACATGGGGACAGGGTGCTCTGGGGTGGGGGGGCCCGCAGTGCGCCCCCCTGCCCCAGAGCACCCAACCCCCCCATGTTGAGGGCATGCGGCCTGGCACGGCTCAGGAGGGGGGGGGACGCTCGCTCGTCCCCACTCCCATTCCTGACCGGCCGGGTAGCGTGCTTTGGATACGGGTCTGGTATGGATTGTAGGGGGACCCCCTACGTCAATTTTTCGGCGTGGGGGGGTCTCCTTACAACCCATACCAGACCTAAGGGCCTGGTATGCTCCTGGGGGGGGAACCCATGCCGATTTTTTCTTTGAAAATTGGCATGGAGTTCTCCCTCTCAGGAATGCATGCTGAGCGACGCTGACATTTTTGTTTAAAATTATTTGTTTTCCCGGCGCGTCTTTTTTTTTCACCCGTCGCAACTTTAGTGTCCCGTCGAAATTCTTAAAGCCGACCGGCGTTAATTACGTTCGCGCGCTGCACGTCGGGAAAATGACGTCACACGCATGCGCAGTACGGCCGGCGCGGGAGCGCGCCTCATTTAAATTTTAAACGCCCCCAGGAGAGGAGGACCGCCTTACGACGGCGGCACTTAAGTTACACAGCGTGTAATTTCTACCTAAGTGCTTTGACGATCAGGCACTTAGGTAGAAATTTTAAGTCAGTGTAACTTAACTGCTGAAATTTAAGTTACGCAGACTTTTTGAGAATTTGGCCCTGGGATCCTACTAAATTAACATCAGTGGGTCTACCCAAATTATGCTCAAACACGATACTTCCTCATGCTTCCTGGTCCAATGAGAGGTTGAGGTTAAGGTCAGTCCTACCAGGGCATGTCAAGCTTTATTCAGGGGCTGAAAGACTGAAGAAGAAGGAAATTAAGCCCATCTCCTGCCAAAAAGCCCATCTCAATCAATTTTTTTTTTCAAGTTTTGGGTAGAATCTGTAAATGTTGTCATGTTTTCAGTAGTGCATTCTTTAGGGAGATTTTTCTTACAAGGTTTGATCAGAGATTTCTCAAGTAGTAAAACAGACTGTAAAAAAAAAAAGCGGAAGGATTGCTAGATTGAGCCCTGGTTCACACTGGGCTGCGGGAGTGAAGCCGTGCGAGTTCAGCTGAACTCGCACGATTTCACTCCCGCCGGCAGTCCCGATTTCGGCCGCGATTTAAGAGACATCTGTGCAGGTTTCTGCACAGATGTCTATGTAAATCGCGGCCCGAAATCGCAAAAAGTAGTACAAGAACTACTTTTTGAAATCGGTGCAGCGCCGCAGATGCGGCGTCGCACCGATTAGGACGGCGCCATTGCCGACAATTGGCGGCATTTGAGATGCGATTTCACATGTGAAATCGCATCTCAAATCGAATGAAATCGCACCCAGTGTGAACCTGGGCTATAGGGGTTGTAAAGGTACAATTTTTTTTTCCTAAATAGCTTCCTTTACCTCAGTGCAGTTCTCCTTCACTTCCCTCATCCTTCCATTTTGCTTTTAAATGTCCTTATTTCTTCTGATAAATCCTCACTTCCTGTTCTTCTGTCTGTAACTCCACACAGTAATGCAAGGCTTTTTCCCTGGTGTGGAGTGTCGTGCTCGCCCCCTCCCTTGGACTACAGGAGAGTCAGGACGCCCACTAACACACAGCTACTTTCTCTATCTGCAACGTAGGGAGTGTCCTGACTTTCCCGTAGTCCAAGGGAGGGGACGAGCACGACACTCCACACCAGGGAGAAAGCCTTGCATTACTGTGTGGAGTTACAGACAGAAGAACAGGAAGTGAGGATTTCTCAGAAGAAATAAGGACATTTAAAAGCAAAATGGAAGGATGAGGTAAGTGAAGGAGGACTGCACTAAGGTAAAGGAAGCTATTTAGGGGGAAAAAATTGTACTTTTACAACCCCTTTAAAGTGGAGTTCCACCCATAAATATAACATTACATCAGTAGTTTTAAAAAAATGTCATTAGTCCTTTACGAAATTTTTTTTTTTTTTTAGATGCCTTCAAAGTGTTGTTGCTAGGCAGAATAGTTAATCTTCCCACTTCCTGCACCTAGGTGCTTAATGCTTCCTAACCTACACCGCACAGACTCCTGGGAATGTAGTGGGTGTAACTTTCCAGGAGTCTGTGCACTCCCCAGTCTCAAAGAATCATGTGACTTGGACAGCACAGGTGCTGAAACCTGATCTGACACTGCTTGTGCAGCACTGAGCATGTGCGAGATCTGCAAGGCTGAAATCCAGGAAGTCATACAGTCTGGCTTCATGATGCCCACACTTAAGATGGCCCCAGTCAATTTCTATTTTATAAAGTGTCTAAATGCTGTAACAACCTAACAAAACGGACCTTAGTTTACAGACTAACTTTACTAGAATACATTAAGCTTGTGTATTACAGGGGTATTTATATTTAAAAAGTGAAATTGTGGCCGTAACTCCGCTTTAACTTCTCTATAGACAGCCTGCCCATACATGGATTGAAACTCAGCCAAGTCCCTGCCAACATTCGATCTATGTATGGCTGACTTTGAGATTATTTTAACTTTTACATTTTTTATTGTTGTTTGCATATGTAAAATACAAAAAATAGTGCGCCAAGTTACATAGACTTAACATAGTACATACACAAGCATACATTTTACCCCTCCCCCTATCTTTGTGTCATTATATTTAAGTGAAAAAAGCCTCATAAATTCCAAATTATCTTCCCATATGTCCACCATCCCCCCCCCCCCCCCGCCCCTCCAACCCTCACCCACCCATCCTCCCTCCCATCACACCTTGAGCCGGTTTTTTAGGTTAATTTGCTTCATTAAATTAATTCTCTCCATAAAGGGGTGTCCAATAGCGGGTTAAGGTATTTATTAAATTTAAAAGACTTCCTCTTCTTATATAGAGCATCCCGTTATATCTAGCCAAGGTTTCCACATCCTCACAAATTTTCTATAGTTGCCCTGTTTAGTGAGTGTCACTCTCTCGCTCCAGATCATTGTGTTGGTAGTTTCAACCCAAGATTTGACAGTGGGTGGAGTCTGGGCCTGCCACCTCCACGCAATTAGCTTCCTTGCCTGGAAGAGGCATCTCAACACCACCTCAAGGGCTCCGCTTTAACTTCTCTATAGACAGCCTGCCCATACATGGATTGAAACTCAGCCAAGTCCCTGCCAACATTCGATCTATGTATGGCTGACTTTAGAGAGTGTGAATATCCCCAGCAGGGACACAGACAGCAATACAAATGTGACAGAGATTCTAACTCCTCACTACTCTCTCCAAAACTATAAAAAAAATGTTTTGGCTTTAGATGCTCCCTTGCACTTAACATTTTCATTTGAAGCCTCCGAAGTTTTGTCTTCAGATCCGTGTGCTGTAAAATATAGGGTATTTCCTGATCCTTTTGGTTATTGGCAACACATGGCTGATGGGGTGGAGCAGTTTAACATGAAAATGCTTCTTAAAGGCAATCCCAGACAGCATGTAAAAGTCAGATGGTTTTAACAAGCTTGCTGACCTCTTGTGCATGATTTGTACAGAAGCTTATTGCTCAAGCTCCTTACTTAATTTTGCTTAGTCACTTTGCTCCATTGAATAACCTGTTTTGATGATTGTCTAAATCAGGGGTCTCCAAACTTTCTAAACAAAGGGCCGGTTCACCGTCTTTCAGAATTTAGGAGGGCCGTATCGTGGCCAGTGGGAGTGGAAATTTTTCTTGCATTAGTAGGAGTAAACATCACCACATTTGGTATTAGGTTAGGAGGAATAGTGGCCTATCTTTGGTATCATAGGGAGTAATTGTGCTCCATTATTGGTGACCGTAGAAGAAATGGTGCCCCATTGTTGGTGTTAGAGGTCAGAATAGTGTCTCATATCAGTGGGAGGATTAGTGCCCCAAGGGCCGGATAAAGGCAAGGAAAGGGCCGCATCAGCCCCCCCCCACCCCCCCCCCCGGGCCGCAGTTTGGAGACCACTGGTCTAAATGATGCATGAAATCCCAAGTGTGTTCAAGGATCATAAAAACACTACAGACACCATATTTTGAATCTCTTTGTTCCTTCATGAAAGATCAGAAGATCATTCGACATGCACATCAATGTTCAGAGCATGCAGTGTGACTTCACCCATGGCAGGGAAGCCTTAACATTTCCAGTTTCACGACTTCCAGTTGTGTGCAGATAGTCTGTTTGAGATGTCCTCTGCAACCTGTTTTCTCTGCTGGTGGCTATGACTGCTGTAGTGAAAACTAAAAACCTTAATTTTTATTTCACCCAAAGATTTTTGTATGGTTGGAACCAAGAATACATTCACAAATTCTGACATTGCTACAGTGTAGAGAATGCTGTGATTTACTGTTTTGAGTGTGGGGTGGTCCAACGCTGTTTTCTGGCCTAGATTAACAAGGCCCAGGCCTAGGGCAGCACTTTGCGGTGGGGCAGCACAGAAAGAGTCCCCACCGGCTAGTGCTATTAGTGTAGCGCCAGTCTTATGGGGCGGTGCTTCTAATTTTGTCCTATCATCCTGGACCACAAACCTTCCTCACTGTGCTATGTATTTTCTGCAGCACCATTGGCATGGTTATATCTTATTAGTCCTCTCCATAAAATTATCAGAAATTTGTGCCTAAAGTAGAACAATAGGCAACACTTTTTTTTCATTTTGGATAGAGTAAGGTAAGGTTATAGCCCCGGTCAGTTTATTTTTTTCCATCCCTGTCCCATTGCAGAGATTTCCCTTCACATCCTGCCCATAGCCAAACAGGAAGTGAGAGGAAATCTATGCAAATTAAGGGACTCCATTGCCCCCCCCCCAGGCTCTCAGAACTAGTGTCCCCACTCAAAGTTTTCAGGGCAGGTCTTAAACAGCAAGGGGTGCGGCCTTGACAGGAATGAGTTGGTCATATTTAAATTAGGGGGTGCACGAGTTCAGCCAGGCCTAGGGCAACACAAAACCTAAATACACTACTGGGGTGGTAAGCCTTTTTCAACCAGATGCCCAGACACCCTGGGGTGTCTTAAGGTTTTTTCAGGGGTGCCTTGGCAAACTGCCTAGAAATTGCCCACAAATTGTATACAAGTCAGCGGGTATATCAAGCCTGCTTTTTGGTTACACAAAGTCACAGGTTTTCATTGTGCTTCTAGCTGCCGGCATCCAAACAACCATTGGTGTCATTGGTTGATAAGGAGGACAATGGGTGCCTCCACAGATTCCTTTTTTGACCTTCCCCTGCCCCTCTCCATCAGCACTGGGGTAACATTAGCTGAGTGAGCGAGATTTTTTTTTTTTTAAAAACACTGGTGCAGACTGTGTCTGTGGATTGAACCCTACATTTTGGAGTCATATTGTCACCCCGTAAGGTTGTGTTTTGGTCATAGGCTGCTCAAATCCACGGAGGGGCCATTCTGGGAGATGGTCCATTAACAGAAAATCACCAGTTTGCGGATGGTGAGAAGTGCCCTGTGACAGACCCAACCAGGACAGGGGCTTTTGTAGGGGACTTCAGGCTAGCCTTTTGCCTACTGACTATGGGCCCTGACATTGAAGGGGGTTGCAAGCATTTAGGAAGATGTCCTGTTATATAATTCAAGAGGACATTATTACATTTAACAGTCAAGGAAGCCATGGTGGTCTCTGCCAACTTGAAACTTAGCCATGATGGTCTCTGCCAACTTGAAACTTAGCCATGATGGTCTCTGCCAACTTGAAACTTAGCCATGATGGTCTCTGCCAACTTGAAACTTAGCCATGATGGTCTCTGCCAACTTGAAACTTAGCCATGATGGTCTCTGCCAACTTGAAACGTAGTAAGCAGATGTATGTGAAAAGAAAGCTGGTTAATGAGATTTAGACTGCTCTGGGTCTCCTTGAATGCTGTTGCCAGACAGTCTGGGATTCCTGATTAATCAAAGCATTGTCTAGGTGTGAATTCCCATTCACCTATTCTTTCTGTCTGTTGGCTAACATGACTAACTCTTGGAGGTTCCCATTATGGGATTAGCCCTGTGTCAGCTCTACCTCATTATGTAAACCAGGGGTCTCCAAACCCGGGCCCGCTTGTGCCTTTTCCCTGGCCCGCGGCTCTCCCAGACTTCTAGCATTGACGATCTGCTGCCTAGGGTTTAAAGCAGCAGATCGGCAGTATGACTGGCAGGTCCATCATACAAAGCCGCTCCCCAACACCCTCCCATGCTGCCACGCTGTGCTGAGGATTGGCTGCATGGGACCGCCTGTCCTAGCAAACAATGACGTCATCAGTGCAGCATCTCCAGGCGTCCCGCCCACTGTTTGTATTAGAGATCCTTCCACATGTAGCAGCGGACGGGGATGTCGAGAGGTGCAGGAGAGCTGCCTTGTGGCAAGAGGCAAATTGTACAGGTACAGGAGCCTCTGCTTGGGACAATGATGATTTGGACACTATGTGGGGAGACTGATCCTGGGGACACTGATGATTGTGACATTGCTGCTGGGGACTCTGATGGACCAGGGAGAAAGCCTCGCATTACTGTGTGGAGTTACAGACAGAAGAACAGGAAGTGAGGATTTCTCAGAAGAAATAAGGACATTAAAAAGCACCTGTCAGGTTTTTATTGCTGTCTGTGTCCCTGTTAGGGAGATTCATCATCTCTGTTTACCATTATCAATGAAAGTGAAAGTTAAAGAAAATTGCAAATTTTGTCCCCAAAACAGGAATAGTAGGAATATTTTCTAATGGGAATGGTAACCAGGGCTAGTCTCATGCAATCTAAGGCTGTGTTTTGTACAGACGTATTATATATATCAAATACTATATAATCATGGATTTTTTTAAACTTTATAACCCCATTTTGAATTGCAATTGTATTCAATTTTATACCGCCTTATGTCACATCTATCTATTACATCCTTGTTACTTTTGCTCAGGTTATGCTCTAATCACAACAATCCCAGCTGGTGCTTTTGAAATCTTAATCACAGAAAAAAGAAACACAGAAAACATACTAGGTGAGAAAGTATGGTTGGTATTTATGGATTCATTTAATTATAATCTGTTTTCCACAGGTCTGTATCTGTTTGTTTGCATAGTTCACTAAGCGTTCAATCAACGTAAACTTGAAGTTGCATTTTTTCAAATTGGAATGGGTAGGGAATGGTTAAAGTGATTCCAAAGGAAAAGATATACATAAAAAAATAAATAACAAGCATCTTATATTTACATGCTCTGTGTAATAGTTTTGCACAGAGCAGCTCCGATCCTCCTTTTCTCAGGTTCCCTGCCGGCACTCCTGGCTTCCTGCCCTGTAAACACAACAGAAAGTCATAGAAACGCTCTCTAAATTAAACAAATACTTCCTTAAAGTGATTGTAAAGTCTAATTTTAGCCTTGATCCCCCTCTTCTCGAGTTCCTGTTCGGCTCTCCCGGCCCCTTCCTCCTGTTGAGTGCCCCCACAGCAAGCAGCTTGCTATGGGGGCACCCGAGCTGAATCACAGCTTCCTGTGTCAATTCAGACAAGGAGCTGTGGCCCGGTCCACCCCCTTTCTCTCCTCATTGGCTGACTAACTTTGATTGACAGCAGTGGGAGCCAATGGCGCTGCTCTGCTGTCTCAGCCAATGAGGAGAGGGGTCCCGGGCAGCGTTTACAATCACTTTAAACAGTTTTCTCGAGAACAATGCCTGTCCCCTGCCAGCAGCTGCAAAGTGGGACCCTTGCTTCCTGTGGGGAATGACAATGCTGCCATCCAAAGGTGCCCCTGTGCTCATTCAGAGTGGGGGCACCCTAAAATAAGAGGAGTGTTAGGCCCCGTACACACGAGAGGATCCATCCGCTGGAATTGATCCGCGGACCGGCTCCAGCGGATAGATCCCCTGGTGTGTACAATCCAGCGGATCTGTTTCCGCGGATTTTTATGCCCTGGGATGGATTTCAAGCGGATAAAAATTTGAAGACATGCTTTAAAATCTATCCGCTGGAATCCATCCCAACGGATTGATCCACTGGTCTGTACAGACTCACCGGATCAATCAGTCCGAATGGATCCCCCGCATGCGTTGTAATGATTTGGCGCATGCGTGGAATTCCTTATATGACAGCGTCGCGCACGTCGCTGCGTCATCATCGCGGCGACGGCGCGACACATCATCGCGATGGGATTTCGGCGCGGATTTCGATCCTATGGTGAGTACACTCCATCGGATCCAAATCCGCGGAAATCCTCTAGAGGATTTATCCGCGGAAACGGTCCGGTGGACCGTATCCGCGGATAAATCCTCTCGTGTGTACTAGGCCTTACTGGTTAAATCATTAGGTGAAAAAAAAGCATAAATAAAGAAAACAAATGCAGCCACCACATCTAATGATTGGTAAGCAATTTATTAAACTTTTGGTATTGGGTGTAACACCGCTTTAAACTAAATGTTCAGTTTGTCCTTATTCTGTATTATAAATTTTTTGGTTACTTTTATCCTATTTTTTGTGTTTTTCCTCAGCTCTGGCAGACTCTGCAGGGAATTTTTACATCAACGGGAATATGATGATGGACAACCCTCAAAATTTCCGTGTTGCCGGGACGCTGGTGAAATATAGGCGGCCATCAAATGTACAGAGTGAGGGACTGGAATATCTGACTACTCCAGGGCCAACCAACCAGTCCCTCAGTGTCATGGTGTGTGTGTGAGACCCCAGCCCTTCTCTTTACCTTTAAAGGGGTTGTAAAGGTTTGTTTTTTATTTTCTAAATAGGTTCCTTTAAGCTAGTGCATTGTTGGTTCACTTACCTTTTCCTTCGACTTCCCTTCTAAATGTTTTTTTCTTTGTCTGAATTTCTCACTTCCTGTTTCTCCTCAGTAAGCTTGCCTTCATCATCCGAGCTGTTCTGGCTGGGGGTTAGTCAGCGTACTCGCCCTCTTCCTTGGGACTACATCCCTGCGGGGAGACACAGCGTCCCAAGGGAGGGGGCGAGCACGCTGACTAACCCCCAGCCAGAACAGCTCGGATGATGAAGGCAAGCTTACTGAGGAGAAACAGGAAGTGAGAAATTCAGACAAAGAAAAACAATTTTTAGAAGGGAAATCGAAGGAAAAGGTAAGTGAACCAACAATACACTAGCTTAAAGGAAAGTATTTAGAAAATAAAAAAACAAACCTTTACAACCCCTTTAAGAAACTTTTCAGATTCAGAAAATTCATATTTAAGGTGCACCTATGCCCAACCTTTGGACAATACACTATTTTAATATTTTTAACAGCAGTAGAAGAGCTTTACACACAGGCATATTGGAGCATATAATGTACAATACGACTGTATTTCGGCACCCAGGGAGCCACAGGTGTTATGTATGGCTGCCTTAACTGTTTGCCGACCGCCCACCGCTGTTTTACGGCGGCAGGTCGGCTCGGCTGCGCAAAATCACGTAATAGAACGTGATTTTGCTTTGCGGCCACTAGGGGCGATCACCGCCGGGCACCCGCGATCGCTCGAGACAGAGCGAGAACCGGGAGCTGTGTGTGTAAACACACAGCTCCCGCTTCTTTCAGGGGGAGAAATGACTGATCGTATGTTCGTACAAAGTATGAAGAGCGATCTGTCATTTCCCTAGTCAGTCCCACCCCCCCTTCAGTTAGAACACACTTTAGGGAACATAAATAACCCCTTGATCGCCCCCTAGTGTTAACCCCTTCCCTGCCAGTGACATTTTTACAGTAATCAATGCATTTTTATAGCACCGATCGCTATAAAAATGCCAATGGTCCCAAATGTGTCAAAAGTGTCCGATGTGTCCGCCAAGGTTGCAGTACCGATAAAAATCGCAGATCGCTGCCATTACTAATAAAAAAATAAATAATAAAAATGCCATAAATCTATCCCCTATTTTGTAGACGCTGTAACTTTTGCACAAACCAATCAATAAACGCTTATTGCGTTTTTTTTTTTCTTAAGAAAAATATGTAGAAAAATACTTATCGGCTAAACCGAGGAAAAAAAAATGTTTTAATATATATTTTAGGGGATATTTATTATAAAAAAGTTAAAAATATTCATTTTTATTACAAAATTGTCGCTTTATTTTTGTTTATAGAGCAAAAAATTTTAACTGCAGAGGTGATCAAATACCACCAAAAGAAAGCTCTATTTATGGAAAAAAAAGGACACCAATTTTGTTTGGGAGCCACATCGCACGACCGCGTAATTGTCAGTTAAAGCGACGCAGTGCCGAATCGCAAAAAGTGGCCCGGTCATTGACCAGCAAAATGTTTCGGGGGTGAAGTGGTTAACAAATAAACGACAGAATATGACTATAAGTGGGTGTATGCCCTGTAAACATGGTTACGCATTATGGCATACACCCCTGGACGCAGACTGTCTGTGTCCAGGGGTGTGAGTCCTTACAGGTACGCTCATTTACACTTTGCATATCCACGTTCAGAGCACACAAATGTGCATGAGCCTCTAACACAAGCCATCCCTGACCTCTCTAGCTCCATTTTAATGTAAATTTATTCATTCTCAAATATACTCGAAGATCCCAACATAGACTGTAATGCCCCGTACACACCATCACTGTATGTGATGAAAAAAAACGACATTTTCTGTGAAGTAAAAAATGACGTTTTTGAAACTTCAATTTTCAAAGACGAAGTTGCCTACACACCATCGTTTTTCTCACAATGTTCTAGCAAAGTGAGGTTACGTTCCACCACTTTTTCCATTGAAGCTTGCTTCATAAGTAGCTTCTGGGCATGCGCGGGTGAAAAAATGTCGTTTTAAACGACGTTTTTTTACTACACACGGTCAATTTCTGTGAAGTAAAAGTTGACGTTTTGAAAAACGACACATAAAATTGAAGCATGCTTCAATTTTTTTTGGTCGTTTTTTAGAAGACATAAAACGACGTTTTCCCCCACACACGGTCAATTAAAGTGACGTTTTTAAAAACGTCATTTTTTTTCATCACATAAAGTGATGGTGTGTACGCGGCATAAGGCCCCATTCACACTCGCTCCCACTCACAGATCCCGCTCCCAATTTTGTGTGGGTGATTTTCATGCGATTTCATGCATCAGGCAGCCCATTCACTTCATTGAGCTGCCCTATACACTACTGTCACACAAAAGAAGCTCCTGCTCCTATTTGGAGGACAAGCTTCACGCGATTTTTACATACTACAGCCCCAGAAGATTTACTCCCTTCCTGACCAGGCCATTTTTGCAATATAGTTCTGTGTTTCTTTAACTAACAGTTGCACGGTCGTGCAATACTACCCAAATAACATTTTGGTCCTTTTTTCCCACAGATAATGCTGTCTTTTGGTGGTAATTGATCACCTCTACGTTTTTGACAACAGCAATTTAGAAAAAAAATAATATTTTTTTTTTACTTTCTGCTATAAAACTAATCCAATAAAAAAATGTAAAGAAATCAAATTTCTTCATAAATTTGGGCCAATATGTATTCTGCTACATGTTTTTGGTAAAAAATCGCAATAAGCATTTATTTATTGGTTTGCGCAAAAGTTATAGGGCCAGATTCACAAAAGAGATACGAAGGTGTATCTACTGATACGCCGTCGTATCTCTGTTTCTAACTATGCGGCTGATTCATAGAATCAGTGACGCATAGATAGCCCTAAGATCCGGCATGTGTAATGGACTTACACTGTCGGATCTTAGGATGCAGTACCGCGGCCGCCGCTGGGGGCATTTCTCGTCGTAATCCAGCGTTGGGTATGCAAATTAGCACTTACGGAGATCCACAAAGCTTTTTCCCTTCGTTAAGTCGCCGTAAGTGTTAGTTTGCCGTCGCAAAGATAGGGTACCTTTTACAAAGTGTACCCGTCTTTCCCGCGTCGCTGTCAAAATTTTTTTTTAATTTTTTTTTCCCGCCGCATCTCTTTTTTACCCGTCGCGATTCACAAAACTCGGCGCAACGTAACTTCGCGCAAAGCACGTCGGGAAAATAGCGTCGGGAGCATGCGCATACCGGACGGATTTAAGTTACACCGCTGCAAATTTACAGGTAAGTGCTTTGTGGATCAGGCACTAACTTGTGTAATTTGCGGCGGTGTAACTTAAATCAGAAAAGTTACGTTGCGCCCGCTGGCTGTGAATCTGGCCCATAGTGTTTACAAAATAGGGGATAGTTTTATGGCATTTTTATTAAAAAATGGTTACTAGTAATGGCGGCGATCTGCGATTTTTATCAGTACTGCAACCTTATGGCGAACACATCGAACACTTTTGACACATTTTTGGGACCATTGGCATTTTTATAGCGATCAGTGCTATAAAAATGCATTGATTACTGTATTTATGGATTTTTTTTTACTGGTAATGGCTGTGATCAGCGACTTATAGCTGGACTGCAATATTGCGGTAGACAAGTTGGACACTAACTAACAACTTTGACACTTTTCTGGGGACCAGTGACACTAATAAAGTGATCAGTGCTAAACATATGCACTGTCACTGTACTAATGACACAGGCTGGGAAGGGGTTAACATCAGGGGCGATCAAAGGATTAACTGTGGGCCTAGTTGGTGTTCTACTGTAGTGAGTGAGGGAAGTGCTTGTACTAGTGGAAAGCATGGCTTCCTTTCAGACAGATTGCCGTTCTGCCTGTGTTCTGAACAATCAGCAGGTAAAATCACAGCGGGAGTGAGCTTCCGGCAGCACCCGCTGGCACCCAATACCTGTAAATGCCGGATCTTATACATATACGTGATCCTGCACACTGCGGCCACCCTCTAACAGTAAATGCGCTATAGGGCGGTCGGCAACTGGTTAAAGTCGCGTTTTGCAGCGATTGCGGCACAGTTTTTGTCACGCGACTAACGTGGAAAAAAACAAGTTTGGGATGCCATTTAGAATGAAGGCCTCCGAAATGCCCATTGCTTGTTTTGCAACGATTGCCATGTGATTTGGAATCGAGGATGGAATCTCAGAGATTCCGCCCACGATTCCAACTTGCGAAGTGTGAATGGAATGGAATGTTGGGTATCAGTTATTACTAAAAACATGGAAGCATCTGCTGGTTGTTTTTATTGGAGAACTGGCAAGTTTCAAGATCTGCCCGCCACAGATAAAAAAGCAAATATTTAATGCCTGTGCTGTGAACTTAGAAAATAAGTTTACTGCTTGTTCAGAATATGTACATACTTTAACCACTTAAGCCCCGGACAATTTTATTGCTAAAGGACCAGGCCACTTTTTGCGATTTGGCACTGCGTCACTTTAACTGACAATTGCGCGGTCGTGTGACGTGGCTCCCAAACAAAATTGGTGTCCTTTTTTTCCCACAAATAGAGCTTTCTTTTGGTGGTATTTGATCACCTCTGCAGTTTTATAAACAAAATAGTGCGACAATTTTGAAAAAAAAAACAATATTTTCTCTCTTTGCTATAATAAATATCCCTCAAAAATATATAAAAAAACATTTTTTTACCTCAGTTTAGGTCTATATGTATTCTTCCACATATTTTTGGTAAAAAAAAAACGCAATAAGCATTTATTGATTGTTATAGCATCTACAAAATAGGTGATAGTTTTATGGCATTTTTATAAAAAAAATTGTTTTACTAGTAATGGCGCCGATTAGCAATTTTTATCGAGACTGCGACATTATGGCGGACACATCGGACACTTTTGACACTATTTTGGGACCATTGTCATTTATACAGGGAACAGTGCTATAAAAATGCACTGATTACTGTGAAAATTTCACTGGCAGTGAAGGAGTTAACCTGTAGGGGGCGCTGTAGGGGTTAAGTGTGACCTGATGTGTGATTCTTACTGTGTGGGGGTGTGGCTTGGCGTGTGACATCACTGATCATCGTTCCCTATGACAGGGAACAGACGATCAGTGACAGTCTCAATAGGAAGCACGGGGAGAGGTTTGTTTACACTTACCTCTCCCCGTTCTTCAGCTCTGTGACTCGATCGCGGGACACTAGGACAGAAAGTATAGGTGACACCCTATCATATTCTGACCCTGACAAACAGTGTGACACTAGGACAGAAAGTATAGTTGACACCTTATCACATTCTGACCCTGACAAACAGTGTGACACTAGGACAGAAAGTATAGGTGACACCCTATCATATTCTGACCCTGACAAACAGTGTGACACTAAGGCCCCGTACACACGACCGAACATGTCAGCTGAAACGGGTCCACAGACCTGTTTCAGCGGACAGATCCGACTGTGTGTACAGCCTAGCAGACAGGTTTCCAGCAGACAAAAGTTTTAAAGCAGGCTTTAAAACTTGTCGGCTGGAAACCCGTCCGTCCGACATGTCCGCTGCTTAGTACACCTAACCAGCGGACAGAAATCTCCCGCATGCGTCGAATGGATTCGACGCATGCTTGGAAGTATTTTATTTCCTGGTTTGCAGACGTGGCGGCGTCAACGTCACCGCCACGTCACCGCGCTGTCTGTCCGCGGGGATTTCGGTTTGATGGTGTGTACAGCCATCAGACCGAAATCTCCGAGCGGACATGTCCGATGAAAACGGTCCGCGGACCGTTTTCATCGGACATGTCCCCTCATCTGTACGGGGCCTAAGACAGAAAGTATAGGTGACACCTTATCACATTCTGACCCTGACAAACAGTGTGACACTAGGACAGAAAGTATAGGTGACACCCTATCATATTCTGACCCTAACAAACAGTGTGACACTAGGACAGAAAGTATAGGTGACACCTTATCACATTCTGACCCTGACAAACAGTGTGACACTAGGACAGAAAGTATAGGTGACACCCTATCATAGTCTGACCCTGACAAACAGTGTGACACTAGGACAGAAAGTATAGGTGACACCCTATCATAGTCTGACCCTGACAAACAGTGTGACACTAGGACAGAAAGTATAGGGAAATCTGCCCAATGGCAGCAATTAAAACCTGGAAAGGGTTCTAGCCCTTTCTCACTCTGTCCAAATGAAAACACTAATTTGTGTTGGAGTTGGGCTATTTAGTTAACAAATCTGTGCCCAACATGGGTGATGTTCCATGTATTTATTGCAGAGCTTTCCTATTATTTTGCAATTTATTTAAATATTATATTATAACATATATGTATCTTATTTAATGTGTTCTTCTGTATTTAGTACTACAACTTTAATGGAAAGATTCCCCACATAACCTATGAATACACAGTACCTCATGTGTCAGAAGTACCCCTTCCTCTACATTCTGAACCAGTACAACAGGCTGCTCTTCCTCCAAGCAACGTACAAAGTGCGACCCAGAGAGGGTCTGATAAAAGCTTACCGGATACACCTGACACATGGAACTGGGGAAACACTCAAGAGTCAGAAGGCTCATTTATACCTCGGGCAAGTAAAGAACAAAGCATAGTAGAAGACGACCAAACAGAAGGTAACCCTATTAGCTGTGGTCATGGTTTCTAATCTTTATGTTATATATATATGACCTTTTTGTATTGTTTTCATGATTTGGCCCATCCCTTGCTGCACACACATATCTGTTCTTCATCACCTCTTCTGGTTTTCTAAAGCTAATGCTTTGTTCACACGATTGGTTTTCCCGGCGGTAAAAAGTCCACCGGTAAAACCGAGAACCTGCTAGGTAGCTTTTTCCCCCTACACACGGCCGGGTTCCCCGGCAGGAAAACTGCCATGAGAGCTTTGGTTGGGAAACCCGGCCGTGTGTATGTTCCACCGCAGGTTATCTTGTTTACCGTTATCATTGAAAGTGAAAGTAAAAAAAAAAATCACATTTTGGGTTGTACGAGAAAAGTAATAAGGGGGAAATCTTCCAATGGGGACACTAGTTCTGGTGACCTGGTAGTCCCCAAGGAATTCCCTTAAAGTGGAGTTCCAGCTTTAAAAAAAAAAAAAATGTTTTAAAGTCAGCAGCTACAAACACTGTAGCTGCTGACTTTTAATAAGCACACTTACCTGTCCAGATTGCCCGCGATGTCAGCTGCCCGAGGCCGATCCGTCAATTGTGGCAGGTCCGAAAGCCGCCATCCTCACTAAGGGAAACAGGCAGTGGAACCTTGTGGCTTCACTGCCTGTTTCCTGCTGCGCATGCTTGAGTCGCACTGCGCTTTGCGAATGGGCGGTGTGTCCTGTGTGTCCCAGAATACAGCACACCCCCATTTCCCAGGAGGCAGCTCAAAGAGGAGAACACAGAACATCACCGCAGACGAGGAAGTGGCAGATTAGGACGATCTGCCTAGTAACAGCCATTTCTGGTAAGTATAAAAAATATATATATATTTTTTTTTTTCAAATTTTTTGGAGGCTTTTGGCCAATTTTTTTTTTAGGGTGGACCTCCGCTTTAATTTGCAGAGATTTCCTCCCACTTCCTGTTTGGCTATGGGACAGGAAGTGAAGGGAATTCACCACAATGGCACATAGATGTCCAAAAAAAATTTGACAGGGGTTATAACCAACCTTTCTCTATCTGAATTGAAAATAAAGGTTTTGCCTATCGTTCTACTTTAAATAATTTTAACTAAACAAATTATTCCCTCACTAGCTTGATGCATTAGCAGTGAGCGCTATATAAACTGAAAATAGTATTGGCTACAAACATTATACAGTGCTGTGTTCCTGCAGAGGAGCGGAGACTTCCCGTCCCATTCCCAGCACAAATCCGAGATGGGCTGAGTGATTTTCAGCCATTCAGTGGAAGCTTTGTATTTTCTGAATGCCTACAAGGCTTCCTCTGTTTGGCTGAGGTGGAGAGGGTGACGTCATCTGCCAGCCCCTCCACCTCAGCCAGCCAGTCAGTCAGAGGAAGCCTTGTATTTATTTAGAAAATACAAAGCTTTCTCTGAATGGCTGTGCAACGCTCAGCCCAACTTGTCCGTGAAGAGGACGGGAAGTCTATGTCTCGCTGTCAGAACACAGCATGGTATACTTTGTGTAGCTGATTCTATATACAGTTTTCACAGCACTGACGGCAAGCACGCCCATTAGTGAAGGAAAAAATTGGCTTGGATCAGCTTGGTCCAAATAAATTGTAATGCCATGGGCTCCAACAACAAAAGCCAGAGGATTGGATGAGGGGTTGGCAGCATCAAAACTTTAATTCTATTTGATAGTTTTACCTTTTAGCTCTTCGGATACACCTACAGGTAAGGTAAATCAAAATATGCTTATCTTACATTTACTCATGGGCAGTTTTTACGTTCCTCCATTGTCTGGGCCTGACCCAGGACATTCTAGTTGGAAATACCTGGAACAGCTTTAGTAGAAGTCTCCCAGCTGTGTCCTTGTAACATAACTATACTACTTCATCTGGCTTCTTACAATTTCGGAGCAACAGCTGGACTTTCATCATGAGCTATTTGTATCCTGTAGTTATCTTAGTGCTGACCTTGGCTTACCAGCTTTGAATATGGCCCTATGGCATGGAAAATTAGATGTTTTCCACAGGACCAACATGACAGACAGGGATCTAATGTTTCAGAAAAAGATGTCAGCTCTCTCAATGCAGGTTTCTTTCATGTTGGAATATTTTTATCACTAGCTTGATTGATTTATAGATATTATCATTTTGTCCTGTTGCATCATTTTCTGTAGTAAAGTCTGTTACAGCATTATAGTCAATATGAAGAGACGATAATAAAAATAGATGGTATTAGTAAGGAAAACTGGCCACTATTAGGCTGGGATTACCTATTATTGCAGCTCTTACACTTAACAACAAAGTAGAGGGAGTGTATTATTTTGTAGCTGTCCAGGAAGTGCCATCTGATGGTTTCTAGGAATAGTATGGTGCACTCACATTTCACACTGGCGGTATGTATTAGCATTGACAGCTGGACTTCTAAAGATACTGTACGAATATAGTCTATGTCCTGTGGCGGAATTCTAATTTTATTTCACCAAGTGCCTCTGACACTCCATCAATTCCAGTAGTGATGACAACTGAGCGAGAGTAAAGAAGATGTAAAAATGCAAACTGTTCAAAATGTTTTTAGTGTAGCACTACCCCCGGAGGAGCTTCTGATTGTTTTTGGGTATACGCTCGGTGACTAACCCCTTAAAGTGGCTCAAAACCCTCCCGTGACACACCTGGTAATATGAGAGTTGTGGACCCCAGTAGCTTGTGAGGAAATACAATATCCCATTACACAGCAACAGATTATGCAAATAAAAGGGGTTACCTTAAATGGAGGGATCCTGCAGTGCGAAAAGATAGGCTGCACACAGACTTCAAGATAACCAAATCAATGCTTTATTTAAAGAAGAACAAAGAACATGAGCAAAACAGTAACACTCTATTCGCAGATTCCTGCAGTATCAGCAACAATATTAAGGCTTTAGCGAAAGCTAGGCTGCAACGTCAAATAGACCTGTGTGAGCACACAGCAAGGGGGACTCCTTCAACAAAACATATACATTGAAACACCCTCTTGCCAAACCTCACCCAGCTCTTGGCCTCTCTACAATACAATATAAAATAGAACTGATTAAAGTAGTAGAACTGATTGCTCGGTCAACGAGCAATGCAACGAATATAGTGAAAATATACAACTCCTAAATAGATAACCCTTGGGTATTATAGCTATAGCTAATTAGGGTGGCCTGGCATCCCAGGCCAAACTTTAATACAGTCCCCTGCTAACAGTTTGTGCACTTGTTCGTTAGCATGCCGTGGCGTGCAAAGAACAACTTATAATCCAAAAGGGTAATAGTAAACTGTTAAAAGTTTCCTGGATAGTCAAACCATGAAGATGGATGTCAACGATCCGCCCTTCTGCAAGACAAACAGTACTTTCAGGCAAGTGCCCGTCTCACCCAACCGGTCCAGACCCTGGCCCTCTACGGCACACCGTCCGGTCGGTCAGCAGTCTCCGGTCCTCAGACAGGTCGCCAGGTTACTGGGATCTCGTCCGATGGCCCTGGCAGAAACTCCGTCTCTCCGTCTCAAAGCCGCTCCGCCCAGGTGTATGTGGGCCTCAACTGCGGCCTACTCCCAGTGGAGGTACCCCTGACAGTGTCCTCCTGGGTTGAAGAGGCGGTCCCAAGAGAGCGCGCCAAACACGTCCTCTCCCTTAAATTACCTCCTTCAGCAGGCGGTACGGAAAGTAAAGCATCTTGGGGTGGGACAGCTGCTCTCTGGGTAATGTAGTTCATTACAGGCCAGGGCAAATGGAGTCTCTTCTCCTCCTGAACTCAATCCCCCAACATTCACACTGTGGTACCATAATTAAATGTAAACAACAGGTGGCTCCAACTCATCTCGGCCACAGGAGGGAGCTGAGATCCTTCACAATCAGCAATGGTAGTCTTTTGTATCAAATCAGAAAGGACGATACCCTGCTACATTAGTTTTTGTCAAAAATTGTAATGGTGTGATTTTAGAATATTGCTGTGCCCATCCCAAACAGTTTTATGTATACAAAGATAAAATAGTGGGTGGCAGGGACTTTTTAGGGCACCATAAACATTTACACAGACCACGAGTTGTTGTACCACAGATATGCCACCAAAAACAACAAATAAATCCAAAACATAATAAGTATAGTGCCAATATTACTAATGAGGAACGTAGCATATTGCTAATGAAGACCGTAGCATGCCCACTTGCCCAATATGCTTCAAGACTTGCTCTTCCTCAGAGGCAATCTGACGGACAAAGTGGAGTAGTGGATAAACAATGCCAGTGTTAGCTTTGTTGATGAAAATATTTTCATCATCATTTTCTGTAGATGCATGTTTTCAGTGAAGAAAACTAGACGAAAATCAATTTGAATTTTCGTTGATTAATGAAAACTATGATGAAAATGAATGCGAATTTTTATTAACAAACAAAAACAGAACGAAAATGTGAGGGAGGGATTTTTTCTTTTATAGTAAGGGGAAAGAGAGGTGCCAGAAGGATGAGAAGACATCCGTGATAGGCGGAACACCGAACAGAGGCTCTGCTGGGAAACCAAGTGTTCTGCCTATCACGGAACACCACAAGGAGGAGGCATGTCTTTTGAATAATGGATGCCCGAGGTCTGGTACCGGCGTATAAGATGACCCCCGGGTTTTGAGGTACGTTTTTAAGCCCAAAAGGTTGTCTTATACGCCGGAAAATATGGTAAATAATGCATTACAGGTACTCTTCATTTAACGACTTACCTGTTTAACGACCACCCAGACTTAAGATCAGCTCAACCCACCCAAATGATGCACTATACATAATTGTATTGTACAGTACAGAATTGTCATTTGTGTTCTGTAGTTATGTCAATTAAAACAACGTTATTGAGCTTGAGTTTTGTGTTAATTTTGTTAATTTTTGCAGTGGTGGACGGACCTCCACTTTAAGAATGCTTAAAATATTGATTATTTGTGACTACTCATTGACAATGTCACATTCTATAGCCCTTGTACACACAATCAGATTTTCTGACGGGAATTGTGTGATGACAGGCTGTTGGCGGAAAATCCGACCGTTTGTATGCAATTGTTGTCGGATTTTTCGCTGACAAATGTTGGATGGCAGGCTTTAAAATTTTCAGCGGACAACAGTCTGTTGACGGAAGCAATGCTCACCAAACACAACATTAGCAGGAGTTGCCCAAGTGTGGCGCTAAAGAGCTGAAAAACAACGTAGTACGTCACTACATTCATGTTTGTTAGCCGACAATTGTGTGCCGTTTGTATGCAAGACAAGTTTTTGGCCAACGCCCTTCGGACAAAAGTCCAAAGCTTTGTCTGTGGAAAATCGATCGTGTGTACGAAGCTTATGTGTGCCCAACCTGGTGTAAGTTGAGGGGAAATAGGGGTAGTTTAGCATATGACTGCAGAGATTCCAGGGGCCCTTAACACAAATCTGCAAGGGAGCCATCCAGCGACATGACTGACCACCACTACAAGAAGCCAACATTGATTGTAGGCAATCAGCTTAAGCCGAGAAGCCTGTACAAAACCTGTAAATGACAGGCTAACAGGAGCCATAGCTGTCCATCGATATCTGCATGTATTATAAAATGGTTACTTACATATAGGGACATGTGATCGGGCCTGGGCTCAGTTTTGGAGTGAGCAAAATTGATTGGGACGGGTATTGTCCAAGTCCTTGAGAGCTGCTGGCCAGCGGACATTACCCCTTACCATAGACATGAGTTTCCCGAACCAGCTGAGAGTCTCCTGTCCATCTGCTGCTCAACATATGTATCTGAAAGTTCACACACACCCTGCAAGAATTATAATGCACATTGAGGTACATATGTTTTATTAAAGGTTTTTCTGACAAGTTCTTAGAAGTCTTTGGGTGAATGAATCACTCTAGCTCCAGATGTATTCGATCTAGTGTGTCAGATGTTGTGTGAATGTCAATATCACTGGCTTTCCCTGTTACAGGCCTCCAGCCCAGCACAGACACTCCTCAGGGATTACTGCAGAGTGAATTATGGAGGTTGTGTGATCAACAGAGTCACTCTGCGCTCTGCCAATCTCTCTTCGGTGGCAGTCCTGGGGGTCTGACCCTGGCAGAGTCCACACAGGAATCAGAACAATTCAGGGACAGTCTAATGCTGCCAGCTGTTTATGAACATCTTGGATCCATTCCCAGGACACAGCCGTTCCAAGCACCCGGCTTCAGCAGGTACGCAGCTGTGCGCAGTGTAATTGAATGCAAGCTGGCGCTCTTCCTCTTTTCCCTCATTACTGTTGCTTGTGTTATAGGTCTGCTTTTCTGTTGTTTTAATCCAGGATTATGTTGTTTTGTAGATTTCTAGCATGCACTATTTGCAAGTAAAAGAACCATATATAATCAAAAAATGCTAGAGCTCTTTCTGTAAAAAAAGAAAAAGTTCTTTTACTTTTTCTAACTGCCAGATACAGCTGTAGAAATTTAATATTTTCGTTTAATGTGTGCTCACTCTTCTTTCTTAGCATGTCATCGTTTTTGCTGGAAATAAATAATGCAGAAACCATGACCTACAAACTCAACTTTCAACCCAGCAGCTCAAACTGTTTTTTTTTTGGATAGTCTGGTAAGAGGTTAGAACCTCTTTAATTTTTATTTGCAGTTTCTGTAGATATTAAAAAGACTTCTAGGTAGATTCAGAAAGACTTAGGCTGGCGTATCAGTAGATACGCCAGCCTAATGCCGCGTACACACCATCACTTTATGTGATGAAAAAAAATGACGTTTTTAAAAACGTCACTTTAATTGACTGTGTGTGGGGGAAAACGTCGTTTTATGTCTTGTAAAAAACGACCAAAAAAAATTGAAGCATGCTTAAATTTTATGTGTCGTTTTTCAAAAGTGCACTTTTTACTTCACAGAAATTGACCGTGTGTAGCAAAAAACGTCGTTTTCTAAGACGTTTTTTCATCCACGCATGCCCAGAAGCTACTTATAAAGCAAGCTTCAATGGTAAAACGTGGTGGAACGTAACCTCACTTTGCAAGATCATTGTGAGAAAAACGATGGTGTGTAGGCAACTTCGTCTTTGAAAATTGAAGTTTCAAAAACGTCATTTTTTACTTCACAGAAAGTGTCGTTTTTTTTCATCACATAAAGTGATGGTGTGTATGCGGCATAAGTCTGAATCTGCGCCGACGCAAATTTAAGTGTATTCTGGTAACCAGATACGCTTATATTAGGCTAAGATATGAGCGGCGTAAGTCGTATCTTAGCTGGCCGCTAGGTGGCGCTTCCATTGCGGTCGGCGTAGAATATGTAAATCACTAGATACGCCGATTCACGAACGTACGCCCGGCCTACGCAGTACAGATACGACGTTTACGTAAGGCATTTTCAGGCGTATAGTTATTCCATCAGATAGCTGGACTAGTAATGTTAAGTATGGCCCGCATCGAAATTTGAAAATATTACGTCGTTTGCGTAGGTCGTCCGTGAATAGGGCAGGACGTAATTTACGTCCACGTTGAAACCAATACGTCCGTGCGGCGTACTTAGCCGCAATGCACACTGGAATATGTACACGGACGGCGCATGCGCCGTTCTTAAAAAACGTCAATCACGTCAGGTCACACTTCATATACATAAAACACGCCCCCCACATCCTCATTTGAATTAGGCGCGCTTACGCCGGCCCCATTTACGCTACGCCGCCGTAACTTAGCAGGCAAGTACTTTGAGAATACAGTACTTGCCTTGCAAACTTACGGCGACGTAGTGTAAATACGATACGCTACGCCGCCGCAACGATGCGCCGCCGTACCATAATCCAGCTATTCCTCCACTAAAAATGGCACTAAGCAGGAAGTGAGAAAAACGACCTATCTATTCCTTCAGTAGGTAAGGATAATGCCGGCCATAGACAGAGCAATTTTCTTTACTGCATCCACAGGAAAGAAATCTGCTTGGTTCTCCCATCAACAAAGACCGTGTTGACAGGGGAATCCCTTCTATGGAGCCATTGCCGCTAGCAATAATGCCATGTAAAATCCAGCAGGCTGGTTGTACCCAAGTTGGTACATTTAGCTTGCCCATACATGGTTTAACTCTTGTCTGGTTTCTGCTGAACCGGTGAATATTCGAACCGTCTATGGCCGGCTTTAGAACCTCTGTCAGGTTTTTATTGTCAACTCTATACCTGTTGAAGAGATTTATCACTTCCTGTGTTATCACCAGTAGACAGGAAATGATCAGTCTTCTTTGCGTCTACAGTAGTATACACCAAACGTAAAAATTACATAAATAAAGAAAACCACAAAATAAAGAGTTCCATGTGCATTAATGTCAGACCAAGGCTCCATATCAAAAAGTTATAATTGTTTTGAGTGGGAGCATCAATTGTCACATGAAACGTGATGTGTGTGTTTATTGAAACCCATTAATTTTACCAAATTAAATTTAATGATGTATAAAAAATAAAAAAAATGTTTAACATATTTTGGGTTTAGAGTGGAAGCATCAATTGTCACAGAAAATGTCATATACAGTAAAACCTTGGTTTGAGAGCGTTTTGCAAGACAAGCAAAATGTTTTAATACATTTTGCCTTGATATACAAGCGATGTCTTGATATAAGAGTAGCGTCATGTCCCAACTGGGTATAAAAAAGAAGAGAGGAGCCTTTAAGTGTAGCAATATGGTTACATTTAATGAAGGTGCAACATATTGCTACACTTAGGCCGCGTACACACGATCGGTCAAAACCGATCGTGTGTGGGCCCCATCGGTCAGTTATCCTTCGGTCAAAAAAATTAGAGCTTTAAAATTGAACCGATGGACGCCTAACCGATAGGTCAAAACCGATCCTTAGTATGCAAAAGTATCGGTTAAAAACCCGCGCATGCTCAGAATCAAGTCGACGCATGCTTGGAAGCATTGAACTTCGTTTTTTTTCAGCACATCGTTGTGTTTTACGTCACCGCGTTCTGACACGATCGGTTCATTAACCGATGGTGTGTAGGCACATCAGACCATCAGTCAGCTTCATCGGTTAACCGATGACAACGGTCCTTCGGACCGTTCTCATCGGATGGACTGATCGTGTGTATGCGGCCTTAGAGGTGCCTCTCTTCTCTTTTATACCCTGTAAAAAAATGCTTTGATATACAAGCGCTTTGGATTACAAGCATGTTTCTGGAACGAATTATGCTTCTAAACCAAGGTTTTACTGTATGTGTTTGTTGAAACCCATTCATTTTACCAAATTAATTTTAATGATGTATAATAAATATTCAAATATTTTTTAACATATTTTGTGTTTACTTGCACTTTTAAAGTCCCCCAAATAATTGTTCTCTGTAAATACCACCTCTTGATTTACACACCATCACCACTAGCAGCTCGCCTTATATCTTGACCAACAAAGGTCACATTGCGCCTGTTGCTTTAAGGGCAAACCTTTCCGTGGTATAAAATAAATCTGGAGTCCATGGTTCCATTAGATTGATGTAATAAAATCCACCAAATTCCAAAGATGGTACCCAAAAAACGCTATTGGCGATGGTGTGTGAATGATTTGGCTGTAATTGGGCTTTTAACAGAAGCTTTCCCTGCTGTGAAGCTTTATGAGCTACATGCATTAGGCTGGTCAGATGTCTTAATTTGCACAAGTGAGATAAATGGAGGAATCCCCCCATTGTATTCTGACAGCGGGACTCTCTTCTGTCAGCATACACGGATCTGCAGATGCTGATAAACAAACATTTTCCAGCTTGTTCATTTAACAGAAGTCTGTTGGGGATGGCCACACACAGATCAGAATTTGGCTGGCCCCCGCTGAACCGTCTGAATTTTGACCCATTTATGTCCAGCTTTGGAGTGGTGTAGTGGAGGGATCATGGGCATACACATAGCTTGCTATGTATTCCAAACCTGCTGGGTACATTGTGGTGCCACCAACTACATTCTACAACAGATAAATGGTATATAGAGCATGCACTAATATAGTAATTTGTCCAACAGAACCTACATCCCTATATAGAGAGAGATATTTGGAAAAAAAATGAACTCGGGGTGTAGTATGGGATTTTAGAGGTGCTTGTTGAATTTTTTGTATAACTTTGTCCATACAAGAGTCAACAGACAAAAGAAATTGCTGTTAAAAAAAGCTAGATTTTATTTGTGGTTACACAATGTAGAAAATTTAAAAAAGGAAAAAGAATTACAGCACAGTGCACTAATTCCATATATGTCGCATGCTGTCGGTCCTACATGTTTCGCTTGATTGAGGCTTCTTCAGGGACACACGAACATAAATGAGTCTACAATAAATACAAAAAATTCATTAAAAATTAACTACAAATACAATAAATTAATATATGAATTTTTTGTATTTATTGTAGACTCATTTATGTCCGTGTGTCCCTGAAGAAGCCTCAATCAGGCGAAACATGTAGGACCGGCAGCATGCGACATATAAGGAATTAGTGCACTGTGCTGTAATTATTTTCCCTTTTTACATTTTCTACATTGTGTAACCACAAATAAAATCTAGCTTTTTTAACAGCAATTTCTTTTGTCTGTTGACTCTTGTATGGACAAAGTTATACAAAAAAACTAAAAATTCAACAAGCACCTCCAAAATCCCATACTACACCCCGGATGTGTTTTTTTTTTCATAAATTCCACAACAGGGCCCAGCACATTGTATGATTCACAGCTATTGTTTGTATTTCTGTGAAGTAATTTCTACATGCTGCACAAACTTTTCATGGTTACCAGTTTAAGTTCAGTTGTGAATGTCTCCTGTCCTATGGGGGTCCTCTTACAAGCCTCCAACAAAGAAAATACTTACACCTGTAAATCTTGCTATTGTTGCTCCGGGGTGGTATGTGCAGCATGCAGAGGGTGGTGGAAGTAAGGTATTAGGTGCAGAGGTTAGGGGTAGGCCTAGACCCTTATATGGTGTTCCTTCATACCATGCACAAGCAGCAGATTAACAGATTGATCTTATTTAGTGTTCTTGATTTGCTGTCTTCTCTATGTGCAGCGATTTAGTATCAGGCCAGGACATCAGCAGGGCTGACATGTATCGCTGGAAGATCTCCGCCTATTCACCTTGCAGCTCAACCTGCAGCTCAGGTAATGCAGAAAGGCATTGGATAATTGTATTATACATATGCTATGTATTATTTACCATTAATAGAAGTAAAAAATAATTTTTTGTAGTCAGGTAAATATTTAGTATTAAAGGGGTTGTAAAGGATTTTTTTTTTTTCATAATAAGCATCCTTTACCTGCAGACATTCCTCTTTTCACTTCCTCATTGTTCGTTTTTGCTCAGAAGTTGCTCTATTTCTTCTCTGTTCTGTTCACTTCCTGCTTGTCTGATTGTTACTCACCACCGTAAAGGGAGGCTTTACTGCGGTGGTCAGTGACGTGCTCGCCCCCTCCTGGGAACTACATCTGTGCGGCAGGACGCTCTCTACATGTTAGAGACTTCAAGGAGGTGTGAATTACTGGGCGTGCCACAATGCATACTGGGAAATATAATGTTCTTACATGAACGAGCGCCGCAAACCAGGAAGTGAAAGAGAGAACAGAAACTAGAACGCCGGAGGTGATATAGATGAAGGAATTTAATAAGTATTTACTCGTTTTTTTTTAACAGAATTATTACACTATTCTGTTTGTCTACCTTGCAGACATTAATTTTAGGCAAAAAAATGTTTTCCTTTACAACTCCTTTAAATGTGACTATTTTGTATTTTAAAGCGGATGTGCGGCCAAAAAAAAATATTAAAAGCCAGCAGCTACAAATACTGCAGCTGCTGACTTTTAATATTAGGACACTTACCTGTCCTGGAGTCCAGCGCCGTCCGCAGCAGAGGACGAGCGATCGCTCGTCACTCTGCTGCCCCCCCGCCATCCACTGTGAGGGAACCAGGAAGTGAAGTGCTCCGGCTTCACTGCCTGGTTCCCTATGGCGCATGCGCGAGTCGCGCTGCACCCGCCGATTGGCTCCCGCTGTGTGCTGGGAGCCGAGTGTTCTCAGCACACAACGGGGGGGTGACGGGATGTGATGCAATGCCCGTCTTTTGCCAGTGAATGCTAGGCCGGAAGTGGGTGCAAATACCTGTCTTTAGACAGGTATCTGCACCCCCCTCCCCCCTGAAAGGTGTCAAATGTGACACCGGAGAGGGGGGAGGGTTCCAATCAGTGCGCGTTCCACTTTAGGGTGGAGCTCCGCTTTAAGTACAGCCAGCAGGTGATGCTCTTGGCCTTTCCCCACATCTGCTTGCCTGCTTTGTTGAAAATGCCTGCTATGTTCGCGTAGTACATTTGCTAAAGCTGATACTTTATATAGAGATAGCTGTGTGTAAGATTTTAATGAAACATCATGCCTTTTGCCATGCTCTCTTTTTAACCAACTTAAAACCCAAACTGATTCAAACCAATTATAGTTTACCTTTAAACATTTCTAAAATTTAAACTCACAAAAGTTTCAAAATCATGTGCTGTCAAAATATTGTCTTGACTTCATGTCAATGTCCTGACTACAGGAATCAGCTCTGCCTATGCTTTGTGCATCCGCTATGATGGTAGAGAAGTAGATGAATCGCATTGTGATCCAATGACAAGACCAGAGCCCACTCAGGAATTCTGCTCTGGAAGAGAATGCATGCCCAGGTGAGAAATACATGAGGAGAAAATACCATTTTGTTGGCAAAGCAACTGCAGGCATCTCGTAAAATCAACGTGTGCTTTAAAAAAAGGGTAACCTTTTGCGCTAAGGCCACCACAGTAGGTAGACTAGGGCCCAGATTCACGTAGGGCTGTTTTCCGTTGCGCAGGCGTAGCGTATCGTATTTACGCTACGCCGCCGCAACTTAGAGAGGCAAGTGCTGTATTTACAAAGCACTTGCGTCCTAAGTTACGGCGGCGTAGCGTAAATGGGCAGGCGTAAGCGCACGTAATTGAAAGTAGGCTGGTAGGGGGCGTGTTGTATTTAAATGAGGCTTGACCCCATGTAGATGCATGGCCGAACAAACGGTGCATGCGCGGGCATGCTCAGTATCACGTCGTATTTTAGTCCAAAGATAAGCCGGCTCAATGCCTGTGACGTGAACGTAACTTACGCACAGCCCTATTCGCGTACGACTTACGCAAACGACGTAAAAAGATACGCTAGTTCCGACGTCCATACTTTGCATGGGCTGCGCCACCTAGGGAGCAGCATTATCTTTACGCCGGCGTACGTCTTCCGGAAACGGCGTAACTAATTGCGACGGGCGTAGGTACATTCGTGAATCGGTGTATCTTGCTCATTTGCATATTCAACGCGGAAAACAACGGAAGCGCCACCTAGCGGCCAGCTTAAATTTGCACCCTAAGATACGACGGCGTAGGAGATTTACGCCGCTCGTATCTTAGCCTAATTTAAGCTTATCTGGTTTCCAGAATACGCTTAAATTTACGCCGGCGTAGATTCAGAGTTACGACGGCGTATCTACTGATACGCCGGCGTAACTCTACGTGAATCTGGGCCTAAGCTGCTAGCAGAGTATCACAATATAGAAACCTATAAATGCAAAAATTATTAAACAAACAATCTTTGATACCATGATTAGTGTGTGCAGATTGACATGCCCATAGTAATCATACGGACTAAAATATCAGTGCAAACAATAAAGTGATTGTGCATATATAGCAATTAGCAGTACATGAGCAGAAATCATATAATATGAATGTGGAAATAGAAAAAGATCTATAGATAATCCTAAACCAATCACTGAAAATGTTGGCTGTAATTCATATAATTATATAAAATATGAAACCTTGTGAATAAAAAACAATCAATTCATATAAAGTGCTAGAGCATAACAGTCCCTAATCCCACAGTACAAATCAGTGCAATTACAGAGGTCTGCAGACCCAAAGGGACAGTTCATGAGATGGACAGTAGAGTGTCTTCACAGCAGAAGTAGGAAGATCCAGATTACCAGAATAGAGGGATAGGGGTCACGCCACCCAGGTGCGGTAAAAAGGGAGGCTTACCAGAAGTGTTTGACCACAATGTACGGCACCAGGGGCGAGCAGGGGGGGCGTGCGCGCCCCTAGTGGTTGAAATGCAAAATCATGTTTTATTACGTGATTTTGCGCAGCCGAGCCGACCTACCGACGTAAAACTACGGTGGGCGGTCAGCAAGCGGTTAAGGAATCACATCCTTTTCCGCACGCATATAGCACAGATGGTCCACTATTCATTATTAACTGTGACACCCTCTCTCTTCAAATCACTTTTCTTAACCACTTAAGCCCCGGACCATTTTGCTGGTCAATGACCGGGCCACTTTTTGCGATTCGGCACTGCATCACTTTAACTGACAATTGCGCGGTCGTGCGTTGTGGCTCCCAAACAAAATTGCCGTCCTTTTTTTTCCACAAATAGAGCTTTCTTTTGGTGGTATTTGATCACCTCTGCGATTTTTATTTTTTGCGCTATAAACAAAAATAGAGCAACAATTTTGAAAAAAAATTATATTTTTTACTTTTTGTTATAATAAATATCCCCCAAAAATATATAAAAACATTATTTTTTCCCTCAGTTTAGGCCGATACGTATTCTTCTACACATTTTTGGTAAAAAAATCTCAATAAGCATTTATTGATCAGTTTGCGCAAAAGTTATAGCGTCTACAAAATAGGGGATAGTTTTATGGCATTTTTATAAAAAAAAAATTTTTACTAGTAATGGCGGCGATCAGCAATTTTTATTGTGACTGCGACATTATGGCAGACACTTTGGCAGACCATTGTCATTTTTACAGCGATCGGTGCTATAAAAAAGCACTGATTACTGTGAAAATGACACTGGCAGTGAAAGGGTTAACCACAAGGTGGCGCTGTAGGGGTTAAGTGTGTCCTAGGGAGTGCTTCTAACTGTAGGGGGATGGGCTGTGTGTGACACAACAGTGTTCACTGTCCTGTCACTAGGAAGATTGGGGAAATGCTTGTTTACATCATCATTTCCCCCTTCTTCCTCACCATGACACGATCGCGGGTATGCCCGCGGACATCGAGTCCACGGGTCCCACGGTCAAAGTCACAGAGCTTGCGGCGAGCGTCCACAATGCCTCTTCTTAAAGGGGACGTACAGTACAGACCAAAAGTTTGGACACACCTTCTCCTTCAAAGAGTTTTCTTTATTTTCATGACTATGAAAATTGTAGATTCACACTGAAGGCATCAAAACTATGAATTGACACATGTGGAATTATACATAACAAAAAAGTGTGAAACAATTGAAAATATATTTCATATTCTAGGTTCTTCAAAGTAGCCACCTTTTGCTTTGATTACTGCTTGGCACACTCTTGGCATTCTCTTGATGAGCTTCAAGAGGTAGTCACCTGGCGCAGCACCCCATCACTCTCCTTCTTGGTCAAATAGCCCTTACACAGCCTGGAGGTGTGTTTGGGGTCATTGTCCTGTTGAAAAATAATTGATGGTCCAACTAAAACGCAAACCGGATGGAATCGCATGCCGCTGCAAGATGCTGTGGTAGTCATGCTGGTTCAGTATGCCTTCAATTTTGAATAAATCCCCAACAGTGTCCCCAGCAAAGCACCCCCACACCATCACACCTCCTCCTCCATGCTTCACGGTGGGAAGCAGGCATGTAGAGTCCATCCGTTCACCTTTTCTGCGTCGCACAAAGACACGGGGGTTGGAACCAAAGATCTCAAGTTTGGACTCATCAGACCAAAGCACAGATTTCCACTGGTCTAATGTCCATTCCTTGTGTTCTTTAGCCCAAACAAGACTCTTCTGCTTGTTGCCTTTCTTTAGCAGTGGTTTCCTAGCAGATATTCTACCATAAGGGCCTGATTCACACAGTCTCCTCTTAACAGTTCTAGAGATGTGTCTGCTGCAAAAGGTGGCTACTTTGAAGAACCTAGAATATGAAATTTATTTTCAGTTGTTTCACACTTTTTTGTTATGTATAATTCCACATGTGTTACTTCATAGTTTTGATGCCTTCAAACTTTTGGTCTGTACAGTATATATATATACGTCCTTTTGCCTGCCCGTGCCATTCTGCCGACTTATATCTGTGTAACTTTACCCATATCAACTTGATAAAAAGTAATGTTTTTTTAGCAAGGAACATACATTCCACATTAATAATTATGCTTCCAAAATGAGTGTGTGCTGTAAATTGCCTTCAGCATTGTTCCTGTTTCTTCTTGCTGGAAGCTGCCATTTTGTTGAAGGCCAGAGCCCCTGAACAGCAGTTAAATTTTAGGTTGTCAGCCGATTGGCCTCTACAAATTCGGCACAGTGCCTACAAATAGAGCGCAACTAAGTATGTGCAGGTCAGGGTTAGGTGGGTTATTACTGGATTTTAAACAGTATAGGCACTTATTTTTAAAATTTTACATAGCTATACCTACAAAAAGGGCCAGCCTAAAGTGATCTAGCAGGACTAAAGTTCCGCTTTAATCTGACTTTGAAGGCAGATATTTTACAGACTGTGGGCCTTATACTTGTTTTCAAGCAGCAAAGTTCTTTCTCCAGCATTAAAGTGGATGTAACCCCATTTTTTTTTTTTATGTCACAATGTAGAGTATAAGATTTCCTATCATCTGTGCCCAGTCTTGCCACACAGAGTTAATTCAGCTCTGAGCAATCCTCTTTTATTGTTCAGTGAAAATTAAGACTTCCAGATAAAATCCTGTCTGCATAAAAAGTCCTTGCTTTGAGTGACAGGTTATTTACATATCTAGCTTGGACATGTTTATCATATGTTATGTTATGTTTATCATAATATGAGGTGATCCACAGTTCATTGTATATTACCAGGATGTGTTATGTGGGGGAGGGGTGGATTTCTCACTTTTTATACTGTGGATCACCTCATATTATGATAAACATA
The DNA here is from genome assembly GCF_905171775.1 of Rana temporaria. Taxonomy (NCBI): domain Eukaryota; kingdom Metazoa; phylum Chordata; class Amphibia; order Anura; family Ranidae; genus Rana; species Rana temporaria. Next base: position 156,758,923 of record NC_053495.1, on the reverse strand, counting down.
ACATAACATATGATAAACATGTCCAAGCTAGATGTGTAAATAACCTGTCACTCAAAGAAAGGAGAGAGGAAAGGACTTTTTATTCAGACAGGATTTTATCTGAAAGTCTTAATTTTCACTGAACAATAAAAGAGGATTGCTCAGAGCTGGATTAACTCTCTGTGGCAAGACTGGGCACAGATGATAGGAAATCTTATTCTCTACATTGTGACATCAAAAAAATAAATACAATTTTTGGGTTTACATCCACTTTAAGGAAAGAGAACTCCCTGCAGGCCCCGCATTAAATAAATGGCACCTAAAATGTGGGCCATGGGATAAAGTAATATTGCAATGTCCACTGGAGAATGGATAGTGGTATCCACTTTTCCTATAGGGGCCTATATCTCTGCATGAGTGGAGGCAGTGCGTCACAGTAACACATGACATCTACATGGGTACACTACAACAGGTGAAGGTCTAATTAACTCAGGTTAATCAACCCCTTTTACCTCATTTTAGTTTTTACTTGAGTTAGCTGGATGATTTCACCCTTACTGTTGTTTCTGAATTGTATGTTTTCTTTGGAGGTGGGAGTCCAGTGGATGGAGTGAGTGTTCGAGGAGCTGTGGGCAAGGAATTCAAGTGCGCTCTGTTCGGTGCTGGAAGATGTTGGCACCAGGGTTAGACAGTTCTGTGTATGATGAGCAGTGTGATGGTGCCCAGCTTCCAAGACCACCTCAGCAGAAGGTCTGCAAGAACAAACCATGTGGACCACAGTGGGAAACTTCAGAGTGGGCAGAGGTATGCCTAAAATTACTACATACTGTACATTCTAAAAAAGCTTACCTTTTGTTTGTGATAGTTGTCAGTGAATGTGAAAAATGCATTTGCATGCAGCTAGTATGGGGCCTAGGGGCAGAGGGGGCCTAGGTCATATCTGAAAAGGTAATGCTTACTTGCTTTATTTACCCATTAACTTGGGTAAGGAGAGGTATGGACTCCAGAGACAGAGATATAATTTTGCCCCTGTACAAATCATTAGTAAGACCTCATCTGGAATATGCAGTTCAGTTTTGGGCACCAGTTCTCAAAAAGGACATCGGAGAACTGGAGAAAGTGCAGAGAATGGCAACCAAACTGATAAGAGGCATGGAGGAGCTCAGCTATGAGGAAAGATTAGAAGAACTAAATTTATTCACTCTTGAGAAGAGGAGAATAAGGGGGGATATGATCAACATGTACAAATATATAAGGGGTCCATATAGTGAACTTGGTGTTGAGTTATTCACTTTACGGTCAACACTGAGGACAAGGGGGCACTCTTTACGTCTAGAGGAAAAGAGATTTCACCTCCAAATACGGAAAGGTTTTTTCACAGTAAGAGCTGTGAAAATGTGGAACAGACTCCCTCCAGAGGTGGTTCTGGCCAGCTCAGTAGATTGCTTTAAGAAAGGCCTGGATTCTTTCCTAAATGTACAGAATATTACTGAGTACTAAGATTTGTAGGTAAAGTTGATCCAGGGTAAATCCAATTGCCTCTCGGGGGATCAGGAAGGAATTTTTTCCCCTGCTGTAGCAAATTGGATCATGCTCTGCTGGTTTTTTTTGCCTTCCTCTGGATCAACTGTGGGTATGGAGTTGGGTGTATAGGATTTTACTGTGTTTTTTATTTTGTTTTTTTATTTTTTGTGGTTGAACTGGATGGACTTGTGTCTTTTTTCAACTTGACTAACTATGTAACTATGTAACTTCTGGAAGTAAATGATTGCTTCTGATTTATTGTGCATTGATCCAACTGAGTTATCTTAGTTTGGCTGACCACAAAGGAGAATCCCTTCTCAATTAATACACAGCAAGCACATTCCTAAAAACTACACAGATCTGGACATCAAAGCCAGCCTGGAGACCCGACTTTTCTCTACTGCAGTTAAATAATACAACTTGGCCTTGTCTATGACCACAAACTGTGATTGGCCAGTGAAGGCAATGCCTAATGCTGCATACACACAACCGTTTTTCCCGTCATGCAAAAAAACTAAATTTTTCTCGACATGATTCGTCGTGATTCCTCTCAAGCCTGCCTTGCATACACACGTTCATGAAAAAAAACGCTTGAGCAAAGGCGCGGTGATGTACAACAGCACTATAAAGGGGAAGTTCCATTCAAATGGTGCCACCATTTGGGCTGCTTTTGCTGATTTTGTGTTAGTAAAAGTTTGGGGAGAGGCGATTCGCGCTTTTCAGTCTTCGCGCTTTTCAGTCTTCGTGCTTTTCAGTCTGTTACAGCGTGATGAATGTGCTATCTTCATTACGAACGCTAGTTTTACCAGAACGTGCGCTCCCATCTCATACTTGATTCTGAGAATGCGCGTTTTGTTTCCCCTCGGAAAAGCATACACATGAGCGGTTGTCGCAACGAGAAAAAGAACGACGGGAAAAACTAAGAGAAAAAATAGAGCAGGTTCTAATTTTTTTGCGGGCAGTTTTCTCATCAAGAAAACTGCTATGGAGCATACGCACGACCGGTTTTCATGACCAATCTAAAAAATGGCAGTTTTCTCATCATGAAAAACGGTCGTGTGTACGCGGCATTAGACTAGGAGTCTCCAAACTTTCTAAACAGAGGGACAGTTTACTGTCCTTCAGGCTTTTTTGGAGAGGACCGTGGTGTCAGTGGGAGGAATAGCGCCCTATCATTGGTGTCAGTTGGAGGAATTGTGACCCAATGTTGGCGCCAGTAGGAGGAATAATGGCCCATTACTGTTGTCAGTGGCACAAAGTATGCCCTAGCATTGGTGTCAGTGGGTAGAATCAGTGGGTAGAATAGTGCCTTTTGTTAGAGGGAAGAATAGTGCCCGAGGGCCAAACATAGATAAGCAAATGGCTATTTCCAGCCCCCGGGCCACAGTTTGAACACCACTGCCTTAGACTGGTGTCCTCCTTTCTCTGTCAGTCTTCTCTCCTCCTTTCAGCAAGTTCCTTGTTAGCAGTGCAACACAACTGATTGTCTCCTTGCCCTACCTTTTCCCTTCCGCTGCTGTGCAGGGGATTGCAAGGCTGATACCAGATACAAATTCAGGTACTTAGACAGCCCATAGATGGGTCATTTTTTTCATTCTCCATTCCCCCATTCCACACATTTGATGCTGATGAGGGAATCCTATCCGCTGAGCTTTTGTACTCTGACATCGGGGAGACCTCCTTACCATCAGAATACACTGATCAGTGCTGCCAACTATAGCCGGGGGTGAAGATCTAGCAGAGCAGGGGGAAATCTGACAGAGCCGATTAGTAAATCAACTTCTATACAACCTCCCTGCCCATACATGGATCACTTGCTGCTTTTAAAATCACTCAAGGATTTTTTAACAAACACATTTTTTTATCTGCCTGGAGATCAATAATAACCCCCCTTTTGACAAAAAAAAAATTCCCATATCCCCCCTTTAAATTTAGACTGGAAGAACATGGGTCATTATTTGGCTGTATAACGGTTTATGGGGGAGGGTTGCTATTATGATATGTAAATGATACACGTTGCCGTGTGTGATTCAACTTAGCAGCCACCACTCAAAACTAAAATTTCAGCCTTGGATGGAGTTAACATTACATATTTCTTTTCATAACCTTTATGTCAACAGATGATAACTTTATCTATAGAGCTGCAATTCATTTTTCATGTCCTTTGTGCAGTGCTCAGCTTCCTGTGGATCGGAGGGAGTGGTGAAGAGGGAGGTCAAATGCTCAACGGAAGTCAACCAATGTGATGAGAGCCTAAAACCTTCATCTGAGAAGCCCTGCCTGGGACCTCCATGTGACCATCACTGGACAGCATCGGAATGGGAACCAGTGAGTTTTATTAGGGACAACAATGGCAACAAATTGAGAAATTACAGCATGTACATTCAAGATGACATTATACATTTTCCTAATGTTAAACATATTTATATTATGTTTTTTTAACTTGTTAAAGCGAAGCTCCACCCTATAGTGGAACTTCCGCTCATCGGAACCCTCCCCCCCCCGGTACCACATTTGACACCTTCCGGGGGGGGGGGGCCATACCTGTCAAAGACCGGTATTTGCACCCACTTCCGGGAGTCCTCTCTGCGGGGAGTATGTCACTTCCCGCCCCCGCCCGTTGCGTTCTGGGAAACACTCGGCTCCCAGAACACAACGGGAACCAGTGAGGACGGCGCTGCACGACTCGCGCATGCGCCGTAGGGAATGGGGCAGTGAAGCTAGAGCGCTTCACTTCCTGATTCCCTCACCGAGGATGGTGGTAGGGGCAGCAGAGTGACGAGCGGTCGCTCGTCCTTTGCTGCCGACGTCGCTGGACTCCAGGACAGGTAAGTGCCCTAATATTAAAAGTCCGCAGCTGCAATATTTGTAGCTGCTGGCTTTTTATATTTTTTTTTAGAGTGGAGAATCCGCTTTAAAACACGATTTTATAGGTGATGATTCGAATTTAAAATCTTGGAGGTGTATTCTCTCTTGTAGGTGTACGTTCATCAAAACTGCTGGTTTACAAATTAATTTTTGTATATATTCAGGCCCCAAAAAAAAAAAGTTCAATCTGTCCTTACGTGTGACTATAACATCCTCTCCCTCCCCCAGTGATCCACCATTGTAAGGCTGGCCATACATTATACAGTTTTCTTTATATTTTACCAGAACCATATACTATGAGGTCAAACCTATACACTTTTAGTTTGTATGCAATCAGGCAGGACCTTGCACTACATAGTTGAATGTAAATTCAAAGGAAATTGGATAAGAAAATGTATAATGTATGGCCAGCTTAAGTCCTCTTTCCTTCTCTTAACAGCACAATTCCTATTTTGGCAGTGGGCTGGAAGCACTGCTATGTTGTAGCAAATAGGCATACAATAAACTGAAACTGTGGCCCGGATTCAGAATGCGTATTGTTATGCTGGCGTAGCGTATCTCATATACGCTACGCCACCATAACTTTGAGAGGCAAGTCCTGTATTCAGAAAGAACTTGAGCCTAAAGTTACGGCGGCGTAGCATATATTGGCCGGCGTAAGCCAGCGTAATTCAAAATAGGCTGTAGGGGGCGTGTTGTATGCTAATTTGCCGTGACCCCACGTAATTGATGTTCTTAACGAACTACGCATGCGCCGTCCGTGAAAATATCCCAGTGCGCATGCTCCAAATTATGCCGCAAATAATCAATGCTTTAGACGTGAACGTAACTTACGCACAGCCCTATTCGCGTACGATTTACGCAAACGACGCACAATTCGACGCTGGCCCGACGTCCATACTTAACGCCTTATAGAGCAGGGGTAACTTTACGCCGAAAAAGCCGTACGTAAACGACGTAAAAAAATGCGCCAGGTGGACATACGTTTCTGAATCGGCGTATCTACCTAATTTGCATATTCGACGCGGAAGTCTTGGGAAGCGCCCCTAGCGGTATATACGACGGCGTAGGAGACATACGCTGCTCGTATCTAGGCAACAGTGAGGCGTATCTGATTCTATGAATCAGGCGCCGAGATGCGACGGCCCGCATTCGGAGTTACGACGGCGTATATGGAGATACGCCGACGTAACTCCTTTCTGAATCCGGGCCTATATTTTTATCAAATCTATAGCTTCCAAATAAAGATTTAATTCACAGGGCTTAAAAAAAAAAAGCTAGATCGCTTGCTCTTAGATTGTTTCTCTGCAATTTCTCTGAGCCCTACAGAGCAGAGGGAAGGAGGATAAGACACTCCTATGAATCATTCAGTTATGTATGTAATTTGATCTTGAGCTACTGAGAATTGTAAACGGGCAGCTTTTTTCAGCAGTTAAAGTAGTTGTAAAGGTACAAGGTTTTTTACCTTCATGCATTCTATGCATGAGGGTAAAAAACGTGTGTGCAGCAGCCCCCCCCTAATACTTACACAAGCCCCCTCTTGATCCAGCGATGTCCATGAGAGCCTTGCCTTTCCGTGGAGCCGCACACAGCCAGTGAGCAATCATAAGATGCAGGGAACGGGGCCAAGTTCTCCACCAACCACCAAAAAGTCCTCTTACTGCATTCTCTATAATGTAAAAGTTCAATTTCCAAAGCTAAAACACCAGGGTCGGTATATTTATTTTTAAAAGGTAACAGTTATTTTCAGCTGAGTCCAATGAGATTTGAATCTTTTTTACACAGTGCGGTAAGACCTGTGGCTCTGGAGAGCAGCTGAGAGAAGTGAAGTGCTATCAGGGAGAAGAGATGAGCCAAGGATGTGATCCATCTACAAAACCAGAAAGTAGCCAGGCTTGTCAACTTCAGCCTTGCCCAACTGAAGCTCCAGGTAAGATATTATTGTTTAATTCTGCCTCTTCAGAAAAAGAATGGACATTAGAGAATCAGATTACAGGCCAATCTATGTATCTATATCTGATATCAACTTGACATGACCATTTGTCATAAATAGTTTTGTCATTATTTCTATCGTTATAACTAGCTTACTAATGCCAAAGCCTGATGCCGCGTACACACCATCACTTTATGTGATGAAAAAAAACTACGTTTTTAAAAACGTCAATTTAAATGACCGTGTGTGGGGGAAAACGTTGTTTTATGTCTTGTGAAAAACGACAAAAAAAAATTGAAGCATGCTTCAATTTTTTGTGTCGTTTTTCAAAACGTCGTTTTTTGTTTCACAAAAATTGACTGTGTGTAGCAAAAAAACGACGTTTAAAACAACGTTTTTACACACGCGCATGCCCAGAAGCTAGTTATGAAGCGAGCTTCAATGGAAAAAAGTGGTGAACGTAACCTCGCTTTGCTAGAGCTTTGTGAAAAAACGATGGTGTGTAGGCAACGTTGTTTTTGAAAATTGAAGTTTCAAAAACGTTGTTTTTTACTTCACAGAAAATGACATTTTGTTCCATCACATAAAGTGATGGTGTGTACGCAGCATAACATGTTTAAAGCTGCTTTTATCAAATAATACTATAGATCTGCTATATGTTGAACTATACTGTACATGTCAAGTGGGGTCAGAGGTAAGTCACATAAGGGGATTTTTCAGGTAAACAATATCACTGTAATGGCCAGTCATGTTGGAATCAAGGGTTGGAGTAGTCAGAGCTATGGCTGGACTCCTGCCTCATTGGAAACACAGGTTTGTCCTTATACCCCAGCAGACTCTTTCCGGGCCACACAGTAAACAAACATACAGAATGTGATGGGCAGACAACTGGTGTTATACACATGATCATTTTTCGGCCTCTAGAAAAAACAACGTTTTTTTCAACTTCATCATTAAAACGGCCTTGCCTACACACGATAGTGAAAAAAAAAATGCTCTAGCAAAGCGCGGTGACGTATAACACGTACGACGGCACTATACAGGGGAAGTTCCATTCGGATGGCGCCACCTTTTGGGCTGCTTTAGCTGATTTCGTGTTAGTAAAAGACGATTTAGGCTTTTCTGTCTGTTACAGCGTGATGAATGTGCTTACTCCATTATGAACGGTAGTTTTACCAGAACAAGCGCTCCTGTCTCATAACTTGCTTCTGAGCATGCGCGTTTTTTTCATGTCGTTAAAGCCCACACACGATAATTTTTTACAACCCGAAAAACAACATAGTTTAAATTGTCGTTAAAAAAAATAGAGCACGTTCGAATTTTTTTTTGTTGTTGTTTTTCCAAACCCAAAAAATGCTCTGAAGCCCCCACACAATCGTTTTAAATGACATTTTTAAAAAACATTGTTTTTTACAACCCGAAAAATGATCGCGTGTACGCGGCTTTAGAAAGATGGCAGAGGAAAGAATAAAAGTTGCTGATGGCTAGCATGATGCTCTCAAGAATGTCCCCTGCACTTTATCATGTGATTTGATAACACATGACCTAGCGCCAGGGAAGCATCATTTCACCTTGATCCTTGAAGCATTAGGTTCCCATGTAGTGCTGCCGCAAAGCACTTCTCCACTAGGTGCAAACTGGTTATTACATGCTCATTGCATGGCAATGGAGCCCAGAAAGGGAGCAACACAATAGGAAGGGCCCAGGAGGATTGTGTTGGATTCTAGAATTTTCGGGGCCCCTATATTTACAGCTTTGCACTGATAAGGGTGTACACGAATAATTAGGTAGATTCAGGTACAATGTCGTTAATTTAGGGCGGCGTAGCGTAGCCTGTTTAGGCTACGCCGCCGTAAATTAGCTAGGCTAGTATTGATTCTCAATATACTTACCTGGTAATTTACGGCGGCGTAGCCTAAAACGAGTGGGCGTAAGGGCGCCTAATTTAAATGGGTTGGGGGGGGCGTGTTTCATGGCAATGAGGCTTGACCTCACGTTTTTGACGTTTTTTGTCACTGCGCATGCGCCGGGTGACTACATTTCCCAGTGTGCATTGCGGCTAAGTAAGGGCCTATTGATTTCGAAGTGGACGTAAACTACGTAAATCACGATTCGCGGACGACTTACGCAAACGACGTAAAAATTTCGAATTTCCCGGCGGGAACGGCGGCCGTACTTAACATTACTATTCCACTAGAGCCTAGCACTAACTTTACACGGCCTATCTCTTACGTAAACGGCCTAAAAGTACTGCGTCGGCCTGGCGTACGTTCGTGAATCGGCGTATCCCCTTATTTACATAATCTATGCCGGCCGCAATGGAAGCACCATCTAGCGGCCATCAGAAAAATTGCAATCTAAGATAGGACGGCGCAAGCCGTCGTATCTTAGATATGTTTAAGCGTATCTCTGTTATATACTCTGTTATATACACTTAAACATAGGTCGGTGCAGATTCAGAGTTAGGTCGGCTTATCTGTAGATAAGCCGGCCTAACTCTTTCTGAATCTACCTAAATGTTTTGAAGTACAAAGCACCTGGTATGCCTGGTCTTTTTTAAACAGGCCATAAATGTATTGATTTCAGCTGGTTCCTGCTGAATAGACCACAATTTGTTCCGTTGGTGTCTCTGTCAGCACCACCCATCTCAAGAAAACTCAATTTCGCAATCAACTTTTTTTGAAGGAGCCAGTTGGAAAATGTTTTGAAGAACAGCACCTGTATCCAGTCAGACGCAGGACCTATTAAGGTATTCTAACAGCCATGGGTGCCTGCTGTCAGACTACAGTAGCCAGCACAGCAGACTCGTCCATCTATGTTGTTTAGTTTAGATGGGTGAATCAAGTGATTTCTCAGTCCATGATCTGAATGAGAGAAATCTTTACGTGTATAAACAGCTTTTGTATACACATTCCTTTCCTAATAGGTTCCCTTTAATTGGCATTATGTAGAGTAGTTAAAGGATAAGTTCACTTTCCTGAACATGTTACATCTGTATTTAGGGTGTAACATGTAACATGCAACCTTCCTCCGCTCTACCACATAGCTGCATTATTCATTCACAGATCTGTGAATGAATGGACTTCAAGTCCAATCTTCCATTGCAGTAGGTAGCTTTTAGTTCTCGATGAACTGCAAGAGAGCTGATGAGTCTTCTTGTAGTTCATTGATCCTTCCTGCTCTCCAGTAACTGTCTGCATGTACAGGAGGTACAAGCAGATAGCTATACTGAGAGTCTGCAGAAGCCTGACATTACATCCGCGATCTGCTGATTGTGAGTGCAATGCTCTGCAGGCTCCTAAGAAAATAAATGCACATTTTAACGAAACGTCCCACAATCCGCTTGCTTCTTTTGTCTCCCCTAAATATTCCTGGTCTGCGTGCCATTGCAGAGCCCGATATCAATTGTATAGCTCTATCTCTTGCCAGACCAGCCTGTCCAACTCAGTTACCCATTGCTCCTGGGGCCGCTCTCCCAGGAATGCCATCCTCAACACCCGCTGGTCACTGGACCGTTGATCTGGGGTTGGAAAGCACTTGCCCTGTTGCATACCAGTGACCTGGAGGGCTCCAATCCAGAGTCCTACCTGAATCTCCTGCCTGAACTCCAGGTATTAACCCACAGACACAGTCCTGGTGTATGCTGAAAGGATGATCCTCAGCAGCCCCAGGAATTCTGATGCCAGATCCATATCTCCGCTTTGGTGACCGAAGTCTGCTATCCTGATCTTGGATCCAGGTGGCGGTTTAGATGTCCCAGACTGCAGGAAACATCCCACTGCTTGCCACCAATATAACGAAAAGTCCCACACTCCACTTGAGTGCTTTCGTCATATACCGCTTCCTCCCAGTCTGAATATAGATATCAGATCTTCCAACCGCTTGCAACCACAATCTAGGCCAGGGGTCTCCAAACTTTTCAAACAAAGGGCCAGTTTATTGTCCTTCAGATTTTAGGAGGGCCGGAGAGTGTGGCCAGCAGGGGCAGAAAATGTCACGGGCCTGGCATCAGTAAGAATAAATATGGCCTTAGGGTTGGAGGTCAAAGATGAGGAGTATTGCCCCTATTAGGAGGCGGAATAGTATCCGTCATTAATATCGGTGGAAGAAATAGTACAATATTGTTGGTGTCAACAATGCCACCATCCCCCTCTGCGGTGCCACCAACACTGCCTGCCTCCAATCTCCCCCAGGCCCCCTTCCTCCAATCACCCCCTGACTCCATCGTCCCCTGCCTCCATCCCCCTCTGCGATGCCACCAACAACCCCTGTCTCCATCCCCCACCCTCTGCGGTGCCACCACCCACATCTGCGGTGCCACCAACACCGCCTGCCTCCAATCTCCCCCAGGCCCCCTTCCTCCAATCACCCCCTGCCTCCATCCCCCTCTGTGATGCCACCAACAACCCCTGTCTCCATCCCCCACCCTCTGCGGTGCCACCATCCCCCTCTGCGGTGCCACCAACACCCCCTGCCTCCAATCACCCCCTGACACTAACACCCCCTGCCTCCAATCTCCCCCTGCCTCCATTGCCCCCTGCCTCCATCCCCCTCTGCGGTGCCACCGCAGCCACCATCACCCCTTGCCTCCAATCTCCATGTGCAGTTCCAAGCCGAACCAATCTCGGTTATTTTTACTGGCACATTTCCGCAACCACGGACATTTAAGAACGGGGGGAAAAAGTGCCCGTTTTTACAAACTGTCCGTAAAAAAAAAAGGACAGTTGACAACACTGCCCAGTCTTAAACAAATAAATATGATACTCTTTCCTATATATTTTCTAATGCTAGCAACATAAGGATTAAAAATAGTCAATGTTGATTGAGAGAGTGAAGTTCCACGGTTCAGCCCACAGATGGCGATGTTGAGGCATTTTCCTACAGTTTAATTGCAATATGAACTATACTGAAACAATTGTGCATACAGTATCTTTATATATGACATGTTGAATCATCCATTAGATTGTGTTTTCTTTTATGAAAGCCGGCAATCAGTAAAAGGTAAATCGAGGTTTAGAAACAGTGAAATACCAGCCATGTGTGATTACTCTTGGAGTAGCTCTACTCCCACGCAAGGATTGCAGTATGGATGCAGATCCATTAGGGACAGGTCTGAAATGGGAACAGAGTATACACTATGCTACACCTAATCCATCCCTGACATATTCTTTCCCAGCTGATCTGTGCCGTCTCATCCTCTTTGTACTCAGCCTGTAACTAGACAGTTGAATGGTTGCCAGAATTTGCCTCCTCATTTTAACCTACCAAAGAAGACAATAACCTAATTAATTAAAATTCCCCACATTTTTAAAGTCTTTTGATTGCTTTTCCGAGTTCTAGATATTATGTGCCTAATTGTATTAAAAGAGGATCTGCAGTCTGCTCACATAATTTGTAATAAAAACATCTTTGCCATTCTGAAGCTTCCTCCCAACCACTTTGCATATTATTTTATATATACTGTCATTCTTTGCTTGCCAACTCTGCTGCAGAAATCTCCCTCCACTAAGTCTGGCTGCATCCATTGTAACTGTGGGCAGCTGAAGCCGCTGCCTGTTCACTTCCTGGACTTACACAGACACACACAGAGTAGGGTGACCACATTTCCAAACTGCCATTCAGGGACACACCCCCTCTCTCACCTTCCCCAAAAAAGATGGAGGGCGGGAGGAAATGTAGTTTTGGGTTGATGGGGAATTTGGCGGCGGGTTATTTGTCAGGTGAATGTGCCACTTGCCACTAGATGCAGTGCCGCTTGCCACCCATAGCCTGCCACCAGATGCAGTGCTGCTGTCACTCCCTCTATATGAGCAACATGCGTAGAAGGAAAGGAGTGGCGTCACTATCTGGAGAGTGAAGGTCCCACCAGTCTGCTGCTTGCCGCGGAGTTCCGGAGAAGGAGGAGGTGCCGAGGTGGGTGGGGATAGCAGTGCTGCACTAGGCGCAGGCCTCGCTCCCAGTCTCAGAGTACTCTGTCTGAGAGTAAATTGTCATTGGTTGCAAGATGCAAGGCAACGCTGGCCTTAGCAACCAGTTCCAGAAATGTAGTTAGTAGGGGGTGGCTGTGTCCTCTATTTCATTCCGGGACATTGTATTGTCCCAGAATGAAGGTTCCCGGGACCCAGGACAGACATGTCAATTGCGGGACAGTCCCGGGCAATCCGGGACACGTAGGCACCCTAAAACAGAGGCACACCTCTAGCCCTGCAGCTCTCATTGGCCCTCTTATGACTCATCCCTCTCCTTTCCTGGCAAACTCTCATAAGGCCCTGTACACACGGGCAAGAATCTCATCAGGAAAAACCTGACGTTTTCCCTGACGAGATTATTGGCAAGAATCTCTTGCCACCCGAGTGTACACACTGACCGCGGTTCTCTTGAAAGGCAAGAACGCGGTGACGTCATCGCTTACGATGAGCATGCGCTCGTCACATTCGATGCCGTCACCACAATCTTGCTTCACTCTACCTATGCCGTGGAAGCTACTGCGCATGCGTCAAAGTCATTTCGAGCATGCACGGGTTTCCACGACGACAGGTAAGTATACACGCGCTCGGGTTTCTCGTCGGGAAACAGGCCGACAAGAATCTCGACGAGAAAAAAGAGAGCAGGTTCTTTTTTTTTCTTGTCGAGATTCTGGCCAGATTTCCTGACGAGAAACCTGAAAGCCTCGTAGACATGGACGGTTTTCTCGGCAAGAAGCTGTTTTCTTGCTGGTTTTTGCAGAGAAAACCGGTCGTGTGTACGAGGCTTAAGAGTGAGAGAGAGCTGTGCATGATGTCATAAGCCTAGGCTTTTTACCAGACAAGAAACAGGAAGTGGGCTGTATAAGGTATTTAATGGCAAAAAAAAAAAAATGTTTTACTATCCAAAGTTCCGATGATTTATTAGATGGAAAGTTGAAAAAATGACTGAAGGTCCACTTTAACCTCTTGGCTACTGGGAACGTTTATCCTCTCCCTGGACAGGCCAATTTTAATTTTTCAGTGCTGTCACACTTTGAATGACAATTGTGCAGTCATGCAACGCTGTACCCAAACAACATTTTTTATAATATTTTTTACACAAATAGAGCTTTATTTTGGTGCTATTTAATCAACACTGAGGTTTTATTTTTTTGCTAACTATACAAAAAAAGACAGAAAATCTTAAAAAAAAACTTTTTCATCGTTTGTTATAAAATTTTGCAAACAGCTATTTCTTTCTCCTTCACTGATGGGCACTTATAAGGTGGCACTGATGGGCACTGATAGGCTGCACTGATGGACATTGATAGGCACTGACAGGCTGCACCGATGGGACCTGATGAGGTGGCACTAATAAAGCTGCACTGATTACGTGGCATTGATGGGCACTGATAGGCTGCACTGGTGGGCCCTGATGAGGAGACACTGATGGGCTGCACTGATGGGCACTGGTAGGTGGCACTGATAGGAGACAATGATGAGGAGGCACTGATGAGGCTGCACTGATGGGCACTGGTAGGCGGCACTGATAGGTGACAATGATGAGGAGATACTGATAAAGCTGGACTGATGGGCTGCACTGATGGGCACTGGTAGGCGGCACTGATAGATGACAATGATGAAGAGACACTGATGAGGCTGCACTGATGGGCACTGACTGGTAGGCGGCACTGATAGGTGACAATGATGAGGAGGCACTGATGGGCACTGATTGACAGCACTGCTGGGGACTGGTGGGCAATGTTGGGACTGCACTGATAATTAGGGCACTGTAAATCCATGCCCTGATTTTCAGTGTACATGGCCCTTTTACACAAACCAGTTCTCTTCTCATGCTGTCAGCTTGAGGAAAGGAGTGCCAATAACTGTTCTACATCCTGATCAGCTGTGATTGGACACAGATGATCATGTGGTAAAGAGTCGCCGATTGACTCTTCATCTCAATCTGTTATAGGCAGTGTCTGGAGGATACTGCGATCACAGAGTGCTCCGCTCACACACCGCAGCGATCACAGGAGGACCCGATCCTGCGCTCCTCTGGCAGTTGGCACTCCTCATGTTCCAGCGGTGCCCCTCGATGTCCTCACATCCAATGCAGGGCTATGGACCTTGCTTTGGTCTTGATGATGTCAGGACGCTGGACCACTGGAGTGCGGGGGGGAAGAAGCTGCAGGGCCAGTCTAGCTGCGGGGAGGAGTGGAGAATCAGGTAAGTTAATTTTCTTTAATTGGGTTTCGGTAGACCTAAATGACCTAAATGTGTAGGAGGTATGCTGCTGGGTTCTGTTCAGTAGTCAAGAGTCGGAGCACATACATCCTGCCAGAAAGGTTGGTGTTGCTGATGCGACCATAAAAATTGGAGGATCGAGTCACATCTCCAGCAATTGGGACTGACATTAGAGAATATGCATTGGCCTGCAACCTCTAGGAGTTGGAAGAATTGTGAATCCTTTTCCCATTCGGTAAGGAAGGGGGGACATAGTTCTCTGGAGGAGCCCAAATTAATGTTCTTAAAGGGGAAGTAAACCCTCTGAAACGTTTAAAAAAAAAAAAAAACCCTGCAAGAGAAAGGCATAATGAGCTAGCATGCATAGCATACTAGCTCATTATGAATTACTTACCTGAGATCAAAGCCCCCGCAGTGACCCTCGTTCCTCTCCTCCGCCGCCGCCATGATACCGGAGTGACTTCCGGGGATCGCTGCTCTGCTGCTGTGACTGGCTGGAACTGCGATGACGTCACTCCCGCACATGCGTGCGGGAGCCGCTAGGTACAGCGCGATCCCATTCATGCACATGCACCCTAGACATTGGTTCTATCTTTTCTGCAAATATCTCCTTAACCACTTAAGCCCTGGACCTTTGGGCATCTAAAGAACCCGGACAGTTTTTGCGATTCGGCACTGCGTCGCTTTAACTGACAATTGCGTAGTCGTGCGACGTGGCACCCAAACAAAATTGGCGTCCTTTTTTTTCCCACAAACAGAGCTTTCTTTTGGTGGTATTTGATCACCTCTGCGGTTTTTATTTTTTGCGCTATAAACAAAAATAGAGCGACAATTTTGAAAAAAATTCAATATTTTTTACTTTTTTCTGTAATAAATATCCCCCAAAAATATATAAAACATATTTTGTTTCCTCAGTTTAGGCCGATACGTGTTCTTCTACATATTTTTGGTAAAAAAAAATCGCAATAAGCGTTTATCGGTTGGTTTGCGCAAAATTTATAGCGTTTACAAAAAGGGGATAGTTTTATTGCATTTTTATTAATTATTTATTTTTTACTACTAATGGCGATTTTTTTTATGACTGCGACATTATGGCGGACACTTCGGACAATTTTGACACATTTTTGGGACCATTGTCAGTTTCACAGCAAAAAATGCATTTAAAATGCATTGTTTACTGTGAAAATGACAATTGCAGTTTGGGAGTTAACCACAGGGGGCGTGAAGGGGTCATTAAGTGGTTAAGAGTGTAGGTTAAGGAGATATTTCTTGCACATACAGCCTTAATCTAGGCTTACCTGTAGGGCCTAGTGGTCTGTAAGGGTTTACAACCGCTTTAAAACAAAAATTATAAAGGACATTCTACTAGCATATAGCCAGCTTTACTTTTTGCTGTTCACTTGCTGTGTTTTACAATTTCTTTCTCCCAGTTCATGTCAAGTCTGACTGATTGAAAGAAATGCACTTTCCTCACAGATTGTATACCAAAGAATTGCTGAGCAAGGAGGTTTTCTGATAGAAGTGAAATAAAGTATGCATTTGAGGGAGGATAACTGAAATACAATACTGCACATGTAAAAATAAAAATGTTCTACATAAATCGCTTTAAAGTAGAATTATAGGCAAAACTTTTATTTTGGATAATGAAAGGGAGAGTTATCACCCCTGTAAGGTTTGTTTTTGCAATTTTTGGCCCACTGGGGAGATTTCCCTTCACTTCCTGTCACATAGCCAAAACAGGAAGTGAGAGGAAATTCCTGCAAATAAAGATAATCTCTTTGGGACCTCCAGGTCATCAGATCCAGTGTCCCCATCGGAATATTTCCCCTCTATTACATTTCTGCGGACAACCCAACATCTTCTTTTACTTTAAAGGGGTTGTAAAGCTTTGTGTTTTTTCACCTTAATGCATCCTATGCATTAAGATGAAAAAACACTGTGCACTCTCCAACCCCCCCGAGCCCCCGTTTTACTTACCTGAGCCCCGAATCTCCGTGGGCGCGATCCTGCGTTGCTTTCACCCAGCTCTTGTGGGCTCTTCATTGGATGATTGATAGCAGCGGAGCCATTGACTCCCGCTGCTGTCAATCAAATCAATGACGCGGCGCGCTGGGGCCGAGTGATACACTATACGCTATGGCCGCCGACTGTATCACATGGGAGCGCGCTCGCAAGCTACCCACCTTGGGAGAGCGCTTCCCAGAGGAGGGTTAGCTCTTTAGGGGAGGAACCGAGACAGCCGCAGCGGGACCCCAGAAGACAAGGATCGAACTGCACAGTGGAGGTAAGTATGATATGTTTGTTATTTTTATTTTTTTAATTAAACTTTTACAACCCCTCTAACATTCAATGATAATGGTAAATAGGGGGAACAGAGAGGGCGAATCTCCCTAACGGGGACACAGACAGCAATAAAAATTGACAGGCATTCTAATCCATCTCTCCTCTATCCACAACTAAAAAAAACGTTACTTTTAGTTATGCTTTAAGGCAAACAGTACAAGAATAACACCTTATAATATGCATCCCTTTCTTCTTTTGATGTAGATGAGGCTTGTGAAGACAAGGCTACTGCAAACTGCTCGCTGGTGCTGAAGGTGAAGCTGTGCTCACACTGGTATTATCGGAAGGCCTGCTGTCGGGCCTGTGGAGGAAAAGATTCCTGATTTCCACACTGTATTGTATTTGTGAATTGTGTACATTTCAGATTGTGACTGACGCTCCTTCCTCGAATAACCCTGCCTTCAATTTTTTTGGTAGTAGAACATGTGCGTCTGGCAAACAAAATTGTTACCTCTTCGTTTGTGATTTAATCCTTTGGTGCCTAGTGATCAATTCGCTGTTTGTTGTATGTCTTCATTTTTGGAAACTGCCCTGTAAAAGACATTTGTTTGCATCCAAACTGACCACACAACATAAACCCAATGCAAAAACAATCCTTCATATAGAAAAAATAATTCTCCTGTTTACTTGGTGTCCATACCTCTAAGGCCTTGTACACGCGACCGAAGATGTCCGCTGAAACTGGTCCGTCGGACCAGTTTCCTGCGGACATGTCCGACCGTGTGTATGGCCTACCGGACAGTTTTCCGGCCTAGCGGACAGGTTTCCAGCGGACAACTGGAAGCCTGTCCGTCGGACATTTCCGATGGTTAGTACGACTCATCGGACATGTCTGCTGGCCCGAAATCCCGCGCATGCGTCTAATTGATTCGACGCATGCGTGGAAGCATTGACCTTCCGTGTCAGAGAACGTCGGTGTCGTCTACGTCACCGCGTTCTCTGTCCGCGGGGATTTTGGTCTGATGGTGTGTACACACATCAGACCAAAACCTCCCAGCAGACATGTCCGATGAAAACGGTCCGCGGACCGTTTTCATCGGACATGTCTGTACAAGGCCTAACTATATTTGTAAGGCTTCGTTCATATTGGGGCACTAAAGTGTACATGCAAGTGAATGGCCGTTTTTACCCGCACAGGATGCCCATTCCCATAGACATGTATGGCACTGCCTGCACGCGGATGCATAGCTCCCAACTGTCCCTGATTTCGAGGGACTGTCCCTGATTTGGAGTAACATCCCTCTGTCCCTCTTTCCTCCTCATTTGTCCCTCATTTTGGTCTGATCTATATAGTTGTATATAAAATGCATTTTTATCTATCAAAAAGTGTTTTCCAGTGCTAAACCTTTCATCTGATTTCTAAATTGTTGCATTTATAAATTCCATGAGCCAATATAAAGGAATAGTAGCGGTAAAAATGCACTTGTGGGTTTAACCAATCTTGTTTTTTTTGTACAATTCTCCTTTAAGGGGGCGTAACAAGGGGTGTGTCCTATGCCTGCATACTTTTGCTGATAGGTGTCCCTCATTCCCATCTCAAAAAGTTGAGAGGTGGTATGATCCATGCATTCCATGTGGGGAAAAACAGTAGTACGCCCATGTGAACGAGACCTAAAAAATTCAAAACAGCACCTGTGTCTAGCAGCTCCTTTTCCCCCATACTTCAATGCATGATGAAAGAAAGGGAAAAAATCTAGTTTGTGGAAGAAAGAACAGACGCACAATTTGTTAGACACCCGGGTTGGGAACTGTAATTTACATTCAAATGCTTTAGCGAATTACTTTACTAAGCAGCACACAGGACCCAAATACCGCCTACTAGGTGGCATTTAAATAAAAGTGGAGGTCTCGGTTGCAAATATTTTTTAATATTTGTTAACACACCACAATCAAGGTGCTTGGCATGCACAGACCTACTGTAATCCATATGACAATTAAGGCTAGCCATAGATTTTTTTCGGTCAGACCTGTATACTGAACGAGAGAAGTCAGTAGATTCTTTCATCCACACTAATCAGCTTGGAAGTAAAAATCTCCCTTGTTGGTTATTTTATTCACACTACCTTCCTCTGATTGGCTGCAGTCACTGCTGGTCTGAGAGTTTTCTACCCGACTCTCTAAATTTTCAGATTGAATTTGTTGAGCTGAGTAGTGCCAACAGGGCCACCCATGGAATTTTGGAGCCACGTGTACCCAGCATAACATTGGAACATATTTCGATAAGTTTAAACGATGGACAAATCTTAGCTGAAGCTTACCCTATGATAGAATTAATTAGTGCCATGCAGCTCCTAGTGCACGTTGGATGGGTCCAACAGCCATCTGAATAAGACCTAGATGGCTCCATTGAATTTGTTGAGCTGAGTAGAATCAACAGGGCCACCCATGGCTCGGTTTATGACCAGTTCAGCAGAAATTATCTGGGATTTTGAGCCACGAGTACCCAGCAAAACTATGGGAAAATCATAGCTGAAGCTTACCCTATGATAGATTAATTTAAAAGTGCCTGCATCCTTAAAGCTCAGCTGAACTTTCAGAAAAAATTTGCTTAATACACTCTTCAAGAGCGGGTGCATGGATTCGACTGCAGACACCCGCTCATGATAGGCTGCTAACTACATCATATAGGCTGCTTGCATGCAGCTCCAAGGCGGATGCTGATAGAGAAAAAAGTGTCTCAGCACGTTGGATGGGTCCAACAGCCATATGAATAAGACCATATGTCTCCATTGAATTTGTTGAGCTTAGTAGAGTCAACAGGGTCACCCAAAAAAAAGTGGCTCAGCACGCTGGATGGGTCCAATAGCCATCAAAATAAGACCTATATGTTTCCATTGAATTTGTTGAGCTGAGTAGAGTCAACAATTTATGGGTATGGCCAGTTCAGCAGAAATTACCTGGAATTTTGTGAATTGAGTACCCAGCATAACATTGGGATATATATTGATAAGTTTAAACTATGGGAAAATCATAGCTGAAGCTTACCCTATGATAGATTAATTAAAAAGTGCCTGCATCCTTGAAGCTCAGCTGAACTTTCACAAAAAAATGTGCTTAATACACTGTTCAGGAGCGGGTTCATGGATCCAAATGCAGACACCCAGTCATCAACGCATGTCAAAATTTGACATGTGTCTGTGTCCAAGCTGTCACAAAAAAGTGTCTCAGCACGGTGGATGGGTCCAACAGCCATATGAATAAGACCATATGTCTCCATTGAATTTGTTGAGCTGAGTAGAGTTAACAATTTATGGCCAGTTCAGCAGAAATTACCTGGAATTTTGTGCCACGAGTACCCAGCATAACATTGGGATATATATTGATAAGTTTAAACATGCTGGATGGGTCCAACAGCCATTGAATAAGACCTAGATGGCTCCATTGAATTTGCTGAGCTGAGTAGAATCAACAGGGCCACCCATGGCTCGGTTTATGACCAGTTCAGCAGAAATTACCTGGGATTTTGAGCCACGAGTACCCAGCAAAACTATGGGAAAATCATAGCTGAAGCTTACCCTATGATAGATTAATTAAAAAGTGCCTGCATCCTTAAAGCTCAGCTGAACTTTCTGAAAAAATTTGCTTAATACACTGTTCAGGAGCGGGTGCATGGATCCGACTGCAGACGGTGCTCATCAACGCATGTCAAAATTTGACATGTGTCTGTGTCCAAGCTGTTGCACCATCTGCACCCACTTGTATAGGCTGCTTTCATGCAGCTTCGAGGCGAATGCAGATGCAGAAAAAATGGCTCAGCATGCTGGATGGGTCCAACAGCCATCTGAGTGAGCCCTATATGTCTCCATGATGGTGCTCCCAGATTAGAGTGTAGATTAGTAAACACATATGCAGAGGCTCTGGGTGCTGGGAAGCTTTACTGGTTCATACATTAGTCATCAACTTCCTCCGCCACATCTTTTCAGTTTTTTCACTTTGCATCAAACTGTTTATCAGCTGCTTTTCCGTTCAATGTAGGCAAAATTGTCATTGGTTCTTCGAAGGACAGTAGTTCTTCAGGATGGAATGTCAGATGCAGAATTAAATGCACAGTTGACCTGACTTAGATATATATTTCCCCTATATGTTTTGCAATTGTAAGTCTCCGGTTCCAGGACTTGTATGCAAAAATGAGCTTTGAATTTCTTTTACTTTTACCTACTGAAAACGCTTGGCAGCTACAGTTAAATAGCTAATTCATGTGACAAAATAATTTCACACGTAACCAATAACTAAACATTTTAGAAGTAAATTATCTGAGCTAAAATAAGGAATATAGTTAAAATAATCGTTGTGTCTTAGTGAATTAATCCTATTATTTGGTATTTCTGTTGGCTCAGCTTCTATTGGAATTCTTCTCAGTGCCATGCTATACGATAAAGCAGTTGTGAACATGGGAAGGCTGAAAGTGTCTGTAGGAAACAAATAATGTTAGTCATGGACCACAGGTAAATAGTGTTTAGGTGTATTACAAACCTTGCTACTGTATATGGTTATGTTACTCTGAGCCAATAAGCCTTCAATGTATTCTTTCATCAAAGGTGCTATAGCATTAATGGGCTGTGTACGGCATTATATGCAAGAGTTTACACTGTTTTTAAAGTGACCCTTTCCTCTGTGCATTCTGGGCAAAAGAAAACATATCTTCTCCCCTTTACCACCTTTAAATACTTATCCCTATTCCTTTCTCCTGTACAGCTTAGTTTCTCCTAAGAACTTCTTGGTATGAGTGATTTACTCCCTCTTTTCCATGTGACAATGCTGGTGCCTCATGATTGGTATAGGGCTGTCACATGAGGCTGGGCAAAGAGTCCCACAGTCTGTGTAAGCTTTGGAAAGCAGGTCTGGAGCTTACAGAGAGGGCTTACTGTCCCATGCCCTGGAGACCATACAGTACAGCAAGGGGAGCTAGAAAATATGAGTCTATGGTGCTAGGGAGAGGGGGGTTAAGTTTCCCATTTACTGTATACACTGACTGGCAAAGGAAAGGATCAATTTGTTGTAGTCCTGCAACATCTTAAGAGCCCTGCAAAGCATCAGCATTCATATAGTTACACTGTTGTTATGTGTAGGGTCATACCAGTGTTTTGTCCCTCCTCCTATGCCCTACACAAGTATCCTGCCCTAGATATTTAAAGATGAACTCCAAGTATGGATTTTATTGCATAGTTACATTGGTCCAGCTTGAATATGCCATACTTGTGGGAACACTGTGAAATCAGAGAATTACTGTGGTATCCAACACCATTGCAGTGGTTACCGCTATCTTCAGTGGGCAGGAGTTTTTTAGGCGCTATTTTTAGCGCTAAACTGCCTGAAAAACTCCTCAGTGTGAAAGGGGCCTAAGTCTTCAGTGAGCAGAGAGTCAGTTACCAGCTCTCTGCTCTGCCCCTTCGGCACTGGAGTACTGGGATGTGGAGGGGGCAGGAGGGGCAGGGTCAAGCTCTCAGCTGCATGCTTAGAGGCTGAGCCAGCTGCAGGTTCAGGCATCCTAATGGATCCTGACATTAAAGTCAGGATTCCTCCAGAGCCGAATCATGTCAGCCGACAGCAGACTTAAGCAACTGTCTGCTGAACACGGGCAACAGGAATGTATAACAAAGTGCAATCCTGTGACCCACAGGTGAAGTAGGGCCAAATAAGGTTATGGAATAAGTAGAGTGAAGCGGCTGTTGCGTTACTTGAAGCAAAATCAAATCCTATCAGTTTCAGTGTGAGCCAGTTATTTTTGGGGGGGTAGTCAGCGTTCAGGAGTGCAAGAAATGCACATTAAAAGTATATTGGTCATTTAGCCGTGGATGGGGTGTGGTCAGGGGCATGGTGAATATGTCAAACAATAATCACACTGAATTAATTGTCAGGTATATGTTTTGATTTTTCTTGTACTGATTTAAAAGGTCAGTTCTGGTTAGCTGAATAACCCACTGAAATCATACACCCTTCTGGCAATGTGGTTTTGGCACCTTGGTTACTAGATTGGGTCACATGGGTTGACATTTTGGGTCATTGGTAATAATTTCCATTCATTGGCCTGTAATGGCACAGAATCAATAACAAAGAAAATGATGAGAGAGTGATATCTCATTGGACTGGTCTATAAGCAATCCCAACTCGCCAGCAGATTTGCTTATTTCACATGACCTATACTAAAAAAGATCCCAACACTGGAGTCATTTAGATATATTAGTAGCTGGTGCCTGATTCATCAGCATTATTAATTTAATAAAATAGTTACATTCTGGCAAAAATGAACCTGTTCAGTGTCCATAGAAGTTCAGCCTATTGGAAGGTAAGGATATAACATGATATATGTCAGATCCATCAAGGCTAGCCATGTGGACTGTTGCAGCCACTTATATGTAATTCATTTGTATATTTGTGTGACATTGCATTCATTGTAGCACTGTCCTGAGTAATAGATCAGAAAAGATGCTTTCAGTACCCACCAGACAAGTGCTATTAGTTAATCCCAAAGCATCATGGTAGATGTAGTGTAATCTTAACTGGAGAAACTATTTCTCTTTTGTAGAGCCATCAAAATTTGATCAACAAACCAAAGCTGTTTCTACGGCTCATGGCAGAATATATTGTATTCTTGAGACAAGGGCCGCCATGCCCCGGCTCCTGCTATAAAGACATTGTTTGAAAAAGATGTATTTTTATTATTCTAAATAAAAGATCTAAACAGAGGAATGTGGTTTTATTTTAAAATTGTTAATTTTGTGGTAGTAATGTCTTATATAAATGGTAAACTATTAACACTTTTAATTACACAGGTCCAGAGCTGTTCCATTTTTTATGCAAAGTAAGCTGAATAGGGCTAATGTGTAAATAGTGGATGACATTATAAAACTACAGTAAATAAAACAGACGCAAGTGTTAAAACGTTTCCCTCCTCAGTGGTCAGATTCCTTGTTTTATTATAGCTGTGTAGACAAAAGGCAACTGAGCTGGTGGACAGGAGGGTCTTCACCCCCTGGGCCAGTACAGGTATGTTGGGTTAGTGGTAGGGTTGTCCCGATTTTAAGACCGAGTACAAGTACCGACACTTTTTTTCAAGTACTCGCCGATACCGATTACCGGTACAGTGGCACATGTGTCAGGTTTTTTTACGATTTTATTTTTTAATAATTTTTTACAATTTATTTTTTACGTTTTTTTACAATGCTTTCTTTTGGGGGGGAGGGGGGTGGATGTGTCAGTGTGTTTTTTATTAAAATGTTTATAATTTTTTCCAATTCACTTTTTTATTGTTTATTGCAATTTTTTTTTATCAGCCCTGTTGGGGGGCTTTGGTGAGATATCAGGGGTCTTAACAGACCACTGACATCTCCCCTTTGAGACAGAGGAAGGGACTTAGGATAGAGATTCCCCGGCCTCTTTCTCAGCAGCACTGAAAATGAATGGAGAGAAGACAGCATCTCCTTTCCATTCATAAACTGAGACATTGTAATCACAGGTTACGATGTTTCAGTTATGTGAATGGACAGAGTCAGTGATCACTGACTCTGTTCATTCGCAAAAGGAAGGAGCCGGGTTTAGCGGCTCCTACCTGCGCTCTCCACCCTGACAGATCGAGGACAGAGGGGGTGGAGGAGGACAGGGAGGGGTGCACGGAGCAGAACGGAGGGGGACATGGAGCAGAACAGAGGGCAACACAAAGCACCGAGGGGGACACAGAGCATTGAGGGGGACACAGAGCACGGAGGGGGGCACAGAGGAGGTCACGGAGCAGAACGGAGGGGGACATGGAGCAAAACAGAGGGGTAAACGGAGCACCGAGGGGAACACAGCATGGAGGGGGACACGGAGCACGGAGGGGGACACAGAGGAGGACAGTAGCAGAACGGAGGGGGACTGGAGGATACAAGGACAGTCAGCGGTGATCGGTGCCGTGGGGGGAGTTACAAGCACCGATCACCCTGTATAGATTTCACTAAAGCAGCTGAAGGGGTGGGGGGAGAAGTGTCTGTCGGGCTTTATTGAAATCTATACAGGGTGATCTGTGCTTGTAACTCCCCCACCGCACTGATCACTGCTGACTGTCTAGGTCAGGGGTCCTCAAACTACGGCCCGCGGGTTCGTATCCGGCCCACCAGTGTGATTTACCCGGCCCGTGGACTGAAACTAGTGACAGGGCAGTGGCGACGAAACTGAAAGGCTCTGAGAAGGGACACATGCAGAGCCGCAGCTGCGGGGGAATTCCACCCCTCCCTCTCCTTGAGCAGAGCATTCACCTGGCAATGCCTGCTCCTATTGGCTACATTCAGAGCCAATAGCTGGGAAACTAGAGCATTATGGGAATTGTAGTCCTGGATACCAGCAGGCCCCATGATGATTCCCTGAGAGGAGTTCAGCCCCCAACATATAGGTCAATTATCCTGATTGGAAAAAATTGATTGGAAAAAAAAAGTTATTTTTTGAAACGTGTATGGCCATCATTGGACTTCGAGCAGAGGAGGGCCTGTGCTGCTCTCTGTGTAGATCTGCATCTGGTAGAGGGAAGCCTTCCAGCACCAAATTACTTTGTGGTTCTAAGATGTCACGTGACTAAATATTAAGAGCTGCAAAGGAAGCTGATGCTGGAAGATGTAAAACGAAGCATGCATGAAAAATAAACTGTCTTTTAGGAATACTTATCTTCACCAAACCCACCCATCAATGAGGCACCATAGCACACTTTATATGATGCACTTGCTTTAGCCTACAGAAATCTGTCATTTATAGGCCAAAGGTTCCCAACCCTTTCCTAGATGTAGACTTTTAGTTAGATTCAGAGAGAGTTAGGCCGGCGTATCAGTAGATACGCCGACCTAACTCGGAATCTGCGCCGTGTGTATTCTCAAACTGAGATACACTTAAACCTAGCTAAGATACGACAGCCTGCGCCGTCGTATCTTAGGGTGCAATATTTAGGCTGGCCGCTAGGTGGCGCTTCCATTGAGGTCGGCGTAGAATATGTAAATCACTAGATAAGCCTATTCACGAACGTACGTGCGCCCGTCGCAGTAAAGATACGCTGTTTACGTAAGGCATTTTCAGGCGTAAAGTTACTCCATCAAATAGTTGGACTAGTAATGTTAAGTATGGCTGTCGTTCCCGCGTCGAAATTTGAAAATTTTACGTCGTTTGCGTAAGTCGTCCGTGAATAGGGCTGGACATAATTTACGTCCACGTCGAAACCAATATGTCCTTGCGGCGTACTTTGCCGCAATGCACACTGGGATATGTACACGGACGGCGCATGCGCCGTTCGTAAAAAATGTCAATCACGTCAGGTCACCCTCCATTAACATAAAACACGCCCCCTCAGCCTAATTTGAATTAGGCGCGCTTACGCCGGCCACATTTACACTACGCCGCTGTAAGTTAGGAGGCAAGTACTTTGTGAATACAGTACTTGCCTATCTAACTTAAGGCGGCGTAGCGTAAATACGATACGTTACGCCGCCTTAAAGATGCGGCGGTCTTTATTAATCTAGGTATTTGAATGTAATGAAGGAAACGTGATAACCATTCGGCTGCCATGAACAACTGTTTTTGTAGTTTTCTTTACTGTAGTTTTCACAAATCACCTTGAGTGGTCAGTGGACAATGGCTAGTAAGATCCCATTAGTCTCTCTGGGAAGGTTTCCTTCTATTTTGTATGTGTTGATATGCTTAATATTTTATATAAGTCAAGTATGATACAGGGGAAGTTGCATTAAACAGAATTTAGGAAGTACTAGTACAGTACAATCTCAGAGCACATGTGAGCAGGCCTTTGGGTAATTGCTGAAGAGTAGACTATAGAGAACTCAGAATAGGGTAAACTCAATTTTATGGTTTTAGTAAAGTTACAATATTTGCTAGATAGAATTAGTAGTTCACCTATTGGTTTCACTATTAACCCAGGATTTTCCTTTAAGATGAATCTGTCACTTTGCCCATTCACAGCAACATGAAAGGCTCTCCTATTAGTCCATCCTTCCGATTTCACTTGTCTTCCCCGAGCTCCCTCCCTTCTCTGTATTTCTACTGAAGTTCTGAGTAGAAAGCCTTGTGGCCGATCCAGGGATACTGACCTTCCTCCTGGCTGCTCCCTTGTGAGAGTGCTTGGGCATCATGTCTGTCAGCTCAGGTACTTGGCACTGCATCATGGTAGAAAGGGAAGGAAGTCACCTTCTCCTCCATACCTAAACATACCAGGTATTGTAAAGCATTTATTAAAATGTATTAAAAAGAAAAACTGAAATATGTACTCAGTGATATTAAACACACACTGTTTAATTTACATTGTTCCTTCTTTTACTGTATGTGTCACATAACTTCAGCCTGTGTCTTAGAATAAGAGCGAGGTGAAGCCTCCATAAATCTACATATAATATCCTGCCCCCATTGTGTTTAGCTGGTTAGTGGGAACAGAGGAGGAGACAGAGAGTGGACTGTCATTTACCGCTGTGTATATGACCACATATGTGAGTCTATGATCACATTGGCTGCTCAGATGTGATAGGGAGGAAATGCTTGGCATAGAAACTCGCTGAAAACTAAGCATGTGCAGAGTTACCACCACAGCTGTCAAATCCCTAGCTGAATTGGGAACAGGGACAGAAGGTGGAGATAGAGAACAGCATGAGCAACCAGGTGTTTTGCAGAATACTGAAAGGGAATCTCAGAGTGAGTATAAACCGCATGTAATACACCATTTATTGATAGTTTTTTGTGATGTGAGTTTAGGGACACTAAGTATTCAGACCCTTTACTCAATACTTTATTGAATCAGCTTTGGCAGCAATTACAGCCTCAAGTCTTTTTGGGAATGATGCAACAAGCTTTGCACACATGGATTGGGGGATTTTCTACCATTCTTCTTTGCAAATCCTCTGAATCTCAGTCCAGTTTGGATGGGGACCATCGGTGGACAATCATTTTCAGGTCTCTCCAGAGATGTTCAGTAGGGTTCAAGTCAGGGCTCTGGCTGGCCCACTCTTGTGTTGTCTTGGTTGTGTGCTTAGGATTGTTGTCATATCTGAGCACTGTAAAACAGGTTTTTATTGAGAAAATGTACTTTGCTCCATTCAGCTTTCCCTCAACCCTGACCAGTATCCCAGGCCCTTCGGCTGAAAAACACCCCCACAGTATGATGCTGCCACCACCATGTTTCACATTTGGGATGATATTGGACAGGTGATGAGCGGTGCCTGGTTTTCGCCAGACTTAATGTTTAGAAATGATGCCAAACTGTTCAATCTTGGTTTCATCAGATAAGAGAATCTTGTTCCTCAGTCTGAGGCCCCGTACACACGTCCGAGGAACTCGACGTGCCAAACACATCGAGTTCCTCGTTGAGTTCAGTGTTGAAGCCGCAGAGGATCTCGGCGGGCCGACTTTCCTCATTGAACAACGAGGAAATAGAGAACATGTTCTCTATTTGGCCCGACGAGTTCCTCGTCAGCTTCCTCCCTGAAAAGTGTACACACGACCGAGTTTCTAGGCAGAATGCAGCTCCGATCGAGTTTCTGGCTGAATTCTGCCGAGAAACTCGGTCGTGTGTACGGGGCCTCAGAGTCCTTCAGATGCTTATTTGCAAACTGCAAGTGGGCTTTCATGTGTTTTGCACTGAGAAAAGGCTTCCATCTAGCTATTCTGCCGTAAAGCCGAGGACGGTGGAGGGCAGCAGTGATGGTTGTCCTTCTGGAACTTTGTCCCATCTCCACACAGGATCTCTGGAGAGTGATAATCGGGTTCTAGGTCACCTCTCTTACTAAGGCTCTTCTCCCCCAATTTCTCAGTTTGACCAGGCGACCAGCTCTTGGAACAGTCCTGGTTGTGACAGATTTCTTCCATTTGAAAATTATGGAGGCCACTGTGCTCTTGGGAACCTTTTGTTCAAGCCTCCCCCAGATCTGTGCCTTTTAATAATCCTGTCTCTGAGATCTGCAGGGAATTCCTTTGACCTCAAGGCTTTTTCTCTAATGCAATATACGTTGTCAACTGTGAGGCCTTTTAAAGAGAAGTGTGTAACTTTCCAAATCATGTCCAATCAATTGTACCACAGGTGGACTCCAATCAAGGTTTAGAAACATCTCAGCAACCACCAAGAGAAATGGGAGGTACCTGAGCAAAATTTCAAGGGTCTGAATACTTATGCTAATGTGATGTTTCAGTTTTTCCTTTTTCATACATTTGCAAACATTTCTAAGATTCTGTTTTCACTTTGTCATTATGGGGTACTGGGTGTAGATTAATGAGAAAAAATGAATTTAAACAAGTGTAGTATAGTAAAAGGTATAGTATAGTATAAAGTATAGGTAAAGTATAGTGTAGTGAAAGGGTTCTGAATACATTATGAATACACTTGGCATCTGTTAATGGCAGTGAGTGAACACATGTTCCATCTGAGGAGCCACCTTATTTTTTGTATACTTCCCGGCTGCTGTTTGACAGATAGTGACGGTATGCAAGGATTTCATTGCGGACATAATAAAACAATAAAGGACATTTTAGGTGCCTATTTGTAACATTTATTTAGCTGATACCTAATGCCGCGTACACACGATCAAATTTTCCAATGAAAAAAGTCTGATGGACTTGTTTCATTGGAAATTCCGATCATGTGTGGGCCCCATCTGACTTTTTTCCATCGGAGTAAAAAAAATTGAACATGTTTTAAATTCTTCAGATGGAAAAAAATCTGATGGGAAATTCCGATCGTCTGTGTGGAATTCCGTTGGAGAAAAATCCATGCATGCTCAGAATCAAGTCGACGCATGCTCGAAAACATTAAACTTAATTTTTCTCGGCTCGTCATAGTGTTTTATGTCACCGCATTTTGAAAGGTTGGAATTTAGTCTGACAGTGTGAATGCAAGACAGCTTGAACGGAATTCCGATGAAAAAAATCCATCGGATTTTAGACCATCGGATACTCCGATCGTGTGTACGCGGCATAAGAGTAAACTCACACATATTTATGACATTCAAAAACCCTTGAGCTTACTGTTGCTCATCATTTCGCTCTTTCAAAATAATGTGTTCACCTAGGTTTTAGTAGCAGCCTAGAAGAAACTGATACGTTTCAGCTGCAAAATGTGTTCCTTTGTCCTGCCAGTGATAACAGCCCAGGTTCCATCTTGTCATCCACCAAGCTAAGCGGAAGCAAGGTCGATAAATCTACAAATTAGCTACCTGTATCCAGCTGGGTTCTTAGACTGATACTACAGGGACTTATCACGATGCCTGATCTACTACACTGCAAGTTGAAGGCAGCAACAGGCTGTTAGGTTGTAACCAGCTTCCACATCAGTAAGCCAGCAACAGTATTAACCTAAGTGTGTCCTAAAGATAGAAATAGCATTAAAAAGCATACTACAGTATATGAAGAAACGCTGGCAAATACAGTTGATTTGCTGCCACTAATGCAAACAGAATAATTTTTAGCTAGACTGTGCACTGGCACTAGGGATGAGCTTCGTATTCGAGTCGAACTCATGTTCAACTCGAACATCGTATGTTCGATCGTTCGTCGAAATACGAACAAAACCGGTCGTTCGTGCCAAATTCGAGTTACGTTTCACAGACCATAATTCACTGATGATTGGCCAAGCATGCACTACGACCCGCATGCTTGGCCAATCACAGCTTGCAAAAAACGGAGAGCCATAATTGGCCAAAGCCAGGGTGGCTTTGGCCAATTATGGCTCAGGGGGTTTAGTACTTGCCCCACACTATAAAAGGCCGCCTGCAGGTCGGCCTTGTGTAGTGTGTTGCGGTGGTTAAGAGAGGACAGAGAGAGTGTCATTTTTTGCAGGTAGATAGAGCAGGCAGGCTAGTCAGTTAATGTTACAGTGTGTAGAGGATATATATACATCCCAGGTGTTGTACATATATTTATACACTGTATAGTTTAGCTACATCAGTTCTTCCTAATTTACTGGCAGACAGGTGATTGTGCTAGCTGCAGTATTCTTACGTGGTTTATTGCCTGTGTCCTCTGTAGTTTGCACCTAAAGCTACTTGGTGTGTATCGGCCGTGTGCTCTGTAGTTTGCACCTAAAGATTCAGGAGCAGTGATTTTAATGATGCTTACATTTTTTAAAAAAAAATCCTTTAAATATTGTACCTGCTGGGTGTTTTTTTTTTTTAAATTTAAGTTTTATCAAAATAGCTGCTCCTGAAAAAACAACCGTTTTTAAAACTTTTTTTCCATTGATACATGTTCCCTGGGCCAAGACCCGGGTTCTCAAAGACGTTTTACGACAATAACTTGCATATTAGGCTTTAAAATGAGCACTTTTGAATTCGAACGTTCGAGTCCCATAGACGTCAATGGGGTTCTAAATGTTCGCGCCAACGTTCGGTCCGTTCGAAGGTTCTGGTGCGAACCGAATGGGGGGTGTTCGGCTCATCCCTAACTGGCACATAGAAGGATGCATTAGAGTGGTTATGTCCAATCAACATGGGAAAATGAGCATGAAAGTATCCAGGCAGGAAACACCCAAGTGATACAGATGCTAATACTTCGAAACTTAGCATCATGTTAATTAATCTGAATGAGTTAAATTCCTGAGTAAAAACACACCATTTCAAATATCTCAGTTATCCTTTCAATATTCCTTTCCCTTCTGGTATAGAAAAAGGAAACAAAAGCCACATTGTGTGTACTATTCTATGATCCTTGGATGTGTACTGAGGAAGGCCTGGTACAATAGTTCATCTCACTTGAAGGACTCTTTTTAAACATTTATTAGTTAGGAGTATCAAGTACTCCAATGCATTTCGGGGGAAAAAAACTCTCCCTTCTTCAGGGCTGCCAAAGCGAGCTTCCTTTAATGCCATCAGGAAATGTTCTGTCGTGATTTCATTAACATTGACTGCTCAAACTCTGAAGAAGGGGATGGATTTTCCCCCTGAAACTTGTTGGTTGTATTTGATGCTCTTAACCAAGGGTCTCCAAACTTTCTAAACAAATGGCCAGGATACCATCCTTCAGACTTTAGGGGGGACCAGACTGGGTAGTCGAAGCAGAAAATGTCCTATCATTGGTTTTAGTGGAAGGAATAGTGCCCTATTGTTGGTATCAGTGATGATAATAGTGCCCCATGGTTGATAATAGTAAGAAGAATAGCACCCCATCATTAGTGTCAATGGGAGTAATGGTGCATCATTAGAACCCCATCATTAGTGGCAGTTGTGGATACAATAGTGCCTTAAGGGCCAGATAGAGGTAAGCAAAGGGACACATCTGGCCCCAGGGCCGCAGTTTGGAGACCACTGCTCTTAACCATTAAATGTTTCATAACCTCAGTATGTATTCAAGAATTAACCATCTGGCAAGTGCTTCAGAGAGGTAGCTGCCTAGAACCAGAATGGGGTTCACCTATAATACAGTGGGGAAAATAATTATTTGATACCCTGCAAATTTTTTAAGTTTGCCCACTTACGAAGAAACACACTGGCAGATCCACAAAGATCTGCCCCGATGCAGCGTATCAGAAATACGCTACGCCGCCGTAACTTACTTGTGTTATCTTCGAATCCTTAAAGATTTTGCGCCATAAGTTACGGCGGCGTAGTCTATCTCTGGCGGCGGTGGAATTAAAATCGGCGATTAGGGGGCGTGCTTCATTTAAATGAAGCGTGTCCCCGCGCCGAATGAACTGCGCATGCACCGTCCCTAAATTTCCCGCCGTGCATTGCGCTAAATGACGTCGCTAGGACGTCATTTTTTTTAACATAGACGTGAATTACGTCCATCCCGATTCACGGACGACTTACGCAAAAAAAAAAATTCAAATTAAACGCGGGAACGACGGCCATACTTAACATGGCAAGTCTAACTATATGCCGCAAAACAGCAGCTTTAACTATACGCCGGAAAAAGCTGACTAGAGATGACGTAAGAGAATGCGACGGCCGCGCGTACGTTCGTGGATCGTCGGAAAAAGGTAATTTGCATGCTCGACGCTGGAAAACGACGAGAACTCCACCCAGCGGACGCCGAAGTATTGCATCTAAGATCCGAAGGCGTACGAAGCCATATGCCTGTATGATCTAACCCAGATGCCGTCGTATCTTGGTTTGAGGATTCAAACCAAAGATACGACGGGGGTAATTTGAAAGTACGCCGGCGTATCAGTAGATACGCCGGCGTACTCGCTCTGTGGATCTGCTCCACAGCGTCTATAATTGTTATCATAGGTGTATTTTAAATTATAGGCACAGAATATCAACCAAAAATCCAGAAAACACAATAGAAATGTTATAAATGGAGTTGCAATTCAGTGAGTAAAATAAGTATTTGACCTCCTACCAAACAATAATTATGGCTCCCACAGACTGGCTACAGTATGTGCTCATGTGGTAATAAACAGATTAGTCCTGTTAATTTAAGAGGGCGCTCCTAACGACAACGTGTATAAAATTCAAACCTCATCATCATGGGCAAGACCAAAGGGCTGTCAAAGGACATCGGGAACAAGATTGTAGACCTGCACAAGGCTGGAATAGGCTACAAGACCATCAGCAAGAAGCTTTATGAGAAGGAGACAACTGTTGGAGCAATTATTTGCAAATGGAAGAAATACAAAATAACCATAATTTGCCCTCGGTCTGGAGCTCCATGCAAGATTTCACCTCATGGGGTAAGGATGAACATGAAAAAAAGTGGGGGATCAGCACAGAACTACACAGGAGAAGCTTGTGAATGATCTCAAGGCAGTTGGGACCACAGTCACCAAACAAACCATTGGTAACAAAATACGCCTCCATGGATTGAAATCCTGCAGCACTCACAAGATCCCCCTCCTCAAGAAGGCACACGTATAGGCCCGTCTTAAGTTTGCCAATATCTTTCTGTTAAAAAAAAAGTTTGCCAATATACATTTAAATGATTCAGAGAAGGATTGGCAGGAAGTGCTGTGGTCAGGTGAGACCAAAATTGAGCTTGTTTGGCATTCACTTGACTCGATGTGTTTGGAAGAACAAAAATTCTGACTATGACCCTAAGAACACCATCCATACAGTCAAGCATAGAGGTGGAAACCTTATGCTTTGGGGCGGTTTCTCTGCTAATGGTACAGGCGGACTTTTCCGCATTGAGGGGCCATGTATTGTAAAATCTTGGATGAGAACCTTCTTCTCTCAGCCAGAACACTGAAGATGGGTCATGGATGGGTCTTCCAGCATGACAATGACCCAAAAATACCACCAAGACAACAAAGGAGTGGTTTAAGAAGAAGCACATTAAGATCATATAGTGGCCTAGCCAGTCTCCAAACCTTAAACCTATAGGAAATTTATGGACAGAGCTGAAACTTTGAGTTGCCATGCGACAACCAAGAAACCTTAAAGGTTTGTATCTGTAAAGTAGAGTGGACCAAAATTCCTCCTGTGTGAAAACCTGATAACCAACTACAAAAAACTTCTTACCTCTGTGCTTGCCAACAAGGGTTTCTCCACCAAGTACTAAGTCATGTTTTTCACTTACTTTCATGTTACTCACTGAACTGCAACTCATTTATAACATTTGTATCGTGTTTTTTCCTGGATTTTTGGTTGATATTCTGTCACTATCATTTAAAATACACCTATGATAAAAAAGATAGACCCTTCATTTCTTTGTATTTGGGCAAACTTATCAACTCTGCCGGTGATCAAATCATTATTTTCCCCACTGTATATTTTATGCATGGATCTGCTTCTTTGAAGAAAAAAATCCCTTTATGGTAGATTCATTTAACCCCTTCCTTACCGGGCCATAATAAAATGACGCCGGCAGGAACCCTCCCTCCGGGTAGATGTCATATGACGTCCTTTCTTCCCGGCAATCTAGGGCGCGCGCGCGGCACCGCTCGTGACCCGGTGCGCGAGCCTGGTGGCCGCGATTTCCGCCGGGCACCCGCGATTGCCGGCGATCACAGCAGGAGTGTGGATCTGTATGTGGAAGGAAGGGGGGGAAAAAAGCACTTATTATTTTGGAGGAACCAACAAAAATGGAGCAAAGTATGAAAGCCTGTATAATCGATATTCCTACCTTCACTTCTTGTGCAGTCACTAGAGCAAAAGTGGGCAAGGCATAGAACCTCGTTCAGGGTTTTACTGCTTTTTGTATACTTTTCAGGGAGATTTCCACTGTGGCTGGCCATAGACAGTTTATTTTTTTTTTGATCAGCCCATGGTTGCAGCTGAATGGCTTCAAGCAGCTGATCAACAAAAGTTTTCCAACAGTCCTGTTCCACAGAAGTCGACTTCTGTTGAGTGGCAATGGTCATAGATCAGGGGTGTCAAACTCAATTTCATCAAGGGCTGCATCAGCATGATTGCCCTCAAAAGGGCCAGTTGTATCTGTAATATTAGATGTCCAACTCATCCCCTCCCAGGGGCGGAGTGACCATTCGGGCACTCGGGCACTGCCTGAGGGCCCCATGCCACTAGGGGGCCCCACAAGTGTTGCCAGCTTCAGTAAAACCAGGGACAGTATGTAAAAAGATGTGTTTTTTTTTTACATCTGTCCCTGAAATGTACAACACAAGTAAAAAATGCAGAATAAACAATGCCTCAGGTATCAATTCAGCACCATATAAGAAAAAGGGACAAAGTCAGTAGGTAATAGTTTACATCGACTGACAAGGTTGGTTAATTAGAGTCTGTAAGTTTTTGATGAGGGTACACACTCTCAGGGCTGCCATCAGAGGGGAACAGAAACCATGTTCCAATTCTATAGGAAAACAACAAGGGAAGAGGCACCTCTGGGTGTAGTAGTTTAAAACAATTGTAATGGTAAAACATTTTGAAGTGACAAGTAGGCATGTAGAAAATATTCCCGAGGAGGGGAGAGGTGTCATTTGGCCGTTACTGTCATCCAGGGTCTGCTGGAGCGCTGTATGGGGGGGTTTCACTTTCACCGCTGATGGAGATAGCCGGCTGCGATGGAGGATCCTCAAACCGAGGCTTGGAGCGCAGATGGACAGCAGGCGAGAGATGATGGCGTCACCGGGTATGCGACGCGTTTCCGAGTGGTCAGGCAGCGAATGACGTGGCTGCCGCACTCCTTTCTCAAGCATATGGGAGGAGAGACGAGGAGCTAGTTTTGAGGATCCTCCATCGCAGCCGGCTATCTCCATCAGTGAAAGTGAAACCTCCCCACACAGCGCTCCAACAGACCCTGATGCCTACTTGTCACTTCAAAAATGTGAGTGACCATTACCTATGTTTTACCATTAAAATTGTTTTAAACTACTACACCCAAAGGCGCCTCTTCCCTTGTTGTGTCCCTGAAATGTACCTTACCGACATCCTTTTAGTCTAAAAATCCCAAGATTATAGCTGCCCTACCTCTCCGGTACCTTCTCAGTGTGTGTATGTATACTGTGTGTGTGTACTGTGTGTCTGTATGTGTATATGTATACTGTGTGTGTGTGTACTGTGTGTCTGTATGTGTATTATGTGTGTATGTATACTGTGTGTGTATATTGTGTGTCTGTGTGTATACTGTGTATGTATAGTGTATGTGTGTATACAGTACTGTGTGGCCCCATAATCTATTGCCTGGGGGCCCCATAATCTCCTTTTGCCCGGGGGCCCCATAATCTCTAATTGCCCAAGGGCCCCATGAATTGTCAGTCCGTCCCTGTCCCCTCCCCTTACATTACACCACCCCACCATCAGATGTTCAGTCCCTCACTATCCCTTACATCATGCTGGGAAGAAGCTGGATGCATTGCTTGAAAGCAGAAAGTAAGGGTCTGGAGGAGGACCAGAAAAGGGCTGGAGCTCTCCTGCAGGGGCGAGGGCCGCATTAAAATGACCTGGAGGGCCGGATTTGGCCCGCGGGCCTTGTGTTTAACACCTGTGTCATGGATGGACCAACATTCCACCAGTCCCTGTTGAACTTCGGCCATCCTAAGTTTGTGGTCATCATTTAACTGTACCATGAACAATAAAACCAGAAATTAAGAAAATTTATATTGACAGTTTTATTTATTTTGATAGAAAATTCCATATAACAATAACAATATTGTTTCTCATTTTACTTATTTGGCAAGTTCTGTAACAATATTATTCATATCATATGTCCTCATTATTCCTTTTCTAAGCATGAGGGGAACAAATTTTTTATTAACATATAATTTGGGAATTTCTGTTTAGTTATCCTTTGTAATATATTTGAAATGTGGGCTTAAAACTAAATAGAGATTCAAGTAATAATTTAACAAGCTTTTAATGTACTCTTTCTAACCACAAACAGGGCCCAGTGGATCAATAATATTTATAGATTGACCACACTTTACAACATTTCAAACTAAAGGCAAAACAGTTTTACTACCAAGGTCTAATGTCGAGTACGCAGCAGCTTCTGCTTACCCAAAAATGCTTTTACCATGCCAGCTCTTTTGGAGTAACCTAACGTTGGGTGGAATCTAGTGAAGCCAGAGGAACCCCAAAAATTCTTTGATTCCCAGGAACCCCTGCTAGTACCAATTCACCAGTGGGGGGTGGCAAACAGTGCACAGTCAGCCACTCACCCCCCCGGTCAGGACACCCACATCTCCTCACCCCCCCCCAGTCAGTCGGTCACTTGGCTGCAACACTTACCCCGGGCGAAGGTCAGGCGGCCAGCTAGCTTCCCCTGCTTCTCCTCTCCTCGCGATGGCCACCCTAGCTTCTCCTTTTCGGCCAATTGGGAAACCTGTTTCAGACCCGCTTCCTGATTGGCTGGGAGGAGAATTAGTGTATCATTCGCTAGTGTCACACAACTGGGTGGGCCTGGAGCGCAGTGCTCTGTGCCCTGAGCCCATCTTATTTTATAACTTATTAGTGCCTCTGGCTCCAATCATGTGCTTAAAAAACAACTCCCCCCATTGTAATCCATGCACCTGGCACCCCGAATATAGATTAGGGGGCCGGATGCCCGGATAGGGGGGCGGAGTGCGTGAATCCCTAATGGATGGGCCGCCACTGCAATTCACTGAAGGTCACTGGAAAGAATGCCCCTTACATTGGTGTTCGTTGGGAAGAATGGTCCTTACATTAGTGCTCAATGGGAAGATTGGCTGTTAAATTGGTAGTCAGTGGAAAGAATGTTTCTTACATTGGTGGTCAATGGGAGGAATACCACCCTTACAGACAGTTAAAAAACGAAATTAGTGTCTCATTGCTGGCTCCACCAAGAAGAGTTGGCCCACGAGATGGTTCCTATAAGGACTGCACAGGCGCAATCCTTGCAGACGGAAATCTCTGAACCTCGGCCAGCATCCAAGCTCATTCCTTAACATCCCCATGGATTGGAGGATGTTAAAAAAAGAGCCAGGAGGCCGAGCGAGTGTAGCGAGCCGTCCGAGCGAAGCGACGACGTGAGGCCGACTGGCCACTTCCCTTAAATTCCATGTCACCCTGGAGGTTTGGTTATTTTCGTTGGCAAGGATTGCGCCTGCGCAGTCCTTACAGGAACCATCTCGATAGCCGGAACCATATCGTCAGATCACCGGCACCACCTAATGTAAGGTCAGTCAGCCACAGTTCAAGGAACCCCTACCCTCTTCTGGATGGAATCCTAGTTGCGAATGGTTGCCTCAGTACATGTACAAAATGGGTTTCATCTGGACCCTAAATGGTTTATGAAAGTCTATTTATATTGAATACAATTGGTCTTCTTAGAGAGTAGATATTTTCCTTTAAATTCAGTGTTTTATCCATCACCCATTAAAAAAACAAAACAAAAAACATTAAATTAACCACTGACTAACTATTGCAAGTACTTAAATTATAATAAAAATTTAACATTAAAGTTGAGAATGCTGACACTATATTCCAATTTTTAATATCATTTCATGTTTTCCCAAATAATACTGCCTCTGTCTGTATTAAATGAACCCTAAACACTCAGGCCTTGTACACACGGCCAGACATGTCCGATGAAAACGGTCCACGGACCGTTTTCATCGGACATGTCTGCTGGGAGGTTTTGGTCTGATGTGTGTACACACCATCAGACCAAAATCCCTGCGAACAGAGAACGCGGTGACGTATACGACACCGACGTTCTCTGACGCGGAAGTTCAATGCTTCCACGCATGCGTTGAATCAATTCGACGCATGCGCGGGATTTCGGGCCGCTGGTTATACGTCATAACCAGCGGACATGTCCGATGAGTCATACTGACCATCGGACATGTCCGACGGACATGGTTCCAGCGGACAAGTTTCTTAGCATGCTAAGAAACTTTTATCCACTGGAAACCATTCCGCTAGCCCAGGAATCCGGTCCGGTAGGCCCTACACACGGTCGGACATGTCCGCGGACCAGTTTCAGCAGACATGTTCGGTCGTGTGTACGAGGCCTAACAGGATGACATTTAGTTTGCAAAAGCACTGTGTATCATAAACAGATGCCCTGATACTTTTTTTTAATAAAATAATGTTTTTACCTTTATTCATCTTATTTTGCATCTTATGAGGCTGCTAGTATTTTTCATCCACTTGCTGTCTACATGCACTTGCTCCAGTGCTGAATGTGGACCATGCCTATGCAACATGTGGCAACAAGGCCTTCCGTAGCATCCATTGAATGCAACAGGTTGATTGATAACTTATGAGCACAATTACATGCTATAGCAAGAAGTACCTGAATAAAGACCTTCACAGTAGGATCACAAGGTATTATTTTAATTAAAGCATTCATTTTTAAAAACAATAAATGTACTTTTGGAATTACATTAACATGTTAAAATGTATAAAAGGCTTTAGTGATTGGGTTTGGATATACTTTGGAGAACAGCTGAAAAATACATTTAGTTGGGCTGGAATGGCACATCTTATACATGTTAAAGAGGTTTTCATAACCCAAGTTGGGTCTTCAAATTTCTTTTATTCAGTCAATTCTAGTCTTGTCTGGAGGAAAAAAAGACTTCCTTACAATAGAACCATTAGAAAATGGCCAAATTGGCATAATACCTACTTTATATTTGTTACATGTTCGCATTCACATAGCATAACTTAAATAATAATATAAAAATACTGCTTACCTTTCAGAATTCAGAAAAATAGGGAGGGGGTGGGAGCAGGGCCGGCCTTTGGGGTGTGCGAGCTGTGCGGCCGCACAGGGCGCCATGGGCAACAGGGGCGCCATGCGGCCATCACAGCTCGCAGAATTTAAGTCGCAGCGGGCCCGGCCAGCGCTACCACTAGGCGGATTAAGAAGGCAGCCACCTAGGGCACACTGCCACCTAGGGGCAGCGCTGACTCTTGCCTCACCTCTTCCTCCTCATTGTCGCTCTCCAGGCTCCCGACAGAGGTTAGAGGGGCACTGGACAGCCTCTTTGTGTATGTTTAGGTGACCAGGGGCGAGGGGTGAAGATGGGGGGGGGGGGGCGACACAAGATTAGCTCGCACAGGGTACCTGAACACCTAAGGCCAGCCCTGGGTGGGAGAGAGGAGGTGGTTATTCTAACTAGAGTGAGATGTGAACAAAATGGCTCTTGGCAGTAGGCAGTAGTATTTCATTGAAATCTGGGGTTGGGAACTTGTCAACCAAGGCTGCCAAATTTTTGCATACTTGCTGACCCTGTCATGCAAGGTAGCATCAATCTTAAAATGTGTCATTGCTTGAGTAACCCTATGTTTGGTAGCAAGGGTATAACATTTTCAAGATCTGCCACTTGTTTGCTTAGCAGCTGTAGCAATTAGGAGCAGGAATTTTAATTGGTTCTTGGTCAGCTCCAATGGGCTACTGTTCAACAGATAAATCTGAGGGTCCAGTTGGATGGTAATACCAATTAAGTGAGAGAGGATTTGGAAAATTTCAGACCAGAAGGACCGTATCAGTGGGCAGGTCCACCTGGTATAAAATGTATGGACTGGGTTCTCCACAATCACAAAAATATGCGGAAGGGTAACTTGAATCATGCTTTGCTATTCTTGTTGGTTCAAGGTTCCATCTAGCATCTAGATCAGGGGTCTCAAACTGGCGGCCCTCCAGCTGTTGCGAAACTACTCATCATGCCTCTGCCTGTGGGAGCCATTCTTGTAACTGTCAACCTTGCAATGCCTCATGGGACTTTTGCAACAGCTGGTGGCCCATCAGTTTAAGACCCCTGATCTAGATAGTACTTTGTAGGCTGTTTCTAATGCTGAGAAATTTTTGTATGGCTAGCCAAGTGTCATTCCAATCTTCGGCCTCAAGTGCTTGACATAAGCACGGGAGGGGGGGTTAGCGTTTAAGAGCTAGTTAGCAGGTTCTGATAAAGCTTAGAAAAAAAATGTATGCTTGTGGTGCTCAAAATGCCCGGGAGACCACAAATTGCAATCTGCCAGTATAATCACAAAGTCAACTCTTAGGCTGCATTCACACCTGAGCGTAGGT
This sequence comes from Rana temporaria, assembly GCF_905171775.1. Taxonomy (NCBI): domain Eukaryota; kingdom Metazoa; phylum Chordata; class Amphibia; order Anura; family Ranidae; genus Rana; species Rana temporaria. Next base: position 156,717,745 of record NC_053495.1, on the reverse strand, counting down.
CGTTCGGTCATTTTTTCTGGCGTTTTTTTCCGGCGTTTTGTCGCGCGTATTCATGCTTATTTGCGCGTTTGCATACAGCGTCGTCCGACGTTTTTAAACTTCGACATTTTTTATTTTAGCCAATAGGAAAAATTATCATCTTTTCATCACTTGTTGCTATGTTGGTAGATTTTTTTTATCTTCTGCCTGGGTGAAATGTTCTATTGATTAAAGCGACAAAACGCCCGTAGCAAACGCTCGTTGTCACGCTAGTCGCTTGAATCGAGCGTTTCCATTACCTTCTATGGGAAATAGAAACGCTCAAAAATGCCCAAACCGCCCGATTTGCACGAAAAAAAAGGGTCCGGTACTTGTTTGAGCTTCAGGAGTTTTGGAGTGGAGATGTGAACCATCTCTATAGGGAATAATGTACCGTCTGTCCGTGTTCATCCGATCCGCAGACGGATGAAAAAAAATTGGGTTTTCCTCCGTCTGCAGATCGGGTGTCAGCGGATGTTCATCCGCTGAAACCCGCAATCTCATAGGGACCAATGTATGTCCCTTTTTCATCCGTACACGGATGGATGAAAAAGCGGACAAACGGTCGGCCCGTGTGAAAGAGCGCAAAGAAACTCCTGGTAACAATAGGTAAATAAAGCGGTCACTTGCCCTGAAGCCTAAACACAATCCATGTGTCAGATGTGGATGGGCTGTCAATGAATGAAACCAATGCCATGAAATAACAAATGTAACAAATGTAACAAAGGAGATTGTACACAATTAAACAAAATGAATGAATAATGTGACAAGGTAACTAAACACAAGCACCAGAGGTAAAGCTGCGCCTAAGTAATAATTAGCTCATCTGCCTCCTCTAATTCAGGCTGGGGCCCCGGACACTGTCAAGAGACTGAGGAAGAAGGCAAGTTTAGCCTTCATAATGCTTTTCCCATAAGCCATTGTGCTTTTGACAGATTCCATGGCAGTGTCCAGGTGCCTTCAGCAGTGATCCTAGTGGCTTCCCTTTTGGCTCCTGTGCCAGCCTTCTGGTGGCTCCAGTGATCTGTTGCAGTGACGGCTGCTACTTCCCACCTCTGTCATGAGCCCAGCCGTGTGGTCATCCATCTACAGCTACGCTGGATCCTCTGTACATACCTAGAGCTGATGATAGTTTTGTGGGTGCAATTATACAATGTTGCTTTTACTTGTCAAATAAACTCCATTGCTATGCCATATGACTTTTTGGCGCCCTTCTTATAAAGCTTAGAGATCACCCCTTTTGTGCGTGGGTCAGCTCAAGCATTGTCATTCGGTCGAGGTTTGTTTGTGATTAGATTGTCTTGGCTTAAAATTGCCATAAATCCCTGGGATCTCAGAAGTTTATTCAGTTTGTGCAGTAATGAGAGAGGCATAAAACAAGTGGAGGTGACCAGATAATGTAGTCTCGTTAGACATAAGTGAGATCAACGATGAAAATTAGCTAGGGAAGCAAATGCCGGAGAAGAAAGAAAGCATTGGGTTATGTCAGTGTTTCTCAATTCCAGTCCTCAGGCCCCCCCCAACAGGTCAGGTTTTCAGGATTTCCATTATTTTGCACAGGTGATTTGATTAGTTTCACTGCCTTAGTAATCACCACAGCCTTTTCATCTGAGGGAAATCCTGAAAACCTGACCTGTTGGGGGGGCCTGAGGACTGGAATTGAGAAACACTGGGTTATGTGGAGATAACTGTTCCGACATGCATTTTTATCTTGTCTCAAAAAGCGGTGATTGGGTTCGTAGGCAATCTGTCTGTACTGTGCTGGCAGATCTCATTAAGAGATGTAAACTAGATGTCCCCAGTCTGACATTGTTGCGAATAGCTTGCCTGTGTATAATCCTGCCTGAAAGAAACAACTAGAAAGGTAAGAAATATTTTTTGTTGTGTGAATGGAAACACATAAGAAACAATGATAAATAATACATTTAAAGGCCCATGTCACACTAGCAAACCTGTTGCTGGCAAGTTTCCCAACAGTGGAGAATAGAGAACATGCACCTGTACCTACAGTATTGCTGCCTCACTGGGCAATCTACAGGGTGGGCCATTTATATGGATACATCTTAATAAAACGGGAATGGTTGGTGATATTAACTTCCTGTTTGTGGCACATTAGTATATGTGAGGGGGGAAACTTTCAAGATGGGTGGTGACCATGGCGGCCCATTTTGAAGTCGGACATTTTGAATCCAACTTTTGTTTTTTCAATAGGAAGAGGGTCATGTGACACATCAAACTTATTGGAAATTTCACAAGAAAAACAATGGTGTGCTTGGTTTTAACGTAACTTTATTCTTTCATGAGTTATTTACAAGTTTCAGACCACTTATAAAATGTGTTCAATGTGCTCTCCAGTGACATGCGGCGAGTGCTACGCTGTGGGCTCTTGCTGAATGAAGCTAGGACAGCCACTGATGTTTCTTCATTAGACCCCTTTCACACTGGATACGCCTATAGCGGAGCGTTAAATCACGGTAAAATCGCGGTAAAATAGCGGTGGTTTACCACGATTTTAATGCTCCGCTATAGGCGTATCCAGTGTGAAAGGGGTCTAATGAAGAAACATCAGTGGCTGTCCTAGCTTCATTCAGCAAGAGCCCAAAGCGTAGCACTCGCCGCATGTCACTGGAGAGCACATTGAACACATTTTATAAGTGGTCAGAAACTTGTAAATAACTCATGAAAGAATAAAGTAACGTTAAAACCAAGCACACCATTCTTTTTCTTGTGAAATTCCCAATTAGTTTGATGTGCACATGACCCTCTTCCTATTGAAAAAACAAAAGTTGGATTAAAAATGGCCGACTTCAAAATGGCCGCCATGGTCACCACCCATCTTGAAAAGTTTCCCCCCCATATACTAATGTGCCACAAACAGGAAGTTAATATCACCAACCATTCCCATTTTATTAAGGTGTATCCATATAAATGGCCCACCCTGTACAATCTACAAGGAGCCCTTCTATCATTGATCAGATGTGAGTAAAATTCTGCAGCTTTTGTCTAACAAGGGAGTTAAGCCATAGGACCAGGTTAATGTTCTTTTCAGCAATCCAGGTAAGTCACGTGGCCTAAAGCATTATAAGGAATAATTAATTACATTGCATACCTGACTGCAAGCCTTTGATGAAAGCAGCTTGTGTCTGAGCCCTGACCACAAAGTGCACTGGAGCTTGGCAGTTTCTTGGTGGGGTATGTGTTGTGATCACATATTCATTTTAACATTTGAAAGAAAAATAAATAAAAGACCTGCAAAATCACTCTGGAAGCCACAATTTTGGTGTTGGACTATGAAAGGACAAACTTGGGGCCAGATCCACAAAGAAGTTACGTCGGCGTATCTATTGATACGCCGCGTAACTTCTAGGATGCGCCGGCGTATCTTTTTTCTGTATCCAGAAAGCAAGATACGCCGGATTTTTGCTTAGATAGGACTGACGTAAGTCTCTTACGCCGTCGTATCTTAGTTGCATATTTACGCTGGCCGCTGGGTGGCGCTTCCGTAGATTTACGCGTAGAATATGCAAATTAGCTAGATACGCTGATCCTCGTACGCCCGCCTGGCGCATTTATTTACGTCGTTTACGTAAGGCTTTTTTCGGCGTAACGTTACCCCTGCCTCTATGAGGCGTACGCAATGTTAAGTATGGACGTCGGGACAGCGTCAAATTTTCCATTGTTTACGTAAATCGTTCGCGAATAGGGCTTTGCGTAAGTTACGTTCACGTCGAAAGCATTGACTATTTGCAAAGTGATTTCGCGCATGCGCACTGGTATACCCCACGGTATGTTTGTTCAAAACGTCAATCACGTCGGGTCACGAGTTATTAGCATAAAACACGCCCACCTCTTCAGTTTGAATTATGCACGCTTACGCCGGCACATTTACACTACGCCGCCGTAACTTAGAACGCAAGTGCTTTGAGAATACAGCACTAGCCTCTCTAAGTTGCGGCGGCGTAGCATAAATGAGATGCGCTACGCCGGCGCGGATGTACGTGGATCTGGCCCTTTTGCCGTAAAAGTCCTGTTTTATCTGTGACAACAGTTCTGATGATCCTACAAGTTATTACTGCCTTCTCCATACATTAATCAGAAGCAGGGTTTCCATTTACATTTATATTGGTAAATTGCTTTTTTTACTACAGAAGCGGGATAGACATCCTTTCAGTCAGTCAAGTCTCACTTAAGTTCACGTCTCAGTTTGGAAGCACGGCATGAAATGAAATTTGCTAACAAACTCAACATGGAATGCAAAGTACCAACCATTTCTCCTAACTCTTTTGATAAACCTGAATCCAAACTTTTCCAAATCGTTGATCCAAAATAGAAATAAAAAAGTTTTTCCAATGCCAAGAAGACATTACTTACCTCCCAAGACCTTTTTCAATCAGTTATATAAGCCTAAGCAAACCTATGCTGAAAATGCCCTAAATAACAATAAATATATATTTATATATATATATAATATTACTGTGATAAATTAAGTTTTAAAAATTCATACAGTTCTTTTCTACAATTCAATATCTTGTTTCAGGACAAAATAAAACTTCTCTGACATTATACTGGAATAAAAGTTACTAGTTCACATAAAGTAGGAATCTCCAAATGCCAAAGACACATCAAATCCTATTCTTCCATGTGACCAACAAGGAGATGTACGTTAGTCCTCTCTATAGCTAACATGATGTGAAAATATTCAGATCATACCTACAGGTCGTATACAAGTTCTTAGACCTGGACGGTTCATGGAGTGACCTTCAAAATGGCCAGTCTCTGTGTGAACACGAGAGGTGGTGTGATATCCTTAAAACGGTTAAAATGCAAAGGCATTCCACAAAACGGTGGCTACTTCTCAGGTCATACTTGGGTACTGAGAGCCTGTAGCCCTCTAGAAAGATTTGGAGTGCCCATCACAAGTAAAGGTCCGGCCTCTGCATAGTGAGTTGGAGTGAAGGAATCTCTCTCTCTTCCATTGCACATGGTATCTGCAGTCCGTATGATATAAGGGGAGCCGTATGGAGAGTAAGCTGGTGCCACATAAGGAGGAAACATTCCATCAAGATGAGCAGGGGAGCAGTCATGGCAGGGAAAGTGGGAGTGAGGGTGGCGACCTGGATCTTCTTCTGCCTCACCACGTAGCTCATCTTTTTTACAGCAGTAATACTACAATAAGAAAAAATAACAAAATTAATATTTTACCTTGGACCAGGGCCGATCCTAGGGTCACAGGCGCCTGGGTGCAGAAATATTTCTGGTGCCCCCACATGGGCGTCGTAATTTTACTAACTCCTCCCCTTTACAAATGTTTCTATGGCAATGACTCAACCACAGAGATGCTCCCCCACAAAGTCTTTATTACCCTGGGATCCTTACATGATCTCTTAACAATAAACAAAATACAGGAAGAGAAGCAGAGTACTTTATTGGGACCTGGAGGGGGGCCTATGTGATGGACACAGAGAGGGCTTCTGTTAGAGAGTCTGTTAGATGTTCGGCGCCCCCACCTCTGCAGGCGCCTGGGTGCAATGCACCCAGTGCACCCTGCCTAGGATCGCCCCTGCCTTGGACCTTGTAATCAGGGCTTTTATGGAACTTTCTGCATACAGTCAATATGTTACTTATTGTAAACAAACACACATTTTATTTTCAAACCTGAAAAAGAAAAAAATGGCTTTAAATATATATTAGTCAAGCACACATTTTTATAAATTTATTGGCCAATTTCCTGACATGCGCATGAGTGTAAAATGCATAGAGAGATTGGTGCACAGCACGCCTGATACATTAGCTTCCTGCCCCATTGAATCAGCTGATACGCACGCCATGTTGTTTTGTATCACTCGCTAGAATTAAGAATTAAGCCTTGTAAGTGATTTTATCGAATACATTTTCAATTTTCAATTTCTGGAAGTACTGATCATAGCCTGTGAGAGGCTTTAAGAGGAGGGATCCTGAGGAAAGATTCTCCTATATGCCTAGTGGTCATTTATGGCCTTGGATACAGGGCCGGATTTGATCTCCCTGCCGCCCCAAGGCCAGGTTCCATAATGCACCCCCTCCCCGCTAACTAAACTACCCCCCCCCCAAATCAACAGAGAATGGCAACCCGGGTGCAGGGGCGGCACGGTTAGTTCAAATCTTTGTTTCTTTTTTTTTTACTTTTTTTATTTATTTTTATTTGTAGCTTGTCATTTACTCTCTTATTATTGTTTAATTTTCTTATTATTTTTAATATTATTTTTCTTATTCTTTACTTTTTAATTACTTTTTTATTTTATTAATTTAATTATTATTTCTTAGTATTTTTTTATTTTCATTTTTTTTTAATCAATTTTTTTCACTTAACTTTATTGCTATCACACAGGAGAAAACACTTCCCTGTGTGATAGCAATTGGAGGTGACAGGTTCTCTTTATTGACCATGTCACCTCCAAAACAGGAGTCCTGGCACAGCTGAGATGGGGGGAGCACAGCTCACTGTGTACATCAGCGGCGGTGGGGACAGGAAACAGACTCGGCGGCTGGGGGGAGGACGGAGTCCCGAAGACAGAGCCAGCAGAGAGAGGTATGTGTGTGTGTGGGGGGGGGGAGAGGGGAGGACGGACAGCAGCACACATTTTACAAGTGATTTTGGCGACCTCGCCGCAATCACTTAACGAGCGAGCACACTACATTTAGTCCTGCTAGAAAGCAACTTACCGCCATTAACTGTATGTTCTGGGCATCGGGGGACTCAATGCCGCTGCCGCCCTTTGGCACCCTGCCGCCCCGAGGCCTGGCCTCGGTGGCCTTGTGGGAAATCCGGGCCTGCTTGGATATCTGATAATTGCAAATGGGTGGCACTTCGGGTGAAGCACTTTGATTGATGCACATTGCACTTTTTAGGAGGCACGGTGATGGAATATTAGAAGACCCGGAAAAATCACTGTTTTTTATTATAACACATTATAGATTGTCTAAACATCTGCTTTAATTATGGACATTTGATTACATATTTGTTGACGCTTTATTTTATATCTTGTTGTGCCCTTTCACATTTTTATTCATTGCTTATTAGTATTACTAATTTTGGAGCTGCAATTGATATATAAGAGATTTTCATATTTATTTTGTATTGGCACCGGTTCCTATTCATATATATTTCACCCATTTTTAGAAGACTTAAAAGGCTCACACTACACTAAAGCCTCGTAAACACGATCGGATTTCCATCGGACTAATCCGTTGAAGGGCGTTGGCCGTGAACATACACGAAACTACGTGGTTTTTAAGCTCTTTAGCGCTACCCTTTGGGCAACTTCTGATAATGTTGTGCTATGGTTAGCATTGGTTCGGAGCATGCGTGTTTGTACTTTGGATTTTATTCCAACAGACTGGTGTACACACGAAAAATTTGGAAAATTTGAAAGCATGCTATAAAACATGTGTTGTCGGAAATTCCGACAGCAATTGTCCGATGGAGCGTACAAACGGTCGGATTATACGACAAAACCCTGCCATCACACATTTGTTGTCGGAAAATCCGATCGTGTGTACGAGGCTTAAAAATCTGTCATGATTGAATGATTAAAAGAGAAAAGTGTCTGGAGGTGAAAGGTTTTCAGTATCTACTGCTGATTGTAAAGAACCAGGGCCGATCCACCCCATAGGCTCACTATGCAAGCCGCTTAGGGCCCCGCAAAGCTGCGGAGGGCCCCCCAAATTACTAGAGGCCCCGCCTGGTGAGAAGTCATTTTCGGCCCCGTCACCCCGCTTCTCAACTCGCTGGCTGCATGGGAGAAGAGGTAAGAAGTCAGCACCCCCCCCGCTTCTCACTTTAATGTAAGATGTCATTTTCGACAGCAGAACACCCCCTCCCCCGCTTCCCAACTTTAATCTTTATTTAAAGTGACATGTCACTGTTGGCAGGGCTAACCCCGTCCCCGTCCCCCCGTCCCCCGGTTCTCAACTTTAATGTGCCATGTCATTTTGCTTAGGGCCCCAGGGAGGTCAGGATCGGCACTGTAAAGGACCATCCCTAACCTACATGCAAATTAATTAAATGTACCTATATTTAAAAAGACCATTCCCATTTTATTAAATCCCCACCTTTTCTAAACCTTTCTGTTTAGGATAAAACATTCCTTATATCATAGAGTTGGACGCTATGGCCGACATAAGTTTAGAAATGAGCAGGATGCACAATGAAAACCACATTTACCAAAGCTATTACAATTTACATGTAATGAAATCCTGCTTTATGGGGGTTTTCCTCCCTCCTTCCTGATGGAAAATGATGAGTTTTTATGCTACATTACCAATAACCTCTGCCACCTGGCAAATGAAAGGGGAGGGTGGGCACCCACTATCCCCAGGCAGTTTTTTCTGACCCTGGACACCTTGATGAAAACATAAATGTATTCCAGTAATCGGAAGAATGAATGGGCAGGATATGTCTCTGATGATGTCACAGTGGGCTCTTGTGAGCCGAGAAGTACAGAGCATTTCTGAGTAGTGTCACATGTCAGGAATTGCTCTTCTACTCCTAATCAGGAATGAGAAGCTAAGTGTACATTTCTTCTGACTGATTTGTGATAATAAAGTACTCATGTACTGATGAATCTGGTAGGCTGACAGTTTTTAGATTTTAATATTTTTATATTTTGTGATCTGCATACTAGTCTTACCTGAAGCCTGCAGTAGCATAGTACTCCAATAATACAAAGTAGTATTACAGACGCTAGGATTCCTCCTGTGATCACTACAGTTCCAGCTGTCATCCGAACAATCCCCCATCAAACCTAAATAGCAGGAAAATGAAAAAAAATAGCATATTTTAGTTAAAGACATAGACAAGCAGGTAAAGTATAAACCATGATAATTTCCCAAGCTCTTCTATAATTTGTACAGTGGAACCTTGAATCTGTTCCAGAAGAATGCTCGTAATCTAAAGTACTTGCATATCAAAGCGAGTTTCCCCATAGAAGTTAATGGAAATTAAAATAATTTGTTCCGCATTGACTTCAATAGCATGCAATACCAAATGTGGCCAGAGGTGGGGGCACCGGAGAGCCTCGGAAACACTCGGAAAGGCCCGTGGACACCTCGGCTGAACTCGGAAAACCTCGGGAATGGAGTATTTCCAAGGTTTTCCAACAGCTCTGATCGGCTCCGATCAGCTTCGCTCGGCTCCAGCGCCCCCCACCCCAGGCCAAACGTGAAACTGCACACCGCTGTGGCTTGAATCCTGCTCGTTTTGCGAGACAACACTTGCAAACCGAGTCAGGATTAAAAAAAAAAAAAACAATGCCCGTATTGCGAAACGCTCGTTAACCTCGTTCCTCTCAATCTGAGGTTCCACTGTATTGCCTAAAGGGAGTCTTTCAAACCAATTAAATTTGTACATTTAACTACTTGAGAGCCGCGCTATAGACGAATGACGTCTACAGCGCGGCTCTCAACTGCCGGGTGGATGTCCCTGGTACAAGGGGGAGGGGGGGTACTGGAACACATTGGCTGTATTTAAGGGGAATGTAAAGTCTTAAGGATTTTCACCTTAATGCATTCTATGTATTAAGGCAAAAAACCTTCTTTGCTGCTGCTGCACCCAGAGCCCCACCCCCTTTTTCTTACCTGAACCCATCCGTTCCAGTGATGGGCATGAGCTGAGTGGCTCCAGCCGCTGTCTCTGTCCTCATTGGCTAAACTGATAGCAGCAGGAGTCATTGGCCAGGGGGCGGGGCTGAGTCCCGCTGCTGCATCCATTGACAGCGGGGCAGAGCCCGCATGGGTGCCCCCATGGAAAGTGGCTCTCCGTGGGGCACCAGATGAAGGGGAGGATCGGGGCTGCTCTGTGCAAAACCCTTTAAGTGAGATGAACTTTTGTACCAGGCACTCCTCAGTACACATCCAAGACTTAAAATCTGGGAAGCACTTCCTTTGATGCTATAAGAGAGGTAGCAGCTTAGGACCAGAACAGGGTCCTATGCTTGAGGGCAGCAAGGCCTGTGACATATATCATCACGATACCTAGACTGTCTGGTAATCCACTCGTTTGGAGCGTTTGTTTTCTGCTAGGAGATAACCATGCAAGTTGGTATAGGGAGTTCCAGAGGATAGGAGAGGCTGTAGAGAAGCCTGGACGTGGGTGGCTTTGTATGTTGATGTTAGTATTTTGAATTAGGTGAGTGGAAGCCAGTGGGGGGATTGGGTAAGAGGGGTGGCAGACAATGTCTGGATGGCTTTGTATGTTGATATTAGTATTTTGTCAAAGAGACGTTGCAGACAATGACTGGTTGCTCAAGGCTTTGTGAGGCATTAGGCAAAACTTAGACATGAGGCCCCACTCACGCCCATAATGGGAAAAATAATTTAAGCAAGGAAAATGGCTGCAGAAAATGCACTGATCTAGCACACAGGTGATCAGCACCACTTCCAGGGCACCCTCCTCACCCATCAGGCCTCGTACACACGACCAAACATGTCCGCTGAAAGTGGTCCGGCGGACCAGTTTCCGCGGACATGTTCGGTCGTCTGTACGGCCGACCGGACAATTTTCCGGCGGATCGGACAGGTTTCCAGCGGACAAATGTTTCTTAGCATGCTAAGAAACATGTCCGCTTGGAAGCCTGTCCGTCGGACATGTTCGGTCGTCTGTACGACTCACCGGACATGTCCGCTCGGCCGAAAGCCCTCGCATGCGTCGAAGTGATTCGACGCATGCGTGGAAGCATTGACCTTCCAGGGTCGCGCATGTCGCCGTATCATTGTCACGGGGACGGCGCGGCCACGTCACCGCATTCGCTGTCCGCGGGAAATTTGGTCTGATGGTGTGTACAGCCATCAGACCAAAATCCCCCAGCGGACATGTCCGATAAAAAGGTCCGCGGACCGTTTTCATTGGACATGTTCCGTCATGTGTACGAGGCCTCAGACATATTCAGTCCCTGCAAGAGGGGGAGGTGAGAAAGAGAGAGGTGTAATAGAGAGATCCGATGACCCCGACATAAGTATTGATCACAGGCAAATTAGGCGGCCGCGAGGCCCCTGTGAGTGTGAGGCCTTAGGCGACAACCTAATTTGCCTAATTAGAGAGCCGCCTCTGACTGGTTGGTAAAGTGAATGAATCTGGAAGACTAAAGGGGGAATAGCTGCACATCAACAGTTTTTTTTTATGTACTTGCAGTGTGTTTAATAGGAAAAATATGGGTAAATTTGCATTAATTCCAGAGATTTCCTAAATATTTTTTTATTTTGTCTTGACATACATTTAAGTATTAGGATTATGGTAAATGTGGGGGGTTTAGGGTCAGGTTATATGAAAATTGGTAGGGAAGAGACTAAAGCCTAGGGCTGAACACATAAAAAAAACTGACAGCCCAGGAGAAGCCACTGTACTAACTATGCAATGTTAGTACAGCCACCTTCCTTGTGTTCTGACAAGGGGAACTTCTTGCCCCCCCCCCCTTAGAACACTCTGGTAAGCCTTTGGCTGAGAGCACTGATCGGGAACTGATTGGCAGAGCTTTTTTCGGCCTTTCCCCTTCGATAGAAGACAGCTTGGTTGCAGTACACACGGCCAAATGTCTGCCGGTTTCTACTGAGCCGGCCGATGCTGCCCAACATTCAGCCCGTGTGTGCTAAGCATAACAGTTAATAGATCACTTTGGGATAGGTGTTAGAGAAGGCGATGAGATAGATTAAGGCTTAAGGATTCAGTATATGTAGTAGTCATCTGCAGCTACGTCTGTGTTCATTATTTACATAGAGGCAGGTTAAGTGTTTAGGGCACTTTAGTGAATGGGATTGTTTTAGTTACTTAACCTTAGAGCAGGCTTTATACTTATTCTAGGCGCCAAGAACTTCACACCAGAAATGACCACCACCAGACTCCCGACGCCAAGAACAAACCTATCCCTACAAATGGTTAAGTAGTTTTAGAGCTTTTCACAAGTGCAAGTAAATAAATCATTACATAGAAGGGTCCCATAATGGAAGCCCTTTAAGACATTACATGAGTAAATGGATATTGAAAGCATGATTAATAATTACACTAAAAACTCCTTTTGTGACCATATTTCTCAGTAGCGGATGAGACATTTTTAGACTACATAATTAAGGGTAAGCAAAGATGTTCCTGCTGCTCCTTTGGGAATGGTACATATAAGACAGCTGGGAATAAAATAATATTTAAAGCATTTGATAAACACTTAGGTCTATATGGTACATACTTGTTTTTACATAGATTGCACATATTTTCCCAGTTAAATCCAATCAGAAAAATATGTTTGAATCTTGTGTGAAAACATTTATAAGTAGACCTGTTAAAGTGTATCTATACTTATTTTCAGTGCCGATCCTGACCTCCCTGGGGCCCTAAGCAAAATGACATGTCACATTAAAGTTGAAAAGCGGATGGGGAGGGGTGCTGCCGAAAATGACATGTCACATTAAAAATTAAAGTTGAGAAGCAGCGGCGGGGGGGGGGGGGGGAGTAGTTCTGCTGTCGGAAATTATATATTACGGTAAAGTGAGAAGCGGAGGGTGCTGACTTCTTACCTCTTCTCCCATGCAGCCAGCGAGTTGAGAAGCGGGGTGAGGGGCCGAAAATTACTTAACCAGGCGGGGGCCTCTAGTAATTTCGGGGGCCCTCCGCCGCTTTGTGGGGCCCTAAACGGCTTGCATAGTGAGTCTATAGGACGGATCGGCCCTGTTTATTTTAGTTTTGTATAGGAGGGATAGGAGCGTGTTTTCAGGTGCGGGAAATCGCATGGTGCAAAAGCATCATATGATCTCCCTGCAGCTGTGTTTTTAAAAGTACAGCAACCCATTCAAATGAATGGACTTCTGTGCTCACGCAAATGCATAGGGGTGAACCTAATGAAATTAAAGAGTTATTCACATTCACTTTTTACATGGACACAGAGAAACAAACAGCTATTTATTCAGACTAACAAAAGGTAGAAAACTGCAACAAAGTTTGTTAAAATCCATGCAATGAACACCTAGAATTTTTTTTTTCTCAACAAAAATATACCGGTAGTTGCACTTTAAGGTTTCCGTTTGTGCAGTACGTAGCTTAATTGATAAAAAAAAAAGAAAGAACTACTCATTTCCTTCTTTTTTTAAAGAATCCAAGCTTTACAGCATTTTTAAGTACAAGTTCAAAATCATACTATTCTTTTAATGACACTCAGGTGAGTCTACCAGCTAAGTATGTTTACAGATGTGTACAGCTGGTCTGGATTGCTTGCACATGGTGCCTGTGCGACAGGGGCGGACTGACTGACCACCGAGGGCCCCATGCCACTAGGGCGCCCCATCGGGGTTGCCAGCCTCAGTAAAACCAGGGACAGTATGTAAAAAGCTGTGTTTTTTTTACATCTGTCCTTGAAATGTCCCTTATCGACATCCTTTTGGTCTAAAAATGCCAAGATTGTAGCTGCCCCGCCTCTCCAGTACCTTCTCAGTGTGTGTATGTATACTGTGTGTGTACTGTGTGTCTGTATGTGTATTCTGCGTGTGTGTGTGTGTGTATACTGTGCGTGTGTGTATACTGTGTATGTATACTGTATGTGTGTACAGTACTGTGTGGCCCTAAAATCTATTGCCTTGGGGCCCCATAATCTCCTATTGCCCAGGGGCCCCATAATCTCCTATTGCCCAGGGGCCCCATGAGTTGCCAGTCCGCCCTGTGCGATAATCTTTATGTTCAGGACTGTGTGCACACATGCTGTCTCTCTCAGATCAGTTCTCTGCTGCTTCTGCATCTCACCTCGTAACCAGCTACAAAGCTACTGTATTTATTAATACAGTTATGACTGGAGATGGGGAGACCGGGGAAATGCTACTTCCTGCCTGCAGCAGATTGCTGACATCATTTCCCAGATTCTTTCCTATCCAGCCTAGGAACAGATAGTTGACTGGAATGCACTGATTGATTTTTGTAGCAATAACATATTTTCAGTGGGGTAGATTCAGGTACCGCTGCACACTCCTTACGGAGGCGCAGCGTCCCGTTTTTGCCCTGCGCCCCCGCAAATTATTTGCGATACGCTTCATTCACGAAGCAGTAGCCACGTAATTTGCGTGGGCGCTCCTCAAAAATGCCCGGCGTAAGGGCGCGTAATTTAAATGATCCCGTAGGGGGCGTGGATCATTTAAATTAGGCGCGTTCCCGCGCCGAACGTAGTGCGCATGCTCCGTCGGGAAACTTTCCCGACGTGCATTGCGGCAAATGACGTCGCAAGGACGTCATTTGCTTCAAAGTGAACGTGAATGGCGTCCAGCGCCATTCACGATTCACTTACGCAAACAACGTAAAATTTAAACTTTGCGACGCGGGAACGACGGGTATACGTAGCATTGGCTGCCCCTGCTATTAGCAGGAGCAGCCTTACGCGAAACCCGACGTACGCAAACGACGTAAACTGCGTACGCAGGGCTCGCGTAGGGTTGTGAATCGGCGTTTGTATGCAATTTGCATACTATACGCTGACCACAACGGGAACACCACCTAGCGGCCAACGTAAGAATGCAGCCTCTGATATGACGGCATAAGGAGCCTTATGCCAGTCATTTCTTAGGCTGCAGTCGGCGTAACGAGGTTCCTGAATCAGGAGCATTCGTAACGCCGGCGCAGGTAAGCAATTGCGCTGCGTAACTATGGTTACGCAGACGCAATTGCTCTTTGAATCTACCCCAGAATAATTATAGCATTGCTGTATATTGTGACACATACGTTTTTTTATAAATCTCTTTATTAATTTTTCCAATTTACATTCATAAAGATAAAAAAAAAAAAGTACATATACAAATACATTTCACCTTTTACAACAACATTCTAAAATTTCCCCCTAACATTCCTTTCATCTGACCCAGTCATCATCTTACATTCCCTTCTCTCCCCTTGTTTTTTTAATGGTGTATTTAACCTCCCCCTATGCCCTATTTATCCTGAAGCTGTCATAGGATTTTCTATCCAACATGCCCATACTCTCTCGTATTTATCCCCCTGTCCTCTATTGCAGTATGTCTCCCTATATAGTGGCAAATTATTATTTACTAGATTTTTCCAATGTGTTACCGAAGGGGCCTCTACCTTTTTCCAATTTAGGACTATCGTCTTTCTAGCATAGAATAATAGTAATCCCACCTGTGTTCTCCGTCTTATCGGGACAATCTTCCCTACCAATCCCAGTAGGCAGATCTCTGCCTCCTGTTCCAAGACTATTGATGTTACTATGGTAATTATTCTCAAGACTTCCCTCCAAAATACCACTATCGTTGGGCATGACCAAAATATATGCATACAATTTCCTGGGATGTCTGCACATCTCCAGCAATTCTGAGGGTTTGATGGATAGATCTTATATAACTTATATGGTGTATAGTGGCTCCTGTGTATTATCTTGTATTGTATTAATTTATCTCGGAGTGATACCAATATCTGCAATGGGGACTTCCACACTTCCTCCCAATTCTCCCCTGCCAGGTTTGGAACGTCTCTTCTCCACTGTTCCCTTAATTTACTTGTATCGAATGGTATGGCTCTTAATAAGTACTTATATAGGGTTGAAGTTGACCTTTTTTCACTTTTCACCATTTTTTCGAGACCTATTTCCGTTATTTGCGGAGTTCCCCCTGGGAATTGGGCCAACAGTGCATGGGTAAGTTGCCTATATCTAAACATATAACTCTCGGGGATATTCCAGGACTTCCTCATTTATACAAATGAAGAGAATCTTTCTCCCTGTATTATTTGCGATAGCCTTTTCACTCCATATTTAGTCCATGCCCCTGGGTCCTGAATAGAATACAGATGTGGCAGTTCAGGATTTCTCCATAATGGGGTGTTTGGGGATAGATTAATTTCCGACCATCCTTCTCTTTCTATAGCAGGTCACATAGACACATAAGTTAAGAATGTATACTTATAAGGATACTGATTGTTGCTGTTGTTTAGTCGTTTAGTCATGTCCGACTCTTTGTGACATCCATGGCCAATTGGACGCCAGGCTTTCCTGTCCTCCACTGCCTCCCGGTGCTTAACTTCATGTTCATTGTTTCGATTATGCTATCTTTCCATCTTCTTTTCTGTCGTCCTCTTCTCCTTTTCCCTTCCATGTTTCTTAGCAACAGGTTCTTTTTCAACGACTCCTCTCTTTGCATTAGGTGGCCAAATTATTTGAGTTTCAGCTTCAGGATCTGTCCTTCCAGTGAATATTCAGGGATGATTTCCTTCAAGATTGACTGGTTTGTTCTTCTTGCCGTCCAAGGGACTTTCAAGAGTCTACTCCAACATTATAGTTCAAAAGCATAAATTCTTCGGCATTCAGCCTTCCTTATGGTCCAACTTTCACAACCCTAGGTTACTACTGGGGATACCATAGCTTTGACTATATGACACTTTGTCGGTAGGGTGGTGTTTCTGCTTTGTATAAGGTTTGCCATTGCTTTCCTCCCAAGAAGCAAACGTCTCTTAATTTCATGGCTACAGTCACCGTCTGCCGTGATCTTGGAGCCTATGAAGATAAAATCTGTCACTGTTTTCATTTCTTCTCCTTCTATTTGCCAAGGAGTGATGGGACCGGTTGCCACGATCCTAGTTTTCCTAATTAGTTAATTAATTAATTCTTAGTTTTCTTACCTTAAGGGTGCTGATAGGTCCACATTAAAATTACTGCCATTGTGTTTAACAAAACAGAGTGGATTTGACATGGGAATTCTATCAGCAAAAAGACCAAAGTTCATAGGTGGGAGCAAGGAATAGATGTTTTTCATACCTGAACAAATGCCAGTAATTGCTTTAGGACATAAATGTCACAATGACATTTTGAAAGTTGAACTAAGAGAAATTTAGTGCATACCTGTACTGATTTGCTTATATTTTGGACATGGAATCTTTGCTGGGAAAAAGAAGAGAACCGATTTGGTACATCGACACATCGATATGGCAAGGCAATTTGTGGGAACTTTGATTTAGAAGCCTCATCTTTATTTTGACCTGTACGAACTGAATAACAATATATATATATATATATATATATATATATATATATATATATATATATGCGCAGGGCTCAAAATTTCAAGTCCTGAGCTACTAGCCAGGTCTCAAGGGTTAATCGCCACCAGTTGCCCCACCCAACCCTTACCCTGCCCCACCCCTAATCACGCCCTTATAAATTATCTCATGGAATTACACTTAAATGTTTTATGCAGAATTAACCCCTTCCCGACCGCCGCATGCACATATACGTCGGCAGAATGGCACGTACAGGCACATTGGCGTACCTGTACGTCCCTGCCTTCTAGCGGCTACACGCGGCGGTCGGGTTCAGTCGGGGAGCGATCCGGGACGACGGCGCGGCTATTCGTTTATAGCCGCTCCGTCGCGATCGCTCCCCGGAGCTGAGGAACGGGGAGAGCCGTATGTAAACACGGCTTCCCCGTGCTTCACTATGGCGCTGCATCAATCGAGTGATCCCCTTTATTCCTACAGCCACACCCCCCTACAGTTGTAAACACACACTAAGTGTACACTAAATCCTACAGCGCCACCTGTGGTTAACTCCCAAATTGCAACTGTCGTTTTCACAATAAAGAATGCAATTTAAATGCATTTTTTGCTGTGAAAATGACAATGGTCCCAAAAATGTGTCAAAATTGTCCGAAGTGTCCGCCATAATGTCGCAGTCACGAAAAAAATCGCTGATCGCCGCCATTAGTAGTAAAAAATAAATAATTAATACAAATGCAATAAAACTATCCCCTATTTTGTAAACGCTATAAATTTTGCGCAAACCAATCGATAAACGCTTATTGCGATTTTTTTTTACCAAAAATAGGTAGAAGAATACGTATCGGCCTAAACTGAGGAAAAAAAAAATGTTATATATGTTTTTGGGGGATATTTATTATAGCAAAAATTAAAAAATATTGAATTTTTTTCAAAATTGTCGCTCTATTTTTGTTTACAGCGCAAAAAATAAAAACCGCAGAGGTGATCAAATACCACCAAAAGAAAGCTCTATTTGTGGGGAAAAAAGGACGCCAATTTTGTTTGGGAGCCACGTCGCACGACCGCGCAATTGTCTGTTAAAGCGACGCAGTCCCGAACTGTAAAAACAGCTTGGGTCTTTAGGCAGCACATTGGTCCGGTCCTTAAGTGGTTAAATTACAAAAATAAATATTAACAACAACTTTATCAGTTCCCCTCAGCACAGCCTCACCATTGCCCATCAATGCAGACTCACCTATGCCCATCAATGCATGCCTCACTGTGCCCCACATTGCAGCCTCACCATGACCCACACTTGCAGCCTTACAGTGCCCCCATTTGCAGCCTGACTGTGCCCCTATTTGCAGCCTGACTGTGCACCCATTTGCAGCCTGACTGTGCACCCATTTGCAGCCTGACTGTGCACCCATTTGCAGCCTGACTGTGCACCCATTTGCAGCCTTACAGTATCCCCATTTGCAGCCTGATTGTGCCCCCACTGGCAGCCTGATTGTGCCCCCACTGGCAGCCTGATTGTGCCCCCACTGGCAGCCTGACTGTGCCCCCATTTGCAGCCTTACAGTACCTCCATTTGCAGCCTTACAGTGCTCCCATTTGCAGCCTTACAGCGCCCCCATTTGCAGTCTTGCCAGGGCGGAGTAACTGACAGGGTGTCCGGATCGTGCATGGAGTTAGAGGAGAGCCGCGGGATCACTGAGCGGTAAAACACACCGTAACAGCTGACATTGAAACTGTCTCCGCTCTGCTCATTCTCACACATCCCCACCTCCTCCTAACCCCGCACCTGTGATAGACAGAACACTGGTCCAATGCTGGGATGATCCCGCGGCTCTCCTCTAACTCCATGTCCATGTACTCTTCCACCAAAAGAATGGCTCCTGATCAACCCCGCTCACCGGCGGTGCTCAGCCCCCCCCTCACTCCCAGCCAAGCTCCTAGCCAGCCCTTATTTTCCACTGGCAAAATGCGAGTGGAAAATTTGAGGGCTGTGTGTGTGTATATATATATATATATATATATATATATATATATATATATATATATATACACACACACACAGTATCTCACAAAAGTGAGTACACCTCTCACATTTTTGTATATATTTTATTATATCTTTTCATGTGACAACACTGAAGAATTTACACTTTGCTACAATGTAAAGCAGTAAGTGTACAGCTTTTATAACAGTGTAAATTTGCTGTCCCCTCAAAATAACTCAGCACACAGCCATTAATGTCTAAACTGCTAGCAACTAAGGTGAGTACACCCCTAAGTGGAAATGTCCAAATCGGGCCCAATTAGCCACTTTCCCTTCCCGGTGTCATGTGACTCATTAGTGTGACAAGGTCTCTGATGTGAATGGGGAGCAGGTGTGTTAAATTTGGTGTTATCGCTCTCACGCTTTCATACTGGTCACTATAAGTTTAACGTGGCACCTCAACACAAAGAACTCTTTGAGGATCTCAAAAAAATAATTGTTGCTCTACATAAAGATGGCCTAGGCTATAAGAAGATTGCCAAGACCCTGAAACTGAGCTGCAGCACGGTGGCCAAGACCATACAGAGGTTTAACAGGACAGGATCCACTCAGAACAGGCCTTGCGATGGTCGACCAAAGAAGTTGAGTGCACGTGCTCGGAGTCATATCCAGAGGTTGTCTCTGAGAAATAGACATATCAGACCACTGGAACCATGTCCTGTGGTCTGATGAGACCAAAATATACTTATTTGGTTCCGATGGTGTCAAGCGTGTGTGGCAACCAGGTGAGGAGTACAAAGACAAGTGTGTCTTGCCTACAGTCAAGCATGGTGGTGGGAGCATCATGGTCTGGGGCTGCATGAGTGCTGCTGGCACTGGGGAGCTACAGTTCATTGAGGGAACCATGAATGTCAACATGTACTGTGACATACTGAAGCAGAGCATGATCCCCTCCCTTCAGGGACTTGGCTGCAGGGCAGTCTTCCAACATGGTAATTACCCCAAACACACCTCCAAGATGACCACTGCCTTGCTAAAAAACCGGAGGGTAAAGGTAATGGACTGGCCAAGCATGTCTCCAGGCCTAAACCCTATTGAGCATCTGTGGGGCATCCTCAAACAGAAGGTGGAGGAGCGCAAGGTCTCTAACATCCACCAGCTCTGTGATGTCATCATAGAGGAGTGGAAGAGGACTCCAGAGACAACCTGTGAAGCGCTGGTGAACTCCATACCCAAGAGGGTTAAGGCAGTGCTGGAAAATAATAGTGGGCACACAAAATATTTAAACTTTGGGCCCAATTTTAATAAAATATTCACTTAGGGGTGTACTCACGTTTGTTGCCAGCAGCTTAGACATTAATTGCTGTTTTTTGTTATAGATGGGAATAAATAATGATATGGAACAGCAGCTAAAACCAACTGTCACTAAAAGATAGTGTGTTGCTACTCACTTTATTTATTTTACCCAGTCATGGTTGTATGAGCTCAGCAAAGAACAGTGAGAGCTCTTTATACTGGCCCTAAATATGTTAGTGCCATAAACAGTGTGTAATTATATTGTGCTGTAATAATGATACATGATTGCTGTTAGCAGAAATGAGTCATACCACAAGTACTGTAGGTCAAGGTAGTGCAGAAGCCTGGAAACCAGAAGGGTAAGATAAAGAAGCAGTGCTGTCAGTCTGTCTTAGGTCACACAAACCGCAAATGAACTCAACCAGATATCCGGTCGTTTTATTCTGCAAAGACACAAGACAGGAGACAGGTGTTGGCAGAATGTAATACCAGAGATACAGCATATATAATTATAAATACCTGTATAAAAGCATACATAGACACCTAAAATTGTATATAGCAAACATAGCTCCCAACTGTCCCTGATTTTGCGGGAATGGCCCTCTTTCCTCCTCATCTGTCTCATTTTGGTCTGATCTATATAATTGTATATCAAATGCACTTTTTGGGCTAGATTCACATACCTTTAGGCGGGCGTAGCGTATCTCCTATATGCTACACCACCGTAACTTTAAGAGGCCAGTATGGTATTCTCAAAGATTTTGCGGCCGAAGTTACGGTGGCGTAGCGCATTAGGGCCGGCGTAAGCCCGCCTAATTCAAATGTTGAAGCTGTGGGCGTTTTTTTGTATATTAAGTGTGACCCCACGTAAATGGCGTTTTGATCGAACGGCGCATGCGCCATCCGTGGACATATCCCAGTGCGCATGCTCCAAATGACGTTGGCAAATCGTCAATGCTTTCGACGTGAACGTAAATTACGGCCAGCCCCATTCACGGACGAGTTACGCAAACGACATAAAACTTTGACGCGGTTCTGATGTCCATACTTAACATTGGCTGCACCATCTTTTTAGTGGTTTATCTTTACGCCTGAAAACCCCTTACGTAAACGGCGTATCTTTACTGCGCCGGCTGGGCGTACATTCGTGAATAGGCGTATCTAGCGGATTTACATATTCTAGGAGTAAATCAGCGTACACGCCCCTAGCGGCCAGCGTAAATATGCAGTTAACATACGACTGCGTAGGAGACTTAGGCCGGTCATATCTTAGCAATATTTAAGCATATCTCAGCTTGAGAATACGCTTAAATATACGACGGCGGGGATTCAGACTTACGACGGCGTATCTACTGATACGCCCATCGTAAGTCTACCTGAATCTGGCCCTGAATCTTTCAAAAAGTGTTTCCCAGTGCTAAACTTTTCATCCAAATTCTAAATGGCTGCATTTGTACATTTTAAAAAGCCAATATAAAAAGGGGAAAAAAAGCATTTGTGGGTTTAACTAATAATTTTTTTTGTATAATGCCTTGTACACACAATCGGAATTTCCGATGGAAAAAGTCAGACGAAATTTTTTCATCTGATATTCCGACCGTGTGTGTGCCCCATCAAAGTTTTTCCACCGGAATGCTGATGGACTTCGAAAGATAACAAATTCTCTTTTTTTCGATGAAGAAAATTTCTATCGGAAATTACGTTCGTCTGTATGGAACTCCGATGGAGAAAAAAACACGCATGCTCAGAATCAAGTCGACACATGCTCAGAAGCACTGAACTTTTTTCTCGGCTCGTTTTGGACGGTCGGAATTTGGTGTGACAGTGTGTATGCAAGACAGCTTGAACGGAATTCTGTTAGAAAAATACGTCAGAGTTTATCCCAAAGGAGATTCCGATTGTGTGTACGGGCATTATTCTCCTTTAATGGGGTTTTGCAGGGTGTGTCCCCTATATCTAAATACTCTTTCCAATTGGTGTCCCTCGTTCCCATAAAAAAAGTTGGGAGGTATGAGAAAGGAGGGTTCATCAAGCAAGGGGCTATATGATATTTGGTGCATACCTAAGTCTTCATGTACATGGCCACCTACCATTGATTTGTACAAGCTACCCTGAAAAAGGGATCCTGTAAGGTACCGGAACGTCAGCCTGTGATGCCTGTTGCTTTGTTGCTAATGGATAAGATTACCACCTTATCATTGTGAGATTGTGAATATCCTTATTTTCTTGTGATTGTATGGTGGTGCCCCCCCCCCCCCAAGCACCCCCAATCATTACCTCAGCCCCCTTCAATTCAGCATTGTTCACAATAGCCTTGGCTGTCCCGGGACTCTCCCTTCTCATTGGCTGAGACAGCAGCGGGAGCCCATTGGCTCCCACTTATTTCAATCACAGCTTGTGAGAGAATGAGGAGAGCAGGGCAGGGCTCTATTGATGCATAGAGCAGCAGCTCAGGAGCGATCATGCATAGGTGCCCCAAGGGCAAGTGGCTTTCTCTGGGGCACTGCTTAAGGGGAAAGAACCAAGAGTGGCGGCAGAGGACCTGAAAATTAGAGGATCGGAGCTGCTACACAGAGCAGGTAAGTATAACATGTGTGTTATTAAAAAAAAAAAAAAAAAAAAAGCTTTAATACCACCAAATGATCACAATACTACATTGGAGCAGGGTAGAAAATAATTATGTATTAGGCTAGGACCCTACAAAAATGTTTCTGATAATCTGCTTTAGGCTTCATTTCCACTGGCGTTTTTACAGCCACTGTTGTTAGGCTTTTTTACAGCTCAAAAACGTCTATGCCACTTGCAGCTCAAAAACGCCTATGTGGGAATGAAGCCATAGAATAACATGGACAGGCGTTTTTAAGCTGTAAAAAACGCTCAGAAACGTGGCTGTAAAAACGCCAGTGGAAATGAGGCCTTATTCTTCCAGTTTTTTCTCTTTTGCTTCAGAGCATAATGTAGTTGATAATTATTCTCTATACCAAACCGAGTCAGGATTTTTTTTAAATAATAGCTTGTATTGCGAAACGCTTGTAAACCTTGTTACTCACAATCCAAGGTATTACTGTATTGGTGTTCGGATGACATAGTTATTTACCATTTTAGATACGTCACGCCAGGTGGGACTTCCTTGCATAGCTGAATGAGAACTTAGGGCCAAATCCACAAAAGAGATACGCAGGCGGAACTGCTGTTCAGCCTGCGTATCTCTGTGCCTAACTTTGGAAACGATCCTCAAAAGTATTTTTCCAAAGTTAGGCAGAAGATCTGACATCTGTAAGACACTTACACTGTCAGATCTTAAGATGCAGTACCGCATCCGCCGCTGGGGGCATTTCGAGTCGAAATGCCGCCTAGCGTATGCAAATGAGTACTTAAGCAGATCCACAAAGCTTTTAAGCTTTGTGTTTTTCTGGGTAAGTTACGATTTGCACGCGTAAAATTAGGGCTGGTTTTACAATGTGTAAAGTTAGTACACCATGTAAAACCAGACCTTTTTTTCGATCGCCGTGATTTTTTTTTAAATTTGAATTTTTTTTCCCGGCGCGTAACTTTTTTTTCACCCGTCGCAACTTTATTGTCCCGTCGCAATCCACAAAGCCCGGCGTAAATTACGTTCGCGTGCTGCACGTCGGGAAAAATGACGTCACACGCATGCGCAGTACGTCCGGCGCGGGAGCGCGCCTAATTTAAATGGGAATCGCCCATTTAAACTAGGAACGCCTTACGATGGACGGAGTTAAGTTGCGCTGCCGCAATTTTCCGGGTAAGTGCTTTGAGGATCGGTACTTAACTTCGGAAAATTGCGGCAGTGTAACTTAACTCTGAAAAGTTAAGTTAGGCTGCATGTCTGTGGATTTGGCCCTTAAAGTGTAACTAAAGACAAATTTTAATTTTTTTTCCATTTTGGATAGGGAGGTTTATAACCTTGTCAGTTTCTGTTTCAATCGCTTTATTAGGCAAAAAGTAAGTACTGTAAGAGTACTTTACAGAACAGCAAACATTCAACCTTGTCAGTTTCTAACATCTGTGTCCCATTGGGGAGCTTTCCCTTCACTTCCTGTCCCAAAGCTAAGATAGGAAGTGAGAGAAAATCCCTACAAAGTGAGGGAATTCCAGTGTGTCACAATGGGCCGCCAGAACTAGTATCCTCATCTGAAGATTTCCCCTCTATTAGTGTTCTGAAATCAACCCAAAATTTGGGACTTTCCTTTAATTTAATTTTCGATGATAACAGTAAACCGGAAAAATAGAGAGGCGAAGGAAGTACTAAAGGTCGCACATCACAGCAAAACCCTGTGAGGTGGTGTATGACAGCCTCAACCCGAGCTCCCTGGACTGAGACTGTCATACACCTCCTCACAGGATTTTACTTTTAAGACTTCTAGGACTTCCTTTCCCTATTGGATGTTTTGAGCTAGGACGGGCTCTGTCATTGTTGGCACTCCTAGCGTTTGCCTTTAGTTACACTTGAGGCCGCATGCACACTGGACATTTCGCCAACTCTCCCAGATTTTCTTCTTGGTAAAAGAGTCTTGGCAGAAAAAACGCTTGACACTTGTAAACTTGTGTAATAAGTTTAGGTGCATCATTAACCGCTTTCCGAGCAGCCGCTGTCATACTGTGACAGGTCGGTGCGTTCCTGCGATCCGTCATAGCTGTACGTCTGCTCCTTTAAGCAGGTTAGCAGGCATGACCGCCGGCCACGTGCGATCACGGGCACAAGAGGCAGAACAGGGACGTGTGTGTGTAAACACACACGTCCCAGTTCTGTGAGGAGAGGCAGATCGTGAGTTCCTACAAGCTAGGAACCACAATCTGCCATCTCCTATAGATAGTCCCCTTCCCCCACAGTTAGAACACACACTAGGGAACACAATTAACCCCTTCATCGCCCCCCTAGTGTTAACCCCTATCCTGCCAGTGACATTTACACAGTAATCCATGCATTTTTATAGCACTGATCGCTGTATAATTGTCAATGGTCCCAAAAATGTGTCAAAAGTGTCCGATCTGTCCGCCATAATGTCGCAGTCCCGATAAAAATTGCAGATTGCCGCCATTACTAGTAAAAAATATTAATAATAAAAATGCCATAAATCTATCCCCTATTTTATAGACACTATAACTTTTGTGCAAACCAATCAATATACGCTATTTGCGATTTTTATTAGTAAAAATATGTAGAAGAATACATATCGGCCTAAACCGCGGAACAAAAATGTATTTATTTATTTTTTAAATTGGGGCTATTTATTATATTATAGCAAAAAGTACAAAATATTGTGTTTTTTTAAAAAAAAATCTTGGTTAAAAAACCACAGAGATGATCAAATACCACCGAAAGAAAGCTCTATTTGTGGGAGAAAAAGGACGTCAATTTTGTTTTGGTACAGCATCGCATGACTGCGCAATTGTCAGTTAAAGAGACACAGTGCCGTATCGCAAAAAAATGGCCCAGTCATTGAGCAGCCAAATCTTTCGGGGGCTGAAGTTGTTAAAATGAATTATATCTGAAGCGCTAAACATCAAAATAAAGATCCACTACCAGCTAAAATTTAAATGGAACCTATGTTTGCGGCCTTAGAAAAATCGCTAAAAGCGGAAATGAAGATAATCCACCGAAATTTTGGTCATATGCTTGAACGAGTGGAGGAAGTGGAAAAAATAACAGATTTCAACGTAACCAGAAAATTTGAAGGAGAAATTAAATCCATAAAAAGAGATCAACAGGAACAGGCATATAAATTAGAACACCAAGAAAACAGAGGCAGAAGAAAAACTTAAGAATTTGTGGTGTCCCTGATTCTCCTCAGTATGAAGATCTAACAGAAATAATAAGGAAGATTTTGAACCCAGTGCTGGACAAAGAAATAACAAACCCAATACAAATCGAGAGAGCACATAGACTAAGGAGACTGAGAGAAATCCCACAGGAAAATCCGAGAAATATCATAGTGCTATTCGAAAACTGGGAGGAAAAAAATCAACTGTGGAGAAATTTGAGGGGAAAATTTCAAAGAAAATAACATCCAAATTTTTCAAGATCTTTCAAAGGAAACTTTAAAAAGAAGGAGAACTTTAAAGTCGTTGTTGGTACATGGAGTTCAATACAACTGGGGCTTCCCCGCATGTTTGATTGCCAGGAAAAATGGCGGGACTGCTAGATTAAGATTCATTGAAGAGATGCCTGAATTCTGAAAAAAAACTGGAGATTCCAATGATAGAAAATTGCCTGGTGACAATGTCAAGACAAGAAGAAATCATAGGACAGAACAAATAATTAGAACAAGAAAGATGACCCAGTTTTTTTTTTTCTTATTTTCTTCGCTCCTTTTTTTTTTCGCTCCAGTACGTTTCAGGGGCGGAGAGGGAGGGGAGGCCTAAAAGGGGGGAGCGGGAAACAGTTTGAATAGATGAAGAACATAAAAATGGGGATATGGAAACTTGGCATGACTCTTGGCATGCTTTGGAACATCCTCCCTGGAAGT
The DNA here is from genome assembly GCF_905171775.1 of Rana temporaria. Taxonomy (NCBI): domain Eukaryota; kingdom Metazoa; phylum Chordata; class Amphibia; order Anura; family Ranidae; genus Rana; species Rana temporaria. Next base: position 156,690,957 of record NC_053495.1, on the reverse strand, counting down.
CGGGTGGCGAGCCTGATAGTGCCATACAGAACTCCACCTTGGGAATGAGAGAGCAGGGGGACAAGGGTGTCCCTAAGGGGGGAAAATTCTTGCTCCAGACCATTAGGTCAAGATACCAACATGAGAAGGGGGAAAAGGAGGGGAGGGGGGAAAGATCTGTGTATCCTTGTATAAAAAGTCATCTGTTGGTCTAAGAAATAGGAAGAAGAATATATGTATACTCCAGTATAAGAATTTATCTGTTGGATTAAGTAAGCTGAAAACAGAACAAAGCAATGACTGTTGTTAAGTTCATGACATATAATGTAAGAGGACTGAATACACCTTGAAAAAAGACATATGGTGCTAAGAGAGTTAGTAAGGTACTCCGCTGAGATAATTATTTTACAGGAGACACATTTATCACTTGATTCAAATATAAAATTAAATTCACGGGCTATCCCAACCTGGTACTATGGAGACTCCCCAAATAAAAGCTTGGAAGACAGAAAAGTTGACTCAGAGGGTCGTTTTTTTGTTCTTGAAAGGGTCCCTACAAGGGAAAGGGTACACGTTGGCAAATATGTATTGCCCTAATAAATATCCTAACAAATACCTAAAAGGGATTCTTGATGCCTTAATGGACTTAGGCCACCTAATCGTGGCAGGAGACCTCAATTTCTCAATGGACCACGGTCTTGATAGTACGTCTGGTGCACCGATTAGAGAGAATAAACAATTGAAATTGATAAAAAAAAATGCAGCTGGTGGATGCATGGAAAGTAACACACCCAAGAAAAAAAGATTACACATTTCACTCATCGGTGCACGACACGTACTCGAGACTGGTCTATATTCTGGTGGACCATGGACTTTTAGAATATGTAGTAGAGACTTCAATAGGGATAACAACAATTTCGGACCATGCCCCCGTAACACTAAAGATCAGATTTAAGGATAAGAACCATAGAAAAGGGACATGGAGGTTAAACGAAGATCTCATAGATGATGTAGAAGTAGGTAAAACATAACAACTGAAATTGAACAATTTTTTGGTACTAATGACACACCAGATGTGATAAGGGCCACTATTTGGGAAGCACCTAAGGCTTATATTAGAGGTAAATTAATTTCAATAGGAGCAGGGGAAACAAAGAAACTGAAATAACTATAAAAAGGGAAATAAGTGAACTACATGACTTGGAACAAATACATAAAAAACATCTAGATAGGTAAACACATCATAGGTTAGTTACAAAAAGGGGTCACTTAGGGAAACTGATGGAGAAAGAAACGAGAAAAGTATTTAGCAATGTCGCAAAGGAGAGATATAGATGGGGAAATAAACCTGGGAAATATTTAGCAAAAATATCAAGGGAAAAGAAAACCTTAAATTACATAGAAAAGATAAAAAATGAAAGAAGTGAAACTAAATATAAAACAACTGATATTGCAGAGACTTTTCAAACGTACTACAGTTCATTGTGTGCAATTAGAAATAAAGAAACACGACATGAGGAGAAGAATAGAAAACTCAAAATACAACAATACTTAGTAGAAGCAAACATATCTAAGATAACAGCAGAAAGTATTGAGCGCTTAGAGAAACCAATCGCACAAGAAGAAATATATAACGCCCTAAAAAAATACCAGGGGGAAAAGCCCCGGTCCAGATGGCTTCACTATAAAATATTATAAAAGATTTAAGGAACAACTAGTACCATTCTTATGTAACTATTTAAATGAAAGAGGAGAAAATTAATAAATAAGAAGAGAATCTCTCCTGGCAGATGTTGCAGTAATACCAAAAGTAGGCAAAGACAGATCTATATGCTCCAATTATCGTCCTATTGTGTTATTAAAAGCAGATATAAAATTATATGCAAAAATTCTGGCAGCGAGACTAAAAAACTTAATACCAGAGTTGATAAATGTAGACCAAGTAGGCTTCGTCCCAGGAAGGGAGGGAAGGGACAACAGTATAAGAACAATGCTATTAATGCGTGGGGGACAAAAGAAGAAATCCCCAGTCTTACGCATGTCAATAGATGCTGAGAAAGCATTTGACCAAGTAAACTGGGGATTTATGATGGATACACTACAAAGCATTGGCTTGGGCTCAAATTTTATGAGATGGATCAATAATTTATATAATCACCCTACGACCAGGGTTAAAGTTAATGTCATCCACCTTTGAGATGTTCAATGGAACAAGACAAGGATGCCCACTTTCACTGCTCCAGTATGTAATGACAAACTTCTATATATAACCAAGCTAAGGTTGTCGTTACCTAGTGTAATAAGAGAATTGAAACAATATGGTGAGCTTACAAACTTTAAGATAAACCCTACAAAACAGTAATACTAAATTCAGGAATAGAGAAGAAAGAGGTAATAGCATTACGAAAGGAATTCACGTTTTCCTGGGAGATAGAAGCTTTGACATATTTGGGAATTAAATTAACACCCACCCTAGAAAAAAATCTATCAGGCCAATTATATACCATTACTTAACAAAGTTAAATTAGATATAAAAAACCTATCGAGGAGACCCATCTCCTGGATAGGAAGGATGAATTTACTAAAAAATACTATATAAATTTCAAATGCTCCCTACAGGAGATACCACAATGTTTTTTTAAAGTAATAAAAACAATAGCTTTGAAATACATATGGCAGAATAAAAAAGCTTGAGTTAATAATCTGCTCCTATCTAGAAAAAAAAGAAAGGAGGGTTGGCAGCCCCTGACATTAAGAGATACTATATGGCGGTTATTCTGGTAAGGTTAGCAGAATGGATAAACACAAACAGTAAAAAGAGATGGGTAAAAATGGAAGATACACACGACACAGTTAAACAAAAAATATTTGGATATCACTGAAATTCAGAACACTTAGCACGGATACACATGATTTTACTAAAACTGTATTTAAAGTATGGGATACATTATATCGAAAAGAAAAATGGGCGTACTCCCCATTAATCCCATTAACAGGTACATGTTTTTTTTATCCCAGGGAATGGGACACGGTTGGGAACTTATATGGGAAACGCACAAGTAAAGGATATTGTGACACAAGGTAAAATTAGGACAAGAGAAGATTTAATAACAATACACGGGTGGCAGCAGGTTAGCGACTGGGAGTATCTGCAACTCAAACACTTAGTCAGCACAATGCCTCAACCACTTATGCCGTGTACACACGATCGGTTAAAAAGATGAGAATGGTCTGATGGACCGTTTTCATCGGTCCAAACCGATCGTGTGTGGGTGCCATCGGTTATTTAACCATTGGTTAAAAAAAAGCCAACTTGTTTTAAATTTAACCGATGGATTCCTTACCAATGGGAAAAAAAAACGATCGTTAGTAGGCACAACTATCGGTTAAAAATCCACGCATGCTCAGAATCAAGTCGATGCATGCTTGGAAGCATTGAACTTCGTTTTTTTTCAGCACGTCGTCGTGTTTTACGTCACCGCGTTCTGACACGATCGTTTTTTTAACCGATGGTGTGTAGGTGCGACGGACCATCAGTCAGCTTAATCGGTTAACCGATGAAAACGGTCCATCGGTCTGTTCTCATCGGATGGACTGATCGTGTGTAGAGATGAGAATACACTGAACCAAATTGAAAAACTTTGCAATATCAAAATGCCTATGAAACATGGAATATCTCAAATGTATGATATACTAACAGAACTAGGAGGCAAGCCACTACTTACCAGGGGAATGGTCTATAAAAGAGGATGGACATAAGATTTTAATATGTATATGGATTTCCTCTGTAAAAGATCATCTAGCTCTAAACTGAAGGTAATCATTTCTTGCAAAACTATCTTCTTCCAGGCAACACAGTCCAAACATAAATATTTGAAGATAATCCATAATATACTGAGCTCCTCTATTACTGCATACCAGATTTTAGACATCAGCTCTTATGCAAAAACTGTAGACTAACATTGTACAAAACAATCAAATAGCATCACAAAAACTTCAAATGCTCCTCTGGGCTGGTAATTTTTTACATTTATTTATTAACATGATAAGGACCAATGGGGCTTACTTTACTGCAACATAGTGCAGACAAATACAAAATGTAGAAATTAGTAAGACCTTCCTATACGAGTATACGGCAACATATTCATTACTGAGGTTTTTTTTTTGCCTGTAGTTTTACTTTAATTCTTTATTTGTGGTTACTTCGTTTCATATTAACCACATTTCTTATATTAGTCCGCTCAGTATACAGTTTTTAGTTAATCATTTATGACCACATATAATATTAATATTGTCAGTTATCTCACTCGCCAATAAAGAAAAAAATATGCTTCTTGGTTTTCAAGCAAATACATTTTTTATGCATTGACCTAGTAAAGAAATCCACTATACCCAAGAAAAAGATTTGTATTAGGGATACACTGTAGTCAAACTTGAACATTTAAACTCTCTTAGGGGACATATGCTGAGTGGTTCTAGTATTCATGCTGGCATTTCACAGCTGGCTGTACCTTTCTGTATAATCCAATCCTCATTTTCTGAATTGTCCTGGATCGGAGGCTTTAAAAATGCAAGCCATGTGTTCATTATTTTTATTCTATAATTGTCATTTAGTGAGGTTACACAGCAAAGAAACACATGATCGGAGGCTTCAGACATACAGTGAGGAAAATAAGTATTTGAACACCCTGCTATTTTGCAAGTTCTCCCACTTGGAAATCATGGAGGGGTCTGAAATTGTCTTCGTAGGTGCATGTCCACTGTGAGAGACATAATCAAAAAAAAAATTCCAGAAATCACAATTTATGATTTTTTAACTATTTATTTGTATGATACAGCTCCACAAGGCTGGAAAGGGCTACGGGGAAATTGCCAAGCAGCTTGGTGAAAAAAGGTCCACTGTTGGAGCAATCATTAGAAAATGGAAGAAGCTAAACATGACTGTCAATCTCCCTCGGACTGGGGCTCCATGCAAAATCTCACCTCGTGGGGTCTCAATGATCCTAAGAAAGGTGAGAAATCAGCCCAGGACTACACGGGAGGAGCTGGTCAATGACCTGAAAAGAGCTGGGACCACCGTTTCCAAGGTTACTGTTGGTAATACACTAAGACGTCATGGTTTGAAATCATGCATGGCACGGAAGGTTCCCCTGCTTAAACCAGCACATGTCAAGGCCCGTCTTAAGTTTGCCAATGACCATTTGGATGATCCAGAGGAGTCATGGGAGAAAGTCATGTGGTCAGATGAGACCAAAATAGAACTTTTTGGTCATAATTCCACTAACCGTGTTTGGAGGAAGAAGAATGATGAGTACCATCCCAAGAACACCATCCCTACTGTGAAGCATGGGGGTGGTAGCATCATGCTTTGGGGGTGTTTTTCTGCACATGGGACAGGGCGACTGCACTGTATTAAGGAGAGGATGACCGGGGCCATGTATTGCAAGATTTTGGGCAACAACCTCCTTCCCTCAGTTAGAGCTTTGAAGATGGGTCGAGGCTGGGTCTTCCAACATGACAATGACCCGAAGCACACAGCCAGGATAACCAAGGAGTGGCTCTGTAAGAAGCATATCAAGGTTCTGGCGTGGCCTAGCCAGTCTCCAGACCTAAACCCAATAGAGAATCTTTGGAGGGAGCTCAAACTCCGTGTTTCTCAGCGACAGCCCAGAAACCTGACTGATCTAGAGAAGATCTGTGTGGAGAAGTGGGCCAAAATCCCTCCTCCAGTGTGTGCAAACCTGGTGAAAAACTACAAGAAACGTTTGACCTCTGTAATTGCAAACAAAGGCTACTGTACCAAATATTAACATTGATTTTCTCAGGTGTTCAAATACTTATTTGCAGCTGTATCATACAAATAAATAGTTACAAAAATCATACATTGTGATTTCTGGATTTTTTTTTTTGATTATGTCTCTCACAGTGGACATGCACCTACGATAACAATTTCAGACCCCTCCATGATTTCCAAGTGGGAGAACTTGCAAAATAGCAGGGTGTTCAAATACTTATTTTCATCACTGTACCTGGAAGCACTGAGACAAACTAAGGATTCTGTGTATATGTATATATGATTGTAAAGATAGGCGCTGCTCTTAGGCTCTAAAGGAATAACCCCAAAATATAATGTGTCAGTGTTTCTCAACCTTTTTTCAGTTTAGGCACCCTTTAAAAGTATGGACAATCTCCACACATCCTCCAAAATTATAGACAGTCTTGAGATTCCCTATTCTAAAATGTAAAAACGATTCTGATAGTTTTTCATAATGCAGCAACATCAATACATATAGGACACCCAATGTTAACCACCCTGGCGGTATGATTATGTAAGATGTAAGATTATTTGCGTCTCAAAGCGGTACATTACAAATTTGGCGTTTTTATATTGTAGACCTGTAATTCTTAGTAATAACTCACTTAAATCTGTCCAAACAACAGTCTAGTAAACATCGCGGGTATGATAAAGTTTGAAACACAAAATCATAAATTATAATATAATAAATAACTATAAATAATTAAAAAAATTATAATATTAAAATAAACTTCCCCACGATTCACTATCGCTCAATTCTGCAAGTGCTCTAATTTATTATCGCTGTTTTCTAGCTGTCTAAAGCCATGGACAATCTGAAGTTTCCAGGCAGAAAGAACAGTATATATATATATATATATATATATATATATATAGTATAAAAGTGCATGCTGGGCACTAGACAAAGCACTAGGGACAAAAGGGATGTGAAATAATTTGATACAGTAATGTAATCTGTAAGATTACAGTGTACTGTATGCGTTATGTTTTGTGTACTTTTTGACACTCGCAGGGAAATGAGCCTCGGGCGGAGGACACAGCCCGCAGACACAGCAGAGGAACATCGCAGGATCCTGGTGGCAAGGTAAGTAACCTGGACCAGGATTCTGCAATGCAATCCCATGTGTGGCTCTGCCAATGGTACTGAAATTTAATCCCGAGCCTAACTCGGGATTACCACCAGGGCGGTTAAAGGTGATTTAAACTTCAAAAGCATATACACCTTTTCAAGCTGGTACTGACTAACATTGGTGTGCATAGCATAATGCATTAGGGTGTGCGCCCCAGAGCACAAACACATGCGTGTATACAAACAGACACATTTTCTCACCGCTCACCGCTCCAAGACGATCAGCAAATCGAAACGTACGTCAGGCATATGCGCGTACATACGTCACTTCCGGGTCAGCGTCTAGGTGGTTGTAGCTGGAGCGCACGCTACTCACCGCCGTCCATATGCTTTATACTCTGTATCCCTGACGCTATATTTTTTATTTTGTTTGTCTGGGTCTGTGTTTTTGCGTTGTTTGTTTTTATATATAGCCGCTCCCTGGGAGCATTAGTGGCTACAACTTTATCTCATTTTATTTTAAATACATTTTAATTACGGTACTGCACCATTGGAGCCCCTCTCTCTTTATATATATATTTTTTGAGATACGGAGCAACTGAGTGGTGCATACATCTTGCCAGACGGGCAACTTCTGGAGGTTCTGGAGGTCTATTTGGAGGGCAGTTGTGCGTGTGAGCAGAGGAAAGGAGCAACATCTGAGGGAGCTCGTGGTACATGCCTGGCACCCCAAACGGGGAACACCATCTGGTGAGTGGGGAACCCTGAGGGGAGCACTGGGACCACCTCGTGTTTAAAGACCTAGGACCACTTCCTCTACACGCCTTACCCTTCTTGGACTCTCTATATATCCAGCATTGTTATTGTTTACTGATATCTATGGTTTAATGGATGTGGACTGAATACTTCACATAATACTGTGTATAAGTCCCTCACTGTGTTGTTTACACCACTGCAGGACTCTATTGGATATTCACATCACAGCATTTGTGTATATTGTTTATTATTTGCATGTGTCATACACGCAGTATATGAATAGCTGATTTGTGAACTGTAGCACAGTGTATTTAGACTTTGTGCATTGTTATTAATACCTACCTATATTAGTCACCAGCAGTCATCTAGTACTATTTTGAGTGGATTCCCAGCCTACCCACACCGCTGGGTCTCTATCCACTCATAACCTTACAGGTTGCACCGAGACACCATAATTTTGGTTTATTTTATGTGCAGGACTCTATTGGATATTTATACCACAGCATTTTTGTATATTGTTTATTACATGCATGTGTTATATACGCAGACTATGACTGCTGATTTGTGTACTGCAACACAGTGTATTTAGACTTTGTGCATTGTTATTAGCACCTATCTACACCATTCCATCTTAGCGCATAGTCACTAGCACTCACCCAGTACTATTCTGAGTGGATTTCAAGCCTACCCACACTGCTGGGCTTCCAGCCACCTATAGCCTTACAGGTTGCACCGAGACACCAATATTTGGGTTCATTTCACGTGCATCAGGCAGCGCCACCACCCCATCTATATTTACATTTTATACATCTCCTTTTTAGGGGACAAGCACAGGGGGGCAGCCCTCTCAACCTCTCAGTGTCCAGTTACCTCGATCCCCAATGGATTGTCTAGGCCCTATTGGACTGCCTGCCTATCTTGGCTCTCCTCAGGCTGACTCCCCACCGAACAGCACACTCGCTTGGGATCCTCTCCTCATAATTTGGGGACCCAGTAGATCACTGGGGCCCCGCCACAGCTTTAGACATGGTCCCGGAACCAGGAACACCACGTGGCACGCGCACCCCGGCCTGGTAGGCCATCTCGCCGGGGAGCCGTGATGTCACCCTGAAGGTGGGCGCCAGACCCGGAACAAGACCCCCGCCCAATGGCGTCTGCTCCAGAAGTACCCTCCCCCAGCATACCCCGCGAGGGAAGAACCCTCCCCATTGGCTGCTGGCAAGAGGCACCCTAACCTGGACTCCACTGGCGCCACCTGTCGCCTCGGGGTGATTTAACACCCCGACAACAGCAGAATGGACCCACAGCGCAGCCCAGGTAAAGCAGAGACACAATTTAGCCAAATCAACTGGATGAGGGCCAACTAACTCTCTCATCCCCCTTTAAATTTAAAACAGCACCTGTACAGAAAGTACACAGGCGCTACAGATGTATATGGAATATGTCACAAAACTAAAAACAAAGAAATAAACATTAGTATTTTTATACATTGTGGAAAATATATTAATATTTACAGTTATATAGATAAGAGTACATCCATCTGCCAATATATAACTATCATTCAAGACAATCTCACCGTGGATGCTGTGTCAGGTAGGTGGCCAAGAACCCCGTTCAGGGAAGCAACCCACCCCGGGGGACACAAAAATGCAGGATAACCCACATAAATTGGTACAATCTGGGTAAAAACATTTAAATATGTCAGTTTATTCATATTCTGGTCCACATGAAGTGGCCAGATGGTATATATTGGACTATAGATATTATTACTTGTGTATATATATATATATATATATATATATATATATATATATATATATATATACACACAAACATGTACCTGATTATAAAGAGACGTCTGTTCTATCCCCACAGTGTCACCTTGGTATATTGTACATGAATAGCCCCTCTGGGTACAGGGAGGTCTGAAAATAACAATTAGTAGTAGTAACTATTATTAGTAGTAATTATTCATCGACTGCGTCCTGATGAAATCATGGATATTATTATATAGATATGCAATTTATATGTTATTGTTGTTATTATATAGATAAAATGGAAGGATGAGGTAAGTGAAGGAGGACTGCACTAAGGTAAAGAAAGCTATTTAGGAAAAAAATTGTACCTTTACAACACCTTTAATTGAAGAAATTCGTCCGACTTGGACGAATTAAACTCTGCATATTCTATACCTGGCAGAAGCCCCTGGAAGCTGAAACTCACTAAAGCATGTGGGTATGTGCAGCATGATGCAGCAGCAGAAAACACACAGGGGTTGATTTACTAAAACTGGAGAATAAAAAATCTGGTGCAGCTCTGCAATAGAAGTCCTGAAATACAAACAGGTCCTGCAGGAAAGCAACCCTACTGGAAACACTCACAAGTTCTAACAGCACAGTGGCACTAGAGTAGTGAATCAGAGGTGCTGACAGTGTCTGTCTTAAGGAGTGGAATGCGGCCTGGCTGGGCTGGTCTGCACCCAAACGTGAAAGCTTCCAGGAAAGATGGCATATTCCTGCTCTTTCCCTACTTCTCCAAACCTTTCCTTGATTCTAAGCACTATCTCTGATAGCCTGGTGACCTATCTCTACTCTAGCTACCCGCAAAATGCATGTCAAACCCAGGAGCCTGGGCTTTAAATAGACTCTGCCTGACCCAAGATGACAACCAAAGTCATATGGGGTGCCAGCATCCAAATAGATGGATAGATGTCTCCCTGTAACCGAGGAACCATACAGGAACTAGGCTCCTCTCCACTTCCTCCTCCACCTGCATTGCTGCTGTGGATGAGTGTCCCCCTACCTACAAATAGACATCACTACTCCAGTGATCCCCGCTTGCTTCTTGGTCCTGTGCTGAGCAGCTGACCTTATGCATTCTGAAAACAGGAGGTTGGCCGCTAAAGTGGCCCCAGTCAGAGAATACTTTGCATTTTCTGAATGAATGCAGAAGCAGGGTGGTGATGTCATGCTTTCCTTCACCCCCTAATATATGTAGATAATGGCAACTTTGCATGTTTCATCTAGTAAGGAACATCAATCTAACACAGAAGGGGTTAACTGTTCTCCAGTAGAGAGCCAGATCACACAGATCATTATGTACATATTACAGATATTCTTGTCTGTCTGCCCGTACACTTCAACAGAAAGCGCCACAGGACAATCTGGCATTCAATTGTCTCTTTCTCACACAACATGACTGTTGTGCAGGTGTTCACATTGCATCATGCAGGGGTAAGGGGTGTCTGTATCCTGAATATGGATTGAGGAAGGCGGTAGAAATTAAGATACTGCAATTAAAAATGTAGAGTAAAATAAGCTGGCCAGACATTCCGCAGGACATTGCTAATACTGGCCCAGATTCAAGTAGAATTGCGCGATATTTGCGGGGGAGCAGGGCAACGATTTTGCCCTGCGCCCCCGCAAATATTTTGCGCTGCCCTCGATTCACGGAGCAGTAGCTCCGTGAATTGCGAGGGCGCGCCGGCAAATTTGCCCGGCGTAAGCATGCGCAAGTTAAATGATCCCGCCGGGGGCGGGAATCATTTAAATTAGGCGCGCTCCCGTCGGGAAACTTTCCCGACGTGCATTGCGGCAAATGACGTCGCAAGGACGTCATTTGCTTCTAAGTGAACGTGAATGGCGTCCAGCACCATTCACTTTTTACTTACGCAAACGCAGTGAAATTCAAATTTCACGGCGCGGGAAGGCCGGCTATACTTTAGCATTGGCTGCCCCTACTATTAGAAGGGGCAGCCTTGCGCTAAAAGTAGCCGTACGGAAACTCCGTACCTGGCTTGCGCGGGGCCCGCGCAAGCTTGTGAATCAGTGGTAGTATGCAATTTGCATACTACACGCTGATACACAATGGGAGCGCCCCCTAGCGGCCCCCGCAAGGATGCAGCCTAAAATCTGCGAGGCATAAGAGCCTTATGCCGCGCATATTTTAGCCTGCAGTCGGTGTAACGAGGTTCCTGAATCAGGAGCACTCGTTACACCGGAGCAAGTAAGCACTTGCGCTGCGTAACCTATGGTTGCGCGGGCACAAGTGCTTCTTGAATCTGGGCCACTGTCCTTTATAGCATAATATAATAATAGTATAATAATAGAGTCCTAGAGCATATTGCCGGCTACTGGTACCCTGGCAGCAGGAACGAACCTAACTGGGGGTCGTTTGGCTCATCCCTAATTCACAGTAATACATATAGAAATATCTTTCCCATCTCCACTATAATTTTTCAACACATGTTTTATTTATGTAGCACTACCCCCGAAGGAGCTGCTGGTTTATTTTGGGTGGCACGTTACCTCTAAATCTCCGCCGTCTAGGGTACTGGATGAGAGCTGCAGTAAAGTCAATGTCCACACGACAGGTGTCTTTTCTGTGCTTTTATTACACAGCCGGGTAAAAACGATAAACAGTAGGAGGATGAAGGGATAGCAAAATAGGAAACAGCAGATTCAGGTGTAACTGGATATGGAAAACAGTCCTGCTTCCCACGACAACTCTACTTCACCACTCCAGCCGGAGTGGGTATAGTGCATCTGAACAGGCCTCTCTCACCAGCCTGGCAGCCAGAGTGTCACTCGGATGGATAGGATTAAGTCACTGCCACAGACCCTCCTGAAGATTGGAGACAATTGCGGTCCAAAATCCTTTGTGACTGGATTTAGCACCCGGTTCTCCTTCGCATAGCTTTTGGTTTAATCAGCAACTGATAGGCGACCCACGTCCAGCCTCTCAGAACCAAAGTGTCCTCCGATAAATAGACAGGCCTCTTCTGAAACACCAGCCTCGTGCTCGGTATCTCCCGGACAGGTTCCTCATCAGTCAGCTTCCTCCAATTGGACGGACAGCCCAGGACCACTTGGCGAAATAGGGACTGTTGCCACCTGTCGGCCTGGGGTGGGAACACAACCCCAGACTACGACAGTATGCAGAAACAGTACAGCCAAAACTAGAGCAGAGGCCCAAAAATGTAACCAAATAACAGGTTCAGAGCCAACTACCTCTCTGAACTCCCTCTAAATTTACCATAGCACCGGCTCTGAAAGTAGCCAGGCGCTACATTTACATATGTACAGTTCTTTTATACTTTTCATTTATATTATTGTAGGTCCTCAAGCCAGCAGGGTAAGGGATGAGAAGGCTGTAAATAAAACTCTGATGCCTCGTACACACACGACGGGATTCCTCTCAAGTCTGCCTTGCATACACACTTTCAGGCCAAATACCGCCTGTCCAAATCGCAGTGACGTAGTGATTGGACTATAAAGGGGAAGTTCCATTTAAACAGCGTCACCCTTTGGGCTGCTTTTGCTGATCCTCGTGTTAGTAAAAGTTTGGTGAGAGACGATTCGTGCTTTTCAGCCTCTTGCTTTTCAGTCCATTACAGCGTGACGAACGTACTATCTCCATTGCGAACGCTAGTTTTACCAGAACGAGCTCTCCTGTCTCATACTTGATTCTGAGCATGCACGTTTTTTCCCCTTGGAAAAGCATTCATTCCAGACGGGAAAATGTCCGCCGGGAATCCCGACGGGAAAAAAGATTCATTCATGTAGATCAGCTTCCCTGGCGCTTAAAAAAAAAAGATATTTCTAACAAAAACCTGCCTTGTGTTTTCAAATGCTGGCCTATTCGAGAAGCTTTAGTATTGTTCACACTCTGTTTAATTTTTTTCACAAATGTATTTGAAGTACAACACTGTCATTTTTCTTGTAGAGAAAAAAAAAACACACTGCTTTGTTTGTGTCTGCACGGTTAGGATTATTTCACTTAGATGTGATAAACTACCACCTTGCTGCTGACCTTTTTTCCTAAAGCGTCTCTGGGACAGTATTATTTAGGGCTGTGGAAATTAAAGATTAATTCCTCAATTAATCGTAAAATGTTTTGATCGATCAAAACTCTTTTGATTGGTAGTAGTGGTGCAGCAGATCGTAACTGATCTGTGATCCGAACGGGTCACCATGTGATCGGTGGAGCTCCGCTGCTGCCTCGGCCATAGGAAAGGCTGCGGCTTCAGCCTATCTCCTGGAGCGGTGGCCATCTTTGTCCACCCGGCGGCAGCCTAGGTGAGCCTAGAGCGCTGACGTCATCACCCGGCCTCAACTGCTCGCGTGCACTAATCTTCCTATACAGTGGGGGAGATGTGGACAATATTACAGTGGGGAGATGTCTGTGGATTACAGTGGGGAGATGTCTGTGGATTACAGTGGGGGAGATGTCTGTGGATTTTACAGTGGGGGAGATGTCTGTGGATTACAGTGGGGAGATGTCTGTGGATTACAGTGGGGGAGATGTCTGTGGATTACAGTGGGGGAGATGTCTGTGGATTTTACAGTGGGGGAGATGTCTGTGGATTTTACAGTGGGGGAGATGTCTGTGGATTTTACAGTGGGGGAGATGTCTGTGGATTTTACAGTGGGGGAGATGTCTGTGGATATTACAGTGGGGGGAGATGTCTGTGGATATTACAGTGGGGGGAGATGTCTGTGGATATTACAGTGGGGGAGATGTCTGTGGATATTACAGTGGGGGAGATGTCTGTGGATATTACAGTGGGGGAGATGTCTGTGGATATTACAGTGGGGGAGATGTCTGTGGATATTACAGTGGGGGGAGATGTCTGTGGATATTACAGTGGGGGAGATGTCTGTGGATATTACAGTGGGGGAGATGTCTGTGGATATTACAGTGGGGGAGATGTCTGTGGATATTACAGTGGGGGGAGATGTCTGTGGATATTACAGTGGGGGAGATGTCTGTGGATATTACAGTGGGGGAGATGTCTGTGGATATTACAGTGGGGGAGATGTCTGTGGATATTACAGTGGGGGGAGATGGCTGTGGATATTACAGTGGGGGGAGATGGCTGTGGATATTACAGTGGGGGAGATGGCTGTGGATATTACAGTGGGGGGAGATGGCTGTGGATATTACAGTGGGGGGAGATGGCTGTGGATATTACAGTGGGGGAGATGGCTGTGGATATTACAGTGGGGGAGATGTCTGTGGATATTACAGTGGGGGGAGATGTCTGTGGATATTACAGTGGGGGAGATGTCTGTGGATATTACAGTGGGGGAGATGTCTGTGGATATTACAGTGGGGGAGATGTCTGTGGATATTACAGTGGGGGGAGATGGCTGTGGATATTACAGTGGGGGGAGATGGCTGTGGATATTACAGTGGGGGGAGATGGCTGTGGATATTACAGTGGGGGGAGATGGCTGTGGATATTACAGTGGGGGAGATGGCTGTGGATATTACAGTGGGGGGTAGAGGTCTGTGGATATTACAGTGGGGAGATGTCTGTGGATATTACAGTGGGGGAGAGGTCTGTGGATATTACAGTGGGGGAGAGGTCTGTGGATATTACAGTGGGGGAGAGGTCTGTGGATATTACAGTGGGGGAGAGGTCTGTGGATATTACAGTGGGGGAGAGGTCTGTGGATATTACAGTGGGGGAGAGGTCTGTGGATATTACAGTGGGGGAGATGTCTGTGGATATTACAGTGGGGGAGAGGTCTGTGGATATTACAGTGGGGGAGAGGTCTGTGGATATTACAGTGGGGAGATGTCTGTGGATATTACAGTGGGGGAGATGTCTGTGGATATTACAGTGGGGGAGATGTCTGTGGATATTACAGTGGGGACGATATATGGTAGTGATCCAAAAAATTCATGTGCGTTTTAATTAATTGAAATTAGGCGATTAATCGATAAAAATTTTCGTGTTCGATTATTCGATTTTTTTAATCAGTAACAGCCTAGTATTATTATTATTATACAGGATTTATATAGCGCCAACAGTTTGCACAGGGCTTTACAATATAAAGGGAGACAGTATAGTGACAATACAATTCAATACAAGACGGTTAGAAGGGCCCTGCTTCTGGGAGTTTACAATCTAAAGGGAGGGGCTGGTGGAACAAAAGGTAATAAATGTGAGGAATGAACTGATGGGAGAGATAAAAGATTTGGTTATTAGCTGAAGACAGGATAGGCCTCCCTGAAAAGATGAGTCTCAAGTGGACAGAGTAGCCAGACAGATTGGGGTAGTGAGTTCCAGAGGATATGAGAGGCGCTGGAGAAGTCCTGGAGATGAGCATGGGAGGAGGAGACAAGAAAGCTAGAGTACAGGAGGACTTGGGAGGAGTGAGGAGGATGGCTTGGGTGATATTTGGAGACTGGTATTTGGAGATTGGTAATGAAGCCTGTGGCAGGGTTGCTTTGGGGCAGGAAATGGTTTTGTATGTTATTGTTAGTGTTTTGAATTTTATTTGTTGAGCAATGGGAAGCCAGTGGGGAGATTGGTAGAGAGGGATAGTGGGCACTGAATGGTTGGTAAGGTGGATGAGTCTGGCAGCAGCATTCATGATAGACTGAAAAGGGGATAGCTTGCGGAGAAGTAGGCCTATGATACAATAGTCAAAGCGAGAAATAATAAGGGAGTGAATAAACTGTTTAGAGCAGTGCCATCTTAATAGCATCATGGGCCCCTGGGCAAATAAATAAATTGGGGCCCCAACAATGAAGATGGTGGCCTGCGGCTTGCTATGCTGTCTGAGTCTGAAGATGGCAGAGGTGGGCTGAGCCGAGCTGGTTTTCCAGTCGCGGAGGCGGCGCGCTATGAATGCTGAGGCGGCCACAGAACGCTCTGAACGTTGGGGCAGCTGCCGACGTCACTGGTTGTTAGGCGCCAGGCGGCCGGCGATTCTAGCATCCAGTGCAGTCAAGTGGCCTGCTACAGCTTTGGTGGCTTGGTGCCCCTTCTCTGCAGCAGCTTACAGCACCAGGGCACAGTGCACCCACCCTAGGATCGGCCCTGATGGGGCCCCATGGGCACCTGGGGCCCCTGGGCTGTGCCCAGGTGTGCCCACTGGATAAGATGGCCCTGGTTTAGAGGGTTCATCAGTTTAAAAGGGGTTTATTTGGAGATGTTACAGAGGTGAAGCCGGCAAGATTTGGACAGCGATTGGATTTGGGCTGAAAGGACAGCTCAGAGTCCAGGATTACACCTGGCACCCTGGCATGAGGGGAGGAACTGATGGTTGTATTATTGATCTTGATGGAGAAGTCAGGGGAGGGAACACGGGCCGGAGGAAATATCATGAGCTCAATTTTAGAAAGATTGAGTTTGAGGAAGTGGTGTGACATCCATACTGATATGTCAGTTAGTAATGCGAGAGGAAACTGAAGGAGTGAGGTGAGAAGTAGAGAGATAGATTTGTGTGCCGTCAGCATAGAGATGGTGACCAAGAGAGTAGGTGTAGATGGAGAAAGGAGGGGTCCGGGGACAGAACCTTGGGGGACCCCCACAGAAAGAGGAAGTGGAGAGGAGGAGATAAAGTTATAGGTAACGCTGAGGGAGCGCTGTGATAGGTAGGAGGAGAACCAGGGGAAAGCATACATTTTTAGTGCAACAAAATACCTGCCTTTTGTCTAAACCGTAATCTGTTCACAAAACTACCCTGCTGCTGGTGAATTTCTTGCATAGCAAAATACCTGCCCTGCTTGTGTTTGCATATTTTAGTTCATACTACCAGATCACTTTTACATAATGTGCTGGTGCTGTGTACAGAACACCTCCTGGTAGCCATATTGTATTGCATTTTTAGAAAATTAGAGCTGCAGATTAAAAAGGAAAGGTAATTTTTAATAACAATTACAATATGACTTGTGTTGCAATTGTATACGATATTATTTTTTTCTTTATTTGCTTTTTTTTCCTCCACAAAAGTGGCATTACCCTTTAGTGCCGGTTCACATTACAGCGACTTGGGATCCGACTTGTCAGACCTCAAGTCGCTTGACATTAGTAATCCCATGTTAGTCAATGAGAGCCGTCTTAATGTACACTACTGAAGTCGCTCCGAGAAAAGGTTCCTGTACTACTTCAAGGCGACTTCTAGGCAACGTGTACCCATAGATTTCAATGGAAGTTGCCTCCAAAGTCATATCACATCTTAACTGAAGCAACTTTACAGGAAAAGAAAATAGTTTACGCAGGCAAACCCCCCCTCCCACAGAGCTGATTATTCTGTGATTGGCCACAGCCAAAGTCGCCTGTCCTGAAGGCAACTTTAAGTCACGTTGTAAGTTGCTCCAAGTCGCGCTGAAGTCACCTTGCAAAGTCGGGTTGCCCCTGTGTGAACTCTTACGATGTGAAACATGTTAGCCATTTTTTGTCCTGTTGTCCCCTTTTCATCTTGACTGCACCACTTTGGATTATGTTTTGATCTGATTTTGTCCAATAAAGACGTTGTTTAACAGAGTGCGGCAGTCCAGGATTTTTTTCCAATTCCATGCACCTGTGCAGAGGCAGCACCTGTCGGTTTCAGTAGGGCGGAAGCAATCCGAGGGGTCAGTAGCTTTTAGAGCGGTATCATTTCTTCATTCTGTGTGAACCGGCACTTAAAGTGGAGTTCCACCCATAAATATAACATTACATCAGTAGTTTTAAAAAAATGTCATTAGTCCGTTAAGAAAAGTTTTTTTTTAGATGCCTTCAAAGTGTTGTTGCTAGGCAGAATAGTTAATCTTCCCTCTTCCTGCACCTAGGTGCTTAAGCTTCCTAACCTACACCGCACAGACTCCTGGGAATGTAGTGGGTGTAACTTTCCAGGAGTCTGTGCACTCCCCAGTCTCGAAGAATCATGTGACTTGGACAGTACAGGTGCTGAAACCTGATCTAAAACCTATTACACTGCTTGTGCAGCACTGAGCATGTGCGAGATCTGCAAGGCTGAAATCCAGGAAGTCATACAGTCTGGCTTCATGATGCCCACACTTAAGATGGCCCCAGTCAATTTCTATTTTATAAAGTGTCTAAATGCTGTAACAACCTAACAAAACGGACCTTAGTTTACAGACTAACTTTACTAGAATACATTAAGCTTGTGTATTAAAGGGATATTTATATTTAAAAAGCAAAATTGTGTCCGGAACTCCGCTTTAAGGTTTCTCAGCTGTCTCTTGGCAATTCACGGTTTTAGGTCCCTCCATAAATGTTCTATAGAATTAGTCTGAAAACTGGCTAGGCCGCTCTGACCCTAATTTTCTTCTTATTGAGCCACTCTTTTGTTGCATGGCAGTATGTTTTGGGTCATTGTCATGCTGGAAGACCCATATTCAGTGTTCTGGCTGAGAGAAGATGGTCCTCATCCAAAATTTTACAATATATGGCCCCTTCCACTGGCCCCTCAATTCGGCAAAGCCGGCCTATGCCTATAGCAAAGACACAGTCCCAAAGCATCATTTCCACCTCCATGCTTGACTGTAGGGATGGTGTTCTTAGGGTCATTTTTCTTTCTCCAAACACAGCGAGTTGAATAAATAATGCCAAAGAGCTCAATTTTGGACTCATCTGACCACAGCACTTTCTCCCAATCCTTCTCTAAATCATTTATATGTTCATTGGAAAGCTTCAGATGGGCCTGTACATGTGCCTTTGTGAGGAGGGGGACCCTGTGTTACCAATGGTTTGTTTGATGACTGTGGTCCCAACTGCCTCAAGATCATTCTCAAGCTCCTCCTGTGTAGTTCTGGGCTGATCCCTCACTTTTCTCATAATTATCCTTAATGCGGCGTTCCACCCAAAAATGGAACTTCCACTTTTCGGAACCCTCCCCCCCTCCGGTGTCACATTTGGCACCTTTCAGGGGGGTATCGTCCGGGCATAGTCTCCCATGGGAAACTACGCCCACCTCCGCTGTCTCCTGGGAAACACACTGCTCCCAGGAGAGAGCAGGGACCAGTGAGGGAGCGCCACGCTACTCGGGCATACGGGCAGTATGGGCATACGGGCAGTGAAGCTGCAATACCTCACCGAGGATGGCGGCGGGGGTAGCCGAGGGACAAGCAATTACTCGGCCTCGGCTGCCGACATCGCGGGCGTGCTGGACAGGTAAGTGTCCCTTTTTTAAAAGTCAGCAGCTGCACTATTAGTAGCTTCTGGCTTTTTTTAAAAAAAATAAAAAAATCGGGTGGACCTCCTCTTTAAGCCATGAGGCAAAATAGACGCAGCAGCAGGACACGGGAGTGCACCTGCACGAGTGCCCAGAGGGAGAGAGGTTCTCCAACAGGGCACTCAAGAAGAGGAGGAGCCAGCAGTGCCCCCAGAAGAGGAGGATCAGGGCCACTCTGTGCAAAATCAACTACACAGAGTAGGTAAGGCCCCTTTCACACTGGGGCGTTTTTGAGGCGCTTTGGCGTTAAAAAAAGCATGTAAAGCGACCTGAAAGAAGCCTCATCTGCATTCCCAATGTGAAAGCCAGAGTGCTTTCAGAGCCCTTTCACACTGCTAGCGCCCGAAAACCGCTGGTAAAGCTCCGCTAAGACTCTTTCACACTGGGGCGTTTTTCAGGCACTTTGGCGTTAAAAAAAGCTCCCTCAATGGGAAGGGGGTTTTAGGAGCGGTGTATTCAATGCTCCTAAAGCACTGCAAAGAAGCTGCTTGCAGTACTTTTTTTTGATGCCCTGCCAATGCAGCGCCTCAGTGTGAAAGCACTTGGGCTTTCACATTGGGATTGCAGATGCAGCTTCTTTCAGGCACTTTACAGGCGCTTTTTTAATGCTAAAGCGCCTGAAAAATGCCCCAGTGTGAAAGGGGTCTAAGTGTAGCGCCTGTGTACTTTTCAGTACAGGTGCTATATTAAATTTAGTGGGGGAATGAGAGAGTTATGTTGCTCTCATTCATTGATTTGTTAAATTTGCCTGTCGCCAATTCTGGACTGTCCTGTGGGTCAGTCTGTGCCCCAGAGATGCAGCCTCATCTCTGGACGTCAGGTGGCGCCAGAGGGGTCCAGGCGGAGCCGCTTCTTCCCAGCAGCCAATTAGAGTTTTCCCTCGCGGGGCATGCTGGGGAGGGGTATTTTTTGTGGCGGAGGCCGTTGTTCGGGGTTCTTCGCGGGTTCCAGGTGTGGCAGATGTGGCACCCACCTTTAGGGTGTGCGCACATCACAGGCCCCACCACTATGGCCTACCAGGCCGGGGCGCACGTGCTACGTGGAGTTCCTGACTCTGGGCTCTCATAGCCCCGAGCAACTGATGCTGCCAGGGGACCCCAGTGACTTACTGGGTTCCCCCCTCTTTTTGAGAAGATCCCAAGCTGGGTGCTATTCGATGGGGGATCGGTCTGAGGAGAACCCGGAGGCAGGTGATCCAATAGGGCTTGAACGAACCATCGGGGATCTGGGTGACCAGACGCTGACAGGTTGCATACAGACTGTCAGTCGGTGACCCCAAAAAGACATACTGGGAGGATTCGCTCTACCATTCAAACTTTCAAGCACTAGGCCTGTGGCAGAGGTCTCATCTTAACATCCTGATTTAATTAGAGCCAAGTCAGTGGCAGAGACTTGTTCCTTCCCAGAAGCTCTAAGTGGCGCTCTGGCTGCCAGACGTGTGAGAGGGGTCTGTCCAGGGGCACTTCACCCACTCTGGCTGGAGTGGCGACGAGACGAATACAATTATAGAAGGCGGGACTGCTTTCTCTATCCATAGCCTGATTCTGCGAAGTTATTCTTCTTTCATCAACCTATCCTGTCTACCTCAAGTTGACATGTTGGTCGTGTTTGACCAGAAAATAAAGCATTGAAAACGTCAACCGACGGTCTGGACATTCTATTACTGCTCTCATCACCATCATCACCCCTAGACACATCACAGAGGTAACTTAAATACGCCAATCCCAAATCTAACCAGCAGATCCTCCGGGGGTAGCGCTACATAAGTATGACATTTTTTTTTTTTTTTAAAAGAACCTTTAGATATTGTTTAAGAATGAGATGATGCAAAGCGCAGAGCTGATCTGCTTTCGATTTTCTAGCACTGAATTATACCAGAATCTTCCTCTGATGTTAAACAAAGACTACGACAGTTGCTGCAGCAGCTGTAAACAGTGGTGTAAATTCAGCTGCGCTTCCTCAACTCCAGATACAGAAACCCAGGAAGCACATTCCCTCATGATGTCACTACGAGAAAAGTATTTTCATTGGTCAAAACCAATAATCCACAACGCATGAAAATGGGCAACAAACAAAACATCAAAACATCAAAAAAAAGCAAGGAAAGTGTATGATAGCGGACATGAATAAATCTGAATAGGGCCTTATGCCCTGTACACAGGATCGGATTTTACGTCGGGATCCTTGGATGGTTTTTCCAACGGAATTCTGCTCAAGCTCGGCTTGCATACACACGGTCACACAAAAGGTCTCTGAACTTTCGACCATCAAGAACGCGGTGACGTACAACACAACGACGAGCCGAGAAAATTAAGTTCAATGCTTCCAAGCATGCGACAAATTGTTTCCGAGCATGCATCGGAATTTTGCGCGTCGGAAATTGCTACAGACGATCGGAATTTTTTCCTTTGGAAAAATTGAGAACCTGCTCTCAATCTTTTGCTGGCGGAAATTCCAACAGCAAAAGTTTGATGGAGCATACACACGGTCGGAAATTCCGTTCAAAAGCTCACATGGGATTTTTGCTGGCAGAATTTCTGACCATGTGTACGGGGCATTAGACTGGCTCCATGCAGGCCCGTCGGAATCCGACAGGCAAACCAAACAACTGCTTGGGGCCCCGAGCCGGCCAGGGGCCCCAGCAGGGCTGGCCATTGCCGCACCGCTGCTTCCTCCTGCAGTCCGGTCGGCCGCGAGGAACAGGAGATTTTGTTTCCTGTTCCCGGCCAGACTGACAGGAAGTGCACACACTGAGTGTTCACTTCCTTTCAGTCCGGCCCGGGAACAGCAAACTGAATCTCCTGTTCCATGCGGCCGACCGGACTGCAGGAGGAAGCAGCGGTGCGGCAATGGGTGGCGTCTTGTTAGGCTCTGCGGAGGATATAGGTAGACTGTCTTGAACGGGGGTATAGCGGTATCCTGGATGGTGGGGAGAGGAGTGCTGCCCATACACGTGTATCAGTGATGTATTTAGGTTTTGTGCTGCCCTAGGCCTGACTAAACTTGTGCACCCCTAATTTAAATATGACCCACCCCTTCCTGTCAAGGCCACACCCCTTGGTGTTAAAGACCTGCCCTTCCCTTACCCTTACTCTATCCAAAATTAAAAAAAGTGTTCCTATAGTTCTACTTTAGGCACAAAATTCTGATAATTTTATGGAGAGGACTAAAAAGATATAACCATGCCAATGGTACAGCAGAAAATATGTAGCACAGTGAGGGAGGTTTGTGGTCCAGGATGATAGGACAGTCAAAATTAGAAGCTCCGCCCCCCCTACAGTTGCGGGATGCTTGCCTCTCTGCCCAGTCCGCCCCATAAGACTGGTGCTACACTAACAGTGCTACACTAATAGCGCAAGCCGGCAGGGACTCTTTCTGTGCTGCCCCCCTGCAACGTGCAGCCCTAGGCCTAGTTGGCCTAGGCCAGGATACAGCCCTGTGCAGGTGGTGGGGAGAGGAGTGCTGCCCATACACGTGTATGCAGGCTAGAGAAGATTGTAAGATATCCTAACAAATTAAGTAATGTTTTCGGCAGCAAACCCCCCCTCCCCCCAGGCCTTAACTTAATAAAATTCAGTAATCACCCCACCCCCCCCCCCCCTGCTTCTCAACTTGAAAATGTGAAATGGCTCCATGTTCTGCTTTCCGTCTCACTCCCTAAGCACTGCTATACAGTAGACTGCAAAAGGGTGAAACCAAGTCAAATCCAAGTTCTCACACTGTGTGTATTCAAAAATATGCATTTAATGATCTAATAATAGTTACTGCATTCATTTATTCAGCTTTAACCTCCAATGTAATCAAACAATATTAACAATTGAACTGGGATCTGTTCTTTGTCCTTTGCATGTTAAACCAATAATGGAAGGATGGGTAAATGGCAGGCTGAAATTAGCCTTGGGCACTAGCTCCCCTTGCTACAGCTATGTATGTGCAGTACAGTAAATTATTCACATTTTCTGCCAACTGGGTCATGTAGTTTTTGCTTCAAAGTCATAGAGTCAGTCCAAATAGTGTGATAGTGAAAGATCATTTCTCCGTCAGCAGCTGTTACACTTGAAATGCATTTCTCCTATTCCTCTGCCCCTATGTAGGTAGAAGAACAGCCGGGTCTCAGCAGCACTCACAGCAAATGGAGCTAAAAGGCACTTCCTGATCTTATGCCCTGATGACTCAACAGCGCCCAAACCAAGTCTTCTTCTTACTGCTAAATCCACAAAGGTTTTCCTATTGTGTAAATGTTTTTCTCTGGCGAATGATATATCAACTATCCATCGTGGTTAGATAAACAGATTACGATTTAAACCGTTTAATTCTCTCCTACCACCATATGTTGTTGGGATGTACGGAATTCAAGTCAGACTCAAGTTACATTTCTTTAGGTTTTGGATAGAAGCCTAATGCCGCGTACACACGATCATTTTTCGGCATGAAAAAAAAACGACGTTTTTCCAACTTCATCATTAACCGCTTCCATACCGCGCCATAGGGAAATGACGGTGGCAGGAACCCCTCGCCGATCCGGGTGGACGTCATATGACGTCCTGTGTTCCCGGTGATCTAGGGCGTGCCCGCGGCAGCGCTCGTGACCCGGCGCGGGTGCCCGGCGGCCGCGATTGCCGCCGGGCACCCACGATTGCCGGTAATCACAGCAGGAGTGTGGATCTGTGTGTGTAAACACACAGATCCACCTCCTGTTAGCGGTGAGGAGACCAATGTGTGTTCCCAGTACAGAGAAACACACATCGGTCTCCTCCCTTTGAGAGTCCCCTCCCCCCTACAGTTAGAACACACCTTAGGGAACATATTAACCCCTTCAGCACCCCCGAGTGGTTAACCCCTTCCCTGCCAGTCACATTTACACACATTATTTATAGCATTAATCGCTGTATAAATGTGAATGGTCCCAAAAACTTGTCAATAGTGTCCGATGTTTTTGCCGCAATGTCACGGTAAAAAAAAAAAAAAAACGCAAATCGCCAATACTAGTAAAAAAAATAATAAAATAAAAATGCCATAAATCTATCACCTATTTTGTAGACGCTATAACTTTTGCGCAAACCAATCAATATACGATTATTGCGTTTTTTTTTTACCAAAAATATGTAGAAGAATACGTATCGGCCTAAACTGATGAAAAAAAAAGTTTTTTTAAAAAAAATTGTGATATTTATTAAATAAAAAAGTAAAAAATATTGTGTTTTTTTTAAAAATTGTCGCTCTTCTTTTGTTTATAGCGCAAAAAATAAAAACAGCAGAGATGATCAAATACCACCAAACGAAAGCTCTATTTGTGGGGGGGGGGAAAAACAAAGATTTCGTTTGGGTACAGTGTTGCATGACCACGCAATTGTCATTCAAAGTGCAACAGCGCTGAAAACTAAAAATTGGTCTGGGCAGGAAGGGGGTGAAAATGCCCTGTATGGAAGGGGTTAAAACGAGGTTGCCCACACACCATCGTTTTAAAAAAATGCTCTAGCAAAGCGCAGTGACGTACAACGGCACTATAAAGAGGAAGTTCCATGCGTATGACGCCACCCTTGGTGCTGCTATAGCTGATTCCGTGTTAGTAAAAGACGATTCGCGCTTTTCTGTCTGTTACAGCGTGATTAATGTGCTTACTCTATTATGAATGGTAGTTTTACCAGAACGAGCGCTCCCGTCTCATAACTTGCTTCTGAGCATGCAGGTTTTTAACGTTGTTTCAGCCCACACACGATCATTTTTTACAACCCGAAAAACGACATTGTTCAAAACGACGTAAAAAAAATGCAGCATGTTCGAATTTTTCAGAACCTGAAAAATTATGTGAAGCCCACACACGATCATTTTAAATGACATTTTTTAAAAACAAAGTTTTTTTCATGCCGAAAAATTATCGTGTGTACGCGGCATGAGAGCTTCGGTTAAGAGGTATTAAACCCAAAAATAATATATTGCAGCTTACCAGTCCTTGGATGTGGTAGCTGCATTTGTTTTATTGTTTAAGCTTTTTTTCCCATTATTTTACTTGGTAATCTGGCCAGTAACACTTTTCCTGTCTTAACCACTTAAGCCCCGGACCATTATGCAGCTTAAAGACCTGGCCACTTTTTGCGATTCGGCACTGCGTCGCTTTAACTGACAACTGCGCGGTCGTGCGACCTGGCCCCAAATAAAAAAATTGGCGTCCCTTTTTTCCCACAAATAGAGCTTTCTTTTGGTGGTTTTTGATCACCTCTGTGGTTTTTAGTTTTTGCGCTATAAACAAAAATACAGCGTCAATTTTGAAAAAAATGCAAAATTTTTTACTTTTTGCTATAATAAATATCTCCAAAAAATATATAACTTTTTTTTTCTTCAATTTAGGCCGATATGTATTATTCTACGTATTTTTGGTAAAAAAATTGCAATAAGCGTTTATTGATTGCTTTGCGCAAAAGTAATAGTGTCTACAAAATAGGGGATATTTTTATGGCATTTTTATTAATAATTTATTTTTTACTAGTGTAGTACTACCACTCAGGAGCGGCTGGTTAGATTGGGACGGCATGTTATGTTACCTCTGTGATGTGTCTAGGGATGATGATGATGATGATGAGCAATGACGAAATGTCCAAACAGCAGGGTGTCATTTGTGCTTTTATTTCTCGCCCAACATGGCAAACAGTTAACTTGAGGTAGATAGAGAAAGGAGAATTTGCAGATTCAGGCCTATGGATAACGGAAGCAGTCCTGCCTCCAATAAGACTTTAACTCACGCCGCCACTCCAGCCAGAGTGGGTATAGTGTACCTGGACAGGCCTGGCAGCCAGGGAATCACTTGGAACTCCTGAGAAGGAACAAGTCTCTGCCACCGACTTGGCTCTAATGGAATTAGAATTAGGAGTGGAACCTCTGCCACAGGCCCTCTACTCAGGAACGTAGATAATAGAGCGAATCCTCTCAGCGAATATAATTTGCCTGAATCTCCCTCAGGTAGACTTCTTGATTTTGGGGTCACCGACTGAAAAGTTGCAGCATACAACTTCTCAGTGTCCAGCTACCCAGATGGATTGTCTAAGCCCTGTTGGATCACCTGCCTCTGGGCTCACCTCAGACCGACTCCCCACCGAACAGCACAACTCGCTTGGGATCTTCTTCATAGAATGTGGGGACCCAGTAAGTCACTGGGGCCCCTTTGCAGCATCAGTTACTCCGGGCCATGAGGGCCCAGAACTGGGAACTCCGCGTAGCACGTGCGCCCCGGCCTGGTAGGCCATCTCGCCGGGGCCCGTGTTTGTGCGCACACCCTAAAAGTAGGT
The DNA here is from genome assembly GCF_905171775.1 of Rana temporaria. Taxonomy (NCBI): domain Eukaryota; kingdom Metazoa; phylum Chordata; class Amphibia; order Anura; family Ranidae; genus Rana; species Rana temporaria. The sequence continues at coordinate 156,664,080 of NC_053495.1, read as the reverse complement.
GCCGCACCAGGAACGGGCGAAGACGAACCCCACAAAATGGCGTCTGCCCAAGAAATACCCTCCAACAGAATGCCCTGCGAGGCAAACAATCCTCTGATTGGGTGCTGGAGAAAGGCGCCTCTGCCTGACCTCCTCTGGCGCCACCTGTTATCCAAAGATGGAAATGTATCTTTGGAACACAGAATGAAACCACAGGACAGCCCAGCCTGGCAGAAACCTAATTTAACCAAATCAACATGGATGAGAGCAAAGTAACTCTCTCATCCCCCTCTAAATTTAATATAGCATCTGTACTCAAAGTACACAGGTGCTACACAAGTAATAGCGGCAATCAGCGATTTTTATTGTGACTGCGACATTATGGCGGACACATCGGACACTTTTGACACTATTTTGGGACCAGTGTCATTTATACAGGGAACAGTGCTATAAAAATGCACTGTTTACTGTAAAAATGACACTGGCAGTGAAGGGGTTAACCTGTAGGTGGCGCTGTAGGGGTTAAGTGTGCCCTGATTTGTGTTTCTTACTGTGGGAGGCGTGGCTTAGCGTGTGACGTCACTGATCGTCGTTTTCTATGATAGGGAACAGACGATCATGTCAGTGTCACTAGGAAGACCACCACTGTCATACTGCGGCAGGTCGGCACAATCCCGCGCACCGTCGTAGCTGTACATCGGTCCCTTTAAGCGGGATAGCAGGCGCGCACACGCCCGTTGCACTGCAGGATCGCCCATGACGATGACCGCCGGCCACGCGTGATCGTGGGCACGAGAGGCAGAACAGGGACGTGAGTGTGTGTGGAAGTACACACATCCCTGTTCTGTGAGGAGAGGAAAGAAAGATCGCGAGTTCCTACAAGCTAGGAACCACAATCTGTCAATTCCTCCAGTCACTCCCATCCCCCCACAGTTAGAACACACAATAGGGAATACAGTTAACCCCTTGATCGCCCCCTATTGTTATCCCCTTCCCTACACAGAAATCAGTGCATTTTTATAGCACGGATCGCTGTATAAATGCCAATGGTCCCAAAATGGTTTTAAAAGTGTCCGATGTGTCTGCCATAATGTCGCAGTCCCGATAAAAATCACAGATCGCCGCCATTACTAGTAAAAATAATAATAAAAATGCCATAAATCTATCCCCTATTTTGTAGACACACTGGGCTGGATTCAGAAAGATCAGTGGATCTTTCTGATGGCGTAACGTATCTCAGATACGTTACGCCACCGTAAATTTGGGCGCAAGTTCCGTATTCAGAAAGAACTTGCGCCCTAAGTTACGGCGGCGTAACGTATGTGGACCGGCGTAAGCCCGCCTAATTCAAATGGGGATGTTGTGGGCGTGTTTTATTTAAATTTAACATGACCCTGCATATTTTACGTTTTTTTGTGAACGGCGCATGCGCCGTTCGTGAAAAAATCCCAGTGCGCATGCTCGAAATTACGCCGCAAGTCGTCATTGCTTTAGACGTGAACGTAACTTACGTACAGCCCTATTCGCGAACGATTTACGCAAACGACGTACAAATTTTAAAACTCGGCGCGGGAACGACGTCCATACTTAACATTAGCTACACCTCATATAGCAGGGGTAAATTTACACCGGAAAAAGCCTAACGTAAACAACGTAAAAAAATGCGCCGACGGACGTACGTTTCTGACTCGGCGTAAATACCTAATTAGCATATTCCTTGCGTAACTATACGGAAGCGCCACCTAGCGGCCAGCGTAAATATGCAGCCTAAGATACGACGGTGTAAGACACTTACGCCAGTCGGATCTTAGGGAAATCTATGCGTAACTGATTCTATGAATCAGGCGCATAGATACGACGCCGCAACTCAGAGATACGACGGCGTATCCGGAGATACGCTGTCGTATCTCGTTTCTGAATCCAGCACTATAACTTTTGCGAAAACCAATCAATATACGCTTACCGTTTCCTTATTGGGGCCTCCAGATCAGATCCTCTGAGAAATCGCTCTCCCAGCTCGAGCAGCAGAATGGGCACAGCTTTAAACCACCATGAGACAAGTAGAATCTTCTGCTAGTCTACCAGGAAGGTCTGCCAGCCCTTTCGGCTGGGATCCTCTCTTCCTGTGGAGGAACACTGATCTCTGAGGCTCAAACTATTGATGCACTTCTCAACCACCATCTGGGCACACCTCCCCAGGGATTGGCTGGAGCTGCATAAATATTCAGGCTGCTCATTTGACACTCCCACTCACTATATTCTGGAGATCTCTAAAAGACAGGGGAAGAAATCAAACTTGTAGCCTAAAGCAATCACACGTGTGGTTCTGCTGATTACAAGAGACACACCAAATTTGCCTAACCAAGCCTTTCAGCCTATTTAGGGGAGTTCTACACATGTGGTTACCTTGCTTTGTATGAATGTTCTTCCCACATGCTCATGTCTTCTGCTGTTATTTTTATAACTTCTGAAAAAGTCTTAAAGTGGATGTAAACCCACTCTCATCCTTTCTAAACTACTGCCATAGTGCTGATCTATAAGGATATAGATGCCTCCTGCATGTATCCTTACCTGTCAAATGTCTCCCCTTTGGCTGTTATGAGACGCGAAAAACTGCAGATTCTGTGGGTGGGTCTGTTGTCTGGAGCTTGGTGGGTGGAGTCGTGATGTCAGTAAACTTCCAGCCCACCTCTACACTCCCCTTGTCAACATGCATTTTCTCCTGTCTATTCCTTACACTAAATTCTGCTATGATCACTAACATCCAGTCAAAATCCAGAAAAGTAACCACATGACTTCAGAAAAGGAGTGGGGGTGGGAATTAAAAAATAATGTCTGTCTCCGGCTAGTGCATGAGATATGTAACTAACCTGTCATTCACAGCAAGGGGGAAGAACGTACAAATGTTTTCTCACTGAAAAAAGTAAAGAGGATGGCTCAGAGCTGGATTAACTCTTTGAGGCAAGACTGGACACAGATAATAGGAAATCTTATACTTTACATTGTGACAGCAAAAAAAAAAAAAAAATCGGTTTACATCCACTTTAACCACTTGCCGCCCGCCAATGACAGATTGACGTCGGCAAAGTGGTTGTAGAATCCTGACTGGACGTCATATGATCGCGGCGATCGTTGTTGCGGGGTGTCAGTCTGACACCCCGCAACACCGATCTCGGTAAAGAGTCTCTCACGGAGACTCTTTACCACGTGATCAGCCATGTCCAACCACGGCTGATCACGATGTAAACAGGAAGAGCCGTCGATGGCTCTTCCTCACTCGCATCTGACAGACGCGAGTAGAGGAGAGCCGATCGACGGCTCTCCTGACAGGGGGGGTTCGCGCTGATTGTTTATCAGCGCAGCCCCCCCTCGAATCGCCACATGGACCACCAGGGATGCCCACTAGGGAAGGGCAAAACCAAAAAAAATGGAAAAAAAAAGTAAAAAAAAAATGGAAAAAAAAAGTCAAAAAAAAAAAAAAAAAAGTCTGGGCAAAAAAAAAAAAGATGCAAAAAAAAAAGATGCCAATCAGTGCCCACAACTGGGCACTGACTGGCAACAAGTAAATCAGTGCCGCCCCACAGTGTCCATCAGTGCCGCCCCACAGTGTCCATCAGTGCCGCCCCACAGTGTCCATCAGTGACACCCCACAGTGTCCATCAGTGCCACCCCACAGTGCCCATCAGTGCCACCCCACAGTGCCCATCAGTGCCGCCCATGAGTGCCCATCTGTGCCGCCTATGAGTGCCCATCAGTGCCGCCCATGAGTGCCCATCAGTGCCGCCCATGAGTGCCCATCAGTGCCGCCTATGAGTGCCGCCTATGTGTGCCCATCAGTGCCGCATACCAGCGCCGCCAATCAGTGCCACCTCATCTGTGCCCGTCAGTACTACCTCATCGATGTCCATCAGTGCCATCTCATCTGTGCCCATCAGTGCCACCATATCAGTGCCCGTAATTGAAAGAGAAAACTTACTTATTTACAAAAAAATTACAGAAAAAAATAAAAACGTAATTTTTTTTCAAAATTTTCGGTCTTTTTTTAGTTGTTGCGCAAAAAAATAATAATCGCAGAGGTGATCAAATACCACCAAAAGAAAGCTCTATTTGTGGGTAAAAAAGGACGCCAATTTTGTTTGGGTACAGTGTAGCATGACCGCGCAATTGCCATTCAAAGTGCGACAGTGCTGAAAGCTGAAAATTGGCTTGGGCGGGAAGGTACGTAAGTGCCCTGTATGGAAGTGGTTAAGCAGCACTCCCTTAATAATTGATGCTCCCAACAGAAATCAACAGTACAGGCATACTCCACAGTCTGTCTTTCCCCACAGTGGAGCTTAAACATACAGTCATGGAAGGCTAAACCAATATCGTGTTTTCCCGAAAATAAGACCTACCCTGTTAATAAGACCTATCACTATTTTCCATGAGGGGTGCAATATAAGCCCTACCCTGAAAATAATCCCTAGTTTAAAATGCTTGTAAAATCCTATAATACACTCTATTACAGTAGTATATAATGTACAAAGCTCTCACAGCCGTGGTTCCCACAGTTGAGGTGTCGGGAAGAGAAGGGGGAACAAGGGGACATCTTGGGTGAGCAAATAGCTGGATCCTGGGACAGGTGAGTGTGTGCTTATCAAAAGTCAGCAGCTAAAGTTTTTGTAGCTGCCGACTTTTAATAAACACAAAAAAAACTGGAGCTTTGCTTTAATCTCCTTTCTCTCTCTCCAAGGTGAAACATGAGAAGTCTGTTTAGATCTATTCACCAAAGCCTAAACAGGGCTCCTATTTGTTTTTTTTAAATAATAAAAATAAAAATAAAATAAAAATAAAATTGTAAAATAAATAACCTAAAGTGGCAAACAATATAAAAAAATAAATAAAAGACGACTAACACCAGTGGCGGAACTACCAGGGTCGCAAAGATCACACTTGCGACTGAGCCTGGGCATTCTGCCACAGGCCAGGGGTCAGGGGAGCCCTTTATGGTTTCTTGCACTGGAGCCCTGAAGGTTCTAGTTACGCCTTTGATTTGCGGGAAAAGTGAATACCAGACATGGAACATCTCATACTTTTTAAATATAGCTTTAGGCAACTACAAGCACCTGTGACAATAAATATATATGTAAATGTTAAACGATGATGGCGCATGAAATATTCACAGATACATGTAAGCTGGCCGCTGTTTTATTCTTGCTATGGACAAGGGCCCGGATTCACAAAGCACTTGCGCCAACGTATCTCGAGATACGCCGCGTAAGTGAAAATATGCGCCGTCGTATCTGTGCGCCGGGCCCACAAAACTAAGATACGCCTAAAAACAGGCTTCATTACGACTTAACTTGCTTACGCCGGTGTAGAGTGGGCGCATATTTACGCTGGATGCATGTGGCTTTCTATTCAAATATGTAAATGAGGGAGATACGCCGATTCACGATCGTACTTGCGCCCGACGCAGGCTACGACTGGTGCGCGTAAGTTGTACGTACAGCGTAAAGTTATGCCCCATAAAGGAGGTGTAACTCAGCAGCATCCATGCAAAGGGCTGCACCAGGGAACCCAAGCCGGCCTATTTTACGTAGTTTACATTGGACGTGAATATGGCTGGGCGTAGGTTACGTTCACGCCGTAGGCAGTGATCTGGCGTATCTTAGACAGTTGTTCCGACATGATTCTGAGCATGCGCAGAACGATGCGTCCACATCCCGGCGCATGCGCAGTTGAGAATACGTATCTGTCTGGCGCTCGCCCCATCATTTGCATGGGGTCACGCCTCATTAGCATGGCTCACGCCCACTTCCAGTTACGCCGGCTTACGCCTAGGAAACCCAGCGCAGTTTTGGGAGGAAGTGCTTTGTGAATTCCGTGCTTGCCTCTCTGCGCTGCGTCGGCGTAGCATAAAGGAGATACGCTACGGCGGCATAAATGTGCGCCGCTGTCTGTGAATCCGGGCCAATGTCTTTATAACGATGTAAAAGATTTAGTTCTGTAACTGCGAATATTTGTATGACATTTTATACGTTAGGCAAGAAACCATTAAATGAGTCCCTGATGGGCTGAGAACAGGGCAAGTGAGAGAGAAAGATTCAGAGTGCAGTCAGGCACATGATGAGAAGTGAAAGGTACAAATGCTAGCATGCCTACAACATCAATCAAGAACATATTTTGTATCTTGGGACTTGTACCAACAGTTAGCGGTGAGAGAGTGATATCTGCACACGAGGTCAGGTTCAGCCAATCAAAAGTCCCTTCTTATTAACCATATTCATCCCTAACTGATGCACCTGATCATAACTTGTGCTCTTTATGTGCAATTTTTATAGGGTAAAATTATTTAACTACGTATGATGCACACGTACAGTCATAGGTGTGCGCACAGGGTGTGCCAGGTGTGCCCAGGCACACCCTAATCACCCTGTGCAGCACAGATTCCCACTACTGCCCTGGCTCCCCCCTCGTTCCTGCGGGGATGTTTTAGAATGAGTGGGGGAAGGGGCCGGTAAATATGCAACTTACCAGCCCCTTCCCTTTTATCGTGAGTGATGGGCACCAGGGTGGAAGACGGTGACATTGTGGGCTTCTACTGCAAGTAAGTGTCACATAATGGGCTACTATGCGATGCATAGTAGCCCATTATGCTTTACCTTTGCAGGGAAAGATAGAGGAAGTAAACCCCATCAGGGTTTACTTCCTCTTTAAATTGTAATGCATTAGATAACATTGCTCTACAATTTGCAAACTCATTATATACTGCTGGAATAAAAAATCTAATATGTTATTATTTATGTCAGTGGTCATCAACCCCCGGGCCGTAGCGTCTCTCTGCAGCCGCGCCGCGGCGGGCGGCGTGACATTGTAAGGCGGGTGGCATGACATTGTAAGTCGGGCGGTAGAGAGCCCGGTGGATCAGAGTGGCAGGCGGATGAGAGAAGCGGGCTGGCGAGCAGAGATGACATCATCTCTCTCCGACCCACCTAGCATCAATGCTCTTCCGCTCTCACAGCATGCGGAATGTCGAAGGTGCGGCGGGGAGCAGAGAGATGACATCTCTCACCGCCTGCCCCGCATCTCCGCTCTCCTGCCTTTACTCAAGAATGACCAGTTAACCAGTGCCACCAATGCAGTGACAATTCGCATCTGGTGGCACTGGTAGGTGACGTGGCAAGTGGCATTCCTCATATAGTGGCACTGGCAGGTGGCGTGGCAAATGGCTTTCCTCATCTGGTGGCACTGGCAGGTGACGTGGCAAGTGGCATTCCTCATCTGGTGGCACTGGCAGGTGACGTGGCAAGAGGCATTTCTCATCTGGTGGCAGGCAGTGTGGCAAGTGGCATTTCTCATCTGGTGGCAGACAGTGTGGCCAGTGGCATTTCTCATCTGGTGGCAGACAGTGTGTGGCCAGTGGCATTTCTCATCTGGTGGCAGGCGACATGGCAAGTGACACACTTAGGGCTCCCACCGATTCTGCATTATGGTGTGTTGAACTATTTCATTTATAGTCGTTACCCTCTGAGAGAGAGATGTGGATCACATAAACACGCGACAAGACTTACAACATAAATAGACCTGAAGTGTGGCTTGGTGGTCTGGTCAGTATGCCAAGAAAAGGGGGCATACCCAAGGTAAGTAATGGGTAGTTAATTGAAGAAGGATATGCTGAGAAGTGCCCTGAAAAAGGGAAGGGCGGGAGGGTGTCGAATGCGATTGAATGCGCAGACTCACGGACATGAGGTGAGCTGGAAAGAGTCGGCCCAGTGACGTGTAGTACCGCACACTGAACCGACAGCGCAAGAGCATGTGTGAGTGGGCTGCTTAAATACCCTCCGGGCTCCTCCCATAAACTCAGGCCACCATACTGGCCATCTTATTTATATTACAATGTAATATAAGAAATATGGTGCTTCAATCATTCTGACACCATACCAACCATGGTGCCGTGATGATTGAAGTGCCAACATCAGAACACTAGCTATTGCCCTGATAAATTGCCTGTGAAAAATCAAGTACCCCCTGCGTGTGCGTACACCACGTGCACTATAGACCAGTGTTAATTTTGAAGTCAAATTTCAATTTCGTTTTAGTCTTAAAGTGGAGTTCCACCCATAAATATAACATTACATCAGTAGTTTTAAAAAAATGTCATTAGTCCTTTACGAATTTTTTTTTTTTTTTAGATGCCTTCAAAGTGTTGTTGCTAGGCAGAATAGTTAGTCTTCCCACTTCCTGCACCTAGGTGCTTAATGCTTCCTAACCTACACCGCACAGACTCCTGGGAATGTAGTGGGTGTAACTTTCCAAGAGTCTGTGCATTCCCCAGTCTCAAAGAATCATGTGACTTGGACAGTACAGGTGCTGAAACCTGATCTGACACTGCTTGTGCAGCACTGAGCATGTGCGAGATTTGCAAGGCTGAAATCCAGGAAGTCATACAGTCTGGCTTCATGATGCCCACACTTAAGATGGCCCTAGTCATTTTCTATTTTATATAGTGTCTAAATGCTGTAACAACCTAACAAAACGGACCTTAGTTTACAGACTAACTTTACTAGAATACATTAAGCTTGTGTATTACAGGGGTATTTATATTTAAAAAGTGAAATTGTGGCCGGAACTCCGCTTTAAAGGGGTTGTAGAGGTACAATTTTTTTTCCCTAAATAGCTTCCTTTACCTCAGTGCAGTCCTCCTTCACTTACCTCATCCTTCCATTTTGCTTTTAAATGTACTTATTTCTTCTGAGAAATCCTCACTTCCTGTTCTTCTGTCTGTAACTACACACAGTAATGCAAGGCTTTCTGGTGTGGAGTGTCGTGCTCGCCCCCTCCCTTGGACTACCGGAGAGTCAGGACACTCTCTCTACATTGCAGATAGAGAAAAAAGCTGTGTGTTAGTGGGTGTCCTGACTCTCCCGTAGTCCAAGGGAGGGGGCGAGCATGACACTCCACACCAGGGAGAAAGCCTTGCATTACTGTGTGGAGTTACAGACAGAACAGGAAGTGAGGATTTCTCAGAAGAAATAATGACATTTAAAAGCAAAATCAAAGGATGAGGTAAGTGAAGGAGGACTGCACTAAGGCCCCTTTCAGACTGGGGCGGGAGCCGCGATGGTGGTATAATGCCGCTAAAAATATCGGCGTTATACTGCCGGGATTGCCGCGGGAATCGTCCGCTAGCGGTGCCCTCGGGCTTTCACATGGAGTAGGCAGTAATGGCGTTTTTCAGGCGGTATAGCAGCGTTATTTTTAGCGATGTACCGCCTGAAAAACTCCTCAGTGTAAAAGGGGTCTAAGGTAAAGGAAGCTATTTAGGATGTTTTTTTTTTTTACCTTTACAACCTCTTTGGACTAAAATGGCATTTTAGTTTTAGTCCCATTTTAGTCTTTTGACTAAAATGCCTTTTTATTTTTAGTCATATTTTAGTCATCTCAAATGTTTTAGTCGTATTTAAGTCTACTAAAATAGTATTCATTTAGTCGACTAAACTAACACTGGTCAGTATTACAAAAAACAAAGTAAATGCTATAATGGGATATAAAATGCTAACTGAAAAGTGTGTGTCCTCTACCTTTAACATTAATGCAATGAAGAAATTATTTGAAGGGTTCCAATGGAAAAAAGCAAGTGTTCTGTTACTCTACGTCTGTGAAAATAGCAAGGTGACAGAATGATGGATGGCGGCACCTCTGCGCTCAGTCGCATTGATTTCCTGCCATACCTTAATTTATAGATCTCTTCTTATTTATGTGGTTTCAGCCTTGAACAGCAATATGATGATACGTTTAGCACATGTTCCTACATGTGATGTTTACAAACAGGGCGACCGTACTCTGTAAACAATGACAGGATTGGCAACAAGGCACGTGCCAGTAGACCCATCCTTTTTTTTTTAGGCCGACCCCCGCTTTAAACTTTCAGAAAAAAAAATGGAAGCCAGGGCCGGTGCAAGGATTTTTGCCAACTCAGGCGAAGGTGCATTTTGACGCCCCCCCCGGCATGCACGCACACAACAGCAGTGGAAGTAAAAAAAAAAAAAAAAAGTGTGGTGTGCAATATAGTACATACATTATACAGCGGCGCAGCACAGAATACCAGCAGCTATAGAGGAATACAACACATGCCAGCAATAGTACACTATACTATAATGTATTACTGCTGGGATCTGATGTCTTCCTCTATAGATGGCGTTATTCTGCACTGCGCTGTATAATGTACTATTGCTGGGATTTGTAGTCCTCTGTAACTGCTGGTATTCTGCATTGCGCTGTATAATGTACTATTGCTGGGATTTGTAGTCCTCTGTAACTGCTGGTATTCTGCATTGCGCTGTATAATGTACTATTGCTGGGATTTGTAGTCCTCTGTAACTGCTGGTATTCTGCATTGCGCTGTATAATGTACTATTGCTGGGATTTGTAGCCCTCTGTAACTGCTGGTATTCTGCAATGCGCTGTATAATGTACTATTGCTGGGATTTGTAGCCCTCTGTAACTGCTGGTATTCTGCATGGCGTTGTATATAATGTACTTTTGCTGGGATTTGTAGTCCTCTATAGCTGGTGGTATTCTCCATTGCGCTGTATAATGATTATACTGCGCAATGCAGATGACCACTGACCAGTTATAGAGGAACTACAAATCCTAGCAATAATACATTATACAGCGCAATGCAGAATACCAGCAGCTATAGAGGAACAACAAATCCCAGCAATAATACATTATACTGCGCAATGGAGAATACCAGCAGCTATAGAGGAACAACAAATCCCAGCAATACATTAAATAAAATGTGATGCAGAATACCAGCAGTTACAGAGGACTACAAATCCCAGCAGTGCAGTGTGCCATTTTTTTTTTAAACAGGAAACTAAACAGGTCGGTCCCCCTTACCTGTTTCTGACCAATCTGTGCACCAGGCGGCTCCCGTCCCGAGCCCCTCAACAGGTCGCCGTCGCCTCCAGGATGAGGCCGCAGGTTGCACTGCCTGCTGGTGCAGGTCTGGTCCGTCCATTGCTCAGCCTCCAGCAGCCCTCGCTCTATCACATCATGCGGCTGAGCTGAGCGGCCAGGGGAACCAGGGGCGGGGCCACTTACATCACTCACTGACATAGGACGTAGGCGCCCCCGCCGCGTGTCAGCCCACAGACTGTACAGATACACTCCAAGATCGGGCGGGCGACTGTCCCGGTCAATTTTCCGCCCTGTTCCCTGGCGGCGCTGGTGCCGCAGGGCAAGTGCCCATGTTGCCTTGCGCTAGCGCCGGCCCTACTAAAAGCTGATTGGTATCTTTGCAGAACTGCACCAGATTTTGCACGCTCCAGTTTTAGCAGATAACCCCAGTGCTTGCCTCCTTCCCTGCTACACATGCTTGCATGGTCACACACATACTATTTTTATTTTTATGTCACTCATTTATTCACATCTGAACTCCAGTCAAATATGAAAACACTTACAGTGTTACTAAACCCACAACAGTAAAATCAGTCTGTTTATGCAATAAAGCATGCTTGTTATCGTCTCTGTAGAACCTAAAGGGTTAATCCTCCGCATTGTGTAAAAAGACTGTTTGATCCTGTCTTATCTGATCCTCCCCTTCTTCCACTGTCCCCAAACCATCTCCTGATAGTAAAGAGCCTTTGGAGTCACTCTGCACATGCTCAGTTTAGTGTGTATTGCTAGAGAGTTTTTTCTGTTTTCTTGGGAGGGTGCATGTGATCAGCACAGGGCCAATCAGCACTGTCCGGATGGAGGGTCATGGGTCCTGCAGCCTCATAGGACAGTCAGAGGAGAACGAAAACTCCTCCTACAAGCTTTAACCACACACTAATAGAAGTCACAAGACTGCTTTATACTGCTGATGAGAAAAAATATTTAGCAGTTTATGATTACTAAAATAATCCCATTTCCATGTTCTGTGTACTGTGGGTGGCCAGATATAGTCAATGCAGGGTCCTGGGTTTAGTAACACTTTAATGAATGCAGATTTTTGGTTATTATACAACATTAAAAGTCGTATTGAACCCAAAAGATGTGATGACTGCATTTGTTTTCTTTGTTATGCTGCGTGCACACGATCGGAAATTCCGACAAGAAAAGTCCAATGCGAGCCTTTGGTCGGAAGTTCCGCCAAGATAAATTTGAGAGCTGGTTCTCAAATTTTCCGACAAGAAAAGTTCTTGGAGGAAATTCCGATCGTCTGTATGCAATTCCGACCAAAACCACGCATGCTCGGAATCAAGTCGACGCATGCTTGGAAGCATTGAACTTAATTTTTCTCGGTGTTGTACGTCACCGCGTTCTTGACGGTCAGAATTCGGTGTAATCGTGTGTACGCAACACAAGTTTGAGGCAAGATTCCGTCGGTGCCAGATAGCAAAACTGTCTGCACAGAATAATAAATCCTTCAGTTCACACATATAAAGATTATAGTGGTTCTAAACTCAAAAGCTTTTTTTATGTTAATGCATTCTTTGCATTTGGCACCTTTTAGGGGGAGGAGGGAGCAGATACCTGTGTAACTGCCAAAGAACCTGTCCCCGTCCTCCCCTGCTGTCTTCTGGGAGACACACAGGTGCCAGAAGACAGCAGGGACCATTCAGAACACGCAGCGCGACTCGCGCATGCGCAGTAGAAAACTTCCCGATTCATTTTACTGAAGGTGCCGACGCCTCCACCCGGAGCCGAGGGACAGGTGGGCTTTGGGTGAGGACATTGCGGGCGCCCTGGACAGGTAAGTGTCCTTATTTTCAAAGTCAGCAGTATTTGTAGCTGCTGACTTTAAGCACTGCTTTATTGTACTTGGCAAGTATTTTGCAGGAGAATCATAATCTTGACTCCTCAGATGGAGGATAAAGCTGCAGAACCATCAAGATTAGCAATACATGTAAAACATCATTTTTGCTGCATTAGGATTCATTACCAGGTGCAATGGGGGTTATTTACGAAAGGCAAATCCACTTTGCACTACAAGTGCAAACTACAAGTGTAAGGCCTCGTACACACGACAGAGTTTCTCGGCAGAATTCACCGAGAAACTCGGTCAAAACCCGGATTCTGCCGAGAATCTCTGTCGTGTGTACACTTTTGGCTCGATGGAGCCGCCGAGGAGCTCGTCGAGAAAATAGAGAACATGTTCTCTATTTTCTCGTTGTTCTATGGGAGAAGGCGGCCCGCCGAGCTCCTCGGCGGCTTCATCCCAAAACTCGACGAGGAACTCGACGTGCCAAGCACGTCGAGTTCCTCTGTCGTGTGTACGGGGCCTAATGTGCACTGAAAGTTCACTTGGAGGTGCAGTCGCTGTAGATCCGAGGGAGACATGCAAGGAAAATAAAAAACAGCATTTTAGCTTGCACTTGATTGGATAATAAAATCAGCAGAGCTTCCCCTCATTTCAGATCTTCCCCTCAGAATTACAGCGACTGCACTTGTAGTGCAAAGTGCCTTTCATAAATAACCCCCATTGTCATGTATTCTTTGTGATTTGATCATAGTGCTTCACTGTTAAGGCCCGTACACACGATCGGACTTTCGTCCAACAAACTTCAAAATCTGCAAGTTTTCACTTTTGTCCGATCGTGTGTACGCTCCATCGGACCAACTTTTTCGGGTTTCATCGGACAAAAAGTTCGGTCTGCAAACGGACAAACTTCACGACAACAAAAGTCCGATAGTGCCTAGTCCGACCGTGTGTACAGCAAGCCATCGGACTTTTGTCCGAAATACAAACACGCATGCCCAGAACCAATGTTAAAATCAACCAACAATAGCAGAAGTTGACCAAAGGGTGGCGGTAAAGAGCAGAAAGGAGCAGAAAAACCACATGATGTTGGGAAAGTTTTAGAAAAGTTTTCAGAAAAGTCAGAGCGTGTGTATGCTATGGGTGTGACCGGACAAATCACTTCGGACAAAGAATGGCACGGCTGGGCACATGCACATACAGGTACGTCCTGTGCTAGTGCCCAGCCGTGGGTCACGGGCGCGCGCCCGCGACCCGGTCCGAAGCTCCGTGACCGGGACCACGAGACCCGATCGCCGCTGGAGTCGCGCGATTGGTCCCCGGAGCTGAAGAACGGGGAGAGCTGTGTGTAAACACAGCTTCCCCGTTCTTCACTGTGGCGGCGTCATCGATCGTGTGATCCCTTTTATAGGGATACACAATCGATGACGTCACACCTACAGCCACACCCCCCCTACAGTTATAAACACATATTAGGTCATACATAACCCCTTCAGCGCCCCCTTGTGGTTAACTCCCAAACTGCAATTGTCATTTTCACAGTAAACAATGCATTTTAAATGCATTTTTTGCTGTGAAAATTACAATGGTCCCAAAAATTTGTCAAAATTGTCCGAAGTGTCCGCCATAATGTCGCAGCCATGAAAGAAAAAAAAAATCGCTGATCGCCGCCATTAGTAGTAAAAAAAAAAGAAATAATAAAAATGCAATAAAACTATCCCCCATTTTGTAAATGCTATACATTTTGCGCAAACCAACCGATAAACGCTTATTATGATTTTTTTTTTATCAAACATAGGTAGAAGAATACGTATCGGCCTAAACTGAGGAAAAAATATATTTTTTTATATATTTTTGGGGGATATATATTATAGCAAAAAGTCGCTCTATTTTTGTTTATAGCGCAAAAAATAAAAACCGTAGATCAACTACCACCCAAAGAAAGCTCTATTTGTGGGAAAAAAAGGACGCCAATTTTGTTTGGGAGCTACGTCGCACAATTGTCTGTTAAAGCGACGCAGTGCCGAATCGCAAAACCTGGCCGGGTCCTTTAGCTGCCTAAAGGTCCGGGTCTTAAGTGGTTAAATATCACCAAAAGAAAGCTCAATTAATGGGAAGAAAATTATAAAAATGTTGTTTGGGTACAGGGTTGTATGACCGCGCAATTGTCATTCAAAGTGAAAGCTAAAAATTGTCCTGAGCAGGAAGGGGATAAAGTGCCCGGTATTGAAGTGGTTAAACATTTACCCAACCTTTTGTCATATGTTAAATGTTTGTATATTTGTGTCACTGTAGGTAGCTAGTTTTTATTTATTCATATATTAACATAAAATCTATATCATAAAAACAAGCGAAATACAGCTGATTGTTAAGGGCTGATTACGCTCTACAGTCATACCTCATGTTGTAAAATCATTTAAACACCTCTATACGCAAGTTTTTTATTGTTTACTGAGCTCTGCCAAAAAGCAGGCACTACTCAACGCATTTCGCAAACCAACATCCGCTTCTTCAGGAGAACATATGCAAAATGGTGTGTATATATATATATATATATATATATATATATATATATATATATATATATAAATATATATCACATATACACACACACATATATATATATATATATATCGTATTTATCCGCACAGGCATATAACATGTACCCTAACTTTAAGAGGGAAGTTTCAGGAAAAAAAAAACTTTCCACAGCCCCTGCGTATAACACACAGCCACAGTTCACCCTCTATTTTCAGGGTAAAAAAGTGTTTTACGTCAATAAATACAGTGTATATAATATATATACCGCCCTGTCAGCTACCAGCTCAGCTGGGATTTTACGGAGGATCCCCGCTGAGCTTTTGCGGACACACGGAGCGGATCATTACTGATCCGCCCGTGTGAAAGGGCCCTAACATCTTCATATTTCTTGAGAGATATTGTTAATGAATATTACTGTCCCATTTGAAGTAGACCAATATATATTTTCTGTCACCCTAATAGACATAGGGTGATTTAGACATAAGAGGTGCATGGGGAGCTGAAGCAGAGGTATCTCATACTTTCTAAGGGATTCTGGGTTCCATGGGCCCTCCTGTTACAGAACCCACTCACATTTCCCTACAGAGCAATAGTAAAAATTCCTGATTTATTTTAGCCCCCGTGCACACTGGGCTTATAAAATGCCAGTTCCCTTGGCAAAAAAAACCTCATATAGAGCGTTTTCTGTACAAAGTTTAGGTGAGTTTTGCTTTTTTTTTCTGCCAGAAACCTCCAATCAGAAACACAAGCCAGTGTTTTTTCCTGCCTGAATTTGAATTTCAAATATGCCTCTAATCACCCTAAGGCCCCTTTCACATGTGTGGACTGTATGCCCGCATTTTCATCCATCCATTGCAGATGAAAACGGGACATACATTGGTCCCTATGTGATTGCGGGTGTCAGCGGATGACCATCCGCTGACACGCGTAATCACCCGCCTCCGCAAAGCTCCGATTTTTCGGACGGAAGAACAGGGCGATCCCTGCACAGTGTGTGGGGACCGCCCTGTCAGCCGACGGCTCAGCGGGGATTTTACGGAGGATCCCCGCTGAGCTGACGGACACACGGAGGCGGATCACTACTGATCGGCCCCGTGTGAAAGGGCCCTAATGTGTATATCATTGAGCTGCTTCTACAGGCAGAACACAAAACTGAAGAAGCGATTTTTAAACCAGTATACATGGAGCCTTAAATATGACAATGCAATTGCCATTGCATCAGCCAAGTGAATGGGATCCTTTTACCATCACATTTTTTAAAATCTAACGGGCACTGATGAGGAGGCACTGATCTATAGAATTGATGGGCACTGATGGGCTACACTGATGTGCAGCACTGATGGGCACAAATGGGCACCAATAGGCAGCACTGATGGGCACTGATGGGTGGCACCGATGAGCAGTAATAGGTAGCACTGATCGTGCCACTGATAGGGACTGATAGATGGCACTGGATAGGCAGCACTGATGAGGAGCTACTGTCAGTAGCTCCTCATCAGTGCTGCCTATCCAGTGCCATCTATCAGTCCTTACCAGTGGCACCAATCAGTGCCACCTGTTAGTGCTCATCGGTGCCACCCATTAGTGCTGCCTATTGGTGCCCATTAGTGCCCATCAGTGCTGCATATCAGTGTAGCCTATCAGTGCCCATCAATTCTATAGATCAGTGCCTCCTCATCAGTGCCCATCAGTGCCCCCTCATCAGTGCCCATTACTGATTGGCATCTGAAGGGCACTGCTGATCATGTAGTAAGGAGCCTCCTTCAGAGAGTGACATACAGAACCACCGATCGCTGTGCTGCATGTCCCAGCGGGTGCACCGGCATATTATCCTGAAAGGCGTCATATGATGCCCAGTCAAGATAACAGAACCACCGTCCGGCCGTCATTCTGCTATAGGCCGGCGGGAAGTGGTTAAAAACATTCTATTTCTAAAGTAATCTCAACAAGCCCTGAAACATGATTTCATTAGTTCCATCACACACCATAGAAACAAAATTTGCACATAATGGTGACAAAGTTGATTACCATACCCAGTCAACCCATTTCCTCCTATTATTAGATTTCAAAATACTTTCACAAGTATTGCAATTTTTTATGAGATACTTTGTGAAATGGACAAACAGAAGTCCTTTCCAGTACTCATTTTCATAAGGCAATCTGGTCTTATCACTAGGTAAGCCATGTACAGAAGGACATATAAACCCTATAGTGGAATATCTCAGCCAAGGAATGTACAGCTTTTATGGGGCCCTTCTGATAGTTAAAAAGAAGAAACAGGAGCAATGCAGGAGGCAATCTACAGCATGCACTCATTTTGGTAGCACAGTTATTAATGTGGAATGTATGATCCTTACTAAAGAACATTATTCTTCTATCAAGTTATTATGGGTAAAGTTCCGCTTTAAATATGTATGATTTTTCCTACAAGAGAAAACACATTCACCGTTAGAACTTTGTCTGTTCAAGAACAATTTCACATCCTACTCCTTCAAATTTTCTCTTCACTATGGCTGAAAACTGAACCTCACTAACCGTTAGAAAATGAAATACACCTTCCAAAAATGAAACATTTGGACCAAAATTCTACTGGTGCAAGGCCAGCTTAACAATCAACCACATTGGTACAAAAGAATTGCGAAAATCACATATCATCTGGAAAGTATAGTTTCCCTTAATCCACCAAAAATGGTAAAGAGTATATCTAATCTCGGTAAATAAACATTGGTTACTATACAAAGACACATACTAGAATAGACTTGAGAAGCAGTGTTCTCTACTGTATACATTATATACCAAGCATAATATTCTATAATGAAAATCAGTGAAAAATTTGAATGGGAGAGATGACTTGTGTACAAGAGAGAGTAGAAGGAGCAGCAGCCAGTACAAGGACATGTGAGATCCAATGATACTTCATCTTCTCTCTCCAGACTCTCTGTTCCTGTGTAGTAAGGATCAGTAGAGCCTGGGATCTCATGCTACTTCATCTTCTATCTCCAGACTCTCTGTTCCTGTGTAGTGAGGATCAGTAGAGCCTGGGATCTCATGATACTGCATCTTCTCTCTCCAGCCTCTCTGCTCCTGTGTAGTAAGGATCAGTAGATCCTGGGATCTCATGATACTTCTTCTATCTCCAGCCTCTCTGCTCCTGTGTAGTAAGGATCAGTAGAGCCTGGGATCTCATGATACTTCATCTTCTCTCTCCAGCCTCTCTGCTCCTGTGTAGTAAGGATCAGTAGAGCCTGGGATCTCATGCTACTTCATCTTCTCTCTCCGGCCTCTCTGCTCATGTGTAGTAAGGATCAGTAGAGCCTGGGATCTCATGCTACTTCATCTTCTATCTCCAGCCTCTCTGCTCCTGTGTAGTAAGGATCAGTAGATCATGGGATCTCATGCTACTTCATCTTCTCTCTCCAGCCTCTCTGCTCCTGTGTAGTAAGGATCAGTAGAGCCTGGGATCTCATGCTACTTCATCTTCTCTCTCCAGCCTCTCTGCTCCTGTGTAGTAAGGATCAGTAGAGCCTGGGATCTCATGCTACTTCATCTTCTATCTCCAGCCTCTCTGCTCCTGTGTAGTAAGGATCAGTAGAGCCTGGGATCTCATGCTACTTCATCTTCTCTCTCCGGCCTCTATGCTCCTGTGTAGTAAGGATCAGTAGAGCCTGGGATCTCATGCTACTTCATCTTCTCTCTCCAGCCTCTCTGCTCCTGTGTAGTAAGGATCAGTAGAGCCTGGGATCTCATGCTACTTCATCTTCTCTCTCCAGCCTCTCTGCTCCTGTGTAGTAAGGATCAGTAGAGCCTGGGATCTCATGCTACTTCATCTTCTCTCTCCAGCCTCTCTGCTCCTGTGTAGTAAGGATCAGTAGATCATGGGATCTCATGCTACTTCATCTTCTCTCTCCAGCCTCTCTGCTCCTGTGTAGTAAGGATCAGTAGAGCCTGGGATCTCATGCTACTTCATCTTCTCTCTCCAGCCTCTCTGCTCCTGTGTAGTAAGGCTCAGTAGAGCCTGGGATCTCATGATACTTCATCTTCTCTCTCCAGCCTCTCTGCTCCTGTGTAGTAAGGATCAGTAGAGCCTGGGATCTCATGATTCTTCATCTTCTCTCTCTGGCCTCTCTGCTCCTGTGTAGTAAGGATCAGTAGAGCCTGGGATCTCATGCTACTTCATCTTCTCTCTCCAGCCTCTCTGCTCCTGTGTAGTAAGGCTCAGTAGAGCCTGGAATCTCATGATACTTCATCTTCTCTCTCCAGCCTCTCTGCTCCTGTGTAGTAAGGATCAGTAGAGCCTGGGATCTCATGATACTTCATCTTCTCTCTCTGGCCTCTCTGCTCCTGTGTAGTAAGGATCAGTAGAGCCTGGGATCTCATGCTACTTCATCTTCTATCTCCAGACTCTCTGTTCCTGTGTAGTAAGGATCAGTAGAGCCTGGGATCTCATGCTACTTCATCTTCTATCTCCAGACTCTCTGTTCCTGTGTAGTAAGGATCAGTAGAGCCTGGGATCTCATGCTACTTCATCTTCTATCTCCAGACTCTCTGTTCCTGTGTAGTAAGGATCAGTAGAGCCTGGGATCTCATGCTACTTCATCTTCTCTCTCCGGCCTCTATGCTCATGTGTAGTAAGGATCAGTAGAGCCTGGGATCTCATGCTACTTCATCTTCTCTCTCCAGCCTCTCTGCTCCTGTGTAGTAAGGATCAGTAGAGCCTGGGATCTCATGCTACTTCATCTTCTCTGTCCGGCCTCTCTGCTCCTGTGTAGTAAGGATCAGTAGAGCCTGGGATCTCATGCTACTTCATCTTCTCTCTCCAGCCTCTCTGTTCCTGTGTAGTAAGGCTCAGTAGACTGATCACACTGAACACAGCCATGCTGCACCATTATGTAAATAGGAGCATCCTTCCTCTATCCAGCACAGATGGATTCCTCACACCTGAACACACAGCAGCTAGTGGATTCCTTGGTTTCTCCTATACACTATACTAGTGTTGCTTATCCAGGGTGTATGAGGAATGCATCTATCCTCCCTAACAGCAAACATCCAACAGAACAAACAGCATAGGGGAGGGGGGGCAGGGACTGCATAACATGACACTTGTAACAAATCCAGCAAGGGCTGCTAAATTAATGAGGTCAAATGCACATTATAAAATCCATTGATACCATCATTTCACCAAACAGCTAAGGTGATCAAGTGACAACAGCAAATGCATATGGCAGAGCAGAAATATCAGCATGAGATGGTATGCAAGCCAACTTACTCTGGATCTCCTGATCCTCCTGGTAGGTAAGGCAGCTGTGTGAATGGAGTTGGGTGTAGAGCTGCTGCTGCTCGGTCACAGGGGAGGTGAGTGCATCCTTCTCTCCCAGCTGCTGCTACATAAGACAGACAACATGGGTATGTGATATTGCTGCCTCCACCCCTCCCCCAACTCTACCACTTGTCCAATGAAGGGAAATCCTATTGGAAACAAGGGGAGATCTGCCCCTTCCTCTGAGCACAGAGCCCCATCACCCTATCACAGACACAAACAAACAGGATAATCATTCATAAAGACAATGCCAGCCCTTCACATGTGCACAGAGCAGACACACAGCCTTCCTCCTCTATACACTACCCAGGGCTGTCACCTCCGTCCGCTCTGCTGTCCATGGTGCTGAAATCACACACACTGCTCGGCTGCTGAGAGCTAAAGTCTGCAGAGCAAAAACTAGAATTGCTGTCCTCCCCCATAACAATAAGCCTACAAGAAATGCACAGGTAACATGTATACATCAATATACAAAATATATACTCTATATACATACAGTTACACTATCTATTGCCAAAGGGGTGCCTACTGCACATAGAAGATTCGTCATCTGAGCTCTATACATCCCAGGGCTGTCACCGGGCAGTGCCTGCTGTCCATGGTGCTGAAATCTGCAAGATGCTGCCAACCATTAATAAAGTCTGCAGCACAAAGAGCATAAAGATAATCAGAACTCAGCTCTAAAATATTTATACATCGAACACCTTATATCTGTCTGTCTATCTATCCACCCACCTACCTATCCAACCATCCACTTATCCATCCATTCATTCACCCCCCTATCCATCCATCTATCTATCCACCTATTCATTCATCCACCTATCTATCCACCCACCCACCTATTCATTCATTCATCCACCTATCTATCCACCCACCCACCTATTCATTCATCCACCTATCTATCCATCCACCCACCCACCCACCTATCTATCCACCCACCTATCCATCCATCCCCCTATCCATCCATCTATCTATCTATCCATCCACCCACCCACCTATTCATTCATCCACCTATCTATCCACCGCCCACCTATTCATTCATCCACCTATCTATCCACCCACCTATCTATCCACCCGCCCATCTATTCATTCATCCACCTATCTATCCACCCACCTATCTATCCACCCGCCCACCTATTCATTCATCCACCTATCTATCCACCCACCCACCTATTCATTCATCCACCTATCTATCCACCCGCCCACCTATTCATTCATCCACCGACCCACCTATCTATCCACCCACCTATCCATCCATCCCCCTATCCATCCATCTATCTATCCATCCACCTATTCATCCATCCACCCACCCACCTATTCATTCATCCACCTATCTATCCATCCACCCACCTATTCATTCATCCACCTATCTATCCACCCGCCCACCTATTCATTCATCCACCTATCTATCCACCCACCTATCTATCCACCCACCCACCTATTCATTCATCCACCTATCTATCCACCCGCCCACCTATTCATTCATCCACCTATCTATCCACCCACCTATCTATCCACCCACCCACCTATTCATTCATCCACCTATCTATCCACCCGCCCACCTATTCATTCATCCACCTATCTATCCACCCACCTATCTATCCACCCGCCCACCTATTCATTCATCCACCTATCTATCCACCCACCTATCTATCCACCCGCCCACCTATTCATTCATCCACCTATCTATCCACCCGCCCACCTATTCATTCATCCACCGACCCACCTATCTATCCACCCACCTATCCATCCATCCCCCTATCCATCCATCTATCTATCCACCCACCTATTCATCCATCCACCCACCCACCTATTCATTCATCCACCTATCTATCTATCCATCCACCCACCCACCTATTCATCCACCTACCCACCTATTCATCCACCTATCTATCCATCCACCTATCCATTCATCCACCAACCTTTCCATCCATCCACCCACCTATCTATCCATCCATGTACCTATTCATCCACCCACCCATCCATCCCCCCACCCACCTATTGATCCACCTATCCATTCATCCACCAACTTATCCATCCATCCACCCACCCACCTATCCATCCATCCATCCATCTATCCCCCTATCCATTCCTCCACCCACCCACCTATCCATTAATCCATCCACCCACCTACCCACCCATATATCCATCCACCTATCTATCCATCCACCCACCTATCTATCCACCCATATATCCATCCATCCATCCATCCACCTATCTATCCATCCACCCACCTATCCATCCACCCATATATCCATATATCCATCCATCCACCTATCTATTCATTAGGGATGAGCCAGATGTTCGAGTCGAACATAAGTTCAACTCGAACATCGGGTGTTCTCCTGTTTGCCGAATAGCGAACAATTTGGGGTGTTTGCAGCAAATTCGAAAGCCACGGAACAGCCTTTAAAAGTCTATGGGAGAAATTAAAAGTCCTATTTTTAAAGGTTAATATGCAAGTTATTGTCATAAAAAAGTGTTTGGGGACCTGGGTCCTGCCCCAGGGGACATGTATCAATGCAAAAAAAAAAGTTTTAAAAACTGCCATCTTTTTGGGAGCAGTGATTTTAATAATGCTTAAATTGAAACACTAAAATATAAATATTCCTTTAAATTTCGTACCTGAGGGTGTTTATAGAAAAGTAAAGCCTGTAAAGTGGCGCATTTTTCCTGTGTTTAGAACAGTCCCTGCGCAAAATTAAATTTCTAAAGGAAAAAGTAATTTAAAAACTACTCGCAGCTATAATGAATTGACGGGTCCCGGCAATACATTTAAAAGTAATAAAAAAAAACGGCATGGGTCCCCCACCCAGTCCATTATGAGGCCCTTTGGGTCTGGTATGAATATTAAGAGGAACCCCAAACCAACATTTTAATTTAATTAAATTGCATAGGGGTTCCCCCCAAATTCCATACCAGGCCCTTCAGGTCTGGTATGGATGTTAAGGGGAACCCTGCGCCAAAGGCCGCAGGAAAAAAGGGGAGGACGAGAGAGCGGTCCCCCCTCCTGAACCATACCAGGCCACCTGCCCTCAACATGGGGAGGATGCTTTGGGGGTCTAAGACCCCCAAAGCACCTTGTCCCCATGTTGATGGGGACAAGGGCCTCATCCCCACAACCCTTGAACGGTGGTTGTGGGGGTATGCGGGTGGGGGCTTATTGGAATCTGGAAGCCTCCTATAACAAAGGGGACCCCCAGATCCTGGCCCCCATGTGAATTGGTAATGGGGTACATTGTACCCCTACCATTTCACAAAAAAATGTAAAAAATGGTAAAAAACACAAGACACAGTTTGGGACAAGTCATTTATAAAACAAAAAAAATCCAGCGATACAATCCATTCTCGACCCAGGTTACAGAAAAACACGCCGCCACAATCCGATTCCACCCACCGAAAGACGCTACACCCGCCATGACAGCTCCTAAATAGCTAAGGGCTGGGCCACCCCCTGTCCCCCTCTGATGGAACGGAGGACATGGGGACAATGTGCTTTGGGGGGTCTTTGGTGGCCTGCCAGGTTGCATGCTCAGATAAGGGTCTGGTGTTTTTTTTTTTGGAGAAACCCCACGCCATTTTTTTTATTTTGACATGTGGTACCCCTTAAAATCCATACCAGACCTGAACGGTCTGGTATGGATTTTGACGGGGACTCCTATGCCATTTTTTTAAAATTTGGCGCAGGGTTCCCCTTAATATCCATACCAGACCTAAAGGGCCTGGTATGGAATTTGGGGGGACCCCATGCAATTTTTTTTAAAAATGTTGGTTCGGGGTAATGGACTGGGGGGTGGGGGGAACCCATGCCATTTTTTGCAATGACTTTTAACTGTATTGCCGGGACCCGACAATTCATTATAGCCACAAGTATTTTTAAATGACTTTTTTCCCCCTTTAGAAATGACATTTTGCGCAGGGACTGTTCTAAACACGGGAAAAATGTGTCACTTTACAGTCATACTATAGACACCCCCAGGTACAAAATTTAAAGGAATATTTCACCTTTACTGTTTCACTTTAAGCATTATTAAAATCACTGCTCCTGAAAAACCTGCATCAGTTTTTACATTGATACATGTCCCCTGAGGCAGGACCCGGGTTCCCAAACACTTTTTATGACAATAACTTTCATATTAACCTTTAAAATTATCACTTTAGCTTTTTCACGTTCGTGTCCCATAGACTTTAATGGTGTTCGCGTGTTCAAACACATTTTTTGCCTGTTCGCATGTTCTGCTGCAAACCAAACCTTCTTCTTATAGCCTAGGTCATCTTTATGTAGAGCAACAATTTTTTTTTTTTTCAACTCCTCCAGAGTTCTTTGCCATGAGGTGCCATGTTGAACTTCCAGTGACCAGTATGAGAGAGTGAGAGCGATAACTCCAAATTTAACACACCTGCTCCCCATTCACACCTGAGACCTTCTAACACTAGCGAGTTAAATGACACCGGGGAGGGAAAATGGCTAATGGGCCCAATTTGGACATTTTCACTTAGGGGTGTATTCACTTTTGTTGCCAGCAGTTTAGACTGTAATGGCTGTGTTGCATTTTTTTGAGGGGACAGCAAATGTACACTGTTTTACAAGCTGCACACTCACTACTTTACATTGTAGCAAAGTGTCATTTCTTCAGTGTTGTTGCATGAAAAGATATAATAACATATTTACAAAAATTTGGAGGGGCGTACTCACTTTTGTGAGATACTGTGTATATATATATACACATACACATACACACACACGGTATATATGTTAGTTTTAATGGGATTTCACAATTGAGATTTAGAATCTATTCATAATTGGCAGCCACTTGCAGACAAGCTAGGGTTGTTTGTGTGATTCCAGCACCATGAAAAGCACCCTGGACCCAGTTGATAGCCCTGGGAAGTATACAGAGCCTCAGGGAAATGATACACAGTAGACAAGGCACAAAGTAGACAGAAATGCTTACATAATTTTCCTGAAACACTCAATGCTTCCCAGGGCTATCACCTGGGTCCAGGCTGTGACTGCTGCCCATACTGCTGAAATACGGCTGGACGAGCTTATCTTGAACAATCTATAAAGTATGCAGAACACATAGAATTGCAGTATCTCTAATCCAAACTCATATCTAATTATATAAGTACAATAAACACTTAGATAACATGTATATATGGATATTCAATGTATAACTATATATACTGCATATATAAAGTGTGTGTGTGTGTGTGCGCGCGCGCATGCGTGTGCGTAATATATATATATATATATATATATATATATATATATATATATATATATATATATATATATAAAAAATTGCGCAAAACTAAAAATTACAAAGATTTAGGCTGCCAACACAACAAAAGGATAATTGTAAAGTATAAAAGTAAAAGTGTGGCGCCAGTGTAGACCCGCCTATTGACCCTTCCATAATAGGCGGGTCTACACTGGCGCCACACTTTTACACACACACACACATATATTATATATATATATATATATATTTTATATATATATATATATATATATATATATATATATATATATATATATATACACACACACACACACACACACACACACACACACACACACACACACATACTCGAGTATAAGCCGACCCGAATATAAGCCGAGTCACCAAATTTTACCACAAAAAAATGGGAAAATGTATTGACTCGAGTATAAGCCTAGGGTGAGAAATGCAGCAGCTACTGTAAGTGGAAAAGAGGATGAACAATGCCCATTTGTAGCCTCACTGTGCCCATCTGCATGCCTCACTGTGCCCATCTGCATGCCTCATGCGCCTGATCTCCCGGGAATGTGACGTGCGGTCTAGTCGACGGCCGTCCAGTGTAACAAAGCCCCGCCTCCTTGTCCTCATCCATGACGGAACACTGACTCAGTTTCCCAGCAGTGAGTCGAGTATAAGCCAAGGGGGCATTTTCAGCACACAAAAAGTGATGAAAAACCTGGCTCATACTAGAGTACACTATATACTAGAGTATATATATATATGTTGCCAACCTACCAGATTGAAATCTACTGACACAACACCCAAGATTTACTGGCACAGCCAGTTTTTACTGACATTTCCAAAAGTTACAAAATTACAGTTTTAAGTTCAAATTACAGTATTTAGGCTACAAACAAATACAATATGCAATTAGAAATACAATTAGAAATATGATTTAAGGTAGATAATAAGGCAAGAAATATATTTCCTATTTTTTTTTTTAGATATAGTATGCAAGTAGTTCAGGGACAGGCTTTAGGAGGGCAAGAAATTAGAATGGGCGGCACACACACATAAAATTTACTTTCACAGTGGCACTAACAGTGTGCAGGAGCACAGATGATGATGAGACCTTACTAACACAACATATCCCATTCTGAGTCACAGTGACAGTCTCTCTCCAAGCCAAGTGATCCCTCCAGTCCACTCAAGTCTAAACAGCACTGACGGCCCCGGTCCCAGCCTGCCTTGCTCCTATACCGCAGACCCGCACACGAGGCTCTGGCCGCTCTGCTTGGCTCCATTGCACCATTACATCACACGACATGCTCAGGCACCACTTCTGCCAGAGCCAGCCGATCACACTGTAGTAGGCACTCAGATAATCTCAGCTCCGGACCAAGCTGAGCGTCACAGCCATATTTTTTACTGGCAACCTTTTACTTTTACTGGCATTTACTGGCAGGAGAAAATTGCCTGTTTTTTACTGGCTGCCAGTAAAAATACTGACAGTTGGCAACACTGATATATATACTGTATAATGTGTTCAAGTGCACAGTAGACAAGCAACACATAAGTAGCATGGATGTATGGATATGCATGCATGTATGCTGAATAGCAGACTTAAAGCGGAGGTTCACCCAAAAAACAAGTATATAACATTACATTCTGTATACCTTAAACATGTACAGTATGCTGTTTGTTTTTCTTTTTTGGGAGTGTACATACGGTATTATCGCTATTTTTCACCTGGCTTCCGGGTACTAGCTCCCGCGGGAGTAGGCGTTTCTATGCAGTGGCGCAATGTCCTCTGGGACTTCGCCCAGATGATTGACGTGCCTGACAAAAACTTCCCCCCGGCAGATAAGGCGCGTCACGAGTTTCCGAAACTAGCCGAACTGCGAGTCGGCTCTATACGGCTTCTAGTCGGTGCGCAGGCGCCGTATAGAGCTGGCTCGCAGTTCGGCTAGTTTGGGAAATTCGTGACGCGCCTTATCTGCCGGGGGGAAGTTTTTTTCAGGCACGTCAATCATCTGGGCGAAGTCCCAGAGGACATTGCGCCACTGCATAGGAACGCCTACTCCCGCGGGAGCTAGTACCCGGAAGCTAGGTGAAAAATAGCGATAATACTGTATGTACACCCCCAAAAAAAAAAAACACACACACAGCATACTGTACATGTTTGAGGTATACAGAATGTAATGTTATATACTTGTTTTTTTGGGTGAACCTCCGCTTTAAAGTGTATTTAAACTAACAATAACTATTAAATATACAATTGAAAGCACTTTGTTATATCAGATTGACAAGTGCAAAAAATGTGCGGATCATCCAGCCAAAAATCATGTAAACTAAAATCATGAAAACTCTTTGCCTCTGCACAACACAACAATCAGTTAGCATTGTTCCCAGCTATCTCAGTGGACTACAAAACACATCCCCTCCCTATGTTTTGGAGAAAGGGAAGTGTTTTGTAGTCCTAACACACTCCCTGTCCCAGGATGACAATGCTCCTCCTCCTAGCTACAGTATGGTTGTGTCACCCCAGGGCCGCAAGTGTGTTCCCGGTAAGATCACCAGCTTAAAATAAAGAAAAAAGAAGGTGGGGGGGGGGGAGAGGAAAACTTTAACCTTAAACATTCCAGATTAGTTACAAATAAAATAACGCATCTTACATCCTACATCACGGCGCGATAACTGCATTATCACAGACATAAGACTATTGTGTAGAGGTGAATGAGTCACTTACAAAGAATCTCTGACTCCTACATACGGTAGTAAGAGAAACATTTACAGTACAAGAAATAATATTTACAGACCCAACAATACATTATAAAGAATCCCTAACCTTTAAATTTCAGCCTTGACTTATCTGTGTAATATTTTTTATCTACCATTTTTAAAGGCATGGCTCTTTGGTAAAGGATGAATACTTGGGTAAAAAGTAAGAACAAGCTTAAAGTGGAGGTCCACCCCAAAAAAATAAAATAAAAAAAAGTCACCAAAATTCCACAAAAAAATAAATAAAAAAAAATAAAAAAGTTTACTTACCAGAAATTGCGGTTGCTATGTGTATCTTCCTAGTCTGCCTCTTCCTAGTCCGCGGCTGGTCTCCATCCTCGCGTTGTCTTCTGGGGAATGGTGCGCGCTGCCTTCTGGAAACTGTGTATCCCAGAAAGCAGCCGCCCATTCATACAGCGCCGCAAGATTCGCACATGCGCAGTAGGAAATGGGCAGTAGAGACACAAGGCACGTCACAGTGCCGGCTGATCAGGCGCATGAGGCATGCAGCTGAGCACAGTGAGGCATGCAGATGGGCACAGTGAGGCACGCAGTTCTGCAATAATAATAATAATAATATAAAAAATATATATTTCTATAGCATTTTTCTCCGTGGGGATCCAAGAGCTTATCAAACTAGTGTTGGAATCTTCAAAGGGAAGGATTTTCCAGATGTTGCTAGACTTGGGCTAACATACACTATATTACCAAAAGTATTGGGATGCATGCTTTTAGGCCGAGTACTCACGATCAAACATGTCCGATGAAACCGGTCCGCGGACCGTTTTCATCGGACATGTCTGCCCGGGGACTGCCCGGGGACTTCTGTTCGATGGCCGTACACACCATCGAACAGAGGTCCGCGCGTAAACAATACGCGGGGCGTGTCCGCGGGGCGTGTCTGCGGTGTCGCCGCGTCGATGAAGCGGTGTCGCTGCGACAATGACGCGGCGACGTGGGCGGCCTGCCTTTAAAAGGCTTCCACGCATGCGTCGAAGTCATTCGACGCATGCGAGGGATGGCGGGCGGCAGGACATGTACGGTAGGTCTGTACAGACGACCGTACATGTCCGGGCGGACAGGTTTCCAGCGGACTGTTTTAAAGCAAGTCCAGGAAACAGTTGTCCGCTGGAAACCTGTCCGATCCGCCCGAAAATGGTCCGCTCGGGCCTACACACGGCCAAACATGTCTGCTGAAACTGGTCCGCGGACCAGTTTCAGCAGACATGTTTGGTCGTGAGTACGGGGCCTTAGATGCACATGAACTTTAATGGCGTCTTAGTCCGAAAGGTTCAATATTGAGTTGGCCCACCCTTTGCGGCTATAACAGCTTCAACTCTCTAGGAAAGTTTGTCCACAAGGTTTAGAAGTGTCTCTATGGGAATATTTGACCATTCTTCCAGAAGCACATTTGTGATGTCAGGCAATGATGTTGGATGGGATGGCCCGGCTCGCAGTCTCCACTCTAATCCATCCCAAAGGTGTTCTATCGGGTTGAGGTGCAGGCCAGTCAAGTTCCTCCATCAAACTCGCTCATCCATGTCTTTATGGACCTTGCTTTGTCAGTCATGTTGGAACAGGAAGGGACCTTCCCCAAACTGTTCTCACAAAGTTGGGAACATGAAATTGTCCAAAATGTCTTGGTATACTGACACCTTAAAGGAACACTAAAGGTTCGTTTTTTATTAGATCAATTGATTGCTGTAAGCTAGAGCATTTAAATATCACTTACCTCGTTTTTCCTTTTGACCTCCAAAATACAGTAATCCAGGTTTGAAAATGCCATTTCCTGTCTCTCCTCTTCTTGCTTTCCACCAGCATCTGAGCCGTTTTACATGGTGGAAAGCGGAATGTGATCACCCCCTCCCTATGACTACAGCCCTGCGTGAGGATGCTCTCTTATCCCTCACAGGCATGGAGGCTAATCCCAATGGGAACTGTAGTTCCCATTAGGCCGTGATGTAGCAAGAATGAATGCGCACCGCAAACCAGGAAGTCAGTGAGAATAATGATTCAGGAGTGCTGGAGGTGAATAAAACAGCTCGATTTCAGCAGGTATCAAACTAGTTATAATGCAAAACATTACTTTTTACTTTATCAGCTACTGTCAGACTTTAAATTTAAGAGGAAAATGGGCCAAACCTAACCCATGAAGAACAACCCCACACCATAACCCCCTCCACCAAATGATTTGGACCAGTGCACACAGCAAGGTCCATAAAGACATGGATGAGCGAGTTTGAAGTGGAGGAAATTGACTGGCCTGCACAGAGTCCTGACTTCAATCCGATAGAACACCTTTGGGATCAGTGCCTGACCTCACAAATGCACTTCTGGAAGAATGGTCAAACATTCCCATAGACACACACCTAAACCTTGTGGACAGCCTTCCCTGAAGAGTTGAAGCTGTTATAGCTGCAAAGGGTGGGCCAACTCAATTGTGGACCCTATGAACTAAGACTGGGATGCCATTAAAGTTCATGTGCGTGTAAAGGCAGGTGTCCCAATACTTTTGGTAATATAGTGTATGGCTCTTGAGTATTGCCTGCCGATTTACATTTTTTTTTACATCTATTTGTATATTTTACTATTGCCAACTCAATTTTTTTACTTTTATTTTTTTCAGTTTTTGAATAATTTAGCCCACACCATGTTCAGGTAAAAGTATAGCAAAAAATCTGTCCATTCTTTCAATATCCTGCATGCAAAACCAGGGCTGCCATCAGGGGGGTACAGTCAGTACACCTGTAAGGGGCCCGGAGGTCCCCAGGGCCCCGGATGGCATACCCTTCTTTATTTATTTTTTTAATTTATTTTTATTTTTTTATTAAAGGGTCCGGAGGTCCCCAGGGGCCCGGAGATCCCCAGATGACAACCCCCTTTTTTATATAAAAAATAAATAAAAAAAACAATATATATATATATATATATATATATATATATATATATATATATATATATACACATACACACACACAAACACACACACACACACACACACACACACACACACACACACACACACACACACATATATATATATACCTTAAATGCATTAAGGTAAAAACAAACAAAAAAAAAAAAACTTCTGCCTTTAGAACCATTTTATGTTGCAAAGGGGTTAGTTTCCAGCATAGCATATCTCAGAGCAGAAGAAGTAATTATGAAAACAAGGTCCCCAGGGCCCCGGATGGCATACCCCCCTTTATTTATTTTTTTAATATATTTTTATTTTTTTATTAAAGGGTCCGGAGGTCCCCAGGGGCCCGGAGATCCCCAGATGACAACCCCCTTTTTTATATAAAAAATAAATAAAAAAAAACAATATATATATATATATATATATATATATATATATATATATATATATATATATATATATATATATATATATATATATATATATATATATATATACACATACACACACACACACACATTATATATATATATATATATACCTTAAATGCATTAAGGTAAAAACAAACAAAAAAAAAAAAACTTCTGCCTTTAGAACCATTTTATGTTGCAAAGGGGTTAGTTTCCAGCGTAGCATATCTCAGAGCAGAAGAAGTAATTATGAAAACAAGGGGTAAACCATTAAACAGGGTTAGTGTTGGAGGGAAGGTCAATGTGAGAGTTAGGGTACTTTCACACTGAGACGCTTGGTGCACTGGCGGTAAAGCGCCGCTATTTTTAGTGGCGTTTTACCGTCGTGTTTGCCGCGATTTTCAGATTCTATCGGTGAGATTTTAACCGCCTAGCAGCCGAAAAAGGTTTAAACCCGCCCGCAAAAATGCCGCTTTGCAGCGTTTGAGGCGCTAAACTATTGATTTCAATAAGCAGGGGCGCTATAGGAGCGGTATGGCAGGACTTTTTTTTAGCGTACCGCCAGCACAACGCTCCAGTGTGAAAGCCCCCAGGCTTTCACACTGGATAGAAAGGAGCGGTTCTTTCAGGGCGCATTGCAGGCGCTATTTTTAGCGCAATAGCGCCTGCAGAGCGCCTCAGTGTGAAAGCAGCCTTAGTGTTGGGGTTGCAAGGGGGGATAGTGTTAGTGTCGGGGTTCTTCTGGCTAGGAAATGCAATGTACCATGTTACTATATGATTTCACAGGCTTTTGTACTATAAAGTAACATTACAGATACAGGTAAAAATGTAATGCTACCCCCGGGAGTAATCTAGGGATGGTGTGGGAAGCGCACAAAGCGGTGATCAGGGGGGTCCTTATCAGACATGGATCGATTCTAAAAAGGAAGCGAGAACAGCAGGTTAAAAATTTACTAACAGAGATCCAGGAATTAGAACTACAACATAAAAAGACACATACCCCTCAAATAGGCAGAGAATTGAGCCACCTGAGAAGGCAGTTGACAGAGATCCTACGCTATAAGGCCAAAGCAATAATACAAAGGGGAAGGAAAATAAATTACGAATTTGGAGACAAGTGTAGTAAACTACTAGCTGGGAAATTGAAAGAGAAAAGTCAACAAACGTATGTCCCGCAAATCAAGGGGAAGGAGGGACAATTAAAACGTACGCCAAAGGAGATAGTGGAGGAGTTTGGGAGATATTATTCCTCTCTATATAATTTGGCACAGCTACCAGTAGCCCCACCCAAAATAGAAGAATATCTTTCAGCAATGGACTTAGCTAGGTTACCATCAATAGCTCAGGCCAGTTTAGACACCCCCATCTCGATAGAAGAAATAGAGGCAACGTTAAAAACTATGAAGGAAGGGAAAGCCCCGGGACCGGATGGCTATACGATAAGATACTATAAAGAATTTGTAACACTACTGAGAGGGCAGTTAGCAGAGTTTCTCAATGCAGTAGGCCAGACGGCTGGGTTCCCGCCGGACGCATTACTAGCTCAAATTATAGTCATTCCCAAAGATGGGAAAGATCCGGCGGAGTGCGGCAGCTATAGGCCGATTTCATTGTTAAACTCCGATTTAAAACTCTTTACGAAGTTACTAGCAAGACGGATCCAAGTATGGTTACCCGAGCTAGTCGATATGGATCAAGTCGGATTCGTACCTACACGGGAGGCAAGAGATGGTACAATAAGGGTTCTTAATCTGGTGCAGGAGGCCACTGACGGGGACATCCCTTGCGTGTTCCTAAATACTGATGCCGAGAAGGCTTTTGATAGAGTGAGCTGGAATTTCCTGTTCTCAGTACTGAGACACGTGGGCCTGGGGGAGAATATGTTAAGGTGGATAGGAAGTGTTTATACAGACCCACGTGCCTCAGTGAGAGTTAACGGGATGTTCTCTAAAACTTTCCAAATCACAAACGGAACGCGCCAGGGATGTCCCCTGTCACCGCTACTATTTGTGCTATCTTTGGAACCCTTATTAAATAAAATACGCCAAAATCCGGATATACAGGGTATACAGATAGGGGGGAGAAGGCATAAAATAACCGCATTTGCAGATGACTTGCTGTTTACTATATCAAACCCTCACGTATCTCTTCCCAATCTCGTCAAAGAAATCGCTAAATTCGGAGAGCTCTCCAACCTAAAAATAAACCAAGCAAAATCTGAAGCAATGAGTGTGTCAATGACACCCCAGAAACAGTCAATTATACAACAAAACTTTGGTTTTAAGTGGAAGACTGCGCTAAAATACTTGGGTACCCTGATTCCAGCAAACATAAAAGAAATTTTTAAAATAAATTTTCCACCTCTTCTTACTTCAATAAGAATGCTACTAGAGAAATGGCAACATGGATTACATTCATGGTTCGGCAGAAATAATATAGTCAAGATGAGCATCTTGCCAAAGATTACGTATTTGTTTCAAACACTGCCGATATTGATACCATCGGCCTTCCTACGGCAAATTAGTGCCCTCCTGATGAAATTCATCTGGGCAGGGAAAAAGGCAAGAATTAAGAAAGAGGTGATGAGGTTACCCAAGTGTTTTGGGGGGATGGCAGTCCCGGATATTGTCAAATATTATCAAGCGGCACATTTGACGAGATTGATAGACTGGTGTAGAAACGGACACTATAAAAGGTGGGTTGAGGTAGAACAGCAGACCTGTCCAATAGCACTAAGTAGAGCCCCTTGGTGTTATAAGTTATTGCCAAGTAAGATGAAGAAACATCCCATAATTGGCCCAACGTTGTCAATCGCAGCTAAAATATGTAAAAATCCAAAATTCTCATCGAAGTGTTCTCCCCTGTTCCCTATATTAGGGAACCCAGGCTTCATACCAGGTACAGCAGGAGCAGTTTTTAATAAATTAAAACAAAGGGGTAAAGTACAGGTATCACATTTTCTGCAAACTGGTATGTGGCCATCATTGGAGGCCCTAACAAAGAGAGGAGGGAATTATGAGTTATCCTTTTGGCAAGCATTTCAAATAAGCAACTTTTTAAGATCCCTGGGACAACCATCTAATTTTCGGCGACAACTAACAAAATTTGAACAATACTGCGACGAGGAGGAACCAATACAAAGAGTGAGCTCAAAGATGTATAGACTATTGAATTCCCCTCAGGAGGATTTTGAGTTGCCGGGACTGGGGAAATGGGAAAGAGATCTGGGGAGAAATTTCTCACAGACTCAACGTAAACACATAATTCACTTAGCACTAAACTCCTCAATATCTACGCGAATACAGGAATCCAATTATAAATTATTGTTCCAATGGTATTATACACCAGTAAGGTTACATAAATTTTCTAAAGGCTACTCAGAGTATTGTTGGAGATGTGGTGTGGAGCAGGGAACTTTGCTGCATATATTTTGGTCCTGTGCAAAAGTAAGAGATTACTGGAAGGAAGTCCAGAGAATTGTTCAAAAATTTACGGAGCACCAGATTCAGGAGGATCCAGCTTTTTTTCTGCTCCATTGCTCACAAATCCCAGTGCGAGAGTACAAAAAGATGGTGATATGTCACATGATAAATACTGCCAGAAATGGAATAACATTACAATGGAGAGACAGTAGATCACCCTCTATTGCGAGATGGCTCAATAGAGTGAGAGAGACTGGAGCTATAGAAGACCTGATCCTCTCAGCCCGGAACAAAAGGGAACAGTATGTAGAAACTTGGACAGGTTGGAATCAGTTTATGAGTACGGAAGAGGGGAAGAGATTACTGGTGGAATAGATAGGGGAGAGAAGATTCCTTTTTGGGTAGAAGTGAAAAGGGAGAGGCCGAAGGGTTGAAGTAAGGGAGGATCCGTCCGTCTCCGGCGAGGTAGGGGAGGGAGAGGAGGGGAGGGGGTTGGCGGGGTTTTCTCTTTTTTTTTTTTTTTTGTTGGTTGTTGTTTTGTTGAGGATTATGTTGATTCTAGGTTTAAGGGGGGGTTAGGTGGGGTATAGGAATGGACAAGGGAACAGAGGGGAGGAAGAAGTGTGAGGTCAATACAGTGGTACTAGGAAACGGGAAAAGAAGTTACTGATAAAAGGCAGGCGGGCTTGGGAATAGAGCAAGAGGACCGGGGAGGTACTGCTTTTGGTTTATTCTTCTTAAGTTTCTGAATCCCCACCTGTTTATTTGCTAGCCCATCATAAGTGTGTAGTGATAAGAACTATATGATTATGTATCCATTGTATAAGATATGTTAACCTTCTGTGAACCTTACCATAAAAGAAAAATAAAATAAAAGATTTAAATATGAAAAAAAAAAAAAATGTAATGCTTGCATTATTGATGTGGTTATTTAACCTCGTTCTCATTCCCACTGCAGGACTCAGGTCATTTGAAAGGCTGTAAATGAAGCAACAGAAAATGCAGTGAAATGTCTAGAGAAAAAAATACATACTGACTGTGGTAGAGATTTTTCTTTTTAGGGTACGCGTATCCTTACCTTTTAGTATTGCTAAAATAATAAAGGTATACAGTGCCTTGAAAAAGTATTCATACCCCTTGAATTTTATTTTACATTTTTTTCATGTTACAACCAAAAACGTAAATGTATTTTATTGGGATTTTATGTGATAGACCAACACAAAGTGGCACATAATTGTGAAGTGGAAAGAAAATGATAAATGGTTTTCAATTTGTTTTTTTTTATAAATAAATATCAGATAAAATCACAATAAAATACACGTATGTTTTTGGTTGTAACATGACATAAATGTGGAATGAAGGGGGTATTGATACATTTTCAAGACACTGTGGCCCGTATTCAGAAAGACTGACGCCGACGTATCTACTGTTACGCCGCGTAAGTCCACGGATGTGCCGTCGTATCTCTGCGCCTGATTCTGCAAGTAAGATACGCCTGAAATTTGGCTTCCTCCGACCGACGTAAGTTTCCTACGCCGTCGTATCTTGGGCGCATATTTACACTGGCCTCAAGGGGCACTTCCATTGATTTATGCGTCGAATATGTAAATTACCTAGATACGCCGATTCACGAACGTACTTGCACCCGTCGCAGTAATCTACGCCGTTTACGTAAGGCGTACGTCCGACGTAAAGTTATTCCACATATAAGGAGGCGCATCCCATGCAAAGGTATGGACGTCAAAACAGCCGTAGTATTTTACGTTGTTTACGTAAGTCGTACGTGAATGGGGCTGGGCGTAGGTTACGTTCACGTCGTAGGCATTGAGCCGTAGTATCTTAGGGAGTAAATTTGACGTGATTCTGAGCATGCGTGCGCATGCGCCGTTCGTTCGGCCCATCATTTGCATGGGGTCAAGCTTCATTTAAATGGATCACGCCCACTTCCTTCCTACTTTGAATTAGACGGGCTTACGCCAGACAATTTACGTTACGCCGGCACAACGTTGGGAGCGAGTGCTTTGTGAATACTGTTCTTGCCTCTCAATGTTACGTTGGCGTAGCGCATATGAGATGCGCTACACCCGCACAAATATACGCCGCTCTACGTGAATCCGGGCCTGTATCTGCAAACAGTAGTGCATTTAGGTTTTGTGCTGTCCTAGGCCTGACTAAACTCGTGCACCCCCTAATTTAAATATGACCCACCCCTTCCTGTCAAGGCCACATCCCTTTGTTTAAGACCCGCCCTGAAATTTTCGAGTGGGAACACCAGTTCTCAGGGCCTGGGGATGGGGACGGGATGGGGACGGGGGCGATGTATTCCCTTAATTTGCAAATATTTCCTCTCACTTCCTGTGTGGCTATGGGGCAGGAAGTGAAGGGAAATCTCTGCAATGGGACATGGATAGGTAAAAATAAACTGACAGGGGCTATAACCCTCCGTTACGCTGTCCAAAATGAAAAAGAAAAACAAAGTGTTGCCTATAGTTCTACTTTAAAGCACAAATTTCTGATAACTTTATGGAGAGGACTAATGCCGCATACAGACGGTCGTTTTTTGTGATGAAAAAAAACGATGTTTTAAATCATGAAATAAAACGACGTTTTTGAAACATCATTTTCAAAAACGATGTTGCCTACACACCATCGTTTTTTTCACAATGCTCTAGCAAAGCGAGGTTACGTTTCACCACTTTTTTCCATTGAAGCTCACTTCATAACTAGCTTCTAGGCATGCGCGGGTTTAAAAAACGTTGTTTTAAACGTCGTTTTTTGGTACACACGGTCAATTTCTGTGAAACAAAAAACGACGTTTTGAAAAACGACACAAAAAATTCGAGCATGTTCGAATTTTTTTTTGGTCGTTTTTTTGAAGACATAAAACGACGTTTTGCCCACACACGATCATTTTAAATGACGTTTTTTAAAACGTTGTTTTTTTCATCACAAAAAACGACCGTCTGTACGCGGCATTAGAAGATATAACCATGCCAATAGTGCAGCAGAAAACATATAGCACAGTGAAGAAGGTTTGTGGTCCAGGATGATAGGACAGTCAAAATTAGAAGCAGTTTGCGTAACACTAACAGTGTAGAGCAAGCCAGCGGGGACTCTTTCCGTGCTGCCCCCCTGCAAAGTGCTGCCCTAGACCTTGTTGGCCTAGGCCAGGATACAGCGTTGTCTGCAAGAGAAAAGAGGGTGTTGAATCTTGGAGATCATTGCTCATAAAGTAGGACCCCTTTCACACTGGGAAGTTTTTCAGGTGTTTTAGCGTTAAAAAACGCACCTGTAAAACGCCTGAATGAAGCTGCTTCTGTAATCCCAATGTGAAAGCCAGAGTGCTTTCACACTAAAGTGCCTGAGGAACGCCCCAGTGTGAAAGGGGTCTTAGCGTTAAAAAAAGCGCCTGTAAAACGCCTAAAAGAAGCTGCATCTGCAATCCCAATGTGAAAGCCCGAGTGCTTTCACACTGAGGCGCTGCACTGGCAGGGCGTCAAAAAAAAAGTCCTGCAAGCAGCTTCTTTGCAGCGCTTTAGGAGCGGTGAATACATCACTCCTAAAGCCCCCTTCCCATAGAGGGAGCTTTTTTTTTAACGCCAAAGCGCCTGAAAAACTCCAGTGTGAAAGGGGTCTTAGCGGCACTTTACCAGCATTTTTCGGGCGCTGGCTGTGTGAAAGGGCTCTGAAAGCACTCGGGCTTTCACAATTTGATTGCCGATGAGGCTTCTTTCAAGCGCTTTACAGGCTTTTTTTAACGCCAAAACGCTCCAATGGGAAGGGGGTCTAACTCTTTATACATACCATGTATTATTCTGAAAATGTTTCTGCATTGTTTGTTTTATTTCTGTTCCTTATAAAACTTTCCCATGTCAGGAAGAATTTCCCTTGTGCGTTTCATTTCACTCAAGCTTGCGATTTCTCCAAGGCCAGGTTATAAACCTCTTTTTAATTTACACTTGCTTGTTACGGCACACATAAAGCAATGAGCTAATAGCAAAATCTGCTTTTCAGGAAACCAGAGCACACACGTATGTTAGACCCAAGGGTATTTTTAGTATCTAAAATTGTGAAGTCGGCAAGCATGACAACCGCTATATTACAAACATCTGCCTATGTGTTCAATTCCATCAAACTGAAAGTGTCATGCAAGCATCTTTGTAAAATATCCATAAAGGCATATTACAAACCTGAATGCTATGGTAACCTATTCAATATTTTATGGCTAGAAAAAATGCTGACTTCACAGAAAAATGGCATTATTACTAGATAAGCAAAATCCTGTAAATTGAACACACATGACTTTTAGAAAAAGTCTCCATCTCATAGCAGAATGCAAGATATTAGGCTACATCTACGACATCACTCCAGTCAGTACGGTGACCCACGTATAATGTGACCATGAACAGCAACTGTGCCAGGGAATTCCCTAAGCATATTTCATTAGCTTAATGTGAAACCCTGGCTTTGCCCCCTCCCAGATCTATTACTTACAGTTGTGCTCATAAGTTTACATACCCTGGCAACATTTATGATTTCAGAGAATATGAATGATAACAGCGAAAATATTCTTTAAAGTGGATGTAAACCCGATTCATGAAATTTGAGCTGGGCACATATATCTGCAGTATTTTGTCATCTCTTTTCAATGAGCTAAGTCTTATAGCTCTCTTCTGACCGATTTCTCTGTTTTTATCAGCCTGAGAACACCCGACATATTTTTTGACTTTTTAGACAAAAGCAGCCTGAAGCTTTTGTCAAAGGAGGTTGCTAAAATAGAGTAGCAGAGAGCAGCTCCTTTTACAAAACAGCTCTGAGAGTCTCTGCCTATGAAGAGAGGGGGTGTGTGCCTTTCCTCCAATCAGCAATTTTAGCTATATTGGCTGTATGGCCAGACATCACACTCTGTGTTAACCAGGAAGAGAAAATCTAACACGATCTGAACTTTCTAAACAGTATATAAATG
The DNA here is from genome assembly GCF_905171775.1 of Rana temporaria. Classification (NCBI taxonomy): domain Eukaryota; kingdom Metazoa; phylum Chordata; class Amphibia; order Anura; family Ranidae; genus Rana; species Rana temporaria. Next base: position 156,623,789 of record NC_053495.1, on the reverse strand, counting down.
TGAAGACAGCAGATATACTTTTAAAACCTATGTAGGGAGATTTGGTTAATCCCTGTGTATCATCTGAGGCTGTTCACTTCACTGGGGGTATGGAGGGTCTACATCCACTTTAACTCATGGTTAGTGTTTGGTTGAAACCATTTATTATCAATAAACTGTGTTTACTTTTTTTAACCACTTAAGACCCGGACCAAAATGCAGCTAATGGACCAGGCCCCTTTTTGCAAATCGGACTGCGTCGCTTTAACTGACAATTGCGTGGTCGTGTGACGTGGCTCCCAAACAAAATTGGCGTCCTATTTTTACCACAAATAGAGCTTTCTTTTGGTGGTATTTGATCACCTCTGCGGTTTTTATTTTTTGCGCTATAAACAAAAATAGAGCGACAATTTTGAAAAAAAATCAATATTTTTTACTTTTTGCTATAATAAATATCCTCCAAAATATATAAAATATGGTGGGGTACTACTGGGAAATAATAATTGACGATTAACAGAAAATCAAGCTCTACTTATTGTAGTTGTATTTCATGTTGACACTGTTCACTACACATATATACTCCTGCAGTCATAGCTCTGCTTATTAAGTTATTGATGACTGTGTCTATTGATCATTTTATACCCTAGTGTTGTTGTCAAAAGTCAGACTGTGACTGATGACGAAGAATCCTCCCATCCCCCAAGCACTATCATATTTTCAATCCTCTGTCTGATGTCAGATGACCATGTTTGGAGACATTTTTAAGTGGACATAAAAAGATGTTTACTTCAGCTAGTCTCAACTCTTCCAACACTTTAAACTACTGGCAAGGTAAACCCTGGTACTGGTTAAGCCCTATGAATCGGCATTGTTTGTTCTTGTTAAAACAGTGATGGGATAGTACTTTCTACCTCTAATGTTGCACATTGAATAATGGTTAAAGCAAAAAAAAAAAAAAAAATATGAAATATGTATAAGTTTACAAAACCTGGAAAGTGCAAAATCTGGTGCAGCTGTATATGGTAACCAACATAGGTGTGAGCACAGGGTGTGCCAGGTGTGCACAGGCACACCCTAATCACCCCATGCACATTAGTAGTATTGCTCTGTGTAGCAGCAGGAACATGGGAAAGATCTCCCTTTGTTTCGAGCTCTGCCATAAGAGAAGTGTTTATGCTCTTCTCTTTCACTGTATCGGCAGGGAAATTAATGTGTCGGGGTCATATATATGTAGACACACATACATGCATGTGTGTTTGAGCTTTAGCCAATTAGCTTCTAACTTCAGCTTGTTCAATTTATCTTTGACAAAAAAACTGGTAGCTAATTGGTGTCTATGTAGAGCTACACCAGATTTTACACTCTCCAGTTTTAGTAAATCAACCACCATAGATATTAATCTGATACCTCATGTTTAACCTCCCTGGCGGTATTCCCGAGTGTGGCTCGGGGTGGAATTTCAGTACTAATAGCGGTATCCCCGAGCCAGACTCTGGATCGCATCGCAGTATCCAGGCAGGGAGTTACTTACCTTGTCCCCGGGATCCTGCGATGTCTCCCCGCTGTGTGAGCGAGCGGTGTCTCCTCGCTCGATTCACACAGTGCCCGAGTGCCGCCGAGCTCCGTTCCCTGCGACGTTACGACGCACGGGGGTGGAGATCGGCGCCAAATTCAAAAAAGTAAAAACATAGTACACATACAGTATACTGTAATCTTACAGATTACAGTGCTGTATAAAATAATTACACATCCTCTTTGTCCCTAGTGGACTGTCAAGTGTCCTGCATGCACTTTTATATTATAAATACTGTTTTTTTCTGCCTGGAAATTGTAGATTGTCCATAGCAACCAAAAAGTGTCCCTTTTACATCAAAAGTGGTTTTAGACCAACTAGTAAACAGCGATAATAAATTAGAATCACTTGCAGAATTGAGCGATAGTGATTTGTGGGGAAATTCTTCATCAAACACTGAAAGTAATGACAGCGACAATTCTAAAACTGAGCAAATTTCTGTGTTTTTGATTACATTATTGAATAATATTTATTATTATTATTTTATTATTAGTTATAATTATTTATAGTTATTATAATTTATGATTTTGTGTTTCAAACTTTATCATACCTGGGATGTCTACTAGACTCTTGTTTGGACAGATTTAAGTGAGTTATTCCTAAGAATTACAGGCCTACAATATAAAACGCCAAATTTCCATGCAAAATAATTGTACCGCTTTCAGCACCAAAAATCTGAAAGGATCATACCGCCAGGGAGGTTAATACAAACATATATATAAAAAAAATGTGATCACATACTGTAGTGTGGTAAGCAAAAAAAAAAACACAAATTAGCCTAGATTTCACTGCCTTCCTAAATGACATCTCATAACTTTTGCCAGCTAAGATTATCTGCATTAAAGCGGTAGTTCACCCTCCTTTCCATCATTAGACCATTAAATTCGGCATCGTAGCGCGAGCTACGGTATGCCGGTCTTAAATTTTTAATCCCCGTACTCACTGTGCTAGCGATGATTGAAGAATCCGACTCCCGCGGGGAATGGGCGTGCCTATGGAGAGGGAGGATGATTGACGGCCGGCTCTGGCACGTCACGCTCCCCGAAGACAGCCGGAGTAGGTTTTGGCTATTCACGGCGCCTGCGCACAGGCTATGCGCAGGCGCCGTGAATAGCCAAGCCTATTTCGGCTATTTCCGGAGAAGCGTGACGTGCCAGGGCCGGCCGTCAATCACCTTCTCTCACCATAGGAACGCCCATTCCCCGGATTCTTCAATCATCGATAGCACAGTGAGTACGGGCATAAAAAATGTAAGACCGGCATACCGTAGCTCGCGCTACGATGCCGAATTTAATGGTCTAATAAAAAAAAACTTTTTTTTTTTTTTTTAACAGGGTGAACCCCCGCTTTAATGTCCTTACACCAGGCATGTGAATATTACCTAGCAAATGATTTCTGTCAGTATAGTGTGGTCCTTAGGTACTAGGAGACTGACCTTCAAGGAGGGTCAGTGGGGATTATTAACAAAAGGCAAATCCACTGTGCACTACAAGTGCAAACTACAAGTGCAAACTAAAGGGGAAAGTGCACTTGAAATTGCACTAAAAGTGCACTTGGAAGTGCAGTCGCTGTAGATCTGAGGGGGACATGCAAGGGAAATAAAAAACAGCATTTTAGCATGCACATGATTGGATGATAAAATCAGCAGAGCTTCCCCTCATTTCAGATCTTCCCCTCAGATTTACAGCGACTGCACTTCCAAGTGCACTTTCAGTGCAATTCTAAGTGCCCGTTGCACTTGTAGTGCAAAGTGGATTTGCCTTTCGTAAATAACCCCCATTGTGTAGCACCTAATACCAAAGCAGTCATTGGTGTCTCAACCTTCTTCAAAGTCAGATTAAACACAATGGAAGGTCTAGTGGCCAAGAAATACCAAGGTATGAAGGACGACTCTTTCATTATGGATGAGTAGAGTGATTTTGGGGAAACGTTGGTGAATTTTTGCTTAAATGTAAACCCTCAATTTTGCTTACTGAGCTCCTTAGGAGAGTGTTGATTGGAAAATATGGATCTACTTTGGGGGAAAGGGGGAGGGGTTATATTTAGGGCAGTTTAGTCTCATTTCGTTTTTTTGTTTTATCTGTATATATGATTGCTGTTTTTGTTCCATTTTTTTGTACCTTATTTTGCTCCTTTTTTCATTCCTGAAAAATAAACTAAAACCATAAAATAATAAGGCCCCATACACACGAGAGAATTTATCCGCGGATACGGTCCAGCGGACCGTTTCCACGGATAAATCCTCTCAAAGATTTCCGCAGATTTCTATGCGATGGAGTGTACACACCATCGCATTGAAATCCGCGCGGAAATCCTCTGGCGATGACGTGTCGCGCCGTCGCCGCGATTATGACGCGGCGACGGCGCGACGCTGTCATATAAGGAATTCCACGCATGCGTCAAATCATTACGACGCGTGCGGGGAATCCCTTTGGACGGATGGATCCGGTAAGTCTGTACAGACGAGCGGATCCATCCATTGGAATGGATTCCAGCAGATGGATTTGTTGTGCATGTCAGCAAATATCCGATCTGCTGGAATCCATCCCAGGGGAGATATATCCGCGGAAAAAGATCCGCTGGCGTGTACACACCATAGGATCTAACCGCAGAAACCCATTTGCTGGGATTTATCTGCGGATGGATTCTATCGTGTGTATGGGGCCTTCGGCTAAAGAGGGGCATAAGAAACAGGTCCAGGATAGTTGAAATGAGCTTTTGTAACCCTTAAAGGATCACTAAAGGATTTTTTTTTTTAGCTAAATAGCTTCCTTTACCTTACTGCAGTACTGGATTCATGTCCTCATTGCTCGTTTTTGCTTTGAAGTTGCTGTAAAACTGCTGTGATCTCCACACTTCCTGCTTGTCTGGCTCCTTATAACCATCATACTGGGAGCTTTTCACAGTGGTCTAAGCTGTCATTACTGTGTGTCTAAAACTTAACAGAACCAGTCAGATTCATTTTAAAAACAAAACTGCCCTGGATTTGTTTGTTTTTGTTCTGTGGGTCTCTTTACTTCACAGAAACATAAAGCCAGTTTAAAAACGAAAGTGAAACTGCAGGCACATTATATGATTGAATTTAATCTATTTTTAATCATTTTTAAAAGGAATCAGTTAACTTTTATGTCTCTATACCCTGTAAACAGTCATTTCAGCAAACATTTTTTTTTCCTTTAGTGACCCTTTAAAGTGATTGTCAAAACATACATATTATACTGACCTGCAGCCCTGATCCTCCTCTTCTCAGGTGCCCTGCCAGTGTTCCTGGCTACTCCCACCTGCGGAGTGTCCCCATAGCAAGCAGCTTGCTATGGGGCACCTGTGCATGCTCACTCCTGAGCCACCTCTGTGTATCCAAAAGACACACAGAGCACAGCTCAGCCTTGCCTCTCACTCTCTCCACACTGGCTGTGATTGACAGCAGCAGGAGCCAATGAGGAAGCAGAGAGACGAGAGACTAGATCCTTTGTTGGTGTCATCGGTGTGGGGGACCTTTTTGGTACTGGGACATTAGGTGGTGGCTCAGCGCCTAGAAAGAGCCACTACATTCTCAGCAATCCAGATGCTGGGTTATGGACTGATCCCTTGTAAGGCTCAGGACAGTGCACCAACAGTAGCGCACAGTTTTACCCTTAATTGCTCCCGATGCATCTACCTTTGTGAGTAGGATCGTCTTATATTATTTGAATAAAGGCTTACACCGACATACTACACCTGAGCAGTGGCAATGTCTGTCCCTTCCCCTCTTTTATCTTCACACAGGTGAATACCCTCCTCTATAGTTGACAACAGCACACTTTTAGTGTCAGTTTTTTTTCACGTCTAGTCCAAGACTACCTACTCATTATTCTTTGGTATCTACCTTATATCCAATTTCGATTTTTTGGATATTTTGTTTATTTTTTATTTTTCTAGTGAAGCACATACTATACATTGATCAATTTCTCCTGTTTCTTTTACCGTCTTTGGAGAAAGCATTGGTGGGTGTCGATCGATGCACCCAGGTTTTTAGGTTGTTCCTTCAGAGAACTGAAAGAGCCTCAGCTTTCAAGCACATCACTGGTAGTGTTGCTCACGAATATTCGAATTGCGAATATTCGGCTCGAATATGGCATATTCGAGTATTAGCGAATATATCGAATTTCGCGGCCAATATTCGCTATTCCGAATATTCGCATTTTTTAAATTTTATTTTTAAAACAGATCACATCCTAGTGATCTCCATCGACGTCTAAAAGCATTGCTGGTATGATTAGAGACACTGGGCCGAGTAGCTGAAGCGATCATTTTATATTGCCGAATATTCGCAATGCGAATATTCGGCAATAGGAATATTGCGCGATTATTTTCTCCGCCCTTCTTTTGCATCAGAGTTCTCCTACCACAGTTGTTAAAATTTCGCTATCATTTTCGCATCCGCATTAGCGCAATTTTCGCAATATTGTTTTTTGGATAAAATGTCACGAATATTCGATTTCAGAATATTAGCGAATACTTTCTCCGTCCTTCTTTTGCATCGGAGCCAATCAGAGTTCTCCTACCACAGTTGTCGAAATTCCGCAATCAATTTCGCATTTGCGAAATTTCGATAATATATCACGAATATTCGATTTCAGCATGAGCCAATCAGAGTTCTCTTACCGCACTTGTCGAAATCTCGCAATTATTTTCGCATTCGCAATAGCGAAATTTCGCAAAAATTTCATTTGGATAAAATATCACGAATATTCGATTTTAGCGAATATTTCTCGAATATTCGTCTATATATTCGTGATATATCGCGAAATCGAATATGGCGTATTCCGCTCAACACTAATCACTGGATCACGATCGGGCTCAGGTAAGTATTTGGGGGCAGACTGGACAAGGAAGGTTTCTTACCTTAAAGGGGTTGTAAATGTAAAACATTTTTTCCTAAATAGCTTCCTTTACCCTAGTGTAGTCGTCCTTCACTTACCTCATCCTTCGAATTTGCTTTTAAATGTCCTTATTTCTTCTGAGAAATCCTCACTTCCTGTTCTATCTGTAACTACACACAGTAATGCAAGGCTTTCTCCCTGGTGTGGAGTGTCATGCTCGCCCCTCTCTTGGACTACAGGAGAGTCAGGATGCCCACTAACACACAGCTCCTTTCTCTATCTGCAACGTAGAGAGCGTCCTGACTCTCCTGTAGTCCAAGGGAGGGGACGAGCATGACACTCCACACCAGGCAGAAAGCCTCGCATTACTGTGTGTAGTTACGATAGAAAAACAGGAAGTGAGGATTTCTCAGAAGAAATAAGGACATTTAAAAGCAAAATCAAAGGATGAGGTAAGTGAAGGAAGACTGCACTAAGGTAAAGGGAGCTATTTAGGGAATTTGTTTTTAGTTTTACAACCCCTTTAATGCAGAGATTGCATCAAGGTAAAAAAAAACCTTCAAGCTTTAGAACCACTTTAACTACTTGCCGCCCGCCCGCTGCAGATTTACTGGCAAGTAGGCACGGCTGCACAAATTGATATATCTGTACATCATTTTGTGCACTAGCCTGTGTGGGCAAGCGTACAGTGATTGACCAGAGGGTGAGCCAATCAGCGGATCCGGTGGATGCGATGTCTGCTGGCTACCTGTGATCGTTCCCCAAAGGGGCAGAATGTGGATCTGCCTATGTAAACAAGACAGGGGAGGACATAGAGATCTTGTGTTCCTGCTAAGCAGGTGCATTGATCTCTGTGTTGTCCCAGTCAGTCCATCCCCCACACAGTTGGAAAACACTCCCAGGGAACACACTTAACCCCTTGAACTCCCCTGGTGTTAACCCCTTCCCTGCCATTGTCATTAGTACAGTAACAGTGCATATTTGTAGCATTTTTATCACTGTAATAATGTCACTGGTTCCCAAAAAAGTGTCAGTTAGTGTTCAATTTATCCGCCGCAATGTCGCAGTCCTGCTAAAAATCGCTGATCACCACCATTACTAATAAAAGATAAAATACAAAAAAATTCCATAAAAATATCCCATAGTTTGTAGACGCTATGGGCCAGATTCTCAGAAGAGTTACGACGGAGTATCTCAGGAAACTCCGTCGTATCTCTGTTTTTTGACCTGCGTATCAATGCGAGTGATTCCTAGAATCATTTTCGCATAGATACGCTGTAGATCCGACAGGTGTAAGTCACTTACACTGTCGGATCTTAAATGTAATTCGCCGCCGGCCGCTAGGTGGCGTTTACGTTCAGGTCTCATTTGTTTATGAAAATGAGCCTGATACGCCGATTCCCGAACGAAATCGCGTAGCGTAACCGTCGGTTACGTCGTTTGCGTAATCGTAAGGTTACCCCTGCTATATGAGGGGTAACCTTACGCCAGTCCAACGTATGCGCTTAATTTAAATATAAGCCACCCCCTTTGAATTACGCGGGGATACGCCGGGCCTTTTACACTACGCCGCCGCAAACTACGGAGCAAGTGCTTGAGGAATACGGCACTTGCTCCAGTAAGTTGCGGCGGCGTAGTGTAAATGGCTTATGCTACGGCCGCGGGAAAACTACGAGAATATGGCCCTATAACTTTTGCGCAAACCAATCAATATACACTTATTGGGATTTTTTTTACCAAACATATGTATCAGAATACATATTGGCCTAACTTGATAAAGAAATACTTTTTTTTTTAATTAGATATGTTTTATAGCAGAAAGTGAAGAATATATATTTTTTTCAAAATTGTCACTCTGTTTTTGTTTATAGCGCAAAAAATAAAAACCACAGGAGGTGATCAAATACCACCAAAAGAATGCTCTATTTGTGTGAAATCAAAGGACATAATTTTTTGGGGGTACAGCGTCACACCGTGCAATTGTCAGTTACAGTAGCGCAGTGCCGTATCGGAAAAAATGGCTTCGTGAGGGAGGGGGTAAAACCTTCTGGTCCTTAAGTGGTTAAAGCCTAAAAACTACCAAAAACATCTTACAGTTATCTTCCCCATTGACTTCAATGTACTTCACCAAAATGGTAAAATGTGGGAAATGAAACCTCTCAATTTTGCTCATCTCTATTCATAATGTCAAATATCCATATATATATATATATATATATATATATATATATATATATATATATATATATATATATATATATATATAAAACTAGATATGTAATCAAATCGAAAACACAATACTTGACTTCTTTTAAATGGTTGATCATTTACAAAAAAAAAAGGAAACCCCCCCAAAAGCTATTCATTTTCCATTCAAAGTATTGCAGCCAGGTGTACACAAGCAATTCAAGCCAATTATTATCATGAGACTTTTAATAATGCAGTGACTACACTGAAGTGTGCTGTACTGCATACACAATCAGGATGGATATTAAATTAAAGTCACGTGCTGTAATTAGAGAGATCCTGGATAAAATCTAGCACCAGCTGTGTTCAACCTTGTGTAATTAGCTTCCTTTCTTTTATTGGGAAGGTAGCAGAAATTAGATTGGGAAGCAGTGCCTGCATTACTCTGCTGTGTACTTACTTATACGTAGTGTATTCTGCAGTCCCTTACTACCCCCCTTCCTCCCCCACCTTGAAAATCAATTATGGCATCCGAACTCGCAATACATAATTCACAGAGTCTGCAGGGTGCATTGCCATCTTTATTATTTCCCTGATTTGTAAGTAGTGAAATTCTGCAGAGTACCCGAGTCATAATCTAATTGGAATGTTTATTTTGTAAATTGCTCAGACAGTGAGCTCAGCTATAGCAAGCCAAAGCAAAACTCCTTTTCTTGCCCTTAGCATCTGTGTTTGACAAACTGGGAAAGAAAAAAAAATATCTTCTGTTGCAATTTAGACTCTTTTAGTAAAAATAATAATAGATATACTGAGATTTATGTATTAGGTTAAAACCCAACTCAAGGCAAAATGCATTTTTTTTTACATTTTTGTTACAGTGGGAATGGGTTATAACCAAATATGAGCAAATAGGTTGATTTGCAGCTAGTTTTGTAAAACATTCTCTAAATTTGGAAACCTTGATGTTCAATGTATTTCTTTTGTTAAACTAACAGACTATTGCCATAAAGGAAGCAAGCCATCTCCTCCCCATATAAGTGATGCACACGCCTCCTGCCCACCCTGTCCTGTGCTCCCGTGCCCCATGTACTGTGCCTTCCTGCCCACCCTGTACTGTGCTCTCCTTCCCCCTGTACTGTGCCCTCCTGCCCACCCTGTCCTGTGCTCCCCTGCCTCTCTTCCTGTACTCTGCCTTTCTACCCACCCTGTTCTGTGCCCTCCTGTACTGTGCCTTCCTACACACCCTGTACTGTGCCCTCCTGCCTCCCTGTACTTGTCCTTTAACCCCTCTTACTGTGCCCTCCTGCCCACCCTGTCCTGTGCTCTCCCCCCCCCCCCCTGTACTTTGCCCTCCTGCCCACCCTGTCCTGTGCTCTCCTTCCCCCTGTACTGCGCCCTCCTGCCCACCCTGTCCTGTGCTCCCCTGCCTCCCTCCCTGTACTCTGCCTTTCTACACCCTGTTCTGTGCCCTCCTGTACTGTGCCATCCTACATACCCTGTACTGTGCCCTCCTGCCTCCCTGTACTTGTCCTTTAACCCCTCTTACTGTGCCCTCCTGCCCACCCTTTCCTGTGCTCTCCTTCCCCTTGTACTTTCCCCTCCTGCCTGCCTTGTACTGTGCCCTCCTACCCTCCTGTACGGTACCCTTCTGCCCGCTCTGTACTGTGTACAGACATATATATAGGCCACTAATAGGCTGGAAGAGGCATTTATGACATGGGGTAGCGAGTACAGGGAAGGGGATAATATAAAAAAGAGTGGGAACAGTGTGTACAGGGAAAAGAAGGTCAGTGTATAAAGGGGGTCAATGTATAAAGGGGGTCAGTGCATACAGGGGTGTAGAGAGGGTGGTCCAGTGTGTAAAGGGGGTGATTGTAATTTGGGATAATTCCCTAGTTGTGTTTATTTGTTTCCAATCAGACTAAAACGCTCTGCCCAATAAGTAGCATAATTTAGCCACATGCCCTTTTTGCTGCCCATGATGCTATTACGATGGCACTGCATAAAGTTATGGCTGATCAGTGTATTTTGGGATCTGATTTAACATTTTTCCACTCCCATATGTCTTTGATGTATTTGTTTCATCAAATCGATTCTCCTGAATTTAGACACAACATCTGCACCACATGAACAACATTTTTTGTGTGGTGCAGATTTTCATTTTGTTGCGCCATGTATTTTCGTCTACTATATATGTATTTTTAACTCTTGTCTTCCTTTTTGTTCTATTGCCTTATGCATTGTTATCAAATAAAATATATTTTTTACACTTTAACTTTTGTCCAAAAGTGCCTTTAAAGTCTGACCTTGGGGCAGTTTCTGCCCTTTTTTCCCTCCTATCAATTTTCGAAAATGGATGTGGCCATAGGAGTGCTCTCTCTTTATATTTAGGCATCACAAATGTTAAGCAAAAAGTGAATACTGTTGTAAGTGCAACCTATCAGTCATTGATCTGTTTGGACAAAACATTATCCCTACCAGTATGTATTGCAGTGAAAATCCTAAACTGGACAACCTCTTTATTTGTACATAAAGTCAATAAGCAAAGATGACAGATACTGTATGTACAGTGCGCTTGTCTGGTCATACTATTAACTCCCTCTTTACTTAGAGAAAAAGCCAATGCTAATGAAATAAAAGTGGAATGCAATACAACTTATCTTTATCTCCTCTAAGGAAAACCTCTACCAAGATTTCTCCACAGTTATTGCCTTTACAATCTAGTGTGAGAGCACTGGGTTTGAAATATGTTGATTCTGACAACAACATCCATAAATTAGAGCAGACAGAACTAGAACACAGTAAATGATAAGCATCTCCGAATGTGTGTGAAACTGAAACATCAAAATAATACAAATTAAGAAGATTTTGGGGCATAGTTTTAAATAATAATACAAATATAATAATAGTTATAATAAATATTATTATAAAAAAAAGAAACAAACAAGATAGTACTGTTATAACCCTTTCACTAATTTTTATGTCAGCTATTTCTGTATGTAGCCCTAGTTTGGGGGGTATAAGAAATGGCCTTCCCCAGCAGAATATTGTGCTAAACCTGTAGGTAAATAAGAGAACCAGAACCTTTGCAACGTGGAAGAGTGGGTTTGATAATAAGGTTGGCAGTGCCTCAACCCAAGACATGGAAAAATAAAAAAATGAGGGGCTTTGGACTTTGTAGGCACAGTAATAGACTAATTTTAGAAAAGTATAAAGAATTTATTGATATAAATACAAAAATTAAGTTAAATTCTAAAAGACCTTTACATTTCGGAAAATATACAGAACATACAATCGGATCATTGCATTGGCTAATGACAGGACCTTTAGGAAGATCACTAAATTCTTTCCATAGTATCATCAGTGTCCTGAAATGTGGCTCAACACCTGCAGCAATAGATTATCAAGTTGCATTTGATCGAAGAGAGAAAAGCTTGACATGTTTCACGTGCGAGCACGCTTCTTCAAAAGCATAATATATTTGGTGGAAATATAAAGAGCAAAATAATAGATAAACAGCGCTTAAAGGGCCAGGCAAATGTTTTGGAGATGGTAAACCTTCTCAGTAATGGGACGAGGCTGACTGATGGTAGATGGAACAAAATGGCAGAAATAAATGGATCCAAAAATTAAGGGAGGTCACCAGGACCAAAGGTCAGAGTCACCCACAATGTGTCCATAATTCATTCATAAGAGCCAGCAATATTAAGGTCAAGGGGTCTTATAGCAATATTATTTGGAGATCCATAAATGCCGTATAAGGCACACAGACAGAATCAAACCAGGGCCTTAATTCCCAATTGCAGCAGAAAGCAACCCTACACTGACATCTCAGCAGTAAGCAACCCAATACATGGCCTCTGTGAAGAAAGGAGATTCCTTTCCTGGGAAATTATTCAATAGTGTAATCAAAGTAATTGGGAGGAGAACTACTGAAACCAGCATATAACTGTCACATGGCGAGTTAGACACTGTCACCCTCACCAGCTTGTGACAAATGGCTGGTCAACCTCACACACGCTGTCACTAATTCGCAACAATGGCACTCTTAGCCACACCCTGCACAAAGATTTTTTAGCTTGGGAGACCACAATCTAGGTGCCAAGAGACACTGTCACTGGATTTATGTAACTAAGCAATTAACCTTTTAGGCTGGGTTCACACTGGTGCTATGTCAGACATTGCATGTGATTCACACCGCACTGTTGTGCAGATCACATTTAATGTCTGTTGATGCAAACTCAGCCATACAGATTGTATGGCTGAATTTGCATTCAGACCAAGCTATTCCGGGACCCTTTTTTTGTCCACACCAGAATCGGATCAAATAAACAGTCCACTGCACTTAGTGTTGGCAAAAAAATGTGCACACATATGTATCTTAAACAGTCCCAAATGGTGGTGATATAAAATGCTCATGCTCAATGAATCCATGTTCAAATGTGCTCAGACTGGGTGCCCCACATGGATATGCACTCACCCCTAATGCCTCGTAATCACAACCATTATTCTCGGCAGGAAAAAAAACGTTGTTTTTCCCAACGTGATTCCTCTCCAGCCTGACTTGCAAACACGTTCATGCAAAAAAACTTCCAACCAAAGCGCGGTGACGTTTAACACGTACGACTACAAAGGAGAAGTTCCTTTCAAATGACGCCACCCTTTGGCCTGCTTTTGGGCTGCATACTTGATTCTGAGCCTATGCCTCAGAAAAGCATACACACAACCGTTTTTCGTGACGAGAAAAAGACTGATGGGAAACCCGATGAGAAAAAAGAGAGCTGGTTTCAATTTTTTTGCGGGCAGTTTTTTCGCCAAGAAAACTGCTAGGGAGAGTACACACGACCGGTTTTCACGACCAATATAAAAAATAGTTTTCTCGTCGTGAAAACCGGTCGTGTGTACGAGGCATTAGATTTGACCGCCTATCTCTAGTGTGGTATTGCAAGCGTGTGGGGATACCCCTGTGGAAGTCCGTTGGCTGATGTCTCATGTGGAAAAATGCCTCATACAGATAGATGGAAATGACAGAAAGAGATCCTCATTGCGCAGAAAATGCTGATCAGTGCTCTCGGCCATTGGCTGAGAGAGCTGATCAGGAGTCAGCCGGCTGCTGGTTTTCCAGCATGCTCGTCTAACAGAAGCTGGTCAAATGGCCGGCTTCTGTCAGACATGCCGACATAGACACGGACCAAATATCGTGTGATTTTTATTAAACTGGCCGATGTCTCCGGACATTCGGCCCGTGTCTATGGGGGTTAAGGTGCTGCTGCTGGGATGTTCCTGTGTTTATGACTCTGTCCGAGATACAGTTTTCTATAAGTATTAATATCTTTGAATACCTACAGGTTAAAGTCTGCCAATTTGAATATTATTGTCTAGCATTAAATTACTTTTTGAATGGATATAAATATGACAAGATGTCTACTTTGCCTAAGAGGGGTAATGTGTCTCGTTGGCTCCTCATATCATCTAAGATAGAGGTGTTTGGACTTAAAACTTTGAGCTTTTTTACAACTGTTAAATGACCGATAGACCTGAGACCAGGTGGGTATCTGTTAAAATTCGTTACTTAGGCTTGCAATCTTATGCTTTCACTGGTAACAAGGTCCTTGGGACGTGTTTTGGGGTTCTGCTAATCATATCACAGTACTGATAAGGGGTGTTTAGCATGCAGCTAGGAATTTGTGAATTGAATAAACTGAAGGTAGAGGGAGGGGAAAGGTCACTACAGCTATGTCTCTCCTTATGACACAATAGCATGGGGGACTTGTGACCTGAACAACATGGCTGTCAGGGATCAGCGTCTAAGGAGACCAGAAACACCAGCTACACAAGGGAACTGAGACCAAACAAAATATTTATCATTAAAGTGATATTTATTTACAGTGAACACACTCCAATAAACTTACACAGCAGCCAGTGAAACAGGCGCGTCGTTAGGGGTGGGCTAAGGAGGCTGGAGCCCCGAATATGCCGCCGAAAAGCCCCGAGTCTCGGGCATGGAGTGTTTAATTACGAGCCCCGAGTCAGTGCCGGCAGATCTCGCCCGCCATGTTTGGTGTCCGACTCCGGCGCCCTGTGATTGGGCGTTTGGGGTCATGTGCGGCGTGGGGCTGGCCTGTTTGCGCTCGTCTTGAAGTCCCGCCTCCGCACATGACCGCTGTACGCCCAATCACAGTGCGACGGGGAAATACGGATGTGATGGCGGGAGATGCCTAGGCTGTCTGCGAGCTGTCTTCTTCCCCTCCGCATGCTCCTCTGCTCTGTGTCCCTCGGAGGCGGCGTGTCTAGCGGAGGGGCAGGGCGACTCGGCTGGCTCGGTAGAGAATGATGATGGAGGTGCAGCGACGCGTCTTGCACCATAGAGCGGGCTGCAGGTGGATGGCGCTGGCGGGAAGTCGGGACAGAGACACAGGTAAGGAGGACGGATTTGCACCGAGCTGTGGGAAGACTGTAGGTGTCGGGGGTCAGGTGGTGTCAAAGAAAAATGAATGCAGAATCCAAAAAGAACATAACATAGTCTGTGAAGAGTACATTTCCAAAAGCAAATCCGTGAAGGGTTAACTCCCCAAAAAAAAGACACATTGCTTGCCAAGAAAGTGAAGATAAAGTTTGGTGAATAATAAGTCCCAAAATACTCTGGCAATACCATGTTTTATTTTGGGACTTATTATTCACCAAACTTTACCTTCACTTTCTTGGCAAGCAATGTGTCTTTTTTTGGGGAGTTAACCCTTCACGGATTTTCTTTTGGAATTAACTCTTCACAGAATATGTTATGTTCTTTTTGTATTCTGCATTAGTTTTTCTTTTAATACATTTTTCACGTATTATTTGTTTACACTTCAAGGTATAACATTTATTTCACACATGGTTTTAACCACATAGCGCTGCACTCTTTCCATATTTTGCTATCTATCCTAACTTTTTTTATTTTTTGTAGTGAACTTACATGCCACCTGCTTTCCCATACACTTTATCATCATTTTTTTTTATTTTTTATTTTTTTATTATCTTCTTAAATTAGCGCAGCGTTTGCCTTAGGGCTTCTTTTTTTCTAATGTCACATGTGTTGCAGGGTAAAGTGGTTCAGGGCGCAGCCAGGGCGTCAACAATCCTCGCACCAACCCTGGTGGTCAGTGTGCTGTGTGGGTTAGTGGTCAGTGTAGTGGTCAATGTGTGGGTCAGTGGTCAGTGTGTGGGTCAGTGGTCAGTGTGTGGGTCAGTGTAGTGGGTCAGTGGTCAGTGTAGTGGGTCAGTGTGTGGGTCAGTGGTCAGTGTGTGGGTCAGTGTAGTGGGTCAGTGGTCAGTGTAGTTGGTCAGTGGTCAGTGTGTGGGTCAGTGGTCAGTGTAGTGGTCAGTGTGCAGTGTGTGGGTCAGTGGTCAGTGTGTGGGTCAGTGTAGTGGGTCAGGGGTCAGTGTGCAGTGTGTGGGTCAGTGGTCAGTGTGTGGGTCAGTGTGTGGGTCAGTGTAGTGGGTCAGTGGTCAGTGTAGTGGGTCAGTGGTCAGTGTGTGGGTCAGTGGTCAGTGTAGTGGTCAGTGTGCAGTGTGTGGGTCAGTGGTCAGTGTGTGGGTCAGTGTAGTGGGTCAGGGGTCAGTGTGCAGTGTGTGGGTCAGTGGTCAGTGTGTGGGTCAGGGGTCAGTGTGCAGTGTGTGGGTCAGTGGTCAGTGTAGTGGGTCAGTGGTCAGTGTGCAGTGTGTGGGTCAGTGTGCAGTGTGTGGGTCAGTGTGCAGTGTGTGGGTCAGTGTGCAGTGTGTGGGTCAGTGGTCAGTGTGTGGGTCAGTGGTCAGTGTGTGGGTCAGGGGTCAGTGTGCAGTGTGTGGGTCAGTGGTCAGTGTGTGGGTCAGTGTAGTGGTCAGTGTGCAGTGTGTGGGTCAGTGGTCAGTGTGTGGGTCAGTGTAGTGGGTCAGGGGTCAGTGTGCAGTGTGTGGGTCAGTGGTCAGTGTGTGGGTCAGTGATCAGTGTGTGGGTCAGTGTAGTGGTCAGTGTGCAGTGTGTGGGTCAGTGTGCATTGTGTGGGTTAGTGGTCAGTGTGCGGGTTAGGAGGGAAAGGGAGCTTTGGCCACGGGATGGTTGGAAGGCCAACCATGGAACCTTAGACTGGCCTGTACCATAGAACTCAAGACATGTCAGTATGTGTATGTACTGACACACACACACGCTGACATGTAGGTCAGTGTATGTGTGTCAGGTAGGTCACACAACCCCACTGCCCAGCCAACAAATTCAGCACCGCGACCGCCCCCCCCCCCCCGGCCGGCTTCGGGCTGAAGCCCCTGGTCTTTTTGCCACCTAGCAACGCCCCTGCAGTGAAAACATAAACCACTCCAGCAAACAAGAACAAAAATAACTAATGAACCTAACTGCTATCTATATACAATATCTACAACATAAGGGACAAAGGTAACAGGGATGCAAGGAAGGGAAACACGACTGGGTACAAGAGCATGGAACAAGGCAGAGGGGTGCAAGATGGATCAGGACACAGGAAGGTTTAGGAAAGGTATCAGGCGCAATCTAGTAGCAAGGAGGCAATAAGAATGGATAGTGACGCCCTAGGGGCAAGGGAGGAGCAGCCTTAAATATCCACCTGGCAGCTGGAGCCAGGTGTGGCTGATCAGAACCTGCTGGCTTCTGGGAGACACCTGCTGGTGGCCACTGGAACTGCAGCCATCGGCAAAGTGAACCCAAGTTCCTCCAGCAGGTGAACTTAAACCTAACAATGGCTGCTGCATAAAAGTTTTTCATGTGCCCAATGTTCTATATCATTATAATAATGTTAACCAAAAGCATATAGATGCACAGCAGTATGGAAATAATACAAGGTTTTTATGAGAAGAAATTAATAACTGTATATATACATCCAATGTACATACATATATTATCAATAAAGGGCACAACATGAATCCTGGCGGAATGGTGCAAATATACCCTGGTATATATAGTTATTAATAAAGATACTTCCAGAGAAATGTTGCAGCAAAGTTCAGTTGCAGGGTTCCCTGAGGATGATCACACTGCAGCGTCCGTCTGTGTCATAGACCTAAAGACAAGATTAGTGGTGCTGGGGTGGTCATCCAACCATGGCCCAACCAGCCTGAAACGCTGATTCATACAAACTGAAACCGTGGCGTGGCACTGGAACTCACAGTCAGCCTATCTACACTGTGTCTTAGTAGCATTAGATTACCCTCGATCCAATGGTCTTGCAGAGTGTAGTGTAAGATCGGCCAATCATCTCCTAGAGAAATGTGCATGTAATGGTTCTGATGTTTATACAGCCCTACTCAACCTCCGCAACACACCTAGGGCCAGATTCAGGTACATCTGCGGCGGCGTAACGTATCGCATTTACGCTACGCTGCCGCAAGTTTTACGGGCAAGTGCTTGATTCACAAAGCACTTGCCTGTAAAGTTGCGGCGGCGTAACGTAAATCCTTTCGGCGCAAGCCCGCCTAATTCAAATGATCTGGGTAGGGGGCGTGGATCATTTAAATTAGGCGCGTTGCCGCGTCGAACGTACTGCGCATGCTCCGTTTTGAAATTTCCCGCCGTGCTTTGCGCGAAATGACGTCGCACCGACGTCATTTTTTGAACTTCGACATGAGTTACGTCCTTTCCTATTCACGGACGCGGGAACGACGGCCATACTTTAACATGGCAAGTCTAACTATAGGCCACAAAATAGCAGCTTTAACTATACGCCGGGAAAAGCCAACTAGTGACGACGTAAGAGAATGCGACGGCCACGCGTAACTTCGTGGATCGACGGAAAATGCTAATTAGCATACCCGACGCGGAAAACTACGCGAACTCCACCCAGCGGGCGCTGGGTCGGATCGAAGCCAGAAGCCGTCGTATCTTGGTTTGAGGATTCAAACTAAAGATACAACGCAGCAAATTTGAAAGTACGCCGGTGTATCAGTAGATACGCCGGCGTACTCTCACTGTGAATCTGGCCCCTAGATTCTAATCCATCATGCAACTGGACCTCTAACTACCAAATGTGGCCATCGGATGTCTAACCTGGCTCTAGCCTATGCTAGCTATAGAAACCCAGACCAGAAGGGACAGGGTTAACTAAAATAACAAGATATATATATATATATATATATATATATATATATATATATACAGTAGTACCTTGGATTATGAGCATAATCCGTTCCAGAAGCATGCTTGTAATCCAAAGCACGTGTATATCAAAGCGAGTTTACCCATATGAATCAATGGAAACTCTGATAATTTGTTTCAGTGTCACTGCTAGCGTATACAGTACCGCATGTGGCCAGAGGTGGGTGGAGTTCCGGAGACACTCAGAGAGTTTCCGAGCGTCTCTGAGTGCCTCAGAGCGTCACTGGTGCCCCCGCACCTCTGGCCACATGTGGTACTGCACACCTCAGAGGCTTGAATCCTGCTCGTCTTGCGAGACAACGCTTGCAAACAAGTCAGGATTTAAAAAAAAACAGAATGTAGCCATAGGACACACCTCCTGCCACACAGCCTTAAAAGAGCATTATACAAAAAAAAAAAAAAAAAAAAGATTAATTAAACCCACAAGTGCTTTTTTTTACCACTACTGTTCCTTTAGGCTGGGTACATGCCAAACATCGCATGTGATTCACACCGCATTTCTGTCCACAATACATGTGACGTCTGTGCGGTGCAAATTTGGTCCAGGTCCCTTTTTTTGGTCCTCACTTGAATCAATTATGCCTCGTTTCCACTGAGCGGAACGGTTCGGGTCGGTACAGTTTGGAACGATTAGAATGGTCCGGTCTATTCAGGTGAGCGATTTCACTGCAAGTCGGACCGTCAGGGGCCATACAGGGTTTCGAAAAAATGCCTAGCGTGTCCACCAATCAGTGGAATGTATTGTAGCTCCGCCCTAACCGAACCGTTCTATTTTCTATGGCCCCACATCTGAAGCAGGGCCCAGAATGGTGCGAAACGGTTCAGTTTTATGGCACGCTTTCATAATGGAAACACCCAAAATAGCATACCGAACCAACACCAACCGATCCGCTCAGTGGAAACGAGGCATTAGATTCCACAGTTGGCACTGCATTCTGCGAACCGATTGGTGTCATAAACTTTCTATTGACACCAGCAGAGGTTCGCTGAGAGCAGTGTGTACTGCCTGCGAATTAGATGCAATGCGGTAACCCTCACAGGAATTGCGCTGGTTCCCACATCGCATTAGTGTGAACCGAGACTTATACTGGCTTTTGAAATTTACAAATGCAGCAATTTAGATATTGGATGAAAGGTTTAGCACTGGGAAACACTTTTTGGAAGATAAATAGTGCATTTTAGATACAGCTATATAGATCAGATTAAAATGAGGGGCCGATGAGGAGAAACGAGGGACAGAGGGACTTTGTTCCAAATCAGGGACAGTTGGGAGTAAAAGAAATTTTCCAGTTTATAGTGCATATTAAAATAGCGTATTGAATCATGACATTATTAGTTTCCTATGCACTGAATCCAAAGGTTTAATTAGGTATCAATTAACCACTTTAACCCCCGGAAGATTTGGATGCTCAATGACCAGGCCATTTTTTGCGATACGGCACTGCGTCACTTTTTCACAAATTTCCCTTAGGGATATTCTCTCACAACACAGCACAAAATTCATACTGTCCTTTAGAAAATAGAACAAATGGGCTACCACCACCCACTGCACAAATGGGTTTAAATGAAAGATAGCAAACAGCATCAAGCCTGAACAAATCTAACACTCTCATCTCATCTGTTCATACCGGGCCCTGAGGGCAAGGAAGCAACATTAACCCCTCCTATCCAGCGTCTATTTCTGAACATCTAAGTACATTTTTTTTTTTTTTACGTAGCTTTTTTTTACGTTTGACTTTTACTGAGATAGAAACACACATGGAGGTGACCTTTAAAGGTTACTGTGCGTGTTTATATACTGCTATTACTGTATCTTACTTATGTAGCTTTATATAGATCCACACCAAAGAGAGACAAAGCAGATATGTGTGTACCAGCGCTGCCAATCCATAGAAATTTTATTTTTAGTGATCTTACAAACAAAATGGTTATTTATGCTTTGCGAGGCTGCTGTCAAGTGGAATCATATGTTGTCTTTTTACAACGCTCACAGGCTCCTGTGGCAAGATATCTCTCCCAGAATTCCCTGGTACTCCCAGATGTAGATATTTAACCACTTCTCGCCCGGCCTATGGCCGATTTACGTCCGGGAAGTGGTTATGAAATCCTGACAGGACGTTCTAGAACGTCCTGCAGGATTTCATGCCGCGCGCGCCCGTGGGGGCGCGCATCGCGGCGATCGGTGATGCGGGGTGTCAGTCTGACACCCTGCATCTCCGATCTCGGTAAAGAGCCTCCGGCGGAGACTCTTTACCACGTGATCAGCCGTGTCCAACCACGGCTGATCACGATGTAAACAGGAAGAGCCGTTGATGGCTCTTCCTCACTCGCGTCTGAAAGACGCGAGTAGAGGATAGCCGATCGGCGGCTCTCCTGACAGGGGGGGTTTGCGCTGATTGTTTATCAGCGCAGCCCCCCCTCGGATCGCCACACTGGACCACCAGGGATGCCCACCCTGGAGCACCAGGGTGGGCAAAAAAAAAAAAAAGCCAGAAAAAAAAAAAGTCTAAAAAATAAATAAAAAAAAAAACATAAAGAAAAAAGATGCAAGTCAGTGCCCACAAATGGGCACTGACTGGCAACAATCAGTGCTGCCACCCCAGTGTCCATCAGCGCCACCCCAGTGTCCATCATCAGCGCCACCCCAGTGTCCATCAGTGCCACCCCACAGTGCCCATCCATGCCCAGTGCCCACCTAGCAGTGCCCATCTGTGCCACCCATAAGTATCCATCAGTGCTGCCCATGAGTGCCCATCTGTGCCGCCTATGAGTGCCCAGTGCCGCCCATGAGTGCCCATCAGTGCCGCCTATGTGTGCCCATCAGTGCCGCCTATGTGTGCCCATCAGTGCCGCCTATGTGTGCCCATCAGTGCCGCCTATGTGTGCCCATCAGTGCCGCCTATGTGTGCCCATCAGTGTCGCATACCAGCGCCGCCAATCAGTGCCACCTCATCTGTGCCCGTCAGTACTACCTCATCGATGTCCATCAGTGCCATCTCATCGGTGCCCATTAGTGCCGCCATATCAGTGCCCGTAATTGAAAGAGGAAATTTATTTACAAAAAAATTAACAGAAAAAAATAAAAACGTAATTTTTTTTCCAAATTTTTAGCCTTTTTTTAGTTGTTGCGCAAAAAAAAAAACGCAGAGGTGATCAAATACCACCAAAAGAAAGCTCTATTTGTGGGGAAAAAAGGACGCCAATTTTGTTTGGGTACAGTGTAGCATGACCGCGCAATTGCCATTCAAAGTGCGACAGTGCTGAAAGCTGAAAATTGGCTTGGGCGGGAAGCTGCGTAAGTACCTGGTATGGAAGTGGTTAAAATACAAATTATTGGTAAAATCTTCTGCAGGGCAGAGGGGGGGCCGAGGGGAGTAGCTCAGATTGCTGAAATAAAATATGCCTCCTTCAATCCACTGCGACTGATGTCGCGTACACACGGTCGTTTTTTGTCTTGTAAAAAAACGTTGTTTTTTCTCATGAAAAAAAACGACGTTTTTCAAACTTCATTTTACAAAACAACGTTGCCTACACACCATCGTTTTTTCAAAATGCTCTAGCAAAACGCGGTTACGTACAACACGTACGACAGCACTCTGTTCCGTTCAAGCTCGCGTCATAACTTGCTTCTGAGCATGCGCGGGTTTAAAAACGTCGTTTTAGCCCACACACGATAATTTTTTATGACACAAAAAACGACGTTTTGAAAAACGACATAAAAAATTGAAGCATGTTCGAATTTTTTTTTTTGTCGTTTTTCAGAAGACATAAAACAACGTTTTCCCCACACACGGTCATTTTAAATGTTTTTTTTTTCATCACAATAAACGACCGTGTGTGCGCGGCATGAGAGTTTTCTTTTCTCCAAATCTTTGCTAAATTGGAAGATTTTAGCTACGTTTTGCTATTTTAACCACTTCCCGACCGCCGCATGTATATGTACGTCCACAGAATGGCACGTACAGGCAAATGGCCGTACAGGTACGGATTCCCTCGGGGAGCGATCCGGGACGACGGCGCGGCTATTCGTTTATAGCCGCTCTGTCACGATCGCTCCCCGGAGCTGAAGAACGGGGAGAGCCGTATGTAAACACGGCTTCCCCGTGCTTCACTATGACGCTGCATCGATCGAGTGATCCCTTATATAGGGAGACTCGATCGATGACGTCAGTCCTACAGCCACACCCCCCTACAGTTGTAAACACACACTAAGTGAACACTAACTCCTACAGCGCCCCCTGTGTTTAACTCCCAAACTGCAACTGTCATTTTCACAATAAACAATGCAATTTAAATGCATTTTTTGCTGTGAAAATGACAATGGTCCCAAAAATGTGTCAAAATTGTCCGAAGTGTCCGCCTTAATGCCGCAGTCACGAAAAAATCGCTGATCGCCGCCATTAGTAGTAAAAAAAAAAAAATTAATAAAAATGCAATAAAACTATCCCCTATTTTGTAAACGCTATAATTTTTGCGCAAACCAATCAATAAACGCTTATTGCGATTTTTTTTACCAAAAATAGGTAGAAGAATACGTATCGGCCTAAACTGAGGAAAAAAAAAAATGTATATATGTTTTTGGGGGATATTTATTATAGCAAAAAGTAAAAAATATTGAATTTTTTTCAAAATTGTCGCTCTTTTTTTTGTTTATAGCGCAAAAAATAAAAACCGCAGAGGTGATCAAATACCACCAAAAGAAAGCTCTATTTGTGGGGAAAAAAGGACGCCAATTTTGTTTGGGAGCCACGTCACACGACCGCGCAATTGTCTGTTAAAGCGACGCAGTGCCGAATCGCAAAACCTGGCCTGGGCATTTAGCTGCCTAAAGGTCCAGGGCTTAAGTGGTTAAAGGAAAAGTATTGAAGTTAGGTAAGGTAAAATTAAAACCTGACTCTGGGATACACCTATGTGAAGACTTTGGTCTTAGCTGTTCCCATCACCATTGAATGGACCTGAATCTTCACACGATTGACTTTATATAAGTGTGTATATATATATATATATATATATATATATATATATATATATATAGAGCCTGGCTACTTTCATAGCAGGTGCTGCTGTAAATTTAGAGGGTGGCCAGAGAGTGAGTTGCCTCTGACCGTTTTTATTTGACTACATTTTAGGGCCTCTGTAACAGCTTTGGCTGTATTGTGTGTCCACTGTCGTTGTCTGGGGGCCTCACACCCCAGACCAGCATGTGGCAGCAGTAGTGTGGATACTTCTTCTCGGCAGCCAATCAGGAGGGTTGATCGCCATGCTGTGCATGCTGGGGAGGGGTATTTAGGGGCAGACGCCATTGGTTTGGGGTCATCTTCGCCGCTATCCGCCTGGGCAGTCGTCCCACCACACCCGTGTGTGGCCCTCCTGGCCGGGGTGTGTGTTTCAGTGTTCCTGGCTCCAGGACCACGTTGGTCCGGAGCAAGCAATCTATCTTGTAGGCTCAGTGTGTAGACTGAGTCTGCGGCTGCAGAGCTGTCCGGTGCTGACCATCCCGAGGGAGGAAGCCGATTGATGGAGAACCTGTCTGGGAAATACCAAGCACGAGGCTGGTATCTTGAGAGAGGCCCACTGCTTCATCAAAGGACACATCGTTTCTGAAAGGCTAGACGAGGGTCGCCTATCAGTATTTGAAAATTTAACAAGCTGTTCAAGAGAGATCCGGGTGCTTAATCCAGTGTTAAGGATTTTGGACCAAATACATCACCGCTCTTTGGGAAGGTCTGTGGCAGAGACTTTGCTAAAGTTCCGAGTGACACTCTGGCTGCTAGACCGGTGATAGCGGCCTATCCAGATGCACTATACCCACTCTGGCTAGAGTGGCGACGTAAGTTGTTGTTGGAAGCAGGACTGCTTCCGAAACCCTGTTATGCGCCTGAATCCATTACCTACCACTTCTTCTATCATCTTACCTACTACTACTTTTACTATTTTTACCCCGTTGGGTAATAAAGCACAAGAAAAGATACCTACAGTGTGGACATTGACTTTTACAGCTCTCGTCCAGTACCCTAGACGGCGGAGAAACAAAGGTAACGTGCCACCCAAATCAAACCAGCAGCCCCTAGTGCTACATATATGTATATATATATATATATATATATATATATATATATATATATATATATGTATATATGTGTGTGTGTGTATATATATATAAATACCAATGTTATTCATTTGTCATTTGGCTATGATTAGGCAATGATAATACTGGTGTGAAACGTGTCAGTTGATTTTTATCCATTGTTTGTATGGACTATGTTTAGGTATGTATTTGGAGTGCGGCCATCCGGACATTTTTTGATCACACGTATCTTGCATACTGAGCTGGCACCCTACTTGGCAGGGGAGGTGATAGTTTGGAAGTGCCACCTAGAGCCATGGGCGTAGGAACCGGGGGGGACGGGTGGGACGCATCCCCCCCAGAAAATAATGCGGGGGGGACAAGTATGGTAAAATCCCCCCCAGGTTAGGATAGGGAGATCGTCCCCGGATCGCAGGCAGGGGCCGCAGAGTCCAGCTGCGGTCACTGCTTTTCTCCCCCTTCAGTGCCGATCCAGCCCCGACCCCTCCCCTCCCCTCCCGAGCGGCGCACAGCTGATTGCACACAGACATGCATAGCTGTGCTGGCCGCTCTGCTGAATGGGAGAAAGGAGCAGGAAGGGGGCGGGGCCCAGACTGACACTCGTGGCCACACTACACCCGACCAGCCTGCAGAGCCAGAGAGACTAAGTTACATGTGATGGAGAGCCAGAACGACACAGTTGAGGTACAGGGGGGAGGAGGTAAATGTTACAGAGAGGGGGAGGTATAATATTTAGAGAGGGGGGGGGGGTGTTACAGTTTACAGAGAGGGGGAGGTATAATATTCAGAGGGGGGGGGGTGTTACAGTTTACAGAGAGGGGGAGGTATAATATTCAGAGAGGGGGGGGTGTTACAGTTTACAGAGAGGGGGAGGTATAATATTCAGAGAGGGGGGGGTGTTACAGTTTACAGAGAGGGGGAGGTATAATATTCAGAGAGGGGGGGTGTTACAGTTTACAGAGAGGGGGAGGTACAGTATTCAGAGAGGGGGGGGGTATGGTATACAGGTACTAACCTGGCACTGGATAGTCATAGATTCATGCTTTTAGTGCAGCTGATGGAAATGGGGAACAGGACTCTTATCTATTCATGTCATGTATTTACTCTGGCACTACCACTCTAACCTGGCACTACCACCCTAACCTGGCACTACCACCCTAACCTGGCACTACTGTATACCACCTAACCTGGCACTACCACCTAACCAGGCACTACTGTATACCACCTAACCTGGCACTACTGTATACCACCTAACCTACCACTACCACCTAACCTGGCACTACCACCTAACCAGGCACTACTGTATACCACCTAACCTGGCACTACTGTATACCACCTAACCTGGCACTACCACCTAACTTGCCACTACCACCTATCCAGGCACTACTGTATACCACCTAACCTGCCACTACCACCTAACCTGGCACTACCACCTAACCTGGCACTACTGTATACCACCTAACCTGGCACTGCCACCTAACCTGGCACTACTGTATACCACCTAACCTGGCACTACCACCTAACCTGGCACTACCACCTAACCTGCCACTACTGTATACCACCTAACCTGCCACTACCACCTAACCTGCCACTAATACCTAACCTTCCACTTCCAGTAGTGCCTTATCCAGGCACTACTGTATACCACCTAACCTGCCACTACCACCTAACCTGGCACTACTGTATACCACCTAACCTGGCACTACCACCTAACCTACCACCTATCCAGGCACTACTGTATACCACCTAACCTGCCACTACCACCTAACCAGACACTACTGTATACCACCTAACCTGGCACTGCTGTATACCACCTAACCTGGCAATACTACCTAACCTGGCACTACCACCTATCCAGGCACTACTGTATACCACCTACCCTGCCACTACCACCTAACCAGGCACTACCCTATACCACCTAACCTGGCACTACCACCTAACCTGGCACTACTGTATACCACCTAACCTGGCACTACCACCTAACCTGCCACTACTGTATACCACCTAACCTGCCACTACCACCTAACCTTCCACTTCCACCTATCCAGGCACCACTGTATACCACCTAACCTGCCACTACCACCTAACCTGGCACTACCACCTAACCTGGCACTACTGTATGCCACCTAACCTGGCACTACCACCTAACCTGGCACTACTGTATACCACCTAACCTGGCACTGCCACCTATCCTGACACTACCACCTAACCAGGCACTACTGTATGCCACATAACCTGGCACTACCACCTAACCTGGCACTACTGTATGCCACCTAACCTGGCACTGCCACCTAGCCAGTTAATTTTTACTTATGCCATGTGGGTTGGTTGTTACTAATGCCACGTGGGTTAATTTTTACTAATGCCATGTGGGTTCATTTTTACTTATGCCATGTGGGTTAATTTTTACTTATGCCATGTGGGTTAATTTTTACTTATGCCATGTGGGTTGGTTGTTACTAATGCCACGTGGGTTAATTTTTACTTATGCCATGTGGGTTAATTTTTACTTATGCCATGTGGGTTAATTTTTACTTATGCCATGTGGGTTAATTTTTACTTATGCCATGTGGGTTAATTTTTACTAATGCCATGTGGGTTAATTTTTACTTATGCCATGTGGGTTAATTTTTACTTATGCCTTGTGGCCCACAAGGCATTAGTAAAAATCAACCCACATGGCTTAAGTAAAAATTAACCCACATGGCATGTGGGAGTCCGAGTTTACTGAATAAGAATTTACCTGGCGAGTAAAAATGCTGTCCCCCCCAGATTTGTAAGGGTTCCTACACCCATGCCTAGAGCGGTGCATTGTCTCACTCTAGGCTAATTTTTTTTTTAAATGCACTCAGGCTGCAATCCTCACCTCCTCTCTGGCACTGTACCCCCTGCAGTAATTCCTTTTCACCATTAGATGTCCTCAGATTAATGTCCTGCAAAGCTAATGTGTTGCTCAGCATTACTAAGGATGACCTTTCACACTGAGAAGAAGATGGTAGAGGATTCTGTACATTACATTCTTAACTTGAAGGCATTAAGAAAAGATCTGTAAAAAAATTAAAATGAAATAAATTTAGGGATTAAATTAAAAACATGCACAAAAAAGTAAAAACAAACAAAAATACAAAGAACACTAAATGAAACAACCTAAACATTTTTTAAGTGTATTTTTTTAAAAATATTAACAAGATATGAAAAATGTATTGTTTAATCCCAACTGTAATTATTAAAGAAAATGCATACAAAAAAAGTTATTTGTTTGCATTTAATGTGGTTCTAAAGGCTGAAGTTTTTTTTTACTTTAATGCATTCTCTGTATTAGGGTACAAAACCTTCTAAGTGCAGCCCTGTCCTTTATTTACCTGAGCCCGATCTTGATTCATCAATGTGTCAGCCAGGGCTGCTGTTAGAAATCATGGGGTCCTGTACAGCCTACCTGACAGACCTCTCCCCCCGAAGATATTCAACTCTATTTTTGCTAAAAATACACTTCTTAAAATTATTGTTAGCGGACACAAGCACATTAAAATGAATGCTCCATCTAAAGGATAAAACTATGTTGAGTTAATAAAAAAAAAGCACTGTGTGTGAATGAGATGAGGCTCATTTACATGGATGAGCTCAACGGTTTGTTTATGTGACTGGAGCAGCATGGAGCTGTGTGCAGGCAGCCTATGTTACGCTCTGGGGATGCAGCAGCTGTAAGAACACAGCCACAGGACCTAATTTGATAGGCGTATTGATGCAGGTGTACGGCTCTCTGAACATTTGAGACCACTCACCCACGCCTACACACTTGTCAAATTAGGACTTGTGCCTCTGTTTGTACAAACATTGCATCCTCATAGTGCAGTGCTTCTCAAATAGTGGGGCGCGCCCCCCTGGGGGGCCGCGAGGCTCCGTAAAGGGGGGCTCGTTTGACCTCGGCAAATACTGCATACTGCAGAGAGAGGGAGCAGCGCGGCGCGATCACTTGAGATTGTCCCAGCGCAGCCCGACGCGAAGGACCACGTGACCCTTTCGAGGAGAACAGACCCGATTGGATAGACATAATGCTCTATCCTGATTGGCCAAACCCGCCCATGTGACTCTTTGTAGACACGAAGTGTAGCAGACCCTCAAGTGACATCATGGAAATTTTTTTAACAGGGATGAGAAGACAGGCGGAGAGAGAAGGAGAGAAGGAGATAACAGAAAGTCTCCCGAAGGCTAAGACGAGGAAATATGACGAGGTGTATGTAGCGTTTGGCTTCACTGTGACTACGGTGGGAGACGAGGAAAGACCGGTGTGCTTACTATTTATTCTCTTATACGTTAATAAGGATACGGTGTTATGCAGAGGTGTACTTATAACAATTTTATAGACAAATGATACTATTTACATTCGCGCGGGGGGGCGCGAAATGTTTTCTTCTTCCTAGGGGGGGCATGACAGAAAATAATTGAGAAGCACTGTCATAGTGTAACAGGCAGCTTCATGAACAATCCCCTCTGTTACATGGCCAGCATACGTGTGTGAATAAGTCCATAGAGTAGGGAAGTATGGGGAGGTACAGATACTGATCCCCCTGTAGCTCTCCTGCAGCGCAGCTGGTGGGAGGGAGAGGAATTGTGCTGCAGGAGAGCCAGAGGAAGATCAGTTCCAATGATAAGGCAGTACAGCTGATATTCTTGCTCAATAGGTGCCAAGGTCCCACTGTTAAACTGATGTAGCCCGGACCCCGTACAAGAGGGCCGGTGTCCTGCCAAGAAAGGTCCCCCGTAGGATAATGCCCACCCTGTACTGTGCAGGCCCATCAATTTTAAATTCGGCCTCTTCTTTAGCCATCCACCCCTTACAAAATATAATAGTAATACACACGCCCCTTGCGGAGTTGCACGAGCATCGGGAGCCTGCAGGAGCGAGTGGCACAAAGTCATCTACTGTGCGCAGGCACCGTGTACAGCTGTTCATCTTTGGTGATTTTCGGCAGCTCCGCTGTACTCCGTACTGCACAAACGTGCACCTGCGCAGTACAGGGCGGGCATTATCCGCCGGGGGGACCTTTCTTGGCAGAACACCGGATGTACTGCCTTATCAGCAGCCCTGGTGCCAGTCTTTGGTTGGCTATCACAGTGATCAGCCACTGTGCAGCCCACCCTTAGGTTTCTTTTTTTTCTTCTCAATGGAGAGAAAGATATATTGGGGTCAATTTACTAAGAGCTAAATAACGGCTATAGAATGTGGTAAAATACTGCATGCAGTAACAATTGTGCGAGTGTTCAATTCACTAAGAATTTGGTGTTAAATACCGAATGTGGTATTCGTTTAAATGGTAATTACCGCATTAGTTAATGCAGTCATTTACCGCATTGAGCTGGTTGCTAAGAAATGGGCCGGGAAGCTGAATCATCAGCTGTTAGTGGGTTTCCCCGCCCACAGCTGATTGTAAAAAAACGCCCACAATTAAAAAGTATGAAAAAAATGGCCACAATTTAAAAAAACAGTGCGGGGCTCTCCCTAAAATCCATACCAGACCCTTATCTGAGCATGCAGCCTGGCAGGTCAGGAAAGGGGGGGGGGGACAAGTGAGCGCCCTCCTCCTTAACCATACCAAGCCACATGCCCTCAACATGGAGGGTGGGTGCTTTAGGGCAGGGGGACTCTGCCCCCCACCCCAAACCTTGTTCAGATGTTGATGGGGACAAGGGCCTCATCCCCACAACTGTGGCCGGTGGTTGTGGGGTCTGCGGGCATGGGACTAATCAGACCCCCCATGTGAATGAGTATTGAGTATGATGTACCCCTACCCATTCACCAAAAAAGCGTCACAAGGTAATAAAAACACACAGACAGTTTAACAATTTTTTTATTAATAAATAAAAAAAATTGTGTCCCCGAGTAAATCCACTGTCAATGATGCCGCCTGCCAGAACCAAAAAAATCAAAAAAATAACGTCAGTGAAGGCTGTCTGCCTACTGCAGGCTCTGCTGTCTGACATTTCTTATATATGTACTGTAAGGGTCGGGGACTCCTGGCTATGTCACCTGGTGACCCCGCCCTCTTGTGACATCATGGATCGGTTCATGCTGGCTTCCAGATTCTGATTAGCCCCCCGCAACCACTGACCCCAAGGTGGGCATGAGGCCCCTGTCCCCATCAAGGTGACAAAGGGACAAGGTACTTTGGTGGGGGGGGGGGGGGCAGAGCCTGCTGCTTAGCAACCAGCTATTTGCCAAAAAACTGCCTTTATTGGCAAATACCACAGCAATACCCTGGGGGTAATTACTGCATGCTTTTTAACCACTTCAGCACTGGAAGATTCACCCTCCTTCCTGACCAGGCCATTTTTTGCGATACAGCACTGTGTTAGTTTAACTGACAATTGCGTGGTCGTACGACGCTGTACCCAAATAAAAATGATGCGCTTTATTTCCCACCAATAGAGCTTTCATTTGTTGTTATTTGATCACCTATGCGTTTTTTTTTGTTTTTTTTTGTGCTATAAAACAAAAAAAAGACAGACTATTTGGAAAAAAACAATATTTTTTACTCTCTGCTATAAAACATACCCAATAATGATTTTTTTAAATCTAATTTCTTCATCAATTTAGGCCAATATATATTCTGCTAATTTTTTTTTGGTAAAAAATCCCAATAAGCATATACTGATTTGGTTTTGCGCAAACGTTATAGCATCTACAAACTATGGAATATTTTTATGGAATATATTTGTTTTACTAGTAATGGTGGCGATCAGCAATTTTCAGCAGGACTACGACATTGCAGTGGACAGATCGGACACTTAACTGACACTTTTTGTGATCAGTGCTAAAAAATGCACTGTTACTGTACTAATGATGCTGGCAGGGAAGGGGTTAACATCAGGGGCGATCAAAGGGTTAAGTGTGTCCCTAGGGGGTGCTTTCTAACTGTGGGGGGGGGGGGTGCTTTGACTGGGGGAAGACAGAGATCCGTGTTTCTGATCTCCATTTTTCCCCCTGGCAGAATGCCGATCTGGGGACAAGGGCCTCATCCCCACAACCCTTGCCTGGTGGTTGTGAGGTTCTGCAGGAAGGGGGCTTATCGGAATCTGGAAGCCCCCTTTAACAAAGGAACCCCCAGATCCCGACCCCCCTATGTGAATTGTTAACGGGTACATTGTACCCCTACCATTTCACCAAAAAAAGTGTAAAAAAACAAAAAAAAAACAACAAGAGCCAGCTTGGGACAAGTCCTTTATTAAAAAAGAAAAAAGTCCAGCGATGTAATCCATTCTCGACCTGACGATACCGCAAAAAAAAGCTGCTATTGATGCATACATAGGAGACTCCATCGAGTGACGCTACTCCCAGTCTGACAGCTCTTTTAAAACCGCAGGAAACCCCTGTGGCATCAGAGGGTCGGGTCACCCACGTACGTCACAGGTGGCCCCACCCTCAGCTATGCAAGGGCTGTCAGACCGGGAGTAGTATCACTCAACGGGAATCTCCTATGGAGGCATCAGTAGGTACTTTGGCTTTTTTTTCCGGTATCGTCGGGTCGAGAATGAATTACATCGCTGGACTTTTTTTTTTTTTTTTTAACCACTTCGTTACCGGGCCTATTTTGGCACTTCTCTCCTTCATGTAAAAATCACAATTTTTTTGCTAGAAAATTAATCAGAACCCCCAAACATTATGTATTTTTTTTTTAGCAGACACCCTAGGGAATAAAATGGCAGTCATTGCAACTTTTTTTCTCGCACGGTATTTGCGCAATAATTTTTCTAACGCCTTTTTTTAGGGAAAAAAACTGTTTTATGAGTTAAAAAATAACAAAACAGTAAAGTTAGCCCAATTTTTTTGTATAATGTGAGAGACGATGTTACGCCGAGTAAATAGATACCTAACATGTCACGCTTTAAAATTGCGCACACTCATGGAATGGCGCCAAACTTCGGTACTTAAAAATCTCCATAGGCGACGCTTTAATTTTTTTTACAGGTTACTATTTTTGAGTTACAGAGGATGTCTAGTGCTAGAATTGTTGCACACGCTCTAACGCACGCGATGATACCTCACATGTGGAGTTTGAACGGTGTTTACATATGTGGGCGGGACTTGCATGCGCGTTCGCTTCTGCACGCGAGCGACCGAGACAGGGGCGTTTTAAATTTTGTTTTTTATTATTTTATTATTTTTTTTACTTAATTTTTTTATTTTTACACTTTTTTTTACATTTTTTTTTTGATCACTTTTATTCATATTACAAGGAATGTAAACATCCCTTGTAATAAGAATCACTGTGACAGGTCCTCTTTATGGAGTCAATAAGACCCCACATCTCTCCTACAGGCTTACAAGCATGAAATCGGTGAAAAAAAAATCACCGATTACATGCCGACAGCCGTGATAGCGGCTTTGTTTACTTTCGGGTACCCGGCGTGACGTCATAACGTTGCACCCGGTCCTCCGACGGTCATAGAGATGACTGTGACCGTCTGGTCACCAGTCATCTCTATGGTTCACCAATGAGCCCTGGCCGATTCGCTCTCCGGGCCCCCGATGGCACGGGAGAGCCCGGAGAAGCACCGGATGGCGGCGGGAGCATCCCCTCCCGCTGCCTAGAAGAACGATCGAGTGGCGGAACCGCCGCTTTGATCGTTCTTCTGGTGCACAGAATCGCCGGCTGAAGACGGCGATATCTGAATGATGCCTGCAGCTGCAGGCATCATTCAGATATCACCGCACAAAGTGAAGGACGTCCCAGGACGTCCTCTGGGTCTCAAGTGGTTAATAAAGGACTTGTTCCAAGCTGGTTCTTGTTTTGTTTTTTTTATGCTTTTTTTGGTGAAAAGGTAGGTTGTGTGCTCAGATAAGGGTCTGGTATGGATTTTTGGGGAGAACCCAATTTTTTTTTTGGTTTGGGGTTCCTCTTAATATTCATACCAGACCCAAAGGGACAGGTAATGGACTGGGGGGGAACCGATGCTGTTTTTTTCAATTATATTTACCTGTATTGCGGGACTCGACAATTCATTATAGCCGCGAGTAGTTTTAAGCTACTTTTTTTCCTTTAGAAATTTAATTTTGCTGCAGGGACTGTTCTAAACACGTAAAAAATGTGCCACTTTACAGGCATACTAAAGACACCCCCCATGTACAAAATTTGTAATTGTTTCACTTTAAGCAGTGGCGGCTGGTGACATTTTAGGATGGGGGGGCGCAAGACCCCGCCCCTCCACATTTGGTCCCTCCCACTTCTCATAAGCCACACCCCCTATAGAATACTCCCACTCCGTCCCCTGTATTCCACTTGCTTCCACTCATAGTGTCAGGAGTATACAGCTCAGCATCACAGCACAGAGTATATAGCCCCAGCATCACAAATCATGGTATATAGCGCAGGCTTACAGATTGGCGCAAACAAACTAAAAAATTACACTGTTAGTTATGAAGGACTCTAAATGGGCATGAGATTATCAGAGACTGCGGACATACTGCACGAGATTATCAGAGACTGCGGACATACTGCACAAGATTACCAGAGACTGCGGACATACTGCACAAGATGACCAGAGACTGCGCACATACTGCACAAGATTACCAGAGACTGCGCACATACTGCACAAGATTACCAGAGACTGCACACATACTGCACAAGATTACCAGAGACTGCACACATACTGCACAAGATTACCAGAGACTGCACACATACTGCACAAGATTACCAGAGACTGCAGACATACTGCACAAGATGACCAGAGACTGCGCACATACTGCACAAGATTACCAGAGACTGCACACATACTGCACAAGATTACCAGAGACTGCACACATACTGCACAAGATTACCAGAGACTGTAGACATACTGCACAAGATTACCAGAGACTGTGGACATACTGCACAAGATTACCAGAGACTGCAGACATACTGCATTACTTGTCCTGCGACTTGGGAATTCAACGTTGCATGACAAGTCGTACCCCATGATTTCCAATGAGAACCGTTCATATCTGTGCGACTTCAAGTCACAGCGACTTCAAAGTAGTCCCTGCATTACTTTTGTCGCACTTTGATGCAACTTGAGGTCCATAGACCTCCAGAATACACAGGCATTGCTTTAAGTCGCATCAAACTTTCAGACTGTGTTAGCCTGAAAGTCGCAAGATTCTGCCACAATTTTTTGCTGCGATTTTGCAACGACTTGAAACAATGCCTGTGTATTCTGGAGGTCTATGGACCTCAAGTCACATCAAAGTGGGACAAAAGTAATGCACGGACTACTTCGAAGTCGCTGTGACTTGAAGTTGCACAGATATGAACGGTTCTGATCAGGTCCGACTTATCCTGCAACTTTCCAGTCCCAAGTCGCTATTTCCACCAATTAAATATAAAAACCAATTGAATAAGGGGGGGGGGGGGAGTAGGGGTTCCCTTCCTGCCGCTATTTCCACCAATTAAATAAATAAAAAATATAACATTTTAACAAGCCCGGGGGGGGGGGGGATTGGATAAGGTCCAAAAAGAAATGAATGAATAAGCGGGGGGGATGGTTTGGCTATTTCCACCAATTAAATAAAAAAACAATGTTAAATACTTTTTTTTTTAACAAGCCCGGGGGGGGATTGGATGGGGTCCAACCAAATAAAAAAATGAATAAGCGGGGGTGGGGGGGGGGTGGGGTTGGGTGCCGTCACGGCTGCTATTTCCACCAGTTAAATTTAAAAAAAACAATGTTAAATACTTTTGCCCAAAGTTTTTTTTTTTTTATAAGTCGGGTGCGGGAAGGGGTCCGTTTGCCGGCTCTTACATACATGCCCGCTGTCTGACATACTTTAATTAGGCAGGGAGGGGGTTCATACCTGTTACTGCAGCATAGCTCAGCTT
The DNA here is from genome assembly GCF_905171775.1 of Rana temporaria. Taxonomy (NCBI): domain Eukaryota; kingdom Metazoa; phylum Chordata; class Amphibia; order Anura; family Ranidae; genus Rana; species Rana temporaria. Next base: position 156,588,109 of record NC_053495.1, on the reverse strand, counting down.
CGAGGCGCACTCAGCTCCTGAGTCCGACGTCACTTCCGGTTCTTCCTGAGACGTCGGGACTAGCACAGTGACGTGCGGGTGCACACAGAAAGTGTGCACCCGAGCCATAACAAGACAGTCAATCGCGCCGGAAGCAAGTGGCGCGATGGAGAACGCCACAAAGGCATTTTTTTTCTGCCAATGTAGCGCCTCGTCTGCAATCCCGTGATTGCACAGACGTGGCTCTACCCACACAGCACTGTGTCCAGCGCCCGGCGCTCGGACACAGTGCACCTAAGTACCTTTTTTCCTTAAAGGGACATGTTTAAATCAAAAAAATTTTTTTTTTTTTAGATTTTTTTTTTTTTTTTTTACTGATTGGGGGAGGGGGGCGGCGCCCAGGCGCCCTCTATGGACGGGCCGCCACTGACTTTAAGCATTATTAAAACCTTGTTTTTGCATTAATACATGTTCCCTGGGGCAGGACCCGGGTCCCCAAACACTTTTTATGACAATAACTTGCATATAAGCCTTTAAAATTAGCACTTTTGATTTTTCATGTCCGTGTCCCATAGACTTTAACGGTGTTCGCGTGTTCGAACACATTTTTTGCCTGTTCGGCAAGTTCTAGTGCGAACCGAACCAGGGGGGTGTTCGGCCCATCCTTACTTATTATGATAAATCTACCTTTATATGCAGTTTGCTAAAATTCAATTGTATAATTAGTTCTTCTCTAATTAAAGTACATTCTCCATCTACAATGGCTCGCTGGACCCTCGGCAAAATGGTGTCCCTAGATTTTTTTTTTTCAAATGTTGGCAACTATGCTGATTTGTGGCCCACATATCATCAGTTCCACCAAGGAACATGCTCCCCATGGCCAGCAATGGTGTCTTGCAGCTGTGAGGTGTAAAGATGTTGGAATCAGCACGCAATGAGGACACACTGGAAGTCTACTTTGTGGCAAGTCATAGGACTCCCTCTCAGCAGCCACAAAGTAACAGCTTTTCAGCAGGTTCCTATTTGCTAATCCTGATCTCTTGCGCTACTGCTAAATACCTCCGCTGGCCAAAGGAAGCAGGCAGGCTCCTTTTGGAACAGACAGTCTTTAGGCAAGAGCTAAGCACTTGATTTATTTTTTTATGTTACCTTTGAGAATGCGTTTTTATACAATTTCTTTAGATTAAACCTATTATGTTAAACTAGGTTCCTGCACCTCTCTCCTGTTCTTTTTATGTACCTCATTAGGGTCTAGATTAGGGTTGCATATGTTCTTTACTTCTTACCTTTCACAATTCTGACAGTATATGGTTTGACCTGTAGCCGCAGCTCAGAACTAATACTGAAACAACAGCAGAGGTAATGTTAATGGAACATGCATTGACATTTCAGCATTGACCACAATGCGATTCAGAAAGCAATGTATTTTTATGATTACCAGTGCCTTAGAGAAACTTATATTCAGAAAGCTGTGTTCACTGTTCAGTAATGGGAAGATTAAATTATGATTGTGGCCTTCTACCTCTGGGCTTGTGGTCAAATTTCCTAAATGGATAATTAGTGCTCATCTACATGGTATTATAGACTGCATGTGGCTTGCTTGTCTTCACTTGTACAGGAGATAATAAGAGGCCAATGCCAACTCAGATACAGGTACTTACACTAGTTCCATTAAAAATACATTTAATACGTTGTTAATAAAAACATAACCACATCCGTTGGTATATTTCATCTGTTTTGTATCTGCATAGAGTTCAACCTTAAAGTCAAACTCCAACAAAGGCGACCTCCTCCTAGGAGCCAAATCCGGAACCGGAAGTACAGGATTGAAGACTGAGGATCCCCCTGCAGACACCTGATACCTCTGTGGATGCATGATCACTGCCTCATCCTTCAACGCTTACTATCTGGGGGCCAGATTCACAGCCGAGATACGACGGAGTATCTCAGATACTCCGTCGTATCTCTCAGAGTATCTATGCGACTGATTCATAGAATCAGTTACGCATAGATAGCCCTTAGATTCGACAAGTGTAATTGTTTTACACTGTCGGATCTTAGGATGCAATACCGCGGCCGCCGCCGCTGGGGGGGAGTTTGCGTTGTAAACCAGCGTCGGGTATGCAAATCAGTAGTTACGGCGATCCACGACGGTTTTTCGCGTTCGCTACGTCGCTGCTAGTCTAGTTTCCCGTCGCAAAGTTAGTCGTCGTTTTTGGTGCCCTAACTTTACACAGCACACGTATGTGCTGTATACAGTATGGCCGTGGTTCCCGCGTCGAAATATGAAAATGTTTCCTTCTTGCGTAAGACGTCCGGGAATACGGAAGTATGCTACGCACGTCGCCGTTTGAAAAAATGACGTCACTTCACGCAAAGCACAGAGGGAAATTCAAAAGGGAGCATGCGCAGTAGGTCCGGCGTGGGAGCGCGCCTAATTTGAATGGCACACGCCCCTTTGAATTATGCAGGCGGAAGTTTTATCGCAAGTGCTTGGTGAATCAGGCACTTGCGATGAAAACTTGCGGCGGTGTAACGTATCTACGATACGTTACGCCGCCGAGATTCTATGTGAATCTGGGCCTGGGTTCCTTACATCTACCCCACGGACTGTTGCTGTGTGACACCGGACCATCCCCTTTTACATGCCTATCATATACATCACCTTGTGAGTAACCATTTGGCTGTCTTTTGTTGCTGCTATAATAAATACTTCCCAATACTGCACTGCTTTTTTCTATTATATCTTCCAGAGCATGCTTCGCTTTCATGGTTGCTGCCACCAGTGTGTTTCTTTACATTGATTACACCGTCAGCCCTACACACTATATTGGACAATTTTCTAGACTATGCCTGAATATTCTTTGGGCCATTTTATCTTTTACCTGTTAGATAGTTGGTGGACTACTGATCCCAGCTAGCCCGCCTTGCAAATCGACTTGAAAATCGAGTCTAACCGACTGCTTCTCCAGCTCCTCTGTTCCAGAACACCTCCTCCATGACCGTGTAAGGAGAGAGGCTTCCTCCCAGCTCCCGAGCTCCTCAGTTAGAGGCGCGCACCCACCCAGAAGGGGGTGGACCTCCTGCTGCAGTCTAACACTACATTCTTCACTTCACCCAGCCGACAACTTCTCTTCAGTGGGCTGAACCTGAACTTATGTAGGAGGCCTGCCAATTCCAATTGGGGATAGGTCAGGGCTCCTCACATGGGCTCCCTGTCACACCAACTCCCTGCCCTGCCGCTCTTCCAGAACATTCTCCCTGGAAGCAGGGGAGGTGTCCAAGAACTGAAGGACAGGTGGTCACACTCACTTCTACACTAACCACTCCCTGCCCCCCAGATCAAAACAAGCAGGTCTAGCATGAAACATAGACCTGCCTAAATTTACCTGCCTAGCAGCTATCACAAAAATCCTCACCTCGAACACCTAGAGAGGGCGCTACATCTATATATAACAAAAGCAGGAGATTAGCTCTCTCATTAGAATAGCATAGGCTGACTAGATTACATTTATCTAAGTGTGGCCACATATGTAGTTAACTGAAACATCCACTAGGAGGTGGCCTCAGATCTGAATATACACTTGTGTATATAGCATTATCCATTGTTTAACCATTGTTGTGTCTTCGGGAGAAATCTGTTTGCTGAGTTGGTGCTGTTATCCCAGCTCAGTGGATCTATTTCTTCCTTTTATGAAATAACTTTTCCAATTTGGGTTCAATTAAAATATTTCAGAACCCTATACTACAGAGTTGTTTGATTCTTGCGTTATAGTGTTAACAGGATGTCTGAACCCAGAGTGTCAGGTGGGTTGGAAGGTTCACTTGGTCATGGCCGTGCAGATGAGCAGTTAATTCTCAGCAGTCCCCAAGGGGAAGGTGCTACATAAAAATGTATTGGATTGTAAACCAAAAAAGTTGTTTGCATTGCTACAGTATTACAATACTGTTATAATAGGAAAGTGAATGCTGTGAATATAGAAATTCTTTAAGAAAAGTGGAGAAACTGGCAAGAAATTTATAGAATAAAGCATGAAACTAGTTAGGTTTCTGCATGCTACACAGCTAGTGTTTTGATGAGCTGAGAAATTGGGAATTGCAACAAATTATTTTAGTGAGTAAAATCACGATTAATGAGAACCCACCCAACGATCTTTCTGTAAGAAATGAAGAACATTACTAAACTGAAAATGTATCCTTATTACACATTTTAATATGTGCTTTACTGATTGCTCTAAATTCCTTCTCAAGGTCATTGAATTCTCTTTCCTGGACACAATTTGCCCTAAGTACATCAGTGCTAGTCTTCATCAATTGATTACTTAATTAAATTACCAGCCAGTCAATTAACAGAAAAGACTGAAATTTTAAAAGCCTTTAACTGGTCATAAAATTACCTTGGTTTTTCTTTGATTATTACAAGGGACTTCCTTGGTAACTGCTCTGTCTACAAACTGCCAGGCAAAACAAAAGCTTGAAAGTAAATGTGTTATAAGAGAAATATGGGGGTTGTCATTGCTGAGCAATACTGAAAACGCTAATTGATTTTCGAGTTTTCTGACCGACTCTTGCTTTGGGTCAGTGACAATGGGACAGTAAGCAGCTAATTTATTTTACCATTTCCCAACAGTCATTTGAAATAAAACAACACCAAAATGTATTTGGATTAATAAAATAATTTTATTTATTTTATTGGCCGCGGCTTATTTATTGGTTTACCATCAAATAACTTTTAACAACAATTCCATAGTAATCTTTTTATTATCAGAATTCATCTTAATAACTTTTTATTATAAATACCAATATAAAACTTAACAACTCAGCCATTATAGCTCAAGTTGTATACAGCATAACTTTTTTTTTTTTTTTAAATCAAAGAAGTTTTTATTGCACATAAAACATACATAGAAAAGAAACAGTATGACACGACAGCAATAGCATATACAGTACACTTTGCACAAACCTCTCCATCCAACATCTAGCACATATTTAGCAATTACCGATGGCATGCCCTCCAATCCCGCCTCCCCATAACTGGCAAGTCTAGTTACCGCCCAACAGTCTCCCCTGGACTAGTTCCATAGGGCTCAAGCCAGGTGTGGCCAGCCACGCGTCCCACAGCCTGTCAAATTTGCCCGCGTTCCCTCTGTGTTGAAAAATATATTTCTCCATAACAAGCATCTTGCCCATGTGTGTCAACCAAAATTTAAGTGTGGGGGGAGCCTCTAGTTTCCATTTCAGGAGAATGGCCCTCCTGGCCTGGAACAGTGCTCTGTTAAAAGCCAGTCGAGTCAGCTCCTCCGTGATTACTCCCTCCACTACTCCAAGCAGACAATGTATCGGCTCCAGGGGGACAGAGACCTGGAACACAGAATTAAGTGTTTCCAGGACCCCGCTCCAGAACCTGTGGAGCTTGGGGCAGCGCCACAGCAGATGAAACAGATCAACAGACATTACCTTACATCTGTTACACATTGGGTCGGTGACCCCACCCATCTTAAAGAGTTTCACCGGGGTAAAGTGGACCCTCAATAAAATATATAACTGGGATACCTTCTGTGCTACATTAAGCGAGCAGCTGTTGACCGCCAGCAGCGCTTCCTCCCACATGTCTCCTGTCATCGGGCCCACGTCTGCCTCCCACTGGTCTGCCACCTTCATGGGGTGCCCCTCTAAGAATGTGTCCAGCAACATGTTGTAACATTGCGAAATAACACCTTTAGTCTCAGATGCGGCCCTCAAGACGCGGAATACCGGAGTGGGGGACTGAGCCCACTCCACCGCGTCCCCCTGGGCTCTAATTGCATGTTGCAGTTGTAAGTAGAAAAAGAACATGGATTGGGGGAGTGCAAACCTGGACCGGAGGGCATCAAACGGGAGCAGCGCGCCACCTCGGAATATCTGTTTGAGAAGCGTTATGCCCTGAAGGCACCACCTTGGGCCCTGATCTAGTTTGGCCAGTTCGGGGTACGAATTGTTCCCCCAAATCGGGCTGAATTCAGTGAATCCTGTGACCCCCTGAAGCTGCCTCGCCTTATTCCACACCTTCTGGGTAAGCGCGAAGGTGGGCATTTTCTTATTAGGTTTTTGAAACTGTTGGGCCTCAAGTCCCTCTGGTATCGACGTAGCCCCCGAGCCAAGCAGCAAAAGCCTAGCCGAGGAGCCAGCCGGAGCCGGGGACATGGCACCGATTAGGTGCTGTAGCTGTGCTGCTAAATAGTAGATCCATGGGTTAGGAAGGGCCAGCCCCCCACCCTCCTTGGGGCGCTGCAGTTGTTCCAGTTTTATCCTGGGGATTTTAACATGCCAAAGCAGTTGCCTAAAAAGCGAATTGACCACTCTAAACGTTTTGAGGGTAATGACTACTGGGGAATTGTGGAGCAGGTACAGTAACTGCGGCATCAGAATCATCTTGATGAGGTTGGTCTTACCCGCTAGGGACATTTTCAGCCTATTCCATATATGGATCTTGTCTCTAAACCGAGTCAGCAAGGGAAAGACATTCAGGCTGCAGTAGTCGGTCACCCTAGGGGAGACATATACCCCCAAGTACTTAAAGGTGGTCACCACGGGAACAGGGCATGTGAGACCAACGTCGGACGGGGGAGACCCGTCCAGAAACATTAGGGCTGACTTAGTCCAGTTGATGGTGAGGCCCGAAAAATGGCCAAACCTCTCCACAAGGGACATCACCCAGCTCAAGGATTCCTCCGCATCCTCCAAAAACAGGAGCATGTCGTCTGCGTAAAGCATGATTTTTTCGTGCATGTCTCCGTAGCGGAAGCCCCTGGCTGCAGGACAATCCCGCACCAGGGCCGCCAGTGGCTCAATTGCCAGAGCAAAGAGCAGGGGGGACAGGGGACATCCCTGCCTGGTCCCCCTGCCCAGAGCAAAGGGCTGGGACATCCTGTCTGATAAACGCATGGTCGCTTGTGGTGCTTCATATAGTAGTCTCACCCACCTAAGAAAGTTGGGGCCAAAGCCGAACCTGGTCAATACAGCCCACAGATACCGCCAGCCGACACTGTCGAAAGCCTTATTGGCATCAAGTGACAACAGTGCCCGGTGGCCGGCGGAATCCGACGGAGTCTGCATGTTAAGGTATAGGCGCCTAAGATTGGTCGCCGTGGAACTGCGAGGCATAAACCCTGCCTGGTCGGGATGGATTATGGATAGGATGACCTTGTTTACTCTCATGGCTAGCGCTTTTGCAAGGATTTTAACATCGCTTTGCAGCAGGGAGATGGGCCTGTAAGAGCCTGGATCGAGGGGGTCCTTGCCTGGTTTCAACAATAGGATAATATTGGCCCTTGTCATAGATATAGGAAGTTTCCCCAGATCAAATGAGGCATTGAATGCTCTCAGCAACCTGGGGAGGATTTCCCCCCCGTACTGGGTGTATACCTCCATGGGGATCCCGTCATCTCCCGGGGCCTTACAGGTAGGAAAGGAGGCTGCCGCTTCTATTAGTTCAGAAAGGGTCAGTGGAGCGTCCATCTCCGCCCGGGCCCGCCCGCTCAAAGTCGAGAGAGCCACAGCATCCACGTACGCCTGTAATTCACTATCAGTATAATCGTCCCGGGGCCTATACAGGTCTGAGTAGAAAGATGCCAATGTGGCAACGATCTGCTCGGGGTCATTCACTAACCGTCCCTGAGAGTCACGGATTGCTCCTATGGCTGGGGACGCCTGTTGGGACCTAGCAATCCTTGCCAAAAGTCGGCCTGTCTTCTCCCCCTCCTCATAATAGGCCTGCTTTGTTAAAAAGCGCTTCTTTTCCGCGGTGGAGGCCCTTAACCGGTCCAGAGAGTCCTGGCCCGATATCCAAGCCTCCCTCGCGGAGTCCGAGGGATCTGTCACAAACTGCAGCTCCAGCCTCTGTACCTGATCCCCAACCTGTTCCAAAAGGGCAGCAGAGTTGCGTTTAACAGAGGTGATTTCCGCTATGAAAGTGCCCCTGAGGCACGCCTTAAATGCATCCCATCCCTCTACTGTGACAACACCCTGATCATTCTCTGCAAAGTATTGCTCTATCTGCAGTCCTACCCGTTCGTGAGAAGTGAATAGCTTTAGCCAAAAGGCATTCATTTTCCAGGGAGCCCTGGGCAGGGAGGACGCCGGGCGGGTAATCAAGTGTGCCGCCAGGGGGGAGTGGTCTGACACCCCTCTGGGTAGGTATTCTGACTTGGAGACCATGTGTAACATATGGGGGGACCCTACGCACAAATCAATGCGGGATAGCGACCCGTGGGTCTTAGAGAAACAGGAGAACTGTTTGGTCGTCGGGTGTCTGGCTCTCCACACATCTATCCAACCCACCTCCGCCAACAGGCGGCTCAGAATGGTACCTCTTCCCCCTAGCGGCGGTAAGACCGGCGGGTGCCTATCTAGTCTGGGGTCAAGGCATCCGTTGAAGTCCCCCATGATCATAACAGGCATATCTGGCTTACTCACTAGGTATGACAAAAGGCATTGCATAACTTCTCTAGAAAACGGAGGAGGGATATAAACAAATGCAAGTATCATTGTTACGGTAAAAATTTTGCAATATAGAAAAACATATCTCCCATGAGAGTCCACCGCCGAATCAATTTCCTGGTAAGCCAAGGATTTGTGTACCAGCACACTCACCCCCCGAGAATAGGAGGTGTGAGTGGAGTGGTAGGCCTTGCCCACCCAGGAAAAACCCAGGCAGCCTGATGTGTCCCTCGTGAGGTGCGTCTCCTGTAGGCCCACAATGGCCGGGTGAAATTTTTTCAGGCAGGAGCTGATCATGGTACGCTTCAAAGGGTCATGAACTCCCCGAACATTCCACGTCACTATTGGTGTGGTAGCCATGATACGGAAAAAAAAGTAACAGCGCCATGGGGTGTGCGCCCCAGCGGATCGGTCCAGAGCCAAGTCATTGGTACGGGTCGCTGAGTTTGAGCACTAATGTCAGAAGTGGGGCGTGCGATCCTGTAGAAGTCTATCCGCACGTGGGGTGTGCTGGGGAGCACAGATACAAGGGGAGGGGGGCGGGAGGCAGCAAAACGTGTACTGAACCAATGAAATTTCCACTGACTGCCCTATCCTATCTTATCCCCGATATCTCTGTAGAGGGCTGGAGTTCCGGGGGGGTACTAGATATAAATGACTTGTATGTGGGACCTGCACTCAAAACATTTAGAGCTCTCCAACTGGAGTACTCTATACCCACAACTGAATACTTTCGGTATGTGCAAATTTCACACCTTCTGAAACGACAGACTGACCTCCACACCCTCCTCCCGTGGCATATAGCTTTATATTATACAGCGAAGAGTACGAAAGTCAAGGGCATATCAGTGTTCTATTCTTACCTACAGGATAAGCTAGCACTCATCAAATCCTCTGATATGCAAGCCTGGGAGAGAGAATTTGACACAGTATACTCTGTTGATCAGTGGCAGACGGCCCTAAGGGTAACATACTCATCCACCAAATGTGTTAATCTGTGGGAACTATTCCAAAAAATCTTGTTGAGATGGTATCTCACCCCATTCAGACTGTCTAAGATCGGCAATGGTATATCCCCCGGGTGCTGGAGGGAATGTGGGGGAACGGGGACGTTGTTCCATATTCTATGGTCCTGCCCCGTGACAATACAATACTGGCAGCTAATCCAACACCTGGTAGCACAAGTCCTTAAACTTAATGTGACCCTGTCCCCGGGGCTGGCGCTACTTTCCTTGGGTATAGATCAGATCCCTTACCATTCGAGGACGCTTTTATCCCACGTCCTTCTAGCTGCTAGGCTAGCATTGGTCAGGCATTGGAGGACCACTGCTAGACCTCCTCTGTCGGAAGTTATTCAAATAATCAATACCCATGGCTCATATGAACAACTATTTGCCTCAGGGGTAGGTACCTATGCAGAGATTAATAAGGTATGGGAACCGTGGAACGACTGGTATAGGGTTCAACCTGGTCATGGCCTGTAGTAAGATAGTCCTTGCCTGACACAAGGCTGGTATACTGCCCAATACTGTTTACAATGCTCTAGTTTTAGACTGCTACTCTGTTTGTTTTTTGTTTTGTTTTTCTTGTTTCTTCTTATTTTTTGTTATCTCAATTGCACTATCCCATTTTAGTCATGTTGAGTTTGGTGCTGAACCAGTACCTCGGGTTTACATGACAACTAGCCCGTCAGACATGATGGGTTACGGGAATCCAACTACTCTCATCTGTTGTATACACCTTCTTAGTACTGTATGGATAAGATGCCTCCTCACCTGGTGATCCAAACCGCCAATATGATCTCTGTGTATCTTTGTGCATGTAATTTGTGTTTAAAACTGTTAAAACTAATAAAAACTATTGAAACGAAAACGTGTACTGAGGTGAGCAAAAAAAGAAACAAAAATAAACGAACATAGTCTCTGGGACTCAGTGCCAACTGGGCACCAAACAGTCCACCCCTTCAAGCGGGATTGATCTCGAACTTGTGCAACATGGTGGGGGTATCTCCCCCACAACCGCTTTGATTCCATCATAGGGAAATATCAGCTTTTGAAGCATTGAGCCAGCGCTAACCAAACAAAAAAATAAACATTGAACATGTCCCGCTTCACAGGTAATGAAAAAAAAGACTCCCCCATTCAGCAAGTATCGTACCTATTCCACCGGGTGGGGTTCCGGGCTTCAGTCTCCCTCGTCCGCATCTCGTCTCCTCCTCAGGTCTTGTTCATTGCGATCTAGCCAATCAGCAGCTTCCGCAGCGGTTTCGAAGAATGTTGCTTGACCTCTGGCGGTGACCCTCAGCTTGGCCGGGTACAACATGGCATAGGTGACCTGGATTCTTTGTAGTCCTTTCTTTACTTCGGCAAACTTGGCTCTCCTTCTCTGTACTTCTGCCGAGAAGTCTGGGTAGAATGAAACCCTTGCGCCGTTGTAGTGCACCGTTCCCTTTTCCCGGGCCAGTCGAAGTACAATCTCTCTGTCCCTGTAGTTCAAGAGCCTGGCAAGCATGGGTCTAGGCGGGTTGCCTGGCGGGAGGGGTCTGGGAGGTGTGCGGTGGGCCCTCTCTACCGCAAACAATGTGGTGAACGCATCCGCGCCAAATACCTCCTGGAGCCAAGATTCCACAAATGTCGTGGGGTCCCTACCTTCCACCTTCTCGGGGAGCCCCACTATGCGTACGTTGTTCCTCCGTAAACGGTTTTCGATGTCATCTGTTTTTGCGTTCGCCTGGGCCGCCTGTTGTAGTGCCGATCTCGTATCTCTGGTAAGAGGGGGTATTTGATCTTCCACCTCGCTGATGCGTCCCTCCACCGCCGTGGTCCGCTCTCTGATTTTCTGAATGTCATGTCTAATAAATGACACAGTTTCTGTCAGTGCTCCAAACTGTAATTTTAAGCCATCCACAGATGCCGTCACAGAGGTTGTGCATCTCTGCACTGCCTGCAGGATCTCGCTTAACGTGGGCTGCGGGGCATCTGCTGACCTCTCTAGCATGTCAGTGATCTGATCTTGGTCCAGGGACACCTCCAGGGGCAGCGTGTCATCTAGTGTGGAGGCGCCATTTTGCCCTCCAGCATCATGTAATGGGGTTGGCAGCAGGGGGGGGAAGGGATTGCTAGGGCCCTGCAGCTTTTGAGTATAGTAAAGCATGTCCTTAGGCTGCTCCCTTCCCTGCTGTTTTTGGGCCTTTGTGGACTTACTTGTGTCCTGGGGTTTCTCCCAGCCTCGCGGAGCTCGCTGTGTGAGAGCAGGACCGGCGCCATCTTGGGATTGCAGGGCCGCCGCCGCCATCGCGTCTTTTTCGCTTTTGCGGGCCATTGCGGGAGTCAGAGATGGTTCGAAAACGGTACCGCTACACCGGGGAAGGTCTGGTGAGTCTTTTGGCAGGTTTTTATCCAGCAGGATCGCCGCGGGAAGGATCGTTGGAGGATCGATAGCGGGAGCTCCGTGCTATGCGACCGCTCACATGCCTGTCCAGGCCACGCCCCCATACAGCATAACTTTAATCATAAATTGTCCCCCTTCTCTTTTGAAAAGGTGACCTTACCACATAAATATTTAGCCGCGACAGTCCAGGGAGGGGAGCTCCGCCGCTGACGACCTCCTGAGGTAACTGGCAGGTCTCCTCAAGCAGAACCCCCTATATATATATATATATATATATATATAGGTTCTCCTCGGGCTTCCAGATGTTTCTGCAGCTGGTTTCAAGGGTCTCCCTTTCTCACCTGTTTCTAGGTACCCTGACCTACTTGCAATGTGTCCCTGACCTTTCTAAAGGGGAGCCTTGAAACCTCTTTCTGCTGCCCCTGTCCCATTAGAAAAGGGGCCGGGGGATTTGAAACCCCCTTATCCCTTTTCCCTCACAAGGGTTCATTTACACTTATACACAACTAACAAGAACATACGTTACATGTATTACTACATTGCGGTACAATTCCATTTTTTTTTTTTTGCTCTAGTGTGGTGGCAGCCTATTAATTTGAATGGCCTGCCTTAACGCAAAGCATATTAATGTGGAACCCAAGCCCATGCTAGGGAAATTTACCATAATGGCAAGATGGTCAGCATCACAGCCAGGTAATTCATTCATTTTCAAAAGTATTACATTTTCAAAAGTAGAGGTCAGCTAAGGCAGCTTTCAGCTTTTCTCATGTAAGTAGGTTTGCCACCTCATTCCTTTTTTAACTGAACACGTGTTAATTACACAGGTTCTGTGGCTGATCAAGGTGGTAATTAAACTTGGTGCCTTATCTGCATAAAATTAGCCTCAGAACCTGTGTAATTCATATGAGTAAGGGCCCTTTCACACATATGGATCCCGTGAGGATCCGTTCCTTTAACATCCGCTTGCTCAGCGGGGATCGCTCCATTGATCCCCGCTAAGTCGGCAGATGACAGGGTGGTCCCTGTACACTGTGCAGGGACCGCTCTGTCAGATCTCCGCTCTCCTCTATGGGGGGATCGGATGAACATGGACTGTCTGTCTGTGTTCATCCAATCCGATCTGCAGACGGGTGGAAAAATAGGATTTTCCTCCGTCTGCAGTAACAGAGCATAGTGTTAGCGATGTTCATCGGCTGACATCCGCAATCCCATAGGGATACATGTATACAAAAAAGTGTGAGTTGACAGTATTGAGTATTTGTTGTATACATGTATCCCTATGGGATTGCGGATGTCAGCGGATGAACATCTATAATAAATATATAAAAAATATTAAAAAAACAAATTTCTTCCTCAGTGTAGGCCGATATGTATTCTTCTACATATTCTTGTTAATTTTTTTTGCAATAAGCGTATATTGATTGGTTTGCACAAAAGTTATAGGCCCGGATTCACAGACATCGGCGCACATTTAATGCGCCGTAGCGTATCTCCTTTACGCTACGCCGATGCAGCGCAGAGAGGCAAGCACTTGATTCACAAAGCCAGTGCTGCCAAAACTGCTCTGGGTTTCCTAGGCGTAAGCCGGCATATGTGGAAGTGGGCGTGAGCCATGCAAATGAGGCGTGACCCCATGCAAATGATGGGCCGAGCGCCAGACAGATACGTATAACGAACGGCGCATTCGCCGTCCCGTGGACGCATCCCAGTGCGCATGCTCAGAATCACGTCGGAAATACTCCCTAAGATACGCCGGATCACTGCCTGCGGCGTGAATGTAACCTACGCCTAGTCATGGAATAGAAAAACAACATATAAAAACAATATATGTATACAGCAGCGCTCCTTATGGAATTTGAATGCTATTTTGTGACAGTCCAAAAATTCATTTGAATAGCCTATGGTGAAAAGAATAGTTCCAAACAAGATGTTCCGTGAGAAGACTTAGAAATCCCCGCTAGAGACAGTCCAGCGATATCCTTAAAACCACCACCACTCGTGCAATGAGCAAGTAAAACTCTTACCAGACAACGCTGGGTAATAAGCGTTGTATTATAACTTAAATCACAGCAGGGGTTAAATCCAATCCAATCCTCATTAGAAATCCTCTCCCATGTGTGAAAAGAAACAAACAGTGGCCCATAGCATAATTCCGTTTGGTTTAATATTAAAAGACAGAAATATATAAAATGTGCACTTACATTTAAATAAAGTAAGTCAGGCAATGTGCATAACAGCTTGCATCATTCGATCAAGGAGACGAGCATCCAGAGCGGCGTCCACCGCTCGGTTCAAAACTGTTTCTCCCGCTGCGCTGTGTAATCACACGCCAGTAACGATCGACGTGATGACGTCACTATGATGGACAGCCGTACCAACCAACCCAGACGCGTTTCGTCATAGAGTTGACTTCATCTGTGGGTGTGGTTGTACGATGCTGATAGGGGTATATATACACACCCCCTTCGCAATTATGCTAATTAGAAGAGGCCAATGCGGAGTTTATACGACGTCCGCTCTGATAGCTCATTCCTATTAAAGCATATTATATAGGCTACATAGTAAACAATGCGTTCTCTGCCCCCTACTGGGTAAAGCAGAGAATGCCACTAATAATACACAGATTCTTTATATTTTTATTCACAGCACTATCATGCTTCTAAATAATGAACTGAATATCTATATAATACCAGTAATCTCCAATGTCGCCATTAACATTACTTCTATTATACATTCCATGACATAAATAGCATAAATTAAAAACCAAATATGTATAAATAAATACAAAAATAAAAATAAATGTAAAATTAAGCAAATGTATGTATATATGTAAATACACAGTTAAATCAATTTTATAAGAATATCAGAATATAAGGTGAACTGATATACTCGGAACTATCAATAGAATTAAAATGGTGAGTGAGCTATGTATAAAATCCAATAGGAATTTAATAAAAAGTTAAAAAAGATTTTATATAGATGGTTAATTAGACCATACCCTTAAAGATCACTGATAAAACAGTTCACATCCAACTCCACATTCATACCCTTAGGAGTCAGAGTATCCATAAAATGTATCCATCTTGTTTCTCTCTTGGAAATTTCCCTTACTAAATTAGAACCTCTCCAATTTGGGTGAATACAATCAATTCCCCAAAACTCCAGACGTGAAGGATCCTGGTCATGATATTTTTTAAAATGTAGGGAGACACTGTGGTCTTTATATCCTATTTCTATATTATGCAGGTGTTCTGCAATGCGTACCCTCATTTTTCTCTTCGTCCGACCAACATACATGAGATTGCATGGACATTGCAGAACATACACAACATGTGTCGTATTACACGTAATAAATTCTGTGATGCTGCAGACATTATTATTTCCAGTAGAGACAAATTCTGTCAGGCCTCTGATATGGTTATTCACTGTTATACAAGAACTGCACTTCCTGCAAGAATAAAACCCAGTAACCTGCCAACACATGCTCTTCCTTTTAGGTGGATCTAACACCTTCTGTACAACTTTGTCGCCAAAATTCTGCGATTTCCGATAAATAAATTTCGGCATTATTGGTAAAGCCTGTTGTAACACTCTACGCCTAGTCATATTCACATCCTACGTAAACTACATAAAATATGTCGGCTTGTGTTCCCTTTGCATGGATGCTGCTGAGTTACACCTCCTTTATGGGGCATAACTTTACGCCGGACCTATGACTATGACTTTACGCGCACTGCGTCGGACGGACGGACGTTCGTGAATCGGCGTATCTACCTCATTTGCATATGTGAATAGAAAGTCAATGGGAGCGCCAAATACGTCCAGCGTAAATATGCGCCCACTCTACGCCGGCGTAGGCAAGTTACGTCGGTCGGATGAAGCCTATTTTCAGGCGTATTTTAGTTTCTGAGTCCGGCGCATAGATACGACGGCGCATATTTGCACTTACGCTGCGTATCTGGAGATACATCGGCGCAAGTGCTTTGTGAATCCGGGCCAAAGTATCTACAAAATAGGGGATAGATTTATGGCATTTTTAATATTATTTTTTTTTTACTAGTAATGGCGGCGATCTGCGATTTTTGTCAGCACTGTGATATTTCGGCGGACAGATCGGACACTTTTGACACTATTTTGGGACCATTGACAAATATATAGCAATCAGTGCTATAAATATAAATATAATAATATAAATACTGATTACTTTATAAATGTCACTGGCAGGGAAGGGGTTAACACTAGGGGGCGATCAAGGGGTTAAATGTGTTACCCAGGGAGTGATTCTAACTGTGAGTGGAGGGAACGGACTGGCGGAGGTGACTTATAGGTGTTCCTATATACAAGGGGAAGGGGACGGGGGCGCTTTAAACAGTTTTTTTTTCTTCTTCTTTCTTTTTTTTTACATGGTTTAAAAAAAAAAAAAAAATGTTTTGATCACTTTTATTGCTGTCACAAGGAATGTAAACATCCCTTGTGACAGTAATAGGTGGTGACAGGTACTCTTTATGGAGGGATGGGAGGTCTAAAAGACCCCAAAACCCTCCTTTGCACTTCAAAGTATTCAGATTGGCAAAAACGGCAATTCTGAATACTGTATTTTTTTTAAAACCTGCGCCATTAGCAGCCGAGTAAACCAGAAGTGATGTCACTTCCATGTTTACAGACTGGGACAAAATCATCTCCGGCTTCATGCCAGTCTGTCTCTAGCCGCCGGAAGTAGTGGCTCATGGATCAGGTATCGCGGTAGGACCGGAGGCCCGGTAAGAGTGGTGGCAGGAGGGGGTATGTCCCCTCCTGCTCCTCCGGGATAACAACCGAGTGGCTTTTAGCCGCATTGGTTGTTATCACTGGAAAGCCGACCGTCCACTCTAAAAAACAGTACTGGGATGATGCCTGCATCTGCAGGCATCATCCCGGTATGACTCCCTAAATCAGAGGCCGCATACGCTCAGCGCTAAGGGGTTAACAGCTATACGCTCTCCTGGGAGGGGCAAGGCAAGTCACCCAGAAATCGATTTTCCCAGTCACATGCATCGATTTCGCATCGGGGACACCTGAATCGCAATGCATCGATACAGTGATTAATTTCAGCACCCCTAATATATACACACACTGCTCAAAAAATGAAAGGAACACTTTTTAATAAAAGTATAGCATCAAGTCAATTAAACTCCTGGGATATTGATCTGGTCAGTTAAGTAGCAGAGGGGGTTGTTACCATATTTATTGGCGTATACCGCACACTTTTTTCCCCTTAAAATAAGGGGGAAATTGTGGGTGTGCGATATACGCTGATACCCGCTTCCCGTGCTCAGTTTGAATGCCTGCGCCGACATATACCGAGTGCAGTACACTCAGCTACATTCGGCCAGGCTCGGCTTCGCTCGTGCTCACGCATAAACCTCACAGAGCGTGAGCCCGAGCGAAGCCGAGCCTGGCCGAATGTAGCCGAGTGTACTGCACTCGGTATATGTCGGTGGAGGCGTTCAAACTGAGCGCGGGAAGCGGCGATTCGACGGCGAGACAGTGCGAGAGAAGCCGGGAGGACACCACCGAAGCCGCAGATGGACGCCGGACCCGACGAGGCCGCCGATGGACGCCGCGCAAGACACCAAAACTGTAAGTACTAAAAAAAATTTTTTTTACAGGAATTGCGGGGTCACATTAGGGGTGCGCGCTATACGCCGGAGCGCGCAATACCCCGATAAATACGGTAATCAGTTTTTAGCTGCAAATGAAATTAACAACAGGTGCACTAGATGGGCAACAATGTGACAACCTCCAAAGCAGGAATGGTTTTACAGGTGAAGGCCACTGACACTTTTTTCCCTACTCATATTTTCTGACTGTTCACTAGTTTTGCATTTGGCTAGGGCCAGTGTCACTACTGGTAGCACGAGGTGATACCTGGACCTGGGCCTTACGGCTTCACTGCCCGGTTTCCTACTGTGCATGTGAGCAGCACGGCACGTTCCCAGTGGTCCCTGCTGTCTCCTGGGACCAGTATGTTTTTCAGAAGGCAGCGGGGGGGCAGGGAACGACAGGAAGTGGAGTGACTCCCCTGGGAGTCTCTCCCCAGAAATGGGTGCAATTACCTGTATTATACAGGTATCTGCACCGCCCTCCCTCCTGAAAGGTGCCAAATGTGACACCGAAGGGGGGAGGATTCCGAAAAGCGGAAATTCCATTTAAGGTAAAAAACCTTCTGCATGCAACTCCACCCTCCCCCTCAACCCCCCTTATACCTGATGTCAGGGAAGGTTCCCCCTGCTGGTGTTACTGCCTGGTATTTGGGCTGCAGTACTGGCGTCCACCAGCGGGGGATTCTTGGCAGTGTGGAGCACACAGCCCTTCCTGCCTCCAGGTGTAACCTGAACATAATTAGCAAGCATATATATACCCGGCGTGTGCAATCAGTCCTTGCCCTGGTATCTGTCTATTTATCTTGATCCTAAGCCTGTATCCTGACCCTGATTTTTGGACCCTGATTCTGATCCTTGATCCTGATCCCTGCCTGGACTTTCCTCCCTGTATCCTGATCCTTATCCCTGCCTGGACTTTCCTTCCTGATTCCTGCTTCCCTTGGATTCCTACCTCGCAGCCCGTCCATCCATCCGCTCCCTGATCCGCTGTGTTCCCATCCTCACCCATCTGCTGACTTCCCCTGTTTATGACCTCGGCCTGGCTTTGTTTATGGATACGGTATCTCCCTTTGATTGTACATACTGTTTGCTGTTTATTGTGCACTGGTTGTCCCACATGTTTTGTTCACTTATTTGTAAATAAACACCTTTATTTCACTGCATACAGTCTTGGTCTCCTCTGTGTAGGCACACAGTACTGGTCTACTAAACTCTCCTGACACCTGAGCCCGATCTCGATCCAGCAATGTGCACAAGAGCAGCGGCTCTCTCCTTATTGGACAGAGAGGCGGGAGCCATTGACTTCTTCTACTGTCAAACACAGCCAGTGAGAAGGGAACCAGACTGATTCACGCTCTATGGGGTTTATGTACAAAAGGCAAATCCACTTTGCACTACAAATGCACTGCAAGTGCACTAGAAAATGCACTGAAAGTGCTCTTGGAAGTGCAGTCACTGTAGATCTGAGGGGGACATGCAAGGAAAATAAAAAACAGCATTTTAGCTTGCACATGATTGGATGATAAAATCAGCAGAGCTTCCCCTCATTTCAGATCTTCCCTTAAGATCTACAGCGACTGCACTTCCAAGTGCACTTGTAGTCCAAAGTGGATTTGCTTTTAGTAAATAACCCTCTATGTGTCAATGGACACACAGAGCCAGCTCGGGACTGAGCATGCATACATGAGTACCCCCCAGAGCAACTTGCTATGAAGGCACTCGGGAGGGGAGAGGAACCAGGGGCAACATGGTTGTTATTTTAAAAAAAGTGTGCCTTCCATTATTATGATGAGGAGCAGACAGTGTCAGTAGAGGACCCCAGAAAAGGATCGGCTGCTTTGTGTTATACCATTGCACAGAGTAGGTAAGTATAACGTGTTTATTATTTTAGGAAAATAAAATATGCCTTTACATTCACTTTAAGTACAGAGGCTGTATTTCCTGAATAGCATAATAATGTTACTACCCGATTCTACTTTAATTGTGTACTAAAAGTTTTAAAAAGGCTTTCATCATCCTTCTGAAGATGCATTTCACTTAAAGGGCTGTATCATGTATTGTTGTGATAAGCATTATAGCACTTATGTGTGAATAGGTACATGGATATAAATGTTTTTAATGTAATGTGGTCACCATGCATTATAAACCTTATGAAAAGATTACACATGTGAACACATTTTAGCACAGGAAAGACCAGACACATACATTTTAAATAAGTGGTGTATTATATGTAATCAATGCTCTGCCAGTAATAAAAACTTGTCAGCAAAATAGAAAACTTTCCAACCAGGATTTCTTATCCAATCTATTAGCATTGTTTCTAATTATTTACTGCAAGTAGAAATATTAATGTATTTCCTTTTAGTGATCTGGCCAGCGGAGGGGTGTCGTCCACCCTAATCTATGTGCCCAGCACATAATCTACATGCAGGGCACCAGACACCTGGATTTCAATGAGACTCAGGGTGCAGAGCACTGCGGCATGAGCCCACCCACTTGTGTGACAATAGCGAAATAATATTCGCTATTGTCTTTCTAATTCTCATCCTGGCTAATCAGGAAGCAGCTTCTGAGACCCGATTGGCCAGGGAGTCTTAGGACTCCCAATCATGTCTCAGGACACACTTCCTGTTCACTCCAGAGGAGGTACGGAGAGGAGAATGGCCCGCCTCTTCATTCCCCTGCTGCCTCCTATGGTAAGGTTAGTCTCTGCCGCTGCCTTCTTTTCCATCTTACATCTGGGGGGTCATTGGTGTGCTTTCCCGTCCACCGTTCATCTACCGTGAGGGGGTGGATGGTGTTAGTTTGCCCTTCCCGAAATATTTAGCACCAGCTGCCACATTGAGGCTCAGAACGGAAAATACAAAAGAGGAGTAGTGCAGGGCTGGGCATGACAGTGGGGTAGATTCAGATAGATAAGCGGATCTTTAGATCTGCGTAATCTATCTGATTTACGATCCGCCGGTGCAAGTTTGAGAGGCTAGTGCTGTATTCAGAAAGCACTTACCTCAAAACTTGCGGCGGCGTATCGTAAATCCGCCGGCGGAATTCAAATTCCGCGGCTAGGGGGAGTGTAGTATTTAAATCAGGCGCATCCCTGCGCCGATTTAACTGCGCATTCGCCGCCGGCTAAAATTCCCAGTGTGCATTGCCAGGGATACGTATACAAACGGAAGCGCCACCTAGCGGCCAGCGGGAGAATGCAGCCTAAGATCCGACGGTGTAAGTCACTTACACCTGTCGGATCTTAGGGAGATCTATGCGGAACCTGATTCTATGAATCAGCCGCATAGATCCGACCGTCGGATCTCAGAGATACGACTGCGTATCAGGAGATACACCGTCGTATCTCTATCTGAATCTGCCCCAGTGTGTTTAGGGGATACAACACATAGAGCCCCTATGTGTTGTATCCCCTAAAACGCAGCGCATTGTTCTTAGTAAATCAGCCCGATTTACTAAGAACAATGCGCTGCGCCGGTTGATGGCTTAATTGGCATGCTGGATAATATGCTAATTGGGCGCCCGCATCGGCGCACTGCATTAGTAAATCTACAATCCTGCCAGAGTAAGGCGCATTACAATAGTGAATCTCAAAATCCTGCCGGCGTAGGCACAATTGAATCTAATTGGGTGTGTCTTGCTAGCCAATTAGTATCTGTCATCACTTCATTAACCCCTTTTTATGCAAAGCTCATTCTTATAATATATCGTTGAATATTTTATTTTTTTTGCTTTCTTTTTGTAACTAAATCTTTTAATACAAAACAAAACAACAGAGAAGTGTTTATAAACAACAGAAATTTATTTTTTCATCTTAAAATGTGACAATACAGGACAATCAGTCAGATCTTCCATGAATTAGATTCAGTGCAAAGAGCCTGTTTGATTTTCTGCAGAAGTAATTTTCCGCGCGGCTTCCTATTACTGCTTTAGCCTCTGTTTCCACTATTTCAGCCCCAAAGACGTGCGATTTACAATGCAACTTTGCAATGTGATTTTTGATGCAGTCATGCCACTGTTGAAAACAATGTGAGAACAAGTCGCACTGAAGTTGGAACGAAGTAATGGACGAATATTTTTTGCACAATTGTACTCCTGCATGTCAGAACAGAACAATGTAAACCGCACCACAAAATTTCAAAAGGTAGTGCTGAAACTTCTTTTTTAAATTGTTGCGGAACAGAAAATGCAGCGTTGCACCAATTAGGATGGTGCCAGCAACCTGCCACCAACTTGACATGCAATGAAACATGTCAAATCATACCCAATGTCAACCAGGGCCTAAGGATTGTCTTTGGCCCACAACAGAGGTCAGCTTTAGGATCTTCTCAATGCTAGTGCCCACGCTGGACTACATTCGGAGAAATATGATTTTCTATTCAATGTATTTCTTTAGGATCTATTTGGATATGTGTCCATTTGTAATGCTCACACAAATGGCCAGCACTTTGCCAACACGTGGCACCTCCACCTTTGGAAAGAAAAAGGTCTCAGATGTCAATTTCAGGTAATTTTTTTTATTTTTCATACAAAATCAAAAACAAAGGAGAGGGATGAGGGAAATGACTGTTCAGCTTCCAAACCACCTCTGGCATTCCAGGGTGTTTATGCTGGTCCAAGATGCCAGTTCTTGTCTTGTGCCACAACGTATACACTTTTCACAAATGAAGATGAGTGGAGGATGTGAAGATGGCTTTCTTCCAACAGGATCCGTAAGCAGTATCACTCCTGTACAATGACATTGAAATATATACGAGTCATATTTCAGAATATCCTTTCACAGAGGCGTTCCTAGGGGGGTGCGGTCCGCCCCGGGTGACACCCGCTATAGGGGTGACACCATCCCGATTTTAAAAAAAAATAAAACATTTTTTTTTTTAGCTGACGTGGGGGGGGCAGCTCCCCCCGCGACTGCAGCGATGAGCGCCGCGGAATCGGAGCGCCGAGGTACAAGAGGAGGGGGGTTGCGGGGTGACACCGCAGCACCATCCATCCCCTCCTCTTACAGCCACGGGCTGTTAGCGGTGGTCGGCAGTCAGCCCCCTCCTCTCTGTTTGTGTGTACAGAGGGGGAGGGGCCGAGGGGACCTTCTGTCCATGTGCCGTGGCGCTGCCTGCGATGATCTGAGGTACTGAATGGGGAGGGGGGGTGTTTGCACCTGGGGGGATTTCACTGAAGGGGAGGGGGGGATGTACTAAGGGGGTGTTTTCACTGAGGGTGTTTTCACTAAGGGGGGTTTGCACTGAGGGGGGGTTTGTACTAGGGGGGGTATTTGCACTGGGGGTGTTTGCACTGGGGGGTTGCACCGAGGGGGTTTGCACTGAGGGGGGGGTGTCTGCACTGAAGGGGGGTCTGTGTAACATGCAGGGGTCCAGAGATGCAGGTGGCTGTGTAATGTAAAAGGGGTCCAATGATGCAGGGTGCTGTGTAATGTAAAGGGGTGCAGAGGGCTGTGTAGTGTAAAAGGGTCCAGAGGTGCAGGGGGCTATGTGATGTAAAGGGGTGCAGAGGTGCAGGCGGCTGTGTAATGTAAAAGGGGTGCAGTGATGCAGGGTGCTATGAGATGTAAAGGGGTCCAGTGATGCAGGGTGCTGTGTAATGTAAAGGGGTCCAGTGATGCAGGGTGCTGTGTAATGTAAAGGGGTCCAGAGGTGCAGGGTGCTGTGTAATGTAAAGGGGTCCAGAGGTGCAGGGTGCTGTGTAATGTAAAGGGGTCCAGAGGTGCAGGGGGCTATGTGATGTAAAGGGGTCCAGTGGTGCAGGGGCTGTGTAATGTAAAATGGTGCAGGGTGTTGTGTAATGTAAAGGGGCCCAGAGGTGCAGGGTGCTGTGTAATGTAAAAGGGTCCAGAGGTGAAGGGGGCTGTGAGATGTAAAGGGGTCCAGTGATGCAGGGTGCTGTGTAATTTTAAAGGGGTCCAGTGATGCAGGGTACTGTGTAATTTTAAAGGGGTCCAGTGATGCAGGGGGCTGTGCAATGTAAAGGGGTCCAGAGGTGCGGGGTGCTGTGCAATGTAAAGTGGTCCAGAGGTGCAGTTGTGGAGAGGGGTACACAGTAGTAACAAAAAGATATTGAAGGATGCAGAGGTATGCAGGGGGCACAGTGGGGTGTTTTTACATTTTAACGTGGGGGGGGGGGGGTGCCAGATATTGGATCTGCCCCGGGTGCCAAATGCTCTAGGAACACCCCTGTCCTTTCATTTATTGCAGGCTAGTTAGTGCCTGCTGTGCATATTTAGGTTTTGGTTGCTGATAGAAATCAATCATAAAGTTAAAAAAGATTTTTTTCTAATTTATGGAATTACAAACAGCTTTGCTGCCTTGGACAGGGAGCTGTGATTGTGCTCCAGGTATCACCTGGGTACTTGGTTAAGGCACACACCTGTGACTCCATACAGTCCTTCTGAACGGGTTTTCCAGGGTCCAAAGCTCATGTGCTTATTCAGCTAAAGGTTAAAAAAAACATTATAAACATGAAAAACATAGCAGAAGTCATTTCATAATAGACAGGTTAGCGCTCTCTAAAAGGGACACACAAACACCTGACAGCTGTTCTTTTTTTTTTTTTTGTTTCATAAGTTTTTATTGGGTGAACATGAAAGCATACAGGGTAATACAATGATACATCCAGAAAAAGAAAAAAAAGTGCTGAGAATATAGCTTAATTTGGCTTTGAACAGAAATTACTGCAAACATTTTTTTTTTTTTTTTTAAACTTCAGCAT
The DNA here is from genome assembly GCF_905171775.1 of Rana temporaria. Classification (NCBI taxonomy): domain Eukaryota; kingdom Metazoa; phylum Chordata; class Amphibia; order Anura; family Ranidae; genus Rana; species Rana temporaria. Next base: position 156,563,894 of record NC_053495.1, on the reverse strand, counting down.
ACGGTCATGTGTTGCACGTCAATCCTCCCATGAAGAGGGCATATGAAAGGCATACAAGTAGGACATAGAAGATTGTACAATATTCATTATGCATTATGAACCATAGGGTTCATCCCAGAACATTTTTGTTATGCCCATCTTGACCAGTATATAGGGTTTTTAGTAGTAGTAATTCTTTCATGGTCAAGAGGGGTAGGGAGGGGGTTGAGGAAGGGAAAGGGGAGGAAAAGAGAAGAAAGAAGAGGAGGAGAAGAGATAGTGGAAGAGAAAAAAAAAAAAAAAAAAAGGGAGGGGTAGAGGATTTAACATAGATCTGCTTGACTTAGGGTGTTTATCAAGTATAATCCTTCCACTTCAGTGTATATTTTTTATAGTTTTGTTGCTGATACTCTTGAGTCTCAATGAATATTTGTGCTAGTTGTCTGTGAGTTCTTGAAAATCATCCAATCACGCCATGTTTCTGAGAATTTCATTATTTTCTCCTGGGAAATGCTTATAAGTTCCTCTATTTTCTCTATGTTGTTTATTCTCCTGAACCATTCTGTCTTGGAGGGAATAATGTCGGAGCACCAATGGGTGGGAATACATTGTCGTGCAGCATTGATCATGAACATTGCTAGCGATTTCATGTAGCGATTTCTTGGAAGAGAATTAAAATGTAAGAGATACTGTGCAGGAGTATAGCAAAGGTTTTCTGAGGTGACTAAGGTGATGGTCTCATGGACTGTTTTCCAGAAAGTTTGTATCAGAGGGCAGGACCACCAAATGTGGATCATCGAGCCTTCCTCTGACTTACATCTCCAACATCTGTCAGAGATAAGGGGAGAAAATTTGTGGAGAACAGATGGTGTTCTGTACCATCTGGTAATGATTTTAAAACTGCATTCTTGTGTGGCTACGTTGAGTGACCCTTTATGTGCGTACGTAAATTTTTTTTCCCAGTTTTCATCAGTTAGGGATAAGTCTATATCTCTTTCCCAGTTTCGACATGACGAACTTGAAAAGTCTGACACATCTTCAAACAGGGATCTGTATAGATACGAGATAATGTGTCTGTGGGGGGTTTTTCTGGTACACAGGTCTTCCAGTTTTGTGAGTGGTTTTGTCCAGAGATGTGCACTGTCGGCTTTGGTCAGGTAATGTCTAATTTGTACGTAGTTCCAGTGTGGTATTGCGAAGGGTTTAATGATATCGTTTAGGTCTTCTCTAGATAATATTTTCCCTCTTTTATAGAAATGCATGGATAAGATTCGCTCATGGGGCCAGTGGAGTTTTAGAAAGTTTTTCTCAAGCCCGGGGGGGAATTTGGGGTTGTTTCTCAGTGACGTCAGGGGGCTAAGCCAGGGGGTCTCATTAGATTGTTTGAATGTGCTGTGAAAGATTTTTAAAGTAGGACCTATCATGGGGTGCGCTTTTATAGCCTTCAAGTGGTATTTAGGGTGGATCCATGGTAAGATATGCAGGTCTTGGGGGAACTGGAGACGCTCTAATTTAACCCAATCTTTGACTGCCTGGTGAATATTCCAGTCTACTATCCGTGTGAGGAGAGTCGCCTGATGGTATTTTTTAAGATCTGGTAATGCTATTCCACCTTTGTTCTTTGGTAAGTTTAATCTGCTAAGTTTAATCCGAGGTGGTTTGCCTCTCCAAATAAAGGAAGTGCAAGCTTTACGGTATGACGAAAAGAAAGATGAGGGTAGAAAGATGGGTATCGTCTGCATAGCATATAAAAAGCGAGGCAGTATTGTCATTTTAATTAGGGAGGCTCTACCAAACCAAGAGACGTTTAGAGTATTCCATCTTTTCAGATCCTCATGCGCTTCTTTTAGTATAGGTAAGAAGTTAAGTCTAAAGAGGTCATTTAGATTAGAAGGAATTTCTATTCCTAGGTAGGTTATATTATGTTTGGCCCATGTGAACGGGAAATTCTTTTTACACAGTTCTACAACTTTTAAGGGGAGTGTAATGTTTAGGGCATTAGATTTAGAGTGGTTGATTTTTAAGTTGGACAATAACTTAAAGTGATCTAGGTCTTTTAAGAGGTTAGGTATGGATATGTGGGGTTCTGCGAGGGTTAGAAGCATGTCGTCTGCGAATGCAGCAATTTTATAAGTATTTTTATGAATTTCAATTCCTTTGATGTTCTGATTGGATCTGATTCTGTTTAGGAGTGGCTCAAGAGTTAGAACAAACAGTAGCGGGGATAAGGGGCATCCCTGTCTCGTACCATTTCTTAATTGGAAGGCGTCCGATAGGTGGCCGTTGACACGTACTCTGGCTGTTGGATTGGTGTACAGTGCAGTGATGTAAGCTTTCATTTGGGGTAGAATGCCTATGTGATCTAGTACTGCGTCAATAAAATCCCAGGCCACCCTATCGAACGCCTTCTCAGCATCTAAAGACAGAAAGAAGCCTTGCTTCTTATTTGAAGTTAACCAGTGACTAATATTAAGGGCCTTGATTGTGTTGTCACGACCCTCTCTTCCTGGGATGAAACCCACTTGGTCTAAAGTTATGAGGGAGTTGAGTAGGGGCACTATTCTATTAGCTAAGATCTTGGCGTAGATTTTAACATCTACATTAATAAGAGATATGGGCCTGTAGTTAGTTACTTGTGAGGTATCCTTACCTTCTTTGGGAATGACTGTAATGTGGGCTTCTAATAATTGTTTAGGAGGTTGGCGTTCAGATTTAAGAGTTTGGAATGTCTTCAGGAATCTTGGCTTCAGGATGTCGATGAACGTTTTGTAGTATTGTAAGGGTAAACCATCCGGTCCTGGCGCCTTGCCTATTTTCATCTCTTTAATTGCTTTATCAAATTCTGGTCCTGAAATAGGAGCTTCTAGTTCTTGGGCTTTGTTTGTGGCAAGCTTAGGTGGGCTGTACTTTTCTAGAAATTCCTGGATCATTTTAGCTCTTTTCTCTGAAGTTTGGGGGCATTTTGGGTCTGACGGAAGGTTGTAAAGGGAATGGTAATATGCTTCAAACTGGTTGGCGATCTCCTCGTTTGTGGAATATGATTTCCCTTGTTTATCTCTAATTTGATGTATCGTTGAAGAAACTTTTTTGCTTTGAACTGCCTTCGCAAGTAATTTCCCGCTTTTATTACCCTGCTCATAATATATCCTGTGTCTCAGTACGTATTGTCTTTTTGTTTTCAAATTTAGTTCCTCTGCAAGAACTGCTCTCATTTTAGTTAGCTCATCAAGCGTTGAGATGGCAATATCTCTTTTGTGTGACATTTCTAGCTTGTGGATCTGGTCTATGAGGGATTTTATTTTTAGTTGGCTTTCCCTTTTTAGCTTCGCTATTTTTTTGATGAATTCTCCCCTGATGACGCATTTGTGTGCTTCCCACTGCGTTAGAGAGGAGGTTTCATCATTTTCGTTTCTAGAGAAATACTCGAGAAGTTTCTCGCGTAGTTCTGATACGTCAGCAGGGTCTTTTAGTACTGCAGTATTTAGTCTCCACGTTTTTGTCACTGTTTTTTTTTCAGGGAAAGTCAGCGAAAGGGTTATAGGATGATGGTCAGATAGTGTCATAGGTTCGATAGTCGAGTTTGTTAGGAAGGTTAGGTCTGGTTGTGATAAGAAGAAATAGTCTATTCTAGAGTATTTTTGATGGGTGTTGGAGAAGTAGGTAAAATCTCTGGTCTGGGGATACAGGGTTCTCCAAGTGTCATGTAGCGTCAGCTCTTTCAGTTGTATTTTGATTTGTTTTAAAGCCCTGTAGGGAAGGCTCGATGTTCCGTTAGAGGTGTCAATGAGGGGGTCTAGTGGGATATTGAAGTCACCTCCCAAGACTAGAATGCCCGAGGCAAAGGTTGTCAGCAGGTCTTTGATTTTGCGAAAGAAGGTTACCTGTCTTGAATTTGGAGCATAAACATTAGCAATTGTCATTGGATGATTTTCAAGTTTACCTTTGATGAATATATACCTACCCCCCGGGTCTAGCATGGTGTCTTGTACCTGAAAGGGGGTTCGGTTTGATATTAGTATTGAGACCCCTTTCGTTTTACCTTCTGTGTTTGAGGCATGAAAAGCAGTGGGGTATCTCATGTCGTGAAATTTCGGGATTTTATCTGATTTAAAGTGTGTCTCTTGTATGCATATGATATTTGCTTTCTGTTTGTGAAACTCGTTAAGGAACTTGGTTCGTTTTTCAGGTATGTTGAGACCTTTTGCGTTCACAGAAAGAAGTTTAATGGATAGTGGTATGCTTTGCTGAGTATTTGAAGTCATATTTATAGAGTAGGTGTGGGGGCGGGGTAAAAAAAAAAAAAAAAAAAAAGAGAAGGAGAAAAAGTTTAGCTAGAAAAAGAAGAGGGAGGGGGGAGGGTTAAGGGAAGAAACAACTCCGGCAGGTAGGTTCAGACCAGCGGATCTACCTTGGTATATACAGTACCGGATGGGTCAAAGGGTATTTAAGGAAAAAAACCCTTTGTGTGGGGTTGTGGCTATTATCGGATCTGCTACGGTTTTGGTCACAGTAGTATACAGCCAGAGGAGATTGTCTAACTATTCTTCCTTATACTCTCTCTGTCTTTCTACTCTGTCTGTAAACCAATTGAGTCAGCACTCTGGGACAACTATAAAAAGAAAGCATGCGTATTCACAGGGAAAAATGTTGGTAGGTTGGGCCTGAATATTGCTAAAAGAATAAGTTTTGAGTTTTGCTCCGAGTCTCATTGGTTGGCCAGCTTACTTGTATAAATACACCTGTGGGGTAAATTTAGAACCGGAGGGAAGCTGCCTTTAATTCAAGAGCTTCATGGAGTCAAAATCATGGATATTTGGTGTAAAAAGTATCTGAGGGCATTTATATTTTTATCCACTAGATGGGAGTGTTGCCTTGCTAATCCATAAGGTGTATGTCAGTTTTTGTGAGTTTGAACACTTTCCTCCTATAATTATTAAACCATTGTAACAACTTAAGGGGTGTAGAGCAATAACCAGTGTATAACCAGTGTATACAAACTTTTTAACTTGTTTTAACTTGTTCAACTTATGCTGTGTTCCTGAACATCATCCTGGAGAATTTAACATGTGCATGAGACACTGCTATGATCAAGAACATTCACTATATGTGTGATTAACATTCCACATCATGTGGATCAGGCGTTGACATGTTTCAGTAATTGGAAGCTTTGTTTTGAGTATTTGAGCATATAAGCCGGTTTAACTCACATTAGTGTCATGGATCACTAGTTTTCAGAGTATTTGCAGCTTGATCACCGCCATGTCTCACCCAATCATGTAATACAGGTATTGGCAGTCAGATGATTAGGCTAGAGTATATGAACCAAGAATGTGTAACATAGAATAAAAGAAAAGAAAAAAAAGGAGTACAGTTTATCACACGTCTCTGACCACATTCAAATCCGCCCTGATCAGAATTAGGCTTTGAATATGGCTGGAGGCCGAGTTTGCATATTCAAGTCTTTCTATTCGGAGGACCATATATGTGTGGGTTGGAGTGGATAACCAACCTTGGAGTCTGTATAGCATGTTCATTTAATGGATGTCTTTTTGCATTTTTTGATATGTGGGTGTAGGGAAGCGATACTCACAGGTGTCCAGATCTCCTATGACAAAAGATGTCAACTCGGTGTGATGAAGGTCTGTCTATCTGGTTGGTTGATAGCAGGTCTGATATCTTTGGGAGATGTAAGTTCGAAATCTCCATGTTGAGGTTCTGTATTATCAGGCTGTGGCGGAAAGAGTTAGGTGGTCAAAGGGAGACGTGTGCTGCTCCATTGTTGATTTGAGCGTTCATCTTCTGCTCTTTAGGCATGGTTTAGGTGTCCATATGGTCCTGATGATCGGGTCGATCTCTGCGTCTGGGTGGGGAGTCTGCTCGTCTGTTGCGTTGAGGAGATGGCGATCTGGGGCGTCGTTCTCTTTGCCTCTGTGCTCTTGGAGTAAGATTGTTGGAGAGTGTGATCCAGGATTCATTCAGCATGAAGGAGTTGTACCATTCAGGGACTTCCGTTCTAGGGATGTTCATGGCTTCACAGAAAGCTCGGAGGTCATCAGGTGTTCGGAGTAATGCCGTGTGTCCTCTTGAAGTAGCTGAGAGACAGAACGGAAATTTCCACCTATATGGAATACCTCTTGATCGCAATTGTTCTGTGATCGGGCGGAGTGCTCTGCGTTGCTGTAAAGTGATGTTTGAGAGGTCTTGATAGAGTTTTATTTCTGTGCCGTTGAAGATGACTCTATTTTTCTCTCTGGCTTTTCTCAATATGGCCTCTTTGAGAGGAAAGTTTACCAGGCAACAGATTATGTCTCTAGGGGGATCATTTTCTCTTCCCCTGGGTCTTAGGGCTCTGTGGACTCTTTCAAACTCAATCGGAGAATCAGGAGGTCTTTCCAGAATATCATTAAATATGGTTTCTGCAGTTCTCTCCACAGGAATTTGGTCAGGCATTTCTGGGACTCCTCTAATTCTTATATTGTGTCTTCTTCCGCGGTTATCCAAATCTTCTAAATGGCGGTGTATTTCAATAATGTGGCCAAGATGCATGTCAGCATTTTTTTGTATCTGCTTAATGGCATCTGTCTGGCGGGCTGAGGCCTGTTCTATAGCTCCTGTCCTCACTGCTATGCCCTGTATGTCTGCTCTTATGTCTGTTATGGCTGCAGCAAAGGATGATTTTATATCCATGGCCATTGCCTGCAGATTAGCTTGCAGGTCTGCTAGGCTAAGAGATTGTGCCTGCTGTGCCTGCTGAGGTAAGATTGGCGGTGTCAGGGTGTTCTGGGCGCCGATCGCGCCGTCCGCGGAGGTGCTGGAGCCGCCGAGCGGCATAGGGGCCTTACTCGAGGCCGCGGCTTTGAGGCCTAACACCTGCGCCGCCCGGAACATCTCCGGGATTACAGGGGAGGATTGCTGACCTGACTCCATCGGGTCCACGGGTGTTAGGGTGGCCCGATCGCTTGTTCTTAGGCCGATTTGCACCTTTTTGTAGCCTGTGGCTGATGTTAGTTGTCCGCACGTGCTGGAGGGAAGGGATTAGGAGTCCATCACAGTCCGACGCTAGGCCACGCCCCCAGCTGTTCTACTCCTTCTCCACTCCATGTCAGAAAATAAACTATGCTTGCCATTTATCTTGGGGTTGTGCTGCCCAGTGGCATCATGTTGATGGCAGCAGACTCCATATAATGCCAAGAACAGGTGACAGGGGGGCGTGGCCGGACCGTGAGGGAGAATGGATGCCTAACCGCTGAGCTCCTGTCACCTCAGGATAACTTTCTCCCCGTACAGCTCACCCAGCCAAAATTTACAATCGTTACCGACATGGGAACAGCCTCTAGGTCTTCATCAGCATCTATATCCTGTTCGCCCAGGGAAAACAGCAGCACAACTACTTTCTCATCCACGGAGAGGTCCCGCGCTAACAGGGGAGAGATGGCAGCATCCCGTCATAGGATTACCTCAGGTACCTCACAGACACAGCAGAGGGGCTCTGATGACATTATACTAAGCCCGACACAGACTCCAACGTTAACCCCGAGGGGACCGGAGGCTTCAGGGATACAGGGTGTCGCAACACAAAGATCACTAACTATTGATGACTTAAAAAGTGTGGCAACTGATATTAAAGACGCCCTGGCAGCCGCCATTTCGGAATTGCGGTTAGACCTCCGCTCCCTCACAGACAGAGTATCGCAAACGGAGACTGTTATAGAAGACCATGAATCTGCCCTCAGGCGATGTACTAGGAAGGTGGATGATCACACCCTTCAAATGAGGGATATGAATAGACACATGGAGGACCTCGACAATAGAGGACGACGCCAGAACTTAAGGGTGCGGGGGTTACCCGAATCGGTTGAGGGGGACCTCATCTCTCAATCAGTGGTGGGCCTGTTTAATTCTATTCTTGACAGACCCCCTCAGACTGACATAGATCTCGTCAGAATTCATCGCGCATTGCGCCCTAAAGGTAAAGAAGCAGACCCCCCAAGGGATGTTATCTGTTGCCTAGCTGATTTTAGAATTAGAGAAGATATTCTAAGAAAAGCGCGGGGTAAGCAATTATCCTGTCAGGGAGCACCAATTCAACTTTTTCAAGATCTATCGGGCATCACATTAAAACACCGCAGAGATCTTAGACCCCTCTTGAATGTATTACGTGACAGAAACATAAGCTATAAATGGAAGTTTCCATTTTGCTTATCAGCATCTCATCAGGGTTGCACTGTTCTGTTGAAAGTCCCTGAGGATTTGCCACATTTCTGCGACACTTTGGGGATCCCCTTAATTGCTGTACCGGATTGGTACGCAATGTACCGTCAATCAGTTAACAGATGGCCACCTCAACGTACAGAACCAATGGAGACTCAGTCTACCAACTATCGTCGTCGGCGCTCTCCATCGGAATCTGAACTGCCACCTGACGACAGGGCACCCGGCTCTCAGAGCATAGGATCCACCAGACCAGCTGCTAGAAGAGCTCGAAGAGACCACTGAGACATTTCAGTCATCAAGCCCCGTTGGCGATTTCCCCTGTTTATCTGTTCTTCGCAATGAAACTTTGACACAAGTTTTGAGAGGTATTCAAAAGTTAATGTATATAGCTCTCATCTAATTGGAATTGTGGGTTCGCTGTCAATGTCATTCTTGGGTTAGAGATAAGGGCTGGTAAGGCTTCTGTTTGAGAATGAAAACTGGAATCCCACATCCCTCTTGGCTTACAGCTCATTGAAACCTATTGAACCAGATGACTTCACTCATACTTCTATAGTGGTGAAGACATTATATTTTTCAGCTATGCCATGTTAAACATTTACTGACAAGGCACAATTATATTTCATTACCCTGAGGGTTTCAAGGGTCCCTCATACATATGGTATAGGACCAAAGTACCTTGTATGCTAGGAGTGAATGACAGTATAAAATGAAAATTGTTAAACTATTGTGGTTTAGGAGGTTTTCTTCAAACACAGAATACTGTGTAACGGTGCTTGGTGACATGACTAGTACCAGATCTCCACCTGGAGTCTTTAGCACGGGGCTTCAGGTATTCCACATCTCTGGATGCTTTTATGCCTTGGAGGACCAATGCCATTTATCTATACACGATCCTTCCGGATTTAGCATATTAACTCTGGAATTCCATGATGAACCTAGGAAGAGCACTTAGGATATATTGCCTTACAAAACAGATGGTGGTTGTCCTACTAACGGATAAATCCATAGGACCACATGGATGCACTGCTAAAGGAGCCTCTTTGAGTACAGACTTGGCAATGTCTAAGATTTTACCCTTCTTCATTCTCCTTATGGAAGATATTTGCAGTTTCTACACTTGGAATTACATCCTGGCAGACTTGGTCATTCATGAGTCAACTGAACGCGACCTCTCTTACTCCAATGTAACATTTTAGCCTCAACATTAATAGTTTGTGAGGATGTCTTTTCCATTAAGTTTTGATCTTGCTTTATAGATATGATTTAGTGGGGAGGGATGGCTTAGTTACCTCAAATGTTACCCCTATATGATATTGGCTCAAATAACATGGTGTATACGATATTAATTCTTCGGGTACCACTGGGAAGATTTGAGAGGGTTAGGATGCTTCCTATAGCTCCTATTGGGCAGGGAGTCATCATCTCTAACAAAGCCAAGGGGGGTGGAGATGCTGCCCTACCAGGGGGATTGGGTATTCTCACTTTGATAATAGGTGGGGGGCTCTTTCCCTTACTATACATTACTAGATCCATTGCTGGGGGGGATTGAGTTCCATCCTCCCTAGCAATATCTATATTCCCTGGGTTACGTTATTCGCCAATAGTTTTAAGATTGGCTGGTTTAGGTTAATTTATGCTAGGGGTTGTCCTGGGGTGGCATGGGTTATTCTAGTTATTAATAGTTTACTGTTGATATTACTGATTATACTTTTCGAGTCAATACATTCTGCCTTCGGACTCGATCCGGCTGACCCCCACACGGTGGGGCCTGGTTGCTCCTATACCCGCTGGTTGCGGTATACCTGATTTGGGTGCACCGCACCCTTTGCCGTTCGGCCTTTTATTTGTTCGGTTGCTTACTGAATCCTGTACTATTGTACAGTCCTCCACTCCGCGGATTCTGCAATATTACTCGCTTAATTAGACCTCTTTTCTCATCTTCCTCTACCTTTCCTTTCCACTCCTGCTTCTTTCTTACCTACACTCCTAACCAATAGGGAGAAGATGGTTGACAGAAATAACATAACCCTACGATCCATTGATCAAGACACTACTAATATGAATTTGAAACTATACTCTCTGAATACAAGAGGCTTAAACACACCAGAGAAGCGATCTTTATTACTTTCCTCTTTATGGAAGGAAAGGCCTCACATAGTTTTTTTGCAAGAAACCCATTTCAGGTCAGATAGCATTCCCATATTACGGAGCGTCCATTTCCCGAACGCGTATCACGCCACTAACGGGGTATCAAAGTCGAGAGGAGTATCCATTTTATTGTCTAAACATTGCCCACTTCAGGTAGAGAGCGTTGAACAAGACCCGGATGGGAGGTTTCTCTTCATCAAGGGCAAGATATATAACTCCCCGATGACCATTGCCAATATCTACGCACCGAATACACAACAAGTTAGCTTTTTTAGAGATATTGTTCAAAGACTAACGGTGTTTCAATCTGGGATACTGATCTTAGGAGGAGATTTCAATGTCCCCCTGAACCCCCTTCTTGACACATCCAATGGATCTTCCTGTTTGACTTACCGAGCCCTCCGGGCCATTAAAACCCAACTAGACTTGCTGACCTTACATGACACATGGCGTACGCTCAATCCCACGACTAAAGACTACACTTATTATTCACCACTACATACTAAATACTCGAGAATTGATTTTTTTTTTGTAACACAGGAAGACCTGGTCCGACTCTCTGACACGTCAATTGAGCCTATGGTGCTTTCGGATCACCACCCAATCACGATGACGCTATCTTGGAGAGGTCACTCTCCGGGTAGACCAGTGTGGAGGATGGATGATTCCATTTTGCTTGACCCCAGCTGTGCAACTGAAATTTCGGAATGCATAGCCCATTACTTCACCGATAATTCCACAAATGAGGTAGCTCCGGCATCAGTTTGGGCAGCACACAAATGCGTCCTCCGGGGAAAAATTATCTCTATTATGGCCAGACGGCGCAGGTTTAGAACTGCCAGACTTAACAAGCTTTTATCTAAAATAAAGACTTTGGAAGCTGCTCACAAACGCTCTGTAGCGGCGGGTTCCCTAGAGGCCCTATTGGAGGCCAGAAAAGACCTTCAATCTGAACTCCACAAAAGGCTACAATACAAGTTTAACCTAACTCATAAACTTTACTACGAATTTGGCAATAAGTCTGGCAGGTTATTAGCACATGCACTACAAAAGAAAAAAGAAGCCAACACAATCCACTCCATCACCACCCCTACAGGAGAAATTCTCCATAGGTCAGACTTGATCGCTAAACAATTTACAGATTTTCTTTCTTCATTATATGACTTACCTTCTCAGTCTGGGTTAGGGATGCCGACGCCCCGGGAAAAACTTTTGGATGACTTTCTCTCTGGGTATGGTCTACCGGCTTCTCAGATTCCTGACCTGTCACATTTAGACGAGCCGGTGTCTATGGACGAAGCATTAAATGCTTTGAAACAGTTGAAGCCGGGTAAGAGTCCTGGCCCAGACGGTTTGACGTCAGGATATTACAAGACATATGCTACGCTACTACTCCCCCATTTCATTAAAGCTTTCAATGACATTACTTTTTCCCTATCCACTGGAGCTGACTTACTTGAAGCACACATAGCTTTGATCCCGAAGCCTGGGAAGGACCATACATTAGTTACTAATTACCGTCCCATTTCATTATTGAATGTGGACCTAAAACTCTTTGCTAAGATATTAGCCAATAGATTACTTCTAGACATGTGCATTCGTTTTCGTTAGAACGCATTTTCGTCCGAAAATCGTGTTTTTTCGTTATCGTTTTAACAAACGATAACGAAAGTGCAAGAAACGAAAACAGAAAGATCTGACATAAAAAATGCTTTATTTTTGTTTTCGTTGCGGTAAAAATTCGATATAGAGAGATTCGACATTATAGGGAAAAGATTCGACATTATAGGGAAAAGATTCGACATCATAGAGAAAAGATTCGACACTATAGAAATAATAGATTTGACATTACAGAGAATAGATTTCGATTTATGAGAAAATAGATTTGACATTATAGAGAATAGATTCAACATTATTACTAGTCATACAACATTAGAATTCTTGTAGGCGGAATATTCGAACGAAAATGTACGATTCAACGTAAAGATTCGACGTTCCGTCGAATATTCGTTTGACCATTCGGCAGAAACCAAAAAGATTCGACGTTCCGGCGAATATTCTTTTGACAATTCGACAGAAACCAAGTATTATTGGATTTTCGGACGAAAGCTATTCCCCAACGAAAAACGAAATAAATCAAAACGATTTTCGGGAGTAACTAAATAAATGTATTTTCCAAACGAAAACGAAAAAACGAAACAAAATATTCCAGTCTGCACATGTCTAATTACTTCCCCTCCTTCAGACTTTTATATCCACTGATCAAGTTGGATTTGTTCCGGGTAGAGAGGCAAGGGACAATACAACAAAGGCAATAAATATTCATCGATGGTTGTCCACTTCCAAGATTAGGGGGTTCTTTTTGTCCCTTGACGCCGAGAAGGCGTTCGATAGAGTGGCCTGGGATTATATGGAAGCAGCGCTTTGTAAGCTTGGTCTACCGCATCGCTTTATGCGGATGGTTATGGCGCTGTATTCAACTCCCACGGCCCGGGTCAGAGTGAATGGCCGGCTATCGGACGCCTTCTCGGTGCATAATGGCACGAGACAGGGTTGCCCTCTCTCACCCCTCATTTTTATTCTAACTTTAGAACCCTTTTTGAGACGGTTGCGCGACAACCCGGATGTGCGGGGAGTTGATGTCAAAGGGAAACAATATAAGGTGGCTGCATACGCGGATGACGTCCTTCTATTTCTGACGAATCCTCTGATCTCCATTCCAAATTTACTCAAAGATTTCAAATTATTCCAAATACTCTCTAACTTTAAAATCAATTTTAGCAAATCAATCGCTTTGAACGTGTCGCTTCCTCAGGATGTCGTGACCCTTTGCAAACACAATTTCCCCTTTAAGTGGGACCCAAATGACATAACCTATCTAGGGATCAAATTGCCCACTAAGCTTTCTGATTTATATTTACGTAATTTCATACCAGCCTTGCAGTCTATCAAGACCGATCTAGAGGCTTGGACTAAGGGAACAATCTCATGGTTCGGGAGGGCGGCGGTTTTAAAGATGAATGTCCTTCCCAGGCTTCTTTACCTTTTCCAAGCAATACCCATTAAACTCCCTGCCTCCTTTCTGGCCTCATTCAAACTCATTTGTAGACGTTTTCTTTGGGCTGGACGTCCAGCTCGATTGAATTGGGATAGAATGACCATGCCCAAGATGAGGGGTGGACTGGGAGTACCAGATCTCTCTAAATATCACAAAGCTTGCTTACTAACAAGAATAGTCGATTGGCATGTACATAAAGAAGAAAAGGATTGGGTTAAGTTGGAAGAGGCTTTCGTTGGTTTTAGGATTTCACATCTCCCATGGATAGACAAAAAATTTACTCCCAGGTCCTGTACTTCCCACCCCGTAATTGGCCCAACCCTTGCTTGCCTTAGAAAGACAAGTGGGGACTCACACATGGCATCTCACCCAGGTCCTATGACCCCACTCAATCTAAACCCCGGATTTTCAGAAGGTATTAATACTATAAATCCTGGGGGGTCCGAGACAGCCCCCACACTGAGAGCACATCAGTTTTTTGATAAGGGCAAACTTCTATCCCACTCAGCCATGGTTCGGAGATTTCCGGATTTCCAAATCCCACGTTTTAAATACTTTCACATTAGAAATTTTTTTCTAAACTCACAAACATCCGATCTATGGTGCAGGGATCTTTCACACCTTGAAAAGCTGTGCGAATCCTCTGCCCCTCAACGTCACCTTATTTTGGGGATCTATTTGTGGCTTACCCCTCAAGAGACCGCGATGTCCACTATCCATACGAAATGGGAGGCTGATCTTCAGGTATCATTGTCAACAGGTGACTGGAGCTCAATATGGAACCACATTCACAAGGGCTCTATTAATGTATCTGCCCAGGAAAATAGATACAAAATCTATTCCAGGTGGTACAGAACCCCAAGCAAATTACACAAATTTTACCCGACAGTGTCACCGACTTGTTGGAGGTGTGGTGGAGAAGTGGGTACTCTCCTACATATCTGGTGGAGCTGTTCGAAACTACAGCCCTTTTGGCAGGAGGTACATTCGCATATTGCCAAGATTACCTCCTATACACCTGACTTTACCCCAGGGCAGTATCTTCTTCATCACACCTCTCTGCCACAATCAATCTATCGGAAATCACTTGTATTACACTTAATCAATGCGGCTACTCAATGTATCCCAATACGGTGGAAGGACCCCATTCCGCCTACACTGTTGGATTGGCAGGTGAGGGTGGATAAAATAGAGATGATGGAAAGGTTGATTCATCAGGCTAATGACAACTCTGAAAAATTTAGACACATTTGGAGATGTTGGACATTATATAGGACCCCCACTACTCATAACTCAACATAGGTTCCCGCCTAATGATTCGAATTCCTTTTATAGCTAGATCTTTTTTCTTTTTCTCTGACCGAGGTCTTTCTGGTAAAAAAGCTATAGACATACTTTTTATCTTGCACTGCTCTGTCTTTCAACTCCTTTCATATTCTTTTAACCCCCTTGGTAGTGCACGAATGCGTGCACCTGCGGAGTGTGAAATAAAATCATAATTTCATTGGGAGGATTGGAAGCCTCTGGGAAAGGAATTTCTTAATTATAGGTAGGCCCGAGGTTTCTATTACCTGGGACTCGTTTTTGAGCAGAAGGTTAAAAACATTTAGGTTTTTGACCAGATGTTTGCGTTATTGAACTTCTCCTTGTTCCTATCCCCCCTCTCCAGTATTCAGCTAATGTTTCTGAAGGGGGTATACGGGACGGGGAATTGCTCCTCATAGTCTCTGTTTATTTAGTTAAATGTCTGCAACTAGGATATATGTGTAAGGATAGAGCGATAAGAGCTATTTTATCATTTTAACGTTATATTCACTAGTTTACTTTATTAGGATGGGTATTAGATAAATAAGACCCTTATTGGTGTTCCTTCTTTATATGCAAATATACCTTCGGTACAGAAGACATGTGTTGGGGACGGGTTACGATCTGTTGTTCTTCATTTGGCCTTTGTACACATGTAAGGTTTATATGATATTCTTTGCCAACTTTATTTGTGTCATATTAACCACTTACTCATGTAATGCATATCTGAATGTATTGACATTAACTTTCAATAAAAACTTTTCTGGGAAAAAAAAAAAAAGAACAGGTGACAGATATTTGAGAGTGTGTGTGTCCATGTCATGTATTTTTTTCCTATTCACAACTAGGTATGATTACTTACTAAGGATGAGCGCTGGCATGTTCGCATAGAACACGTGCAGAGCCCGCCAGGAAGTGTGCACGGCGCTGTGCTAATCACAGCCAGGGAGACATTGTCCCGATGCTCGGCTGCAGGGATTGTGAAATGTCTCCCTGGCTGTTATTAGCGCAGCGCCGTGCACACTTCCTGGCGGGCACTGCACGTGTTCTATGCGAACACGCCAGAGCTCATTCTTATTACTTACATGTAAAGTATCTCCTGATCAGCTCAGCCCGAGTAGCCAATCCTTCCTCAGTATTCTCCCTTCTGGCGACTGCTAGCTGATGGACCTCAAGCTCCCTCTCCTCAGAAGGCTCCCAGGATTCATCCCTTGCCAAACAGATGTTATGTAGGACACAACAGGCAAGAATGATCCTGGCAGCCTTCTGAGGAGAGTACATGACTAGTGTAGTCCAGAGATACCCACCATTACCCCCGTTATACCACTTCTACTCCCACCATCCTTATCTTATAAAATAACGAGACCACATCTTAATTTTGGAGTAAAAATGGCCATAACAGCCTGTTTATTTAAACAATGAAGGGTAAAAACTCCAACTCAAAATAATCAAATATAAATTGTGATAGTCCAGTTCCCTGTCCTGGTAATGGTCGCCCAGGACTCTCCAATAGGCAGGAATCTCCAATCCTGGGACCGGGTTTTGGAAACAGCCAGGAGTCTGGCTGGTTGATTGAGCAGGTGGGTCCTGGGCTTATAGTAGAATCAAGACCAGTGTTCTGGACTCCACCCTCCCGAGGAGTCCAGGCAAGCAAGGGAGAAGCATGCATGTCTGCATGGTATAGACAGAGGACCCAAAGCTGTGGGCTGAGCAGCACAGAAGCTGAGAGAAGGTACAGTGATTGTACAGGTACTTTGGTACGTGGCCAAGAGGGCTGAAGTGTAAGCCTAGGGGCTGTATTTCTGAAGAGAGTCAGGTGGCTTGGCATTTTTGTTTGACCATTTCTTTATTGATGTAGAAACTTGAAACCCCCTGCGTGGGAAAGTCTGGATGGACGTTTTTCTTTCTTTAAATAAAAGTGGGTCAACAAACCCTTAAAAAGCACAACTGGCGTGGACTCTGCTGCTCACTGGTGTGCTCTACCCAGGGCCGATCCTAGGGTCATATGCGCCTGGGTGCAGAAATATTTCTGGCGCCCCTACAAGGGCGTGGTCACCTTACTATCACGCCTCCCCCTTTACAATTGAGTCTATGGCAATGACTCAAACACAGAGATGCTCCCCTAAGGAGTCATTGTTACCCTGGGATCCTTCCATGATCTCTTAACAATAAACTAAATACAGGAAGAGAAGCAAAGTACTCTAATTGAACCTGGAGGGGGGCCTCTCTGATGGACACAGAGAGGGCTTCTGTTAGAGAGTCTGTTAGGAAAGAGCCCCAGACACAATACAGGAGATGGTCAGAGACTGCAGACATGGTCAGAAACTGCAGACATGGTACAAGAGATCAATGCAGCCTCACCAGTGCCCATCAAATGCAACCTTATCAGTGCCCATCAAATGCAGACTACCATTGCTCACCAATTATAGCCTACCAGTGCCCACCAAATGGAGAGAGAGAGAGATGAGGCTGAGAGAGAGGGTATTGGACAGAGAGAGGGGCTGAGAGAGATGAGTCTGATTGGCATCTTTTGGTACATTACGTTATGTACATTATTATGTAAGCATCAGAGCCTGCACAGAGGCCCCCATTACATCAGAGTCTGCACAGAGCCCCCCCCATTACATCAGAGTCTGCACATAGCCCCCCCCCCATTACATCAGAGTCTGCACAGAGGCCCCCCATTACATCAGAGTCTGCACAGAGGCCCCCCATTACATCAGAGTCTGCACAGAGGCCCCCCCATTACATCAGAGTCTGCACAGAGGCCCCCCCATTACATCAGAGTCTGCACAGAGGGCCCCCCCATTACATCAGAGTCTGCACAGAGCCCCCCCCCCCATTACATCAGAGTCTGCACAGAGCCCCCCCCCATTACATCAGAGTCTGCACAGAGCCCCCCCCATTACATCAGAGTCTGCACAGAGCCCCCCCCATTACATCAGAGTCTGCACAGAGCCCCCCCATTACATCAGAGTCTGCACAGAGGCCCCCCATTACATCAGAGGTTGCACGGAGGCCTCCCCATTACATCAGAGTCTGCACAGAGGTTGCACCCCATTACATCAGAGGTTGCAGGGAGGCCCCCCCCATTACATCAGAGGTTGCAGGGAGGCCCCCCATTACATCAGAGGTTGCAGGGAGGCCCCCCCATTACATCAGAGGTTGCACAGAGGCCCCCCCCCATTACATTAGAGGTTGCACGGAGGCCCCCCCCATTACATCAGAGGTTGCACAGTGGCCCCCCCATTACATCAGAGGTTGCACAGTGGCCTCCCCATTACATCAGAGTCTGCACAGTGGCCCCCCCATTACATCAGAGGTTGCACAGTGGCCCCCCATTACATCAGAGGTTGCACAGTGGCCCCCCATTACATCAGAGGTTGCACAGTGGCCCCCCCATTACATCAGAGGTTGCACAGTGGCCCCCCCCATTACATCAGAGGCTGCACAGAGGCCCCCATTACATCAGAGGCTGCACAGAGGCCCCCCATTACATCAGAGGTTGCACAGTGCCCCCCCGCCCCCATTACATCAGAGGCTGCACAGTGGCCCCCATTACATCAGAGGTTGCAAAGTGCCCCCCCATTACATTAGAGGTTGCACGGAGGCCCCCCCATTACATCAGAGGTTGCACGGAGGCCCCCCCATTACATCAGAGGTTGCACGGAGGCCCCCCCATTACATCAGAGGTTGCACGGAGGCTCCCCCATTACATCAGAGGTTGCACAGTGCCCCCCCCATTACATCAGAGGTTGCACAGTGGCCCCCTATTACATCAGAGGTTGCACAGTGGCCCCCCATTACATCAGAGGTTGCACAGTGGCCCCCCCCATTACATCAGAGGCTGCACAGAGGCCCCCATTACATCAGAGGCTGCACAGAGGCCCCCCATTACATCAGAGGTTGCACAGTGCCCCCCCCCCATTACATCAGAGGCTGCACAGTGGCCCCCATTACATCAGAGGTTGCAAAGTGCCCCCCCCATTACATCAGAGGTTGCACGGAGGCCCCCCCATTACATCAGAGGTTGCACAGTGGCCCCCCCATTACATCAGAGGTTGCACAGTGGCCCCCCCATTACATCAGAGGTTGCACAGTGGCCCCCCCATTACATCAGAGGTTGCACAGTGCCCCCCCCCATTACATCAGAGGTTGCACAGTGCCCCCCCCCATTACATCAGAGGCTTGAGCAGACACATCTCTCCTCTTCCTCACCTCCTCTGCACCGCACAGTGAGAAGCGAGGGGGGAGCTTGGTGCTAGCTAAAGTCCAGCAGTTCCAGCTACATGAGCAGTTGAGCACTCAGCTCTCCCTCCCCTCCTCTGCCCGCGGAATGAGAAGCAGGGGGAGGGGGGGAGCGGTGGCGAGTGAAGCTTGGTGCTAGTGGTCCCTGCTGCATAGGCAGACTCATCTCCCCTCTACACCGCAGATTGAGAAGGAGGGGGTGCTAGCGAAATTACAGCAGCAGACAACCGTTCCAGCAGCATGAGCTGCCCCACGGTCGGATTGAGATGCGCGGGGGTGCTAGCAGCGAGACATCTCACCGCTCCCTCCACTCTCCTCTGCAGCGGGGAAGAAGGGGGGGGCAATGTCGCTATATATTGCGTACCTCTTTACTGCTTGTACGGCTACAGCGGGCGCCGGGCGGGGGATGTGGACACTGCTCTGCTGCAGCCTGCTGGAGTGCCGGGCGGGCGGAGGAGGTGGGGGCAATGAATGAGGTCGCGGCGCCCTCGTCCTTACCCACTCAATGGTAACATACTCGTTACCAACGGTGCGGTGCTCCTGACACTTTGGCGCCCCCTCCCCTCTGGCGCCTGGGTGCAGAGCACCCCGTGCACCCCGCCTCGGATCGGCCCTGGCTCTACCCAGATGCTAAATCACCCCAACATTACAATTGGTGCTCGAATGCGGGCATGGACTGAAGATCCTTGCAAATACCAGTGAGCTATTGCCAGAAACTGCATAATCTGTGTGTGTGCAGGTGAGGAGAACCTGCAAGAGAAAGGTGACTAGCCTTAAAGAGACAGTGCTCTAATTTGTTTCTGAACTGTGCACATTTTTTTTCGGAGTGATTGTGAGTATGGGGCGATCAAGATGCCAAAAAGAAGCAAGGATGGCTGAGATGATAGATAGAGCTCTGAGGCTGGAGGGGTTGTTACCGCCTGATCGAACCCCATACATGCCTGAACAGAGTTTTCCAAGGGAAAAGAGGGCTGCTGTTGTCCCTAGCAACCCTGGTGCAATGAGTGCACAGACGGCTAATGTGGAGCGTCCACCAGCGTTTGAATCTACAGTGGATTGGTGCAAGCGACACCTGGCAGGATTGGACCAAGCTAAAGTGGAAGCGAAGCCAACCTTTGATAAAAAGAGACATCTGCCAAATGTCCATGCCTGGGAGAGGGATGTTGTTGCCCCTGGCAACGCTGCTGCAGTTAAACCAGCAGCTATTGTGAAAGTGACACAGCTTGAGACAGGGTCCGGCAGATGCAGTGTGGGAAACCCTGACAAGACAGCAAACCAAGTGCGCTGTTTGCGGTGCAGCGAGTGGGGGCATGCAGTCTCAAAGTGCCCTTTGTCCCTGGCTCCAATGCAAAGCTACCTAGCAAAACAAAGGTCTACAAAGCCTATGTTATGTGCCAAAAGAGAGGCTGACCAAAAGCCAGGACGGAGAGTGGTTGCCCATAGCAACACAGAGGAGACCAGTCGGGCTGTCTGTGGACCATGGGGTGTGCTTGCCTGCAAGGGTCGTGACAAGTGGCTTCCGATGGAGCCAATACAACATGTTGGAGAGATCCAGCAAAGCTCTGCAGGGAGAGTGCAATCTCCCATGACAACAAGAGTGGAAGTTGTGCCTGGAGAGAGGAGCTGCAGGAGAGATTTGCCTCAACGTCCCTACAAAGAGCCCTGTGCATTCTTGCCAGCTGGGAATCATCAGGAGAGAAACGCACTGGAGAAAAGTCGTCCTGTTCCATGTCTGGAATGTGGCCAGCTGGGGCACGAAATGTTGTCTTGCCCTAGATTCTGGGGTGCACCTGGAGGTAATGATGTTGAGCCAGTTTCCTGTGAAAATATATTTGCCGTCACCCCTGGCAACAAGGAGGAGTTTTCTGTTGTGTCTGCAGGGGGTGCGATTTCATCCCGTGGCCACCAGGGGGAGTTGGCCAGTAAATGTGTGGCTGAGGACTGTTTAAGACAACGTACTCAAATGAAGATGGTGACCCCAACTACTGCGGTGGGTAAGACTGTCTTTAATGAAATGATGTCTGGGACTGCTGATTGCAGGTATAAAAGAACTGGTTACGAGACTGTCCATGATGATGTGAGAGTGACCCCAGTTAGTGGGGCCACTAAATGTGTGCTTGAAGATTACTTCTCCCTACAAAGTGGGAATGCAGGGGTTAAAGTCCAAACAGAACCTGCATTGATGACTAAAAGTGTTGTGTCTAATGTCTGCCAGTCTCAAGTAGGCAGTGGGCTAAGACAGCCTGCAAAAACTAAAAATGCTATAAGTGTTAGGCCGGGTACACACGGACAAACATGTATGGTGAAAGCGGTCCGTCGGACCGTTTTCACCATACATGTCTGCCAGAGGGCTTCTGTACGATGGTTGTACACACCATCGTACAGAAGTCCGCGCGTAAACAATACGCGGGGCGTGTCCGCGGTGTCGCCGCGTCGATGACGCGGTGTCGCCGCGACAATGACGCGGCGACGTGGGCGGCCCGCCTTTAAAATGCTTCCACGCATGCGTCGAAGTCATTCGACGCATGCGAGGGACGGCGGGCGCCTGGACATGTACGGTAGGTCTGTACTGACGACCGTACATGTCCGAGCGGGCTGAATTCCAGCGGGCTGTTTTAAAACAAGTCCAGGAATATTTGTCTGCTGGGAAAAGGCCCGGCGGGCAAATGTTTGCTGGAATTCGGCCCGCTCGCGCCCACACACGACCAAACATGTCTGCTGAAACTGGCCTGCGGGCCAGTTTCAGCAGACATGTTTGCTCGTGAGTATGGGGCCTTATTGTTAATGAAAAGTTTGCTGCTGTTGGGAAAACCCCAGGTTCTTTCAGAGCAAAAGCTGTTGTCACAAATGGGCCGTTGCCTGTAGCAACTGATGGTAAGACCGCAGAGTTGTCCCCAGAAATCTCCAGGGAACTTCATGTATTGAAGTCGGAGGTTGCCATGGACAACTGGTATGTCACTCTGGTGGGACATAGTGGAACTGTACCGTGTAATGGTAATGTGTTAGTGCAAGCTGCTAGTACTAAGAATGTGCAGGTAAATGGTGGGTTAAAACAACATGTGAAAAATGCAAAGGTGTGTGAGGCTTATGAAGCGCCGCCCGAGCAAGGTGGTGGTGTATTGCAACCTGTGGTGCTAGAACATGTGTTACCGAACTCTGCCATGATTTGTAATTTGGGTAATGAATCTGCAACTAAACCCATCTGTTCTAATGTGTGTCCTTGGGCGGATGGATCAGGGCTAAGGAGCGCCGATGAATGGAGCACAGCTACAACAGATTGGGATAGTTGGGGTAAAAATCTAATGTCCCTGATAGATGAGGCTTTCATGCATAAAAGTAAGGTGGACAAAGTTTCTGCTGTGCCAGCAGGAGGGATGGCAGAACAGCTTATACCAGAGGGAGCGGTGGCTGCTGCAGGGGTTAACCCTCGTGAGAAATATGGACCATATAAGGGCGAGCACACAGCAGACACTTTGTCCGCAACCTACAAAAATGATGCTGACGTAGCGTGTCAAAGTGATGTTGTCAATGGTAATGTGAAGCAGTTCATTGGTGCTGAACTTGAGAAGTTGGGTGTGAGTCAAGCACCTGGCAGCGCTCTGGTAGAGCACCAGGCTGTGGTCATCTCCAGCTGGGAGAAGGTTTCATTAAACCTTGCAACCTCTCGCGTCTCAGCAAGTGAGTCTGTCTGCATTCCCAGTGTCAGGAAAGTCCCCAGGAAGGACTTCAATCCGAAGCCAAGGGTATGGCTTCTAACAAAAGTGTTAAAGGAGATGCTTAAACTTTGGGATGTACAGCCAGTCTATACTGGGGTGTCTCCACCACAGTCAGACAGTCTGGTACTGCGGAGTACCATTAGGTGGACCCCTGAGTGGCAGGTGGTACAGCACAAAGGAAGACAAGACAAAAATGGTTTATTTATGACTGTATTACTAGTGTTAAAAGTCGCCTCTAGGTATGCTGATGGGTTACTTCCTGTACAAGAGGTTTATGGGAGAGGCTTTGGCAAAAAGAAAGTGTCTGAGGTTTCACCACCTAACAGCCAGGTAGAAGGCATTTCTGCTGCTATGGTTCAAGATGGTACTGGTCAGTTGTCGGTGAAGGGCGTGTATGCTGTACCAGTGGTACTATTACATAAGATGGAAGGGCCAAGTGTGGACCAGAAAGCAGCAGAAATCCTAACTGGGGCCCAACCGAAGATTGTTAAAAAGACTGGGGTCCCCAGTCCAATGTTTGGTTTAGGTGACAAACAGATAAGTGCAGTAAAAATTGTATGTGGATCAGAAGAGAACTTGTCTCTTCAGGTGGATAAAAATACAGATGGCATCAGAACAGGTCAAGTGGTAGGACAGCTGCCTGCAGAGAGGGTGAACCCCGGGGAAGTGACGTCCTCTGAGGTTCCCGTGGGTGATGGCAACCCTCTGGTATGTGTGCCCTCTGCAGACTCTGCCCTAGCAAATACTGAAAAAAAAGACATTGGTGACTTTTGCAACATTGAGAGGTGTAAAGTTGGTTTGAATATGTATATCAATGATGAACCAAATAATTTGTTAAAGGTACATGACAGTGTGGTGTCCAAAGGTATTGGGAAACCTGGGAACCTGAAGGGTTGGTAGAAAGACCAGGGGTGACCTGTTTAAATTTCAAAAGAGGAAGTGCTTATGGAACCCCAAAAGAAGAGGGAGAAGGCTGAGTGTAGGGAAATATAGCTGGTTAAGATCCAGGGTGGGACGTACCTGGAAGCGCACCCGGAAAAAAGGTTGGGCCTATGTGGCTGATAGCCAGCACAGAGGTGTCCCAACCATGATGATGGGTGCAGGTGTTCCTCCCTCTGGATCGAAACAAAGGGGGGGGGGTATGTGATAGTCCAGTTCCCTGTCCTGGTAATGGTCGCCCAGGACTCTCCAATAGGCAGGAATCTCCAATCCTGGGACCGGGTTTTGGAAACAGCCAGGAGTCTGGCTGGTTGATTGAGCAGGTGGGTCCTGGGCTTATAGTAGAATCAAGACCAGTGTTCTGGACTCCACCCTCCCGAGGAGTCCAGGCAAGCAAGGGAGAAGCATGCATGTCTGCATGGTATAGACAGAGGACCCAAAGCTGTGGGCTGAGCAGCACAGAAGCTGAGAGAAGGTACAGTGATTGTACAGGTACTTTGGTACGTGGCCAAGAGGGCTGAAGTGTAAGCCTAGGGGCTGTATTTCTGAAGAGAGTCAGGTGGCTTGGCATTTTTGTTTGACCATTTCTTTATTGATGTAGAAACTTGAAACCCCCTGCGTGGGAAAGTCTGGATGGACGTTTTTCTTTCTTTAAATAAAAGTGGGTCAACAAACCCTTAAAAAGCACAACTGGCGTGGACTCTGCTGCTCACTGGTATGCTCTACCCAGATGCTAAATCACCCCAACATTACAAAGTATAAACATATAACATTACCACAGTCTGTTGGTCTTTTCTGGCAGCCCCCCGAACTCAAACACATCAATAACCAATACACTGCGGGCCCATATAACACATTAGGCCTCCAGCCGTGTAGTCCGCTTGGAGACAACTCCCGCCCGCAGTGCAAGCATTACGGTATTCCAGCAAACCTTCAGCTGGAATACACCGGAGGGGCACATACTACTGATGAGCCCCCCACCCCTTTTCATCACATTTCTTACTGCCACAGTAAAAGACCAACAGACAAACACTGCCACAGCCAGCAAGGAAGACATCTCCACCTTAAGGGCCCCTCCACACCTGCAGGGCCCGCTGGATCCCCTCCTGCAGACCCAGGGACCAAAGATCGATCCCCACATCAGAGAGATGTACCCCATCCCTCCTCAAGTAAACGCCCAAATTGGACTCCAGCTCCAAGTGCCGAATGACCAAACCTCCCTGGCGCACCATAAACCGTCCCACCACCCTATTAACACAAATCCTGGCCCGGTTTATTCTTGCCACGGACCGAGCCCTGCGCCACTGTGTTCGGGCAACAATATCCGACCATAGCAGGACAGTAGACGAAAGGGCTGCGCGCAGCTTCTCAATGTCCGATTTGACATCCGCGATCAGAGCCCTGATCTTACGGACACCCAAATCGTTGCCACCAGCATGTATAACCAGCACATCAGGCGGTCTATCCAACCTGGCGTAACGTTCCACGTCCGGCAGAACTCTACCCCACATCATGCCTGGAACCCCCAACCACCAAACTAAGGCCTCCCTCCTGGAGATACCCAATTGTCTGCCGTCAGGTCTCACATCTGCTCTCCTGGCCCCCCAACAAACGTACGAGTGGTCAAGAATCCAGACGAGGCGTGCAGACCCTCCATCTGAAACGAGAGAAACATGACCCAGTAGTACCCAGGTGAGGACAACAGTAAACCAAACCCCAACGTCCCTCCCCTTCAGGAGCGACCACTCCCCACCTTGTAGCCGATGATGCCATCAGCCCGAGTAGATCAAGTTACCTCCCTCAATCCACAACCAAATGCGGCCACACATATGAATGGAACCTCCTCGATTCCCACCTCCCAATCCTCCTTACCACAGCTTCATCCAGCCCGCACCTGGCATCTTCAGTACCTGCCCCGATGCGAAAGGAGTGAGAAGCATAGGTGGACCCCTCCAAACCTATTCCCTGCAAGTACCTCCTAAACACAGCCACAAATTGGAACCAGGACAAAAATGACCCATCCTCATGCATCAACAACGGACCACCCCCAGCCGGCCTGACCCTCACAAACCCTCCGACCGCTGCCACTGGGCACACCCCAGATCCTGGTAATGAGAACAGGACCAGGTCCACCCCTCTGCCCTTCTGGTCGGTTTTAGACCGCCGAAGCCAAACACACACCCTGTCCCCTGCCATTCACACATCCTCCTCCAATAGCCCCCCAGCAAGCCAGCGGGAAGGGCTAACCAACTCACCAATCCGGAAAGCCCCATAGATGGCCAGCGAAAGGCCGCTGTAAACAGCAGACACTCGTATCGCCCCATGAACACCCCTTCCAACAAGTCACAGATGGCCAACAGATACCGTGACCACGTCCCCATCGAGACGAAACGTTGGGAGGTGACGTTCTGACGTCACCGTGTCAAGTGTTTACACCCGGAAGATACGGGCTGCTTGTTCGAGGAGCCTGCCAGCTCGATTTTTATACATGCTGTCTGACAACTACTTTGATGTAAGTGTACATCTTTTTTATCTTATTTAAAACCTTGAGGATATTATGCTATGGGAGCTCTCTTTTCTTTTTAAACATATATCGGTATACCGCTTGAGGCCATCCATTACTGTAACCGTTCCAGTCTGGCGATATGCTGTGAGGATACCATTATTATATGCTGTCTATGATCTCCTGTAATAAGAGATCATAGAGTTCCGGTAAGAGTCAGTGTGTGACTAAGGTGGAGGTGCTTCTATCATCACTTTCTTCAGGAGTTGGGATTATTTTTCTTTCACTTTGGAGACCGATTATTCAATCTGCTATGGACTTTTTTGGTGGACTGTGATTAATCCATTAGGGCCATTTGTTTTCTTACCAAGTTCACGGTGTGATCACTGTTTGCTATCTATTCCTTGCATTATTTGCGCTGGTGTCAGTGCAACTTGTAAAACGCACATTAGCGCAGCTTTTTTCTTTGTATATATATATATATATATATATATATATATATATATAGATAGATAGATAGATAGATAGATAGATAGATAGATAGATAGATAGATATATCTATACAGTGGGGATCGAAAGTTTGGGCACCCCAGGTAAACATTTGTATTAGTGTGCATAACTGAAGTTGCTGGAGAGAGGATCAATCAATTGTCATTTCTCCTTCACCCGGCTTGCAGTGAGGTTTGTAGCACCTGCTGCCGGAGGAAGGTTAGGCAGGTAAGCTCACCGGCATCCAAGCTCCCAGATTCCAGGATCAGAATCAAGCTCCCAGCTCTCCTTTTACGGATCTCCACACACAGCCTCCAGCCTATGGTCCCTGGCCTCACCTGGCTTCACCTCCCCCTAGCCCCCCAGGCTTGCCATTTCTGTCCCTCACCCCCACCCCCCCTCATCATTCCACAAACCATACTACTGCATCTACCTGGGAAAGCCTCCTAGCACAGCAAAGAGACTACCCTCCCCGCTTACCCCTTTCTTTGACCCTCCAGCCCGTCCAAGCAATCAATTCACTGGACATTTTTTCACTCCACAAGTCGCTCGGTCGCAGAACATAGGACAAGCAGGATCACCAATCTGCAGCTCTAACAGGTAAGAACCCACGCTCCACCGCCATAGTTCAGTTGATCCAGGGTTTTAGCCGATCGCCCCTGAGGGATCAGGAAGGAATTTTTTCCCTGTCGCTGCAGATTGGCATTGCACGGCTAGGTTTTTTTTCGCCTTCCTCTGGATCAACGGGGGGTTAGTTGGGGTCCACCCATCGCTGCTCATCGGGGCCACTACTAAATCCTCGCCGTCTTTGATTACTATCGCGATCGAACACTTTACCACGATCACCATCCTCGGCGATTCTGCGATTATGGTTAAGTTGCAATACTCCGCAAAAACCATTGGGGGTCTAAGAACATCCGCCCCAACATTACCAGTCGTCATCAAACAAGTGCTAAGGAAAGAGCTGTTAAGAACAGATCGACGATCGTCAGTCAAAGATTGCACGTCTACACTTCAGCTAAAACACATATCATGCGCCTTGATCAACACAAGATCTGCAGTAAAGCACCGACAGGAAATCCACGATTTCATCCTTCAACACAACATTGACTGCCTCTTCATCACAGAAAGCTGGCTAACAGCCGACTGTAACACCATTCTTGGAGAATTGGTGCCAGAGAATTATCGCATTCTAACAGAAAACAGAGTGGGGCAAAGAGGAGGAGGCCTGGCGGTGATCTACAAGGCTCACCTCTCGGTCACTAAACCAGACCTTTAGACCTCACTTCCATTCATGGAAACTCTCACTCTGCAATTCCAAACAAATCCCCAGGACACCGTTCATATACTACTCTGCTATATTGAGAAATGTTGTTCGTACAAATTGTACTCCCGCGCTGACCTTGTGATATACAAAATTACAAAAATAATATATATAATGTGAATTGTGATAATTCCTTCACCACCTCTAATGGACGTGTTATCTAAAAAGATACCATGTACTTTTCAAAAGTAAAAAAATAAAAAAATATATATATATTTAAAAATATGTAAATATATATATATGTGAGGATGGATAAACTCCTAACCCTTACAAATTCTAGTGCGCCTACGGGCTAATTGATAGAAAATGTAAACTATAAACAAAAAAAAAAATATATATATATAAATAGATATAAATATAAATTTGATGAATCTGCTATAGACCACCAGGACCAAAAACGCACCTCCTCACGTTATTGACAGAATTCATTTCCACCTATACCTTAAACATCAAACATTTCCTGCTACTTGGGGATTTCAACCTCTGGGCCAACTCCTCACAGGACCCCTTCGCTGACGCCTGCATTGACCATTTGGAAGGATTAGGTCTGCAGCAACTGGTATGTGGGCCCACACATATTTCAGGCCACACGCTCGATCTTATCTTCAGACAAGATTTGGAAATGACCATATTGGGAAATCAGCCCTTACCATGGACAGATCACCATGCAATAAAATTCAAAGTCACTACAAACGCCCCCTTAAAAAAAAACAATAAACCAATTGACAACACACTGGACAAGATCCAAGAAGAAGCTCCATTCGGAACTCTTCAAAACTACATTGCACAACAAAATAAAAACAATTGATCAACATCAAACTGCGACAGAAACACTCAACTCCATCAACAAGGCTCTACTACAGACAGCAGACATAGTAGCGCCGAAATGCAGAAAGCGCATCCGGAAAAACAACTCCAGCTGGTTTAACGACCAGCTGTCGTTGTTGAAGCAAGAGCGTAGAAGAGCGGAAGCAGCCTAGAGAAGAAGCTCTACAGAGGAAAACCACATTATTTACAAGGTAATAACTAAGAAATATCACAACGAGATCTTTAAGGCAAAAAAAGATAATTTTTCTAATATCATCGCAAATGCCCTGAACCGCCCCCGCAAACTCTTTAATTTAGTCGCTCAGTCCATGAACCCAGCCTGCCTAGAGGCTCCGAATTTTGAATCACAAGAATTTTGCAACGAATTATCGTATTACTTTATTAACAAAATTGAAAAAAAAAAAACGTGAAATTATTCAGCAAAATAGATCCCCCATCGACTCCCCTTTAAACCAAGAAGCTAATATCCACACAAATATGCCGCAATCAATTCACACTAAAGCCCATCTCCATCGATGCCACTAAAAAAATCATTAGTACTCTGCGAGACAGCACAGCGTCTAATGATATTATCCCCACCAAACTGCTGAAAGAATATGCCGATATTGTAACACCGGCGATCACGTACCTCATAAACCAGTCATTCAAGGAAGGCATGGTGCCAACCTTGCTGAAACAAGGCATAATTAAAACAATTCTAAAAAAAAACACCCTTGACCCCAAAGACCCAAACAATCATCGACCCATAACAGGCCTAAA
This sequence comes from Rana temporaria, assembly GCF_905171775.1. Taxonomy (NCBI): domain Eukaryota; kingdom Metazoa; phylum Chordata; class Amphibia; order Anura; family Ranidae; genus Rana; species Rana temporaria. Next base: position 156,534,381 of record NC_053495.1, on the reverse strand, counting down.
TGTCTTCTCCAAGGTTATGGAGAAAGAAGTTGTACAACAGCATTTAGACACCCATAAATTACTCGATCCATTCCAATCAGGTCTCCGCCCTGGTCACGGAACTGAAACAGCACTTCTCAAAATTTGGGATGACGCTCTCGAAGCAGCAGACGAAGGACAATCTTGTCTTCTGATACTGTTGGACCTAAGCGCAGCATTTGATACTGTAGACCACAAATTATTGCTGTCTCGCTTAGCTGAAGTAGCTAGAGTCGCAGACTCGGATTTACCCTGGGTCTCCTCCTTCTTGGAAAACCGATCTCAAATAGTGAAACTGGGTCCTTTCACTTCTGAAAAATGCACAGTGTCATGCGGAGTCCCTCAGGGAACCCCCTTGTCGCCCCTACTATTCAATATCTATCTCCGCTCTCTTTTTGAAATCATCAGTAACCAGAAGTTACTCTACCACTCCTACGCGAATGACACGCAACTATATTTTCGCATCTGCAACAATAAGGCTCATTATCTCAGACTAGAGAGATGCCTTACTATGATAGAAAATTGGATGACGAAGAGTTACCTTAAACTCAACGGCTCAAAAACAGAACTTCTCCTGTTTTACGCCAACCGAAAGAGACTTCCCACACCAATTAGGACACCGCCGCCCATTCTGGGACAAACCATCACCCCTAGCACCAAAGTCAAAAGTCTCGGAGTCATTTTTGACACCCACATGACAATGGATGCACAAATAGGGTCAGTAGTCAGCGGATCCCACCATCTGCTGCGCCTGCTACGTAGACTCATTCCCTTTATCCCGAAAGAAGACATAGCAGTCGTGGTGGGTACAATTATCAACTCCAGACTCGACTATGCAAATGCCCTCTACCTCGGACTCCCAAAATACCAAAGTTCTAAAATAAATACCATTGCAGTCTATGGGAAAGGACTTGTTAATTTTGGGAGGCACCACTTGGCTGGCTTATCTTCTAGTTATTGTCCTTAAAATGAGTATGGGGGCCCAGGTCCCACCCTAAATGAAATATATCAATGTCACCAATTTGGACAAAATCAAAAAGGAAACAAGGAGAAATGTCTTTAAATATGCCACATTTCTTAAGGGCCAGTTCACACAACATGCAATTAATGTATTTGTTTATGCATGAAAATCGCAGTGAAAGTAGGTAATATGATTTAGAATGTCATAGTTCACACCAGTGCTTGCAGTTCCAGTGCGTTCCAGTTCATGAAAAAACTAACATGCTGCATTTTCCCTGCACTGGACTGTACTGTAACGCTGGAAAGCGCAGCAAAAATGCATCATAAACGCACATGCAGGAAAGCATCTGGAATGCATCTGGACTGCGCTTATTTGGAGTGAACTAGCCCTGAGCCCTGCTTCACACTGGTGCAATTTGACATGTCAAATCGCATGTCAAATAGGCAGCATTTGCCAGCAATTCCCGTCAATGGCACTGTCCTAATCATTGCAACACCGCAGCTGCGGCACTGCACCGATAAAAGTATTTTCTGTCCTACTTTTTGCCCGACAAAACCTGCACAAATGTCTCTGTAATCGCAGCCGAAATCAGGAATGACAAGCATAAGTAAAATTGTGCGAGTTTAGCTGGACCTGGGCTCAAGCTAGTAACTTTGGCGGGGGGGGGGGTTACTCTGCCTGAAAACTGGTGCATCTTGTAGCATGTTTCCAAAATTATGCTTCAAAGATGTACGGCTTTATAGAAAAATGACAATTCTACATTGCAGCTGCAAGGTTTAAACACAAAACAAACAATTCCCTGCCCCCCATACATACAAGACCATTTCGGTCTGGAAAGGCTTAAAAGGAAAACCCTCACGTGAAAAATACCTCCCCAAAAACGCTAAATATTGTGCCCCTCCCACGCACTAACAAACCCCTAGCCAAACATAGCAGGCCAGCCCATGAAAGGGGGACAAGGGCCTCTTCCACACAAGCCTAGACTGGGGTTGTGGGGGGCTTCAGACAGGGGGTCTTTACAAAATGTGTAAAGCCCCTCTAAACCAGTATGGACAAGGTGATTAGTGCTTGGTATTGGGCTGAGCCCAACATTGCCCAAAGGCAGCCAGCTAGGTTGAGTGCATGCATGTGGCCTTGAAGGGTTTGGGAGGGAATTGGGTGATCCCTCTTCTCGCACCTTTCCTAGCTGGCCCTGTTTGCTCAGAAATGTGTTTGGATTGGTGAAGGCAGCTCAAAGCTCACAGAGTGTGGAGTTCCCCTTTAAATGCAAAAACTAGTCCAAGGCAAACATATGCATTAGAAAGAGTAAACAAATAGCATTGGAGTGTGGAGTTCCCCTTTAAATGCAAAAACTACTCCAAGGCAAACATATGCATTAGAAAAAGTAAAAAAGAGCATTGGAGTGTGAAGTTCCCCTTTAAATGCAAAAACTAGTCCAAGGCAAACGTATGCATTAGAAAAAGTAAAAAAGAGCATTGGAGTGTGGAGTTCCCCTTTGAATGTAAAAACTAGTTCAAGACAATCGTATGCATTAGAGGGGGAAGGTTAAATTGCCTTTTATGAGGAGATAGAGAAGCAAGAGTATTTTTACATTAATTTAACTATAACAGGTAACATGTTAACAACGACACATGCTAACATGTCCTGTGTATAAATATACTTAAATAAACACATAAAAGTGAACCAGTGTAGACAAAATAAAGAAAAAAAAAAAAGAGGTGCGCCTGTTCAACCTATGCAATTGTGTGTACGCCACATAAGATTTACCAAGATTTTGCCCGCGCAGTGAGCTGGCGCACCTTATCGTGCGCAAATGACACTAACGCATGCGTAGTGACCAACTAGACCCGGCGCAGTTCTAGATGTATCTGCAGGCGCAGCAAGCTTGTTCAGAAAAAGTTAGTTTCCCATTCGGTTTTGGCCATATTTTCAACTTGGGCAGTTTGTACTGTACTACCTCATAACACCCCACCACAACCCCATAGTATTGGCACTTCCAGATCCTATCTATTTTTACTTGAGAATGCAGTGCGCCAGGTCTACAGTGGCGTGTCGAGTGCGCGCTGCAGCGCGCTAGGAAAACGTTGGTAAATAGGGAATTGAGCTACGCTGCCGGCGCAACCATTTTGTAAATACCATATGGGTGTTGCGCCTCGCCGTGCGCCACAACTCAAAGCGCAAAACGGTTCGTAAATCAGCCCCACTGTGTATATATAAATTTCATAGGAAGATCAGTCCATATGAAATAGAAATACGTTTGATCACAGGTGCTTCCTGACATCCAACAGTCCTTGGCAGATGGCAGACAGATCCAGGCGTTCAGTACGTCCCTCTTCTCCAAGTTTACTTCCACACACCAAGGATCTCAAACAGATAAGAATGAAGAAACCATAGCGTAGTAAGCTAGACACTGGCTAAAAAATCGTTGTATGTAAACAACTCACATTTAGTCGAGTGTGTCTCTGTGTGTAATACGATCAGATACAATGTTGCACTCCTCAGACTCATCGGATCTCGTCACTAGGCTCCTCCCCCTACACGTTGCGTCACTTGTCACGTGACTTTAACAAGGTATGCCACTTGACGAGCGTAATTTCCTTTTATAGCAGCGACAGCGCCTTGGGTTGCCATAGTGACATCAGGGGAGATCTTGTATCATCATGTCGTTACGCATTGACCAATTTTCTACGATGTGATAACATTGTTATACAAATTCCTATGTATATATTGCACAATTTTAATAAAATAATGGTAATATTAAGACACAATAAAAAAACAAAAATGTAAAACACAATATCATGTATATCTCAGCCTGAACATATAGTATCAGGCTCCATCTTGTGGCCAAAAAGTAATATTGTTTCAAATGATCCAAAGCAATGATTTTCAATCTAATACCAGTAAAAGCCAATTAAATACATGGATAAAATAATTAAAAATCTGAAAAAAAACAATTTAAGTCAAAATCAATATTTAACCCTTTCGGGTGGAGTGTACCAGTTTCATAAATCCATCTAGATTCGCATTTGCTGAGTTCTCTAACTTTGTTGCTTCCCCTCCAATGCGGTTTATAATTTAAGATGTGTGGGATCTTTCCCATGACAAGCAGCAAAATGTCGGGATACACTGTGTTTTGGAAAGCCCTTTTTGATAATTTGTATGTGTTCCCATATGCTTTTCCACATAGGGCGTTTTCGTTCTCCCAATATATTGAAGCGAACAAGAACATTGTAAGATAGAGACTACCCCCTCCGTTCTGCAGGAGATGAAATCTTTGATTTCATGCTCCTTTTGCATGTATGTGGATGCAAATTTCGAACATTTTTGCCCATTTAAGTTAGTGTTCTTACATGCAAAACACCTCCTGCATGGATAAAACCCTTTTCATTGAAAAAAGAAAGACCATTAGATTTGTTTGGGGGGTCTGGTAAATTTTTGGCTATAAGATCTCTTAATGTTGGTAAATAAAATGCGTTTTTTGAGGTAGAGATGTTTGTAATTGCTGGTCTGCTAGTAAAAGTGGCCAGTGCTTTCGAATAATATGTTCCACCTGTCGATGCTGGACATTGTAGTTCATAATCAGAGGTAATTCTTGATATTGTACCAATTTCTTCTCTTTATCTTGTATTACCGTATTTATCGCCCTATAACACGCACCAGCGTATAGTGCGCACCCCAAACCTAGGACAAGGCCGCCGATGAACGCCGGGCAACTGTAAGTAACTGTATCTGTAAATTGTTAGTATTTATTTTTTTTCCCTAGGATTCAGCGGCGGCGCTCAGAAAGCGAGGATCGGCGTATAACGCACACCCACGATTTTCCCCTGATTTTAAGGGGAAAAAAGTGTGCATTATACGCCGATAAATATGGTAATTCATCAACTTCATGAATTCTATCTTGAATAAAAGTTTCATTATATCCTTTTTGCACAAATGTATTTCCTATTGTGATTGCCTGTTCCAAATATACACTCTGTTCAGTGAAATTTCTTCTAAGTCGTAGTAAATGTCCTTTCGGAATATTCACAAGCCAGGGGTCATGGTGACAGCTGTCAACTGGTATGTAACTATTTCTCTCAACCGGTTTGAAGAAAGTTTTTGTGATTAATCTATTATTTTCCTGTTTGATTTCTAAATCCAGGAAATTAATGATTGTATCACTGATCTCATAAGACAACTTGATATTATGTTGATTCACATTCAAAGTGTCAAAAAAAAACTTTTAAACTGGTTTCATCACCTTTCCAAATAACAATGCAATCGTCTATGAACCTTCTATAGAGGACTAGATTATGAAGTGTTTAGTGTTTGAATAAATGGCTTGCTCTTTCCATTTGGCCATGAAAATATTCCCTACACTCGGTACATACTTAGCACCCATGCCTATCCCATTCAATTGCCTATAGAAGTCAGAATTATGCCAAAAATAATTATGTTGGAGTCCATAAGCCAAACACCTCAGAATGAATCTTTTCTGCTTAGAGATTATATTACTAAAAGTGTCTAAGGCCCATCTAGCAGCTTGTATAGCATCTTCGTGGCCACTTTTACTAGCAGACCAGCAATTACAAACATCTCTACCTCAAAAAACGCATTTTATTTTAACGGCGTGCACCAACATTAAGAGATCTTATAGCTAAAAATGTACCAGACCCCCAAACAAATCTAACGTTCTTTCTTTTCTCAATGAAAAGGGTTTTATCCATGCAGGAGGTGTTTTGCATGTAAAAACACTAACTTAAATGGGCAAAAATCTTCGAAATTTGCATCCACATACACGCAAAAGGAGCATGAAATCAAAGATTTCATCTCCTGCAGAACGAAGGGGGTAGTCTCTATCTTACAATGTTCTTGTTCGCTTCAATAAATTGGGAGAACGAAACGCCCTATGTGGGAACGCATACGGAAACACATACAAAAAAAACAAACAGGGCTTTCCAAAACACAGTGTATCCCGACATTTTGCTGCTTGTCATGGGAAAGATCCCACACATCTTAAATTTTGGGCAATAGATAAATATAAACCACATTGGAGGGGAAGCAACAAAGTTAGAGAACTCAGCAAATGCGAATCTAGATGGATTTATGAAACTGGTACACTCCACCCAAAAGGGTTAAATATTGATTTTGACTTAAATTGTTTTCTTTCAGATTTTTAATTATTTTATCCATGTATTTAATTGGCTTTTACTGGTATTAGATTGAAAATCATTGCTTTGGATCATTTGAAGCAATATTACTTTTTGCCCACAAGATGGAGCCTGATACTATATGTTCAGGCTGTGATATACATGATATTGTGTTTTACATTTTTGTTTTTTATTGTGTCTTAATATTACCATTATTTTATTAAAATTGTGCAATATATACATAGGAATTTGTATAACAATGTTATCACATCGTAGTGAATTGGTCAATGCGTAACAGCATGATGATACAAGATCTCTCCTGATGTCACTATGGTAACCCGAGTCGCTGTCTCTGCTATAAAAGGAAAGTGCGCTCGTCATGTGGCATACCTTGAAAAAATCACGTGACAAGTGACGCAAAGAGTAGGGGAGGAGCCTAGTGACGAGATCTGATGAGTCTGAGGAGTGCAACATTGTATCTGATCGTATTACACGCGGAGATACATTCGACTAAATGTGAGTTGTTTACATACAATGATTTTTTAGCCAGTGTCTAGCTTACTACGCTATGGTTTCTTTGTTCTTATCTGTTTGAGATCCATGGTGTGTGGAAGTAAACTTGGAGAAGAGGGACGTACTGAACGCCTGGATTTGTCTGCCATCTGCCAAGGACTGTTGGATGTCAGGAAGCACCTTGCAGTGCCTGTGATCAAACTTATTTCTATTTCATATGGACTGATCTTCCTATGAAATTTATATATACACAGTGTGTATCTATCATAGTAGCACTTTATTCTATTTTGCACATGTAGGGGATATATATAATTTTACCTGCCTATGGGGATTTTATTATTTATTTTTTAGTGTCTTTTTTATTAGACAAACACATTGCACTTGTTTTTGATATACTGTCATGTTTTTTTGTTGATTATGCATGTTTCACGGTATTATCAGCAACACTTTACACATTCACATAACTGGTGTTTTTATGAATATATGGGTAGATTTTAGTGCAATTATACCTCCTTCATATTCAACATACCCAATAGCGACTACAAATCTTTCCTGGAGGTGGCTAGGGACACTAAAAACCCATGAATCCTCTCCCTAATCCTAGCCAATTTATCTGTCGGCAGACTTGCCTGCATTGTACGAGAATCTAATGTGATTCTCAAAAAAGTCAAAGTGGTGGCTGGGCCCTCCATCTTCTCACTTGCCAATGGGACATTGAGAACAGAAAACACAGCCACCAACTCCTAAAGATCAGAGGGTGTACGACCTGAACCCTTGATCGGGAGGTAATCATCCAGATAATGTAAGACCTCCTGACAGTGTACCCTATGCGAGAGGATCCAATTCAGCGCATCAGCAAACACATTGAATAACCAAGGACTGCTCTTGGACCCAAAAGTAAGATTGGCAGCGAAATAGTACACGCCCCTCCACTAGATACCATGCCATTGCCAAAGGGAAGGCTGAATAGGAAGAAGCTTAAACGCATCCGAAATATCGGCTTTGGACAACCAAGCATTCTTACCTATGCAAATAATGCATTGGATAGCCTGGTCCACCGACGCATACTTGAGTGAAAACTCCTCTGATGGAATCAAGAAATTTAAGCTAGGCACATGAGAGCAATGAGGAGCTGACAAATCATAAATAAACCGTAGTTTATTCGAAAATATACCTTTGACTAGGCCAAGAGGGTTAACCCTCCAATTATGAAACGGTGGGGAAGAAAAAGGCCCTATGATGAAGCCCTTATCCAGCTCGGATTGGAGCAGCCCATCCACCGCCTCCATGTCTGTGTCCCCGCAGACAATAAATTCTTGCATTCAAAGGTGCCTTGAGGCAACGTAATAAAACCTGTATGGAACCCATGAACAAAATCTTCCATCAAAAACTGACATAGTGAGGGGGATGGGTGTAAAGCTAAACAGGACTGTAAGAAAGCAACGTTAATGCGGCTTAGTCAGGAGGACTTCCCCTGTTTGAGTGAACAGGACGACTTGGGATGTGCCCTATAACTGGTAGCACAGACATGTAGCAGGCGACACTGGCTGTAATTGCATGAGCCTTGATTAAAGTTGTTGCATATCTGTGATTTACCTAAAAATGTAATCGGCCGGATGAGCTGAAAGGGTAGGGGTTGGCAACAAATTAGAGGGCGCTCTGGAGGTACTCGGCACAGCAGGGGGTCCCATGAGAGGGCACCAGTAGGACAAATATGTGGATGACTGGCATGTGGTGCAAACAGGAGATCCTAAACCGTTCAGGATCTACAACGCTCCAGTCGGTCATCACCTGATGCTGGGCAAACACAGCCGTTGCCTTAGCAGAAAATGACTGATGATAGTCGTAGAAAACCGAACCACCATATTTCTGGCCCAACTTTACTACCGCATATAAATATTAATTAAGCTCTTCCCTCCTTTGAGGACTGACTGAGCAGGTAACATCCCTGAAGATGCTAAATGCCAGCATAAAATCGGGAATAGAGAGCTTGCGACTCAGCCTATGGTCCCTAGTTTTGATCACCACCGAGAAATCGCCACAAGCAACTTGTTGTCGGCAATGTCAAGGGCCACTATTAAGAGGGAAGCTAGATTGACACCCTTGCCATCCAAGATGTCTTTTTTTTTAATGTTAGTAGGGATGAAATGGGTGGGAGTGACCGATAGAGAACCAGCGGTCTTACCTGCAGCTACCGGGACAACCAAGGGTAACGCGGGGCCTGCAGATGTGGTGGAAGCGGCAGGTGCTACCGGAGTCAGGCAAGGAGGGCCTTCCAGGACCTCTACCCTGACTCGTAACTCCTGAAAAGATGTTGCCAAAACATTTAAGGAAGAATGAATAAGCGTAAGGGATGCCCCAACCGAACGCAGTGTAACTTGCTCAGGAGTGGTGCCTGAAGCACTGGGAAATAACAGCCTGAAAAGTTCCGCCTTGCGTGCGCTGAAGTTCAGCCATTAATCTGGGAAGGGTCCATGACCTCAGGGAGGGTGTTCTGCCATGTGCGGAACCACCATCCTGGGAAGGAGGAACAATCGACAAATCTTCAATGTCTGGCGCCTGAGACATGACCTAATTCGACATAAAAAGGGGTGGATAGTAGGTTAGACCAATAACATGTCAGAACTGAACACGTTACAGTTTGTGACATTGAAATCGTAAATGACTGACTAACCCATGAACCCCATATGGTGCAAGTGGGTTTAGACATCTGAGTGGAAGATGGACTGAAATGTGTTTGTAGGTGAAAAATGGACAGAAGCCGAGTCACCTGAGGCGTAGCAGGTGTAGCACTACCCCCGAAGGAGCTGCTGGTTTGTTTTGGGTGGCATGTTACCTCTATTTCTCCGCCGTCTAGGTTACTGTGTGAGAGCTGAATCAAAGTCAATGTCTACATGTTGTGTTCCTTTTTCTCCGCTTTATTTACCAAAAGAACGAACAGTGGATTGAAGAGGTGAAATAGGGTATAGGTAGTGGGTTCAGGTGAAGAACTTGATCGGAAGCACTCCTGCTTCCAGACATGAACTCTCGTCACCACTCTAGCCAGAGTGGGTAGTGTGCCCCTGGATAGGCCTTTCTCACTAGTCCTAGCAGCCAGGGCACTACATGGAACCTTGGTACAGTCTCTGCCACTGACCTTCCCAAAGGTGGAGATACATTCGGTCCAAAATCCTCTCTCTTTAGGATTAAGCACTCGGATCTTCTATAAAAGGAGAAAGTTCAGTACTGCTGCTACTCTCCCTAGGAGTGTCCGTCCTGTAAAGATGACTGCAAGAGCACAGCGCAGACTGCTCAATGAGGTGAAGAAGAATCCTAGAGTGTCAGCTAAAGACTTAAAAAAGTCTCTGGCATATGCTAACATCCCTGTTAGCGAATCTACGATATGTAAAACACTAAACAAGAATAGATTTCATGGGAGGATACCACAGAGGAAGCCACTGCTGTCCAAAAAAAACATTGCTCCACGTTTACAGTTTGCACAAGAACACCTGGATGTTCCACAGCAGTACTGGCAAAATATTATGTGGACAGATGAAACCAAAGTTAAGTTGTTTGGAATAAACACACAACACTACAGTATGTTTGGAGAAAAAGAGGCACAGCACCAACATCAAAACCTCATCCCAACTGTGAAGTATGGTGGTGGGGGCATCATGGTTTGGGGATGCTTTGCTGGGTCAGGGCCTGGACGGATTGCTATCATCGAAGAAAAAATGAATTCCCAAGTTTATCAAGACATTTTGCAGGAGAACTTAAGGCCATCTGTCCACCAGCTGAAGCTCAACAGAAGATGGGTGTTGCAACAGGACAACGACCCAAAGCATAGAAGTAAATCAACAGAATGGTTTAAACAGAAGAAAATACGCCTTCTGGAGTGGCCCAGTCAGAGTCCTGCCCTCAACATGATTGAGATGCTGTGGCATGACCTTAAGAAAGCAATTCACACCAGACATCCCAAGAATATTGCTGAACTGAAACAGTTCTGTAAAGAGGAATGGTCAAGAATTACTCCTGACCGTTGTGCCCGTCTGATCTGCAACTGCAGGAAACGTTTGGTTGAAGTTATTGCTGGCAGTTATTAAATCCAAGGATTCACATACTTTTTCCACCTGTACTGTGAATATTTACATGGTGTGTTCAATAAAAACATGGTAACATGGTAACATTTAATTCTGTGTGTGTTATTAGTTTAAGCAGACTGAGATTGTCTATTGTTGTGACTTAGATGAAGATCAGATCACATTTTATGACCAGTTCCTTGCAACTGTAGTGTGGGGTGTGAACTTAGCCCCCTGAGCCATGATTGGCCAAAGGCAAGCAGACTAAGGACATGGATTACTGAAACCATGTCCTTTGGTCTTATATGACCAAGATAAACTTATTTGGTTCAGATGGTGTCAAGCGTGTGTGGTGGCAATCAGGTGAGTAGGGATGAGCTTCGAATTCGAGTCGAACCCATGTTCGAGTCGAACATTGGCTGTTCGACGAATTTCGAACATTATGGGCCGTTCGCGCCAAATTCGAGTGGCGCGTCACGGCCCATAATTCACTGCGGCATCGCAGTGCATTGCTGGCTGATGATTGGCCAAGCATGCACTGACCCGCATGCTTTGGCCAATCACAGAGAGCCAGAAACGGAGAGCCATAATTGGCCAAAACCAGGATGGCTTTGGCCAATTATGTCTCAGGGGGTTTAGTACACGCCCCACACTATATAAGGCCTCCTGCGTAGATAGAGCAGGCAGGCAAGTCAGTTAGCTTCAGCTACAGTGTGTAGAGGATATATATGCATCCCAGATGTTGTATATATATGTATACACTGTATTCAGTTTAGCTAGATCCGTTCCTGTTATTCTCTTCATAATATACTGACAGGCAGGCAGGTGATTGTGCTAGCTGCAGTATTTTCACTTAGTGTACTGTGTTCTTTGCACATTGTGCACCTAAAGCTTACCTGAATACAATTGCTGGTGTTCTCATACAAATACAGGCAGGGACCTGCAGTATTTTGATTTAGTGTCCTTTGCACAGTGTGCACCTAAAGCTTACCTGAATAAAATTGTTGGTGTTCTCATACAAATACAGGCAGGGACCTGCAGTATTTTGATTTAGTGTCCTTTGCACAGTGTGCACCTAAAGCTTACCTGAATACAATTGCTGGTGTTCTCATACAAATACAGGCAGGGACCTGCAGTATTTTGATTTAGTGTCCTTTGCACAGTGTGCATCTAAAGCTTACCTGAATACAATTGCTGGTGTTCTCATACATACAGGCAGGGAGCTGCAGTATTTTGTTTTAGTGTCCTTTGCACAGTGTGCACCTAAAGCGTACCTGAATACAATTGCTGGTGTTCTCATACTAATACCACAGGCAGGGAGCTGCAGTATTTTCAGTTAGTGTACTGTGTCCTCTGCACAGTGTGCAACTAAAGCTAACTGAAGACAATTGCTGGTGTTCTCATACTAATAATACTAATACTACAGGCAGGCAGCTGATTCTGCTAGCTGCAGTATAATCAGTATATATATACATCCCAGCATTGTGCAGCTACATCTCCCTGCAGGCCATTAGTATGTCTGGAAGGACAACAAGGAGAGGCAGACAGTCACACGCCAATAAAAGAGGGCAAGCAGGCTCTGCATCTAGAGGCAACAGTACTGTACATGGACACAGTGCATCCTCATCAGCACGTGGCCGTGGGACACGCTTGTCCTTTTTTTCGGCAGCTGGCCGAGTTGAGCCGCAACATGCCGAAGACTTGGTAGACTGGATGACCAAGCCGTCCTCAACCTTCTCATTCTCTCTCACCCAGGCTCAGGGTACTTTGTCAGGCAAAGCAGCTGCCAAAGCGGCCTCTTCCCTCAGCTCAATGGCAGTCACTCCTTCCTTAGCCCCACCATGTCCTCCTGAGGAGTCCCCCTAACTGTTTGACCACAGTGTTGGGTACATGCTGCAGGAGGATGCCCAGCGTTTTGAAGGCTCCGATGATGGTACCCAGCTAGAGGAAGGCAGTAACATGAGCCCAGAGAGAGGGGGTTCCCAAGAAGGACAGCAATCTGGCAGTCATGTTCCCATAGCTGCAGCATACTGCCAGGTTTGCTCCAGTGATGAGGAGGGAGGGGATGATGAGGTCACTGACTCCACGTGGGTGCCTGATAGGAGAGAGGAGTAGGAGGAGGAGAATGAGGAGAAGGAGGAGGCAGGGGCCAGCTTAAGGGCAGCACACCGACTGTATCACACCGCAAAGTTTCGCATGTGCAGGGCACTGCTGTCTCTCCACGTTATTCCAAAAGTTCTTTGGTGTGGGCCTTTTTTGAGACGAGTGCATCAGATCGCACCGCTGCTATTTGCAACATACAGTATGTCTCAAGAGTATCTCGCGTGGCCAAAACATCACCCGCTTGGGCACCACATGCTTGACCAGACATATGTCGACCTGCCATGCAGTTCGTTGGTAAGCGTACCTAAAAGATCCACACCAAAGAACAAAGTGGACCTCTCCTTGCTCCTTATCAGCTGGGATCTCCAACCCCACTATACCTTCAGTCCTCTCTGAAACCTGCACTGAGAGGAATGAAGGTGTAGAAGTTCGCTCCCAGCCATCCACATGCCCAGCGGTTGAATGCTAGCTTGGCTAAATTGCTAGCACTTCAACTGCTGCCTTTTCAGTTTGTAGACTCTGCCCCCTTCCTTGAGCTTGTGGAATGTGCGGTACCTCGGTGGCAGGTTCCCAAATGCCACTATTTCTCACGGAAGTTGATTCCGGAACGCTACCGGCATATGAAAGGCAATGTCCATGCCTTGCTGGACAGGGCGGTCAGCGGTAATGGACAGGGACGTTACCCATCTTTCACGGCGCATTGGGTGACTCTGCTGGCAGCTGGGAAGGACGCAGGACAAGGTACAGTAGTGTTGGAGGTTGTTCCGCCTCCAAAATGCTACTACTGGTGATTGTGACACACCTCTCTCCTCCACCCCCTCCTTTTCTTCTTCCTCCATGGCCTCTTCCTGTGCTGATTTGTCCTCGGAACCAGCAGTGCTCCGTAGGCGTTCAAGGGGCTACGCAAGTATGCAGGAAAAAATATGCCATGCGGTGCTTCAGCTGGTGTGCTTGGGGGACAGGAGCCACACTGGTGGCAGGGGCAGGCTCAGAGGTGGAACCAAACTCCTCTCCACCCTCCAACAGGGACAACTGACCCATGTGCCCTGTTTTGCTCACATCCTTAGCTTGGTGGTGCAGCGGTTCTTGGGCAGGTACCCAGGCTTACAGGATGTCCTGAAGCAGGTCAGGAAACTCTGTGTGTATTTCCCCCGGTCATATAATGCCAGTGCTCGGCTGGCTGACCTCCAAAAGGAATACAACCTGCCCTATAACCGCCTAATCTGTGACATGCCCACCAGGTGGAACTCTACGTTGGCCATGCTGCAGCAGCTGCAAACGCAGCAGAGGGCCACCAATGAGTATCTGTGCCAATATGGCACAGGACAGGGTCAGGGAGCTTGTTTTTTCCCCCACGCCAGTGAGCCATGATCAGGGATGCATGCACTGTCCGGTCACCATTTGAGGAGGCCACAAGGATGGTGAGCAGTGACAGTGTATGCATCAGTGACACTGTCCCTCTTATCCACCTGTTGGAGCACACACTGCGTGGAATAATGGACAGGGCACTTGAGGCAGAACAGAGGGAGGAAGAGGACTTCTTTACCTCTCAAGGCCCCCTTTATCCACACAGTGTTTCTGCTTGCCCAACCTATAACACAGGAAGAGGACGAGGAGTAGGAGTATTGTGAAAGCATGGAGGTGGAGCCTAGCACTCAGCATCAGCAGCAGTCTTCAAGGGATCAATTACAGTCCCAAGAAACCCATGGACTTGTACGTGGCTGGGAGGAGGTGGCTGGGGATCATGTCGTCCTGAGTGGCCCAGAGGACTCCAGACCGAATGCCTCAGCAAACCTACGCTGCATGGCCTCCCTGATCCTGCAAAGCCTGCAGAAGGATCCTCGTGGTATCAAGGAGAGGGATCATTACTGGCTGGCAACCCTCCTTGATCCACGTTACAAGGGTAAGGTTGCGGACATTATCTTGCCATTGCAGAGGGAGCAGAGGATGAAACATCTTTAGGAGGCCTTGCAGCAAGGTCTGTGCAACGCATTCCCAGAGACATGGAGGTTACAAAATCCTGGTCCTTGACAAAGTGTTGCTGAGGCTTCGGTCAGTCAAAGAAGGAGCGGTGGAGAAGGTGGCCATCTGACCGATGCATTCAGACAATTTTTTAGTCCGCAGTCCCAAGGTATGATCGGTTCCAGCAACCATCGCCAGCGTCTGTTTTACATGGTGCAGGAACACCTAGGGGCAAGATCAGACTTGGACACCTTTCACACTGAAAATCCTCTGGGTTGCTGGGTCTTGAGGGTGGATCACTGGCCTTGCACAGTAGGCAATTGAGCTACTGGCCTGTCCTGCATCCAGCGTTCATTCGGAACACACATTCAGTGCTGCTGGAGGCTTTGTAACTGATCACAGGGTGCGCCTGTCCACCGACTCGGTCGATCAACTGACCTTCATAAAAATGAATCAGTCTTGGATCACCACCAGCTACCAAGCACCTGATGCTGATATAACTGAATATATTTTTTTTAAATGACAGATCCCTTCAAGACTGCCTATGCTGATGCTGAATGACTATCCTGTTATGCTGTACTATCCTCTTCCTCCTCAATGATCATGCTGATAGCTTGTAAGAAAATTTTTGGTTTTGGGCACCACCACCAGTGGCTAAGGCCTCGTACACACGACCAGACATGTCCGATGAAAACGGTCCGCGGACCGTTTTCATCGGACATGTCTGCTGGAGGATTTTGGTCTGATGTGTGTACACACCATCAGACCAAATTCCCCACGGACAGAATACGCGGTGACGATGACGCGGCGACGTGTGCGACCCAGGAAGTTCAAGGCCTAAGGCCAGAGGCGTAACTAGAACCTTCAGGGCCCTGGTGCAAGAAACCATGGAGGGCCCCCCTGACCTCCGGCCAGGGCCCTTCCTACTAATCCCGGCAGCAGCAGGACCTGGATAGGAGGGGGAAAAAATCCTCTTTATTTTCCTCCTGCTGCCACTCAATGTCTATCGGAGGGAGAGGAGGAGAAGCAGACTTTTGGTGGCGGCAGGAGAAAAATGGAGGGGATTTGTTCCTCTAAATGCCCCCCATCCAGGTGTTTAGGGGCAACATGTGCGCTATTGCAATTGTGACCCCTATAGTTACACTCCTGGGATGAGTGGCAGCGGTGGTGATGGGATCAGTGGTGGTTAGGGAGGGATAGGATCAGTGGCATCCACGGCGATGGTGGGGGATGGGATGAGTGACAGCAGTGGGGGGGTTGGATCAGTGGCAGCAGTGGTGGTTGGGTGGGGATGGGATCAGTGGCAGCAGTGGTGGTTGGGTGGGGATGGGTCAGTGGCAGTAGTGGTGGTGGGGTGGGCATCAGTGGCAATGATGTGTGTGGAATCAGTGGCAATAATGGTGGTGATGTGGGGGGGGGGGATCAGTGGCAGTAGTGGTGGTGATGTGTGTGTGGGGGATCAGTGGCAGTAGTGGTGGTTATGTGCGGGGGATCAGTGGCAGTGATATGCGGGGGATCAGAGGCAGTAGTGGCGGTGATGTGCGGGGGATCAGAGGTAGTAGTGGTGGTGCGGGGTATCAGTGGCAGTAGTGGTGGTGATGTGGGGGGGTTCAGAGGCAGTAGTGGTGGTGATGTGGGGGGGGATCAGAGACAGTAGTGGTGGTTATGCGGGGGGGGGAGGTCAGTGGCAGTAGTGGTGGTTATGTGGGGTGGGGACCAGTGGCAGTGATGTGGGGGTGATTTGTGGGGGATCAGTGGCAGTGATGTGGGGGTGATTTGTAGGGGGGATCAGTGGCAGTGATGTGGGGCTGATTTGTGGGGGATCAGTGCCAGTGGTGTGGGGGTATCAGTGGCAGTAGTAGTGGTGGTGGGGTAAGTATCAGTGGCAGTAGTGATGGTGATGTGGGGGGGGGGGGTTCAGTGGCAGTAGTGGTGTGGTGGGCATCAGTGGCAGTAGTGGTGGTGATGTGGGGGTTGTTCAGTGGCAGTAGTGGGGTGGGCATCAGTGCCAGTAGTGGGGGTGGGGTGGGGGGGGAATCAGTGGCAGTGTTGATTCAGATGGATGGGTGCCACTCACTTGCAGATCTCTTGGTTCCCCCTCCTTGCTAGGTCTTCCTTGGGCGAGCAGAGAGGATGGGCGGGCCTGCGAGTACCAGTTTGTGCAGGCGTAGTCTGAGACGATCGGCGGAGCGGGCGGGGACTGTGCCCGTAAGTGTGGGTGGAGAGGATGGGTGGAATGGGCAGAGAGGATGGGCGGAGCCGGTGTGTACTGTGCCGTGAGTGTGGAAGGAGATAATGGGCGGAGCGGGCAGGGACTGTGCTGTGAGTGCGAGAGAAGAGGATGGACGGAGCGGGTGGAGAGGGCGGGGACTGTGCCGAAGATGGGCGGAGTGGGTGGGCATTGCAGTGTGCTCGCGAGTGCGGGCGGGCAGCTGTTTAAGTAAATGACCAATGTGAATGTACTATCTCCCGGGCCGCGGCGGGCCCCCCTACAGTGGCAGAACTCAGGGGCTCGGTCGCAAGTGCGACTGGTGCGACCATGAAAGTTCCGCCACTGACTGGGGATCAGTAACAGTGCTGATGGAGAGGAGGGATGGGATCAGTGGAAGTGCTGGTGTTGAGGGGGGGTGATAGCGGTTGTATTTGAGGGGGGGTGGCTGCGGTGGTGCCATCCTCTCCCACCACCACCTGTGCCTCTTACTGATCCCATCCCCTCACCACTGATCTCATCCCTATCACCTCTGTTGTAGAAGGAATGAGGGGGATAGGGATGAGATCAGTGGTGGGGGGATAGGATCAGTAAGAGGCACAGGTGGTGGTGGGAGAGGATGGCACCACCACTGCCATCAGCCTCAAGTACAACCACGGCCACACCCCCTCAAGTACCACCGCTACCACCCCTCTTTAAGTACCACTGCTGCCCCCCCCTCAAGTATTACCGCTACCACCCCCATCAAGTACCACTTTTGTCACCTTCACTGTGCGTGCGGCTGTGCCTTCTCCCGCCAGGATGCCTTGCCACCGGGTAGGTACACGCGCGCACGCTTCTGCAGAGTCCGCCCCGCCTCCCTACATCTGTCTGTGTCTCTGGATAGGCGGAGGCGGGGGCGGGGACGGTCCACAACAGTCAGTGTGAGACGCTGCTGAACGAACAGCACGCAGTGCGCGCCGCACCGCATCAGCCAATAAACACTGTGTGTGACAGTCAGGTGGGCCCCCCGGACTTACAGGGCCCGGTCGCAGCTGCGACTTTTGCGACTACGAAAATTCCGCCACTGCCTAAGGCTCAATTTTTCTGCCCCTGTTTAACAGGGGCATGTAATTACAATTCTTGATCTAATATTTCATAGCAGAGCCCATTCCTGCACCCACCAAGAGTAACTTATAGGGCTTTCAGTGTTGTGACAACACCTCCACCACCACCACCACCACCACCAAAGGCCCAATTTTTCTGCCCCTGTTCAACAATGGCATGTAATTACAATTCTTGATCTAATTTTTCACAGCAGGGCCCTTTTCTGCGCCCACCAAGAGTAACTGTGAGGGCTTACAGTGTTGTGGCAACACCACCACCACCAAAAGCCCAATTTCTCTGCCCCTGTTCAACAGGTGCATGTACTTACAATTCTTGATATAATATTTCACAGCAGGGCCCTGTTGCCATATGGCGGCCACGGATATATGTACAGACTGAAAGTATTTAATATAATAGCAGAATATTGTGTATTAGAGATTAAAGCTTAGTAGGAGGAATTCAAGTTGAGTCAACTTATCCAATCCTATCTAGGGAACATATAAGTAAATATTTTTGTTTTTTAGTGGGTACAGGTATACCCCACTTTTAAGTACACAACGGGACCAGAGCATGTATGTAAAACGAAAATGTACTTAAAGTGAAACAATACCCTTTTTCACTTCTAGGGTGTAGTGGGGGGTCAGGGACTGTAGTGGGGGTGTCAAGAGCTGTAGTTGAGGTCTCAGGGACTGTGGTGGGGGTGTCAGGGGCAAACTGGAAAAGGGTGGGGGTATGCTCTCGGAGCTTCAGCTCCTTCTACTGCGGCTGCAAAATGTCCGTACAGTACTTGTAAGGCACTTTACATACACTCGCAGGTATGTCCTTACTCGCGAGTGTATGTAAAGTGAGTGTACTTAAAGCGGGGTATGCCTGTATTAGGAGAAAATATACACCACAGGTAATTTTTTTAAGGTTAGTAGGAATTCAAACTGAGTCAGTTTATCCTATCTAGCTAGGGAAAATATAGGTAAATATTTTTCCTTTTATTAATGGGTAAAACCTCTAAGGTTATTTGGTTGTTTTTTTTTGTGTTTGTTTCATTACTATCCCAAAATCATAATTGATAAAGTATCTTGGATGTACCATTATAACCGGTCAATTTAATGGGGAGGAGATACCGTGATAGAAACATCTTTGACACACTGAAAGAGTTGGTCATTGGTTTTGTGGGAAAAAAAAAATGATTATTGTTTTTTTTTTGCAATTTATACAATTTTGTTTAAGACACAGAAACGTGCTGGTTGTCTGTTGTCTGTAGAAAGACACTGAAATAGTTGCCTGGACTTTTTGTTGTACAAAGAGTTCAACTGTTTTATTTAAATCGTATGTCCACTAACATTGAAATTTTGAGGACATTGGAAATCTACAAAAGATTTTGTTTTTAACTTAGTTTTTTTTTGGTAACGGTGGGAAGTTACAAGTAGTAATATTCTCATTGTTGTTAGTTAAAGTACAAGACTGTGGAAGGCTTGCAACTGAAACTAATATCTGCAAAAGATTATTAGGGTAAAATAAGGCGCATTTAGCATACTGTATTTTATACCTTGAATTTTTTTTTTTTTAAGGATAAACCCTACCAAGTACTAATAATTTAATAATCTAAGTTGGTGGGAGATTTGTTTTTGTTTTTTAAACTGAATTGGGTGTAGCAAATATTGGGGTAAACATAGCTGTGTTTACATTCCCATTGTGCACCTAAAGCAAACCTATTGTTCCGTGGGTGTGGATCTTAGCCGTTTTGTTTTGGTGTAGACTTCATTCTGTGAAGATAGTAGTGTTATGTTAAGACTTGTATCTGCACTGTGGTGTATTATTGTATCACCACTGAACTTTTAAATCATGGAGAAATTGATGGCCAGGATGGCTAAAGTTAAAAATAGCGCAGAGATAATAAGGACAATGGAGGAATCCAAAAGCCCATGGCACCATGCACAAGAGTATGTAAATATAAAACTTACAGAGAGAAAATACAGCAAACGTGAGGGTAAGACCGCACTAATTTTTGCTGCATTTTGGTTAGCCAACAATTATAGGTCATTATTATTGCAGACCATTTCTCTCAAGCAAGATCTAGAAATAGCCAAAATTAAAATCAGTACTCCAAGTACTATGAGTTTCTATGACAAATACGAATGCTAGCCATCAGCAGCCAACAATACAGGGGCTGAATGCTGCAGACAGTAAATGTGAAAAATTATCGGCATCTTCCAGCACAGTGCAGACGGTACAATCTACACATACCATAGATTGTAATGCAACCAGTTTGAGTATTTCTAGTTGCAACTGGAAAGTACCTCCGTCTGGAGAAGGGGGTAGTGCCAACAGCTTGTTGAAAGATGGGAGCTCTTTTGAAAGAACCTCCATTTCTCATACAGCAAAAAGTGTTAATCAGGTTGTAGCCATTGAAGGTTCTCAGCCTAAAACCACACCAGTTGTTAAGAGACGCTTTAATACTTTACAGAAGATAAAATGCTTCTCGTGTGGTTTATTCGGCCACATTTCCCAGTTTTGTTTAGCTTCTGGCGAAAAGATATTAAAGCCAAATCAGTATACAACAAAGAGGCGTGACGTGGAAGTGTATTCACCTCGCTGGGGTGAAAAGCCTAAGAAATATGAAAATACAAATTCATACATCCCTTCCTCAACTATTAAGGCCCAAAATGAGGCTTTACAGTATGGGATCAGGCAAATGAAACAGGAACGGGATGAGTTTGTGAACGAATTCCAATCCTTTAAAAGAAACATTATTGACTTGAATTTGAAAAATGGAGGGAGTAAATTTAGAAGGGTTGTTTTAGATGTCTAGGACATTTAGGTTCACTAGATCAAAGTTTACCAATGTACATGTAAGAATGTTGTATTGTTGGCTTTAAATAGGAAAAAAGTGGGATAAGTAATAATTGTTTTGCTGCAAGTTATTTTTTTTTCAGGGTGAATAACAGAAAGCTGTACATATGCGTAAATACGCGCCTAACAAAAGGTCAAGTATCGGTTTTTGTTTTTCTCTTATTCGGTCCCTTTGTATTCTCCCAATGGCCAGAAACGCCCTAGCTTTGGTAAATTTGCAAATTACCAAAGCTAGGGGATTCAAGCTAAACGAAGGTGTGTGTGTGTGTGTGTGTGTGTGTGTGTGTGTGTATGCGCCATGGAATGAAAGGGTATGAATGGTTCATGTGTAAACAAGACTTTTTTTTTTGTTTGTTTTGATTTTTTTTTTGTTTTTTTTTTGTTTTATGGCCATCAATAAGTGTAATCCCACTAATGTGCATACTTTGTACGGTTTGTTTATTTCATAATTCTTTTTCCTCTCTCTCTCTCCCCCAATCTCTCGTTTGTAATGAGCTCAATACTGGTACCAGTTAAAATTTATACTTTTTTTTCTATAACTGAAACGTATTCGCGAATAAAAAACCTGTGCACAGGTACAAGATACGTTTATTTTGTTTTTCTCTCTCCTTTTCCTGGGGTCATTCACTCTGACACTTGGAAACTACATAACACATTATGCTGCACCTTGTGGCATATTATGGATCCAGTAGGTCCTATATTTCTCTGTTTTTCTCCTTCCAAAATGTATGCATGTGCTGGTAATATGCGTAAAGGGGGTAGGTCAGCAGGAGGTCTTCTTAGACTGTAAGTACTTACAAATCCCACCATGTTTTCCTATAATTTTGGTTTGTCAAAATACAGATATGTGAGGAAGTCGGTTACATGGGTCACTGTACTTACTGTGGATGGACTCATTACCTCCGCTGGCAGTCTGGGCCAAGCATATACTGTCAGTTAGCCCATTAACCTCCTCAGAAAAGGTACAGTAAGATGTTATTAATGGTTTGGACTTTTGTATTTTAGGAAGAAATACACACATGGACAGATGATCGAAACCAAGACTGATCAAATTACTGTGAAACACAGAGGACCTTAAAACATAGTTTTTTTTAATGTTTGTTTTAAGGACAATCCTTGAATAGAATTAATTAGAGTCAGGCCTAACTAAATTCTAAAATATTTTTATTTAACATTTTTTTTAGTGGTATGTTTCATTAAACAGGGCCGGGTCTCTCTCTCTCTCTCTGATACCACTTCCTGTGGTCTGTTGGACTGGAAAATAGATTTTCACTGAGAATCAATTAATATGGTAATCACTACAGAGAGGACATTGCCTTTTGTATAAAAGCAATGCAATTTTTATTTTATTTTATTTTTTTATTTTATTTTTGTTGTTTAACAAAATACAGATTCAATGCTCTTTAACAATGCAAAGGTTGGGGCAGCATTGAATCTGAATATTTTTTTTACCTTTTTAGGTGTACTTTTTATTCCTCCTTTTTCTTCTAATGAAAACCATTTTTTCGTTATTTCCTATATCACCTTATTTTTGGTGATTCTGGAGGTCGCTATGGTGAAAAAAAAAAAAAGAGGGGAGTAGGGGTAACATATCTTATATGGATAACATTTACAACAGTTAAAACAAAACAAAACAAAAATGTTGATATAGAATATTAAAGCGTCCCTATATCATTTTGGGGATGGGACAAAGTTCCAACAGTTTTTCTTCTCTTTTGACACTGGATAAATGTTTTATATAAATGTGTGACATTGTACCTTTTACCAACTATCACAATAATTAGCAACAGTCATGTGACTAGTTTCCTTGTAGAGGTGACATTGTATCCTCTCTACAGTTCTAATATTGGGCAGTCATCATATGTGGTCATGGGTAATTTTTTTTTTATGTTGGTCAGTTTTCTTTTTGTGCCATAACTAAGTTAAAAAAAAAGCAATGCTTAAAGATCAATAGATATACTGGGACTGGTGAGACTCATAGTGATTGGCAAATAACAGAGTATAGTACAATTGTATTTAAGAAGTAATTTAGTCTAATCATTCCTGAAGCCACAAGGTGACATCACACCTATCCGCATTCTGAAACCAAGTTATTTTGTCTGCTTAGATGACACGGCCTAAATCTGCACGGAGACCTCTTAGGCCTTGTACACACGAGAGGATTTATCCGCGGAAACGGTCCTCCGGACCGTTTCCGTGGATAAATCCTCTGGTGGATTTTGATCTGATGGTTGTACTAACCATCAGATCAAAATCCGAGCGGAATTCCCTCCGCGGTGACGTGTCGCGCCGTCGCCGCGATGACGTGCGCGACGCTGAAATATAAGGACTTCCACGCATGCGTCGAATCATTACGACGCATGCGAGGGAGGGAATCGGACGGATTGATCCGGTGAGTCTGTACAGACCACCAGATCAATCCGCTGGACTGGATTCCAGCGGATAGATTTCTTAGCATGCTAAGAAATTTTTATCCGCTGGAAATCCATCGGCCCGAAAAATATCCGCGGATAAATATCTGCTGGGTCGTACACACCAGCGGATCTATCCGCTGAAACCGACCTGCGGATAAATTCCAGCGGATAGATCCTCTCGTGAGTACGGGGCCTTAAAGTGATGACCTCTTCCCTAGCCTGCTAAAGGCAGGACTCATACAGCAGCTACACATGGTAGCCAAGGACGGAGCTACAGTATATGCACAAAAGTTGGGCACCAGCCCAGGCTGCAACCCATCAGGGTTGGTATAACTGAACACCACATCAGTAAAAGGAGTTTGTGGTGAGTTCCGATGGCAACAAGATCCCCCTGGAAACTGGAAGGGTCACACACACACAGGGGCAATCCGCAGAAGGCAGGGAAGAGTTACTTGCAGGCATATGACAATGGAGGAAGAAAGATGGGGGATGGCAATCAGACTACCTGGCTGACGGGCTGAAGGTTAAATTATTACACATGGCAATGGTATAGGGCCTCATATTAGGTCACAGTATATCTATAACAATTTTAATCAAAGGTCCTTAATACTCAGAATGACAAGATAAGCATTCATTGGAAGGCATATGTCGTAAAAGTACTCGTGTTTTTCCTTCTCTAACTTTGCCCACACTAATAAAGTACAAGCACAGAAAGCCAATAAAGGTGGTCCAAAGGCCATTACTGTATGATGTATCCATTTGGAATCACCATGGAAGGCTGTCCCAGAAGCAAGGCAAACAGGACCCGATTGACATTATGGACTTTCACACTATTATTATTGGACGGTTGAGAACAAGGATCCTCCAGTTTTTCTTCCCCCCTTAATTTTTTTTGTATGTTTGGTATCTTATGATTTTATTATGGACTTATTACATCCAGAACAAAATGATGACTACCAATACTGGGATCCAGAAATATGAACTGTAGAGACGGAAAGTTTAAAAGTTTTTGTTTGGGAGATATATATCATTTCAGAGGGCAAGGCCAAAAGTTTCAAATGAAAGATTACACATAAAACCATTATTGTAGGTGTGGCCGAGTCTCATATTCTCAACTGGCCACAAGGGGCCATCTGTTGCCATATGGTTTTTGGGTAATCTAGATTAAATAGAGATATATATATATATATATATATATATATATATATATATATATATATATATAGCTGTGTCTGTGTATGAATATATATATATATATATATATATATATATATATATATATATATATATATATATTGTAATTAGGAATATATTTCTCGTAGTAGTGGCTGAAGACATTTCAGTCAGAGTACATAGTATATTGTTCATTTAGTAACTAATTCATGGCATTTAGCATATAGCAAAGTCTTTTGTTAGTTACTAGACAATGCGGAGGCAGTGAGATAAAACCCTTTCTGTGACGGACCCCATGCTGGGATGTTCAATCAAGATAGCCACACCCTGTTAACCTTGGGAAAATTATAGTCACCATGATTTGCATGAAAGGGGGCTGACTTATGTAGTCAGTCCTCCAAGCGTGATGCTAGCTAGGCCAACCAATGGGACGTCAGCATAGAAAGATATACTCGACTGCAGAGGGAAAGGGATCTTCACTTTATGGAACCATCATCTTGATGGAAGGATGTCTTGGAGAGATGGCCTAGAAGGATGGGGTCTTAGTACAAGTGGTAAATATGGTATCAGCATGAATACTTACATGTAGCTACTGCATTAGATTGTAATCTAATGTTTTAGAGGAATATGCTCTAGATTCCTTCATGTAAATGTATGTATTTTAACCTACGGTCTTGTTTGAGACGATAGATAGGTTCTGTGTGTTAGATAGACTAATATCTTTTTCTCTAATAAACCTGTGTTATGTTAAAGCTTTCGCTCTGGACAATAGAACTCTCTTATTTTAACCATATATCATATATGTGAGATAATAAATCTTAAATATACAATTATTTGGTAACAGCCCGTTCCAGTGCCCACCAAGAGTAACTGTGAGGACTTACAGTGTTGTGGCACCAGCACCACCACCACCAAAAGCCCAATTTTTCTACCACTGTTCAACAATGGCATGTAATTACAATTCTTGATACCAGTGCCCACCAAGACTAATTGTGAGTGCTTACAGTGTTGTGGCAACACCAACACCTAAGGCCAAAATTTCTGAAGAGTATATAGGGCAGGCCCCTACATTGAAACATCAAACTTACAAATGACTCCTACTTGCAAACGGAGGGAAACAACTGGAAGTGAGAGGAAATCTACCCCTAGCAGTGGGGGTTGGTGAAGTTTTAGGATGGGGGGGGGGGGCGCAAGACCCCGCCCCTCCATGTTTGGTCACTCCCACTTCTCATAAGCCACACCCCTTATATAATCCACCCACTCCGTCCCCTGTATTCCACTTGCTTCCACTCTTGAGTATACAGCTCAGCATCACAGGACAGAGTATGTAGCCCCAGCATCACAGCACAGAGTATATATCCTCAGCATCACAAATCATGGTATATAGCGCAGCCTTACAGATCGGCGCAAACAAACTAAAAAATTACACAGTTAGTAATGAAGGACTCTAAATGGGCATGAGATTACCAGATACTGCGGACATACTGCACAAGATTACCAGAGACTGCGGACATACTGCACGAGATTACCAGAGACTGCAGACATACTGCACAAGATTACCAGATACTGCGGACATACTGCATGAGATTACCAGAGACTGCGGACATACTGCACGAGATTACCAGAGACTGCGGACATACAGCACAAGATTACCAGAGACTGCGGACATACTGCACGAGATTATCGGAGACTGCGGACATACTGCACGAGATTACCAGAGACCGTGATTTACTGCACGAGATTATCAGATACTGCAGACATACTGCACAAGATTACCAGAGACTGCGGAAATACTGCACAAGATTACCAGAGACTGCGGACATACTGCACAAGATTACCAGAGACTGCGGACATACTGCACAAGATTACCAGAGACTGTGGACATACTTCACAAGATTACCAGATACTGCAGACTTACTGCACGAGATTACCAGAGATCGGGATTTACTGCACGAGATTACCAGAGACTGTGACTTACTGCACAAGATTACCAGATACTGTGGAGATACTGCATTAGATTACCCGTGATTCCATGAATTGGGGCCCCGATGACAGACTTTGCAGAGTGCACAGAGAACACAGGAGGCTGTATTCGCGTGCTAGCCAGCAGAGAGGAGGGAAGCTCCTCTTAGAACAGAGCAGCTGTAGTGAGAGCCAGTGATCAGAGTGGGCACGTCAGTGGAGCTCCCAGCCCCGCTCCCAGACCTCTGTATTCCCCAACCAGTATAGAGGGGGCGGGGCCGGGAGCTCCACTGACGTGCCCACTCTGATCACTGCTCTTACTATAGCCGCTCTGCATACAGGCTACACTGGGCGGGGTCATCGCGTCAGTGGAGCTCCCGGCCCCGCCCCCACTAGATCAGGAATACAGCCTCCCATGTCCTCTGTGCACTACTGCATTCTGCAAAGCCATCATCGGGGCCCTAATTCAGGGGTAGCACGGGGCCCCCTACAAAGATTGGGCCTGTGGCAAGCTCCCCGTTTGCCCTACGCTAAAGACGGCATTGACTAAATCGATGATCAGGTAGCAGCAGTGATAAGGTGCTACAACAGACAACCTGAGGCCATTTCACACTAATGCGACTTGTCCTGCGACTTGGGACTGCAAAGTCGCATGACAAGTCATACACCATGATTTCCAACGAGTTCAATTCATATCTCTGCAACTTCAAAGTAGTCCCTGTACTACTTACGTCCGACATTGATGGGACTTGAGGCAGAGACCTCATAATTACACAGACATTGCTTCAAGGCGCAGCAAAAATCATGGCAAAATCATGTGACTTTCAAGTCGCACAAGTGTGAAAGGAGCCTTAACGACTGGATTTTACTACCATGGGTACTTTTCCCGTGGTAGTAAAATCTGATCATTATTCCTGCACATGTGCTGTAAAGACTACTGACAAATCTGATGGCTAGCAATGTTAACTGTGAAGTTGGCTCATCAGAATGCAGTTCACATGCACAAAAACCCGCTTTTCATTTAGGTACCATTTCCACTTGTGCAACTTGTCCTGCGACTTGGGACTTCAATGTTGCATGACAAGTCGTACCCCATGATTTCCAATGAGAACCGTTCATATCTGTGCGACTTCACGTCACAGCCACTTCAAAGTAGTCCCTGCACTACTTTGGTCCCACTTTGATGCAACTTGAGGTCCATAGACCACCAGAATACACAGGCATCGCATCAAAATTGCGGCAGAATTGCCTGAAAAGCCTGAAAGTCGCAAGATTCTGCCACAATTTGCTTACTCATAGCTTCCTCAGTGTGAATACACTAAGGTAAGGGGGGGGGGTTAATAATATAGGGGGAAACTTTTTTTCCACAGGATTGGGGGCCACTTTAGGGGTGCGCGGTATACGCGGAAGCACGTTATACCGCAATAAATACGGTAATCTACTGTCATAAAGTTATGTGAAACACATCAAGGTATTGTGTAAAGCAGTCTTTATAAAGGTGATATGAGAACTCCTTAAAGTGTAACTTTACCCATAAAAACTTGATAAAATAATGTTCTTTAGCAAGGAACATACTGTACAGTACATTTCACATTAATAATTATGCTACCAAAATCAGTGTGTGCTTTAAATAGGGTTGTCCCGATACCACTTTTTTAGGACCGAGTACAAGTACCGATACTATTTTTCAAGTACTCGCCGATACCGAATACCGATACTTTTTTTTAAATGTGTCCCCAAATGCAGCCATGTCCCCCACAGATGCAGCCATGTCCCCCCCATATGCAGCCATGTCATAGTTGCCAACATTTGAAATTTTTTTCCAGGGACACTTTGCAGCACAGCTATTAATTAATTACCACACTCACTTCCCCGAAGCTCCACCCACTCCGCATAATCTTCGCCTACTTATCAGATTATAGGGTCTACTCAATAAAGAGAGAATTACAGGAAATTGAAACAGGAATTTCAAACTTAAGACCAATGTAGCAGAGTTGGAATAATTCTCCCATTCAGCTGCACTACTTCTGCTTAAAGTTTAAAATTCTCATCACAATTCCCTGCAATTCTCTCTTTATTGAGTAGGCCTTTATAACACCAAATTCCCACCAACAATACCATCATCCTTGGTATGCGATAGATACAGTCGCAGCACACCAGCTATATCAGGCAGGTACATTTTATCACTTTTAGGTGAGTTGGGTATCAGTGGTGACACTGTCAGTACAAATATGGAAAGGCCTTGTGCAGACGTGCTTCATATATACTTGCCTAGTAGTGGCTAGTTTGCTGGCATACCCACCAATGCCAAAAGGATTGATGTACATCTAAGGCCTCGTACACACGGGCAAACATGTCAGATGAAAACGGTCCGCCGGACCGTTTTCAGCGGACATGTCCGCCCAGAGATTTCTGTATGATGGCTGTACACACCATCATACAGAAATCCGCGCGTACACGATACGCGGTGACGAGGCCGCGCCATCGCGCGCGGCCCTGGAAGTTCAATGCTTCCATGCATGCGTCGAAGTGATTCGACGCATGCGAGGGATGGCGGCCGCTCGGACATGTACGGTAAGTCTGTACAGACGACGGACAGGATTCCAGCGGGCATGTTTCTTTGCATGCTAAGAAACATTTGTCCGCTCGAAAACGGTCGGGCGGACAAATGTACGCTGGAAACCTGTCCGCTCGGCTGTACAGACGACCGAACATGTCTGCTGAAACTGGTCCGCGGACCAGTTTCAGCAGACATGTTCGGTCGTGTGTACGGGGCCTAACTGAATACATCACCTGGTGACATCCATATTAAAGTGGTTGTAAACCCCAAAATTTTACTTTACATTTAAATACGTCTCCTAATCTCCTTAATCACATGCAATGTGTTATTTTTGCCTACCTGCATTGTTTCCCTATAAATCGCTGTATTCCCGAGTGATGACGTAGACATGCGCAGGCGCCGTATCGTTGTTAAATCCGGCAAGCCGAGACCCGGCCGGATACATTCTCTGTTTATGTCGGGGCTGCGTCATTTCCTGTTGACGTCAGCCCCGACATCCCGCGATGGTTAGGCAGCTATCTTCACCCCCAAGAGGATCATGGTTACCATGTGACTCCAACGTCACACGGCTAAAGGAGACAGACGGCACGATTATCAAATAAGGAGAACTAAAGGGAAGTGCCAGATAAACACGCGCAGGATTACACAGCGCAGAAGAAACTGTGGGCGGAAGTAGAAAGGGAACTAAACATTGAAGACCACAACTAACATGGCGCGGACATAACAGCAGAAATGATTTTACACGATCGTCTCTAAAACAGTGAGTAAACCATTGTAGTTCAAACCATAGCGCTCGATCGTTTTAGAACTGTTTGATATTCAAAACCATATGCATGGTTAAATTAGAACCGGAGAGCAGGGCCGCCATCAGGAATTATGGGGCCCCTTACACAGCTTCAGGCATGGGCCCCCTGGAGCAGAGAACCGGGGGGGGGGGGGCTGCCGCCTGAAATTGAGAAGCGGGGGGGGGCTGCCGCAGATTGAGAAGCGGGGGGGCCCTTTACACAAAAAAGAAGAAATAAAGAAAAAAATATATAAAAAAAAGGGGGTAGCCATCTGGGGACCTCTGGGCCCTTTAATAAAAATAAAAAAGATATATAAAAAATATATATATTTTTTTTAAAAAGGGGGTTGCCATCTGGGGACCTTTGGGCCCTTTAATAATATATATAAATGTCTGTGTGTGTGTGTGTGTGTGTGTGTGTGTGTGTGTGTGTGTGTATGTGTATGTATGTATGTATGTATGTATGTATATATATATATATATATATATATATATATATATATATATATATATATATATATATATATATATATATAAAGAAATTACAAAAAAGGGGGGTTGCCATCCGGGACCTCTGGGCCCTTTAATAAAAATGAAAAAAAGAAACCTCTGGGCCCTTTAATAATAAAAAAAAATAATATATATATATATATATATATATATATATATATATATATATATATATTAAAATAAACATTTATGAAAAAAAAGGGGGGTTGCCATCTGGGGACCTCAGGGCCCTTTAATATATATATATAAAAAATATATATATATATAAACAAAAATAAAAAAATAAACATTTATAAAAAAAAAAGGGGGGGGGGGGATTTGCCACACATGGGGCCCTGGGGACCTCTGATCCCTTTAATAATATATATATATATATATATATATAACATATAAAGACAAAAAAATATATATATAAAAAAATATATATTTTTTTGTATAAAAAAAGGGGGGTTGCCATCCGGGGCCCTATAAAAAATATATAAAGACAAAAAAAAATTATATATATATAAAAAAAATATATAATTTTTTTTATAAAAAAGGGAGGTTGCCACCCGGGGCCCTGGGAACCTCTGGCCCCTTTAATAATAATAATAATTATAATATTATATATATATATGGGGACCTCCGGACCTCTAAAAAAAAAAAAAATGTCCCTTTATTAAAAAATAAAATAAAAATATATAAATTAAATATTTTTTTATAAAAAATAAATAAAAAAAGGGGGGTTGCCATCCGGGGCCTCCGGGCCCCTGGGGACCTCCGGACCTCTAAAAAAAAAAATTGGCCCCTAAAAAAAAAAAAATTTTTTTTTTTTTTTTAAAGGGGGTTGCCATCCGGGCCCCTGGGGACCTCCGGGCCCCTTACAGGTGTAATGCCTGTACCCCCCTGATGGCGGCCCTGCCGGAGAGTATACAACCGCTTTAATATTTTGCTATAGGAGTTATTCCTCTCCATTGAAGTACTTCAAACCCAGAGCCAGGGGCGATCGGGCATATGTTTCATATGAGTTCTCTCCCAGACACACCCTATATTTTATGTTGTTTTATGATATAGTTTGCATTATGTATATTTATGTTGTTATTTTAGAGAATATAATTTGAAAAGATCCACTTCAGTTTAAGCACGCTTAAGTTTAAGCGTTTAAGTTTTTCTTGTATTTTTTTTTTTTTAAATAACAATAAATACATATATTTAACTTGAATTTTAACTTTACTAAAATAATTCCATTTTCTCATCTTTTCCTTCTTTTTAAATATTTTTTTTTAAACTAAAACTGTCCAATGGCCGATGGCCAAAAATATGTAGAAGAATATGTATCGGCCTAAACTGAGATACATTTTTTTTTTTTTTTTTTTTAAATGGGATATTTATTATAGCAAAAAGTAAAAAATATTGTGTTTTTTTTCAAAATTGTCGCTCTTTTTTTGTTTATAGCGCAAAAACTAAAAACCGCAGAGGCGATCAAATACAACCAAAAGAAAGCTCTATTTGTAGGAAAAAAAGGACGTCAATTTTGTTTGGGAGCCACGTCGCACAATTGTCAGTTAAAGTGACGCAGTGCAGGAAGCTAAAATTTAGTCTGGGCAGGAAGGGGGTGTATGTGCACAGTAGGCAAGTGGTTAGAAATATTTTCTCCAGTTGCCTTGTTACAAGGAAACATGTCACGTAAAGAAGTAATGACATTTATTGAATTTTTTTCATTGTGTCTTAATAAAACTGTGAAAAGTTTGTCTTCACTATCACTGCTGCCATCTGTAGCCAAGGAAAACCAACCTTCATTAGTGTCCACCAATGAATTTAACACTTTCTTTTGTGCTTCTGGTGCTATAATACCATTGCACAGGTTTGTAGCTTTTGTTCTCCCACATGAAAATTTAGATGCAACTTCTCCTAGGAACATTTCTTTGAAGAGTTTTGCAGCATGGTCACTAGACAGGAATGCAATATTATGTTCAATCAAATAACCAGTCCAAAGCAGTGCAGCTCGGTTGGCCTGGTCATATGCTGGAGATGTATCAGCCGTTGATGCCCAAGTTGTTATTTTTTTGCTTGACATTCCAGCAGAAAACAAACTAGTCTTTTCTATATGGACCTTGGTTTCTATGTGCACTCTGATATCATTAATTCCACCATGTGCAATTCTTACGTCTTTAGAGCAGTATGTGCAAAAGGCATATGAACTACCTATTCTACTTTCTTTAATAAAAGGAAATTGGGATGGCCATTTGGTGTTAAAACTGCATAACCGTTTATGGATTACTTTGGTAGTCTTTCCTCCTTTTGAGAGCATTTTTCCTTTTTGGGGGGATACTAATAAAGAATGACTAACATCGAGTTGACCCTGATCACTGTCTGGAAGAGTAGCACTTGCTAGTCTTATCTCTTCTGTGTCACCTGAGCCTGACAGAGAAATAGGTAAATCTTCTATTTCTGCCTCTCTTTCCTCTGCTGTCTCCATTACATATCGCAGACTTTGAATTTGCTCTCCTCGCTCAGTGGACCTTCTCTCTGCTGTCCCTTTCTCAACTGGCAGAGAAAGACTTGGTTGTCCTCGCTTTCTGACAATTGTTTGAAGTGGCAGAGCAGGACCAGATCTTCTTCGCTTTTTTCCACTTTTAGCTGGTGGGGATTCCACTGACTTTATTCTCTTGAGTGGCAAGCGTTGACTCAGTTCCCCTAGTTTTCCAGGCTCTTTCTCAAATTGAAGAATCAAACTTTGTTCCCCTTCAGAAATTCTCTCTTCTGGAGGAGTGTCACCTACATGCTTTTCCTCTTCAGGAATTATCTCCACTGGAAGAGAGGCCGCTTACATGTCCTTCTTCAGACACTCTCTCAGCTGGAGGAGTGCCACTTGCGCGTCCTTCCTCTATAGAGCTTCTTTCAACTGGAAGAGCATCACTTGGCTCTACTTGCTCTGCAATTGCTATATCAGTTGACCTTGCAACATTTGTCTGTCTTTGACCTCCAGGTCCTTTCTCAGATCTCTGTTTAAAGAAATCTAATATGGTACGGTTTTTGGAGCTCATCTTTTCTTCATAAAGATTTTTTTTCCCTGTAACTAAAGAAATAAATACTAACCTGGGGCAATAGATAGATAGATAGATAGCTTGACACAAACTAGATCATGATCCTTGATGTCTAGTGGGGGCAGCCAGAGGATGTCTGTGTGCTGCTCTAGAATGTCACGTGACCCCAGCATTCTGATTCAGAAAACATGCCATAAGTGTCAGGCAGCATCGAAGGATATCTGTTGCGCACTGAGCAGCACGCAGACATCCAGGTCCATTTGAGGTCTGAATATAAACTAATTGTCTTTTTCAGAGAATTTGCTTTAAAAAAAATAAAAAAAACATATATTCAAGCATATACATTCATTTCTAAACCTGTGCCAAGTATACTTCAATACCTGTTTAATTATAAAACTATTTGAATATGGTAGTAAATTGGTACATAATATAATAATGTTTCTGGAGTGATTGGGTAAATTGATTGCGACTATAAAGTCTAGTTCTCAATGTGCGCCGTGTGAAGGACCCTTACAGAAGTGACTGCTAGAAGAAGAGAGCAGAGTGCTGTTTATTAGAGAAGAGTGGGGAACAAAAGACAGATATTGGAGAAAATGAGGGGATGTCTGTGCTAGAGAGGGAGCATAGTCTCAGCAGTGCCATAAAACAAAAATTCTGTCTGGAAGAGAAAGATAGGGAACAGGGAAAGAATACAGAGACAGCAAAAGATGGGACAAAAAGAGAATAGAGGCAGCCTCTGTATTCTCTCCTTGCTCCCCATCTTTCTCTTCCAGACAGAATTTTTGTTTTATGGCACTGCTGAGACTATGCTCCCTAGCATCCCAGGCATCCCCTCTCATTTCGCCACTATAACCTGTCGTCTTTTCCCCACTCTTATAAACAGTACTGACTCTGCTCTTTCCTTGTGGCATACATCACTGTAAATTTAACCATGTAATATCTGCCGTAACATCTGATACTGCGATCAGGGGAGTACAGGGGATACACATGTAAGGGGCCCGAGTGTTAGGAGGGGCCCGGGCCCCCGGGAACCAGGAAGTGTGCACAGTGCAAGAGAGAGAAGCCCAAGGAGACATGAGACACGCCGGAGGCTTCTGGTCCGGTATTTTTCAATCCAGCCCTCTTGCCGGGGGCACAGGCTTACTCAGTCATAAGGTAATGGGGGGACAGACTCACTGAACCCAAATATCCTAATGGTTCAGTCTGCCTGTCCCCCTCCCTCCATCCACTGATCTGACAGGACAGGCTATGCCAGCAGTGTGTGGAGATCGCTGCTCAGCTGCCGCAGCAGTGGTGGTTGCCAAAATAGTTATTTAAAACACAAGTGCAGTGAGTCCTCTTTACCTCTGTCCTCCCCTCCACCTATCAGTAGGAGCACGTCTTCCTTCCTGTGTCCTCGAGGCAGGAAGCAGCTACATCCAGCAGCTCTCAACTGACACTGGGGTAAAACATTTTTCCAGAGAGTCAGACTGAGACCTGCCCCTCCTGCCGAGACCCAGAAGCCGCACCTGCCTTCCCCACTAGCCGGGACAAGTCCCGGCAGGCTAAATTAGCCGGGACTAGGTCCTATTTGACGGGACTGTCCCGTTAAAAATGGGACAGTTGGCAAGTATGATGCCATGTCCCCCCCATATGCAGCCATGTCCCCACACATATGCAGCCATGTCCCCACACATATGCAGCCATGTCCCCCATATATGCAGCCATGTCCCCCATATATGCAGCCATGTCCCCCATATATACAGCCATGTCCCCCCATATATGCAGCCATGTCCCCCCATATATGCAGTCATGTCCCCCATATATACAGCCATGTCCCCCATATATGCAGCCATGTCCCCCCCATATATGCAGCCATATCCCCCATATATGCAGCCATGTCCCCCCATATATGCAGCCATGTCCCCCCCATATATGTAGCCATATCCCCCATATATGCAGCCATGTCCCCCCCATATATGCAGCCATGTCCCCCATATAAGCAGCCATCTCCCCCTCATATAAGCAGCCATGTCCCCCATACCCAGATGCTGCCGCGCCGCTTAGTTAATACGGGCGGGGAACATTACAACTTTCATTTGAATAGCTGTAGTGTTTCCCGCCGCGCAGCGTATAGACACTCCCCCTTGCTCGGCATTGGACAGATCACCCGTCCAATCCCGAGCAAGGGGAGTGTCTATACGCGGCGCGGCGGGAAACACTACAGCTATTCAAATGAAAGCTGTAATGTTCCCCGCCCGTATTAACCAAGCGGCCGCGTTGCGGCGGGATGCGGTGTTGCGGCGGGATGCGGCGTAGCGGCGGGGGGGGGGCTGAGTATTCGGCCAGGCATCGGGGGCATTTGCGGGAGTACAAGTACTCCCGCAAATACTCGGTATCGGTCCCGATACTAGTATCGGTATCGGGACAAGCCTAGCTTTAAATTGCCCCCAGCATTGTTCCTGTTTCTTTCTTGCTGGTGGCTGCCATTTTTCTGAAGGCCAGAGCCCCTGAGCAGCAGTACATCTTTAGGCTTTCAGCAGATTGGGCTCTACAAATTTAGCACAGTGTTTAAAAATAGAGATCGGCTGACAATGTGCAGAGCAAGGTGGGGCATTGTATTATTGGATTTTAAACAGTGGGCTAGATTCAAGTACAATTGCGCATTTTTTACGGAGGCGCAGGGCAACGTTTTTGCCCTGCGCCCCCGCAAAATTACTGCACTGCCCTTGATTCACAGAGCAGTAGCTCCGTAAATTGCGTGGGCGCGCCGGCAAAATGCCCGGCGTAAGCGCGTGCAATTTAAATGATCCCGTAGGGGGCGGGAATCATTTAAATTAGGCACGTTCCCGCGTGATCGTAGAGCGCATGCTCCGTCGGGAAACTTTCCCGACGTGCATTGCGGCAAATGACGTCGCAAGAACGTCATTTGCTTCAAAGTGAACGTGAATGGCGTCCAGCGCCATTCACGAATCACTTACGCAAACTACGTAAATTTGAAATTTCGCGACGCGGGAACGACGGGTATACGTAACATTGGCTGCCCCTGCTAATAGCAGGGACAGCCTTACGTGAAAGACGCCGTACGGAAACAACGTAAACTGCGTACGCAGGGCTCGCGCAACGTTGTGAATCGGCGTTAGTATGCAATTTGCATACTATACGCTGAGCACAACAGGAACGCCACCTAGCGGCCATTGCAAGAATGCAGCCTAAGATATGCGGGCATAAGAGCCTTATGCCGCGCATATCTTAGGCTGCAGTCGGCGTAACGAGGTTCCTGAATCAGGAGCATTCGTTACGCCGGGGCAAGTAAGCAATTGCGCCTGTGTAACTATGGTTACACAGGCGCAATTGCTTCTTGAATCCAGCCCAGTATATTTGCTAAATAGTGCTAGTTGTCCATAGAGTATGGGCTAGTGCCCGCATCCCTAAACCAGACAGGTTACAAAGAAAGTTTTCCTCTAAATGGGACTTTAAAGGGCAGTACTCCTCAAAAGATAAAAAAAAATGGAAGAACAGTATGCAAAGTATTCACACAGGATGCATTTACAATGATGTGCTATCAGTCCAAAAAATATCATGCATGACATGCACATTTCATATGGTAATAGTCCTTGCAAATATATGTATATGTGGCATTAACACCCCAGAGAACTCAGGTGCCTTAAATGATCTTTGTGATTACCTGTGCTTTGGCTCGGTCCCTGTACAGTCGGGTCTGATCTGAATATGCAGCATGTGACTGAGACTGGATAAGGTGCCCATTTATATAGGTGTTTAGGATCAAGTGATCCAATCTTATAGAGGGTGTGGGAAGGGGCCAGGGATCAGGGAGTGCCCCCTGAGTCCCCGACATGTGAAATCGCCTCCGCTCTGACTTTCTGGTGGAACTGACATCAGGAATCCAGTGGATGCCAGGCGGGGCGTGATGACTTCATGCATCGGGAAAGAGAGGGCCGGATTTGACGTGACGGCGATGATGGCGGCCCGCGGCGCAAATCAGGAGCCATGCCCATGGCAACCAAGCTAACCTGGCTATCGGCTCCAATCACAGGGGGCCAGCTGCATCATGGAATGAGGTGGGCAGTCCCTGTGCGCCGAGTAACAGTTGGATGGGCAGAACAGTGCACCATCTATCATGATCTGGACCCACTCAATGTACCACAAGATGAATGTTCCGTTAAACCATCTGACAATATTGAAACACAATGAACCGCGGATCGGGTAAGCACTAAACATACCTCTCTACAATATAGTGGATCACACATATGCCGACAACATTCTGTCCAAATCAGAATTGGACTACGTATGAACCCAATTACCTCGCACACCAACGTTCTATTCCCTACTAAAACTCCATAAGAGGATGCACCGTCCATCGAGAAGACCCATCATATCAGGCAATGGCTCAATAAGTGAAAAATTGAGTACATTTGTGGATGGACATTTACGCCCCTATGTCACAAATTTACATTATGTTATTTACGTGACACCAGGGCTCAAGTCCTGTGGGAACGGAGTTCCTGCACTTTTTTCACAGCAGGAACGCAGTTCCATTTGCAGGACTAGAGCAGCCTCGAGCAGCCGAGCCGCCCAAGCCAATCCTTCACTAAGCGGCGATACCCAGCTCGAGTTATCACGGGATTTAGAAAGAACTTGCTTCTTTCTAAATCCCACGTTAACTCGCGGCAGACCTCCGTAATGTCTCCTGGGAACAATGACAAAAGCTCCCAGGAGACATTGCGGCATTGAGGAAGTGACGGAATACCCACACACTACCCGATGAATCCATATACAGGAAGTGCCCATTAACATAAAGCATTACTAAGGTACAGTGGATTGAAAAAAAAAAACATGTGGTTTAGTAATTATGCATATGAGCGTATCATTTTTATTTTTTTTTGGTGGGGGAGTGGATCTTGGGTGGAAGTTCCCACACTTTTTTCCCCAGGACTTGACCCCTGCGTGACACTATGCACTTTTTACAAAATATCGATGGTCTGTGCATTCCCTCCACCTCAGTTTTGGTGGCCATCGAAATGGAGGCTCTGTACAGTTCAATACCACATGACAAGGACCTGGCATGCATCAAGCATATCATTTCCCAGAACAGTCATTTTGAAAAAAAGACCAATGAACTCCTGATAGGTACCTTGGAGTTTATACTCCACCACAGTTTACTCCGACTGTACAGGGACTGAGCCAAAGCACAGGTAATCACATAGATCATTTTAGGCACTTGAGTTCTCTGGGGTGTTAATGCCACACATACATATATTTGCAAGGACTACTACTATCTGAAATGTGCATGTCATGCATGTTATTTTGTGGACTGATGGTGTCCTCCCCACTTCACAGGCCACCTGTCCCCGATTAGGTACAAGGAGTCCCAACATTTGATGTCAGTCTGCTGATGACCGATGGGTTCATCTTGTGCTTCAACCATTTAAACAACTAGGTCTGTACGTTTTGAACCAATATCCATACAGTAGTATTTGTAGGCATTATTCTAATGCAGTGTTTCACATATTGGTTGTAACAATATATTTCCAATTGTCAGCGACATTAGTTTCTCTGGGCTACACGTGGGGCACTATTGCTGAAGCCTGGATTGAGCGCCCTCTGTGGGTGACTTCCCCTGGTTTTGGGTATTTCCATGCGTGCCCACCTCTCTGGACCCAAGTTGGTTGGCATATGGCAGCAACAGCTCTCTAAATGTTTTTGTTTGGATGCAAGATCAATGATTTCTTATTAAGTATTATGGTCAGTGGTAAGTGTTTGACCAGTTTTTGTTGTGATGTACAATTGTATATATTCTTATACCTCTCTTTATCAATTATAGACATATAACGTCCTGTGTAGAACCACCTATCCCTAAACAAGAGAACTAATATCGCTAACTCAAAATGCGCTGGATCATCTCTGTTATTAAGTAGTGGTTTTCCAACTGTCTTGTATCATTGCACATCATTGTAAATGCATCCTAATTTGCATACTGTTCTTCCATTTTTAACTTTTTCTAATAAAACACTACTTTTTATATTCCTGCTTTGATTTTTTGAGGAGTACCGCCCTTCAAAGTCCCATTTAGAGGAAAACTTTCTTTGTAACCTTACTGGAATTTAAACAGTATATCCACTTTTTAATATTTTACATAGATAAAACTGCAAAAGGGGCCAGCCTGAAGTGAACCAGCAGGACCTAATTTTCTGACCAAAGTTCCACTTTAAAGGCCAATTGCACCTTCCAAAAAACAAACAAAACAACAACAGCAGCAGGGATTGTAGAGCTCCAGATTTAACTCAATGGGGGGTTGACGGTGGACATCTGCAGTAAGACTCATGCAGAGTGCAATAGTCTGGAATGACATCCTCTGCCCTGCTCTATGGGAAGCGTTACCTAAAAAAATAGCAGAACACCCATAAACTTGCTTGTATTGTTGTGGATGTCATGAATGCTCAAGAGGTGCCATTGTCTGGAACTGCACCCTCCGCCCAGATCTTATGCCGCGTACACACGATCGTTTTTCGGCATTGAAAAAAAAACGAAGTTTTTCAGCATGTAGCAAAACAAAGTTTTTTCCAACTTCATCATTTAAACGACATTGCCCACACAGCCGGCTATGGCGCGTCACGCTTCCCGAAAATAGCCGAAATTAGACTTTGCTCCTCACGGCGCCTGTGCAGTCAGCTCCTAGTCTGTGCGCAGGCACCGTATAGCGCCGTGAAGAGCCGAGTCCTACTCCGGCTATTTTCGGGAAGCGTGACGCGCCATAGCCGGCCGTCAATCATGTTCCCCTCTGCATAGGAACGCCTATTCCCAGCGGGAGTCAGAAACTAAACTAATGGATTAAACTGTGAGTACAGCACAAAAATAAATAAATAAAGCCATACTTTAGCTGACGCTAGTCTGCTGGATGACATAGTAGAAAGTTGATTTTTAGGGTGAACCTCCGCTTTAAATAAATCATCTTATGTACTGCTGCATTTCATGTTTTATCAATGTAAAGCTTGATTTATTAATATGTATACACTTTATGAAAACTCCACAAGATTACACCATTAGGCCTATTTATAGAGATTTACACCAAAGATCATAAAAATGTCACCCAGGACTCACATATTTCTCACTTGAAACCATTGAGAAAATTGTGTGAATTTTGGGTCAAGTTGTGTAAAAAAAAATAGACCCATATGGTGCATTTATTATCAGCATTTAAAGCGGAGTTCCACCCAAAAGTGGAACTTCTGCTTAATCCACTCCTCGCCCCCTTACATGCCACATTTGGCATGTAATTTTTTTGGGGGGGGGGAGTGGGGGCTTCAGGTGGAGTGGGACATCATGTCCCACTTCCTCCTTCCGCCGAGGGGCTGCTAAGGCGATACGTCATATCGCCTTTTGGTGGCCCCTCCCTGTAGGCGATCGCCTGTCCAATCAGATAGCGCAGCGCCGCTCACGCATGCACAGTGAGTGCCCGGCCGTGAAGCCGAAAGCTGTCACGGCCGGGTGTCCACAGTATCAATGAGGACGCCGGCCGTAGAGGGGGGGGAGAGGAGCGGAGCTCCGTTCGGCGCGTCGCTGGAACGTGGAGCAGGTGAGAGTATGTTTATTAAAAGCCAGCAGCTACACTTTTTGTAGCTGCTGACTTTTAATAAACATTAAAAATGCCTGGAACACCCCTTTAAGTTTTAATGATAACAGTACATGCATTTGGCTAGAAATCCACAAGATGGTGCAGTAGCACATTATCAGTGATGACATTTTACTGATAACTAGAAACTGGAATTTACATCATAACTCATATATTGTTGTACATAAATTGAACTTTCTTATTCCAATGCTTAAATCTTTTTGGTGCATTGTAGATGGGTCAGAACACTGAGCTCACAAGATGCAAAGCAGGTAAACCTGGATCTGGTGCAAAACAACAAATTCATTAATATTCTAGACATGACTTTTTCTTTGCCGCCCCTATGAGGAAAAGCCTGTGGGGTTTGTTTTGTAGGATTTACCGTACACAAAGTGTGTGCAATAAGGAAGAAAGAATTGGCAGCTGGATTCATTTGGCAGACAATGTAATAAGGCATCTTTACTACGTACAGAAGTTATCAGGAAGAGCCGTCAGCAAAGTTTGACTTTTAGAACAGGTGCATGAAGAACACACAACGTTTGATGCCTAAGACAACACGGCTCTGCTGGGACTTCCTAGAATATACAGAACATTTTATTGTATTATTACTCCAAGTCCTAACCTGGTTTAGAAAAAAGAGACCCTGTCACTAACTTAAAGGTGTGCATCTAAAAGCACAGACAGATCAAAGATTTAACATTTTAGTTGAAGTATTTTTATTTTCCATAAACCATTTTTCTCAGTGACAATATGCCTTTTAACTCGCTGGATAGTTTGATTTCTTCAGGAAAAGTAAATTCCTAGTACACCCCCCTCTCCTTGCACATCATAGCACTCTCGTTTTCAGAGATTGTCTAACTATGGTCTGTGCTGGCCAAGATCCCTCTCCTCACCTCTCTACATAACCTTTTATGTAGCTGCCCGGGGCGGGGGAGAATAGAGTGTCACTTGACATCAAAGATGGTGGCAGTCTCAAGGCCTCTGTATGTCTACACAAGAGAGGCTTTTTACATGTCAAATACACCCTATATACTTCAATTGCACATTTAATCTTATGGGATGATAGTTTTAAAAAAAAAAAAATTGAATGATCTGGCGACAGAAAATCTTTGCCTACTTCTATATCTTCTTACATTAGCTACTCCAGTATGCTGAACCACAGCACCCAGCTGGAGAGCAGGTATCCGACACAGCCCAGAGTACAGCAGCATCCTTCACTTTACTAAAGGTTACAAAAGATTGTGCTCCCCACCAACCAAAAACACTTCACTAGATTTCTTTTACAGGTTGCAAAGAATTAGCTTTTTTTTAAAGTAGTGACAGGGTGATATTAAACCCTCCATTTACAAACGACATACAGCAATATACTTCAGAATTTTTGATGTTTGCCTGCCATTTTCCTCTTGTTGTCTCTTTATATTTTCCACTTAATGTCTCCTTAACCTCTGATTTTTAGGGTAGCTCTGTTCCTGTGCAGGATCCAGAGACACCCCGAGTGTGTGGGGGAACCAGCTGAAATTCAAAGCTGCCCATGCATGCACAGGAAACACTCTAGTATCTGAATTAGGAATGTGGGGCTTCCCAGCAGCACTGTCAACTGCAGAAACCATCGCCAGTTAATAATGTGGTCTCTCCCTGATTGGGTACCCATACCTCCCAACTTTCTGAGATGGGAATGAGGGACACCTATCAGCAAAAGTATGGAGGAAAAGGACACACCCCTTGTCACGCCCCTTAAACAAGGATTGATAAAAAAACAAGATTGGTTGAACCCACAAGTGCTGGTTTTACCATTACTATTCTTTTATATTGGCTTTTGGATTTTACAAATGCAGCAATTTAGAAATCTGATGAAAGGTTTAGCACTGGGAAACACTTTTTGATAGATAAAAAGTGCATTTTATATACATCTATATAGATCAGACCAAAATGAGGGACAAATGAGGAGGAATGAGGGACAGAGGAACATTGCTCCAAATCAGGGACAGTCCCTCGAAATCAGGGACAGTTGGGAGGTATGGGTACCATGAGCCTAGGCCCCACCTACACAGTGACCTTAGATGACAACATTTCACCTTCTGTGCTTGGGATGTCTGTACGAGAAATAGTGGGTGAGGTGGTTACCAAGACAAGATGGAACAGACACAAATAATAACATCCTCATACTACTAGAATTGTGCTTTTGTCTGTGTCTCCACTGGCAACATTCCCCATCACTTCCTGGCCTGACAGCCTGGGACTAGGATTGAGCCCAACACTCCCCCCGCTTTGGTTTGCAGCAGAAAATGCGTACAGGCAAAACATTTGTGTGAACACCGTTAAAGTCTATGGGACACGAACATGAAAAATCAAAAGTGCTCATTTTAAAGGCTTACGTATATGCAAGTTATTGCCATAAAAAGTGTTTGGTGACCCGGGTCCTGCCTCAGGGGACATGTATCGATACAAAAAAGTTTTAAAAACATATGTTTTTCGGGAGAAGTGATTTTAATAATGCTTAAAGTGAAATAATAAAAATGAAATATTCCTTTAAATATCGGGGAGTCCCCTTAGAGCGCTTTCACACTGGGGCGGGGGGCGTCGGCGGTAAAATGCTGCTTTTTTTTGCAGCGCTTTATCGTCATTTTAGCTGCACTTTTTGGCCGCTAGCGGGGCTTTTTTTACTCCTGCTAACGGCTGAAAAAAGGGTTAATATCACCCGCAAAGCGTCACTGCCGGCAGCGCTGGCCATTGATTTCAGTGACAGGGGTGCTTTAGAAGCGGTATATTCACTGCTCTTGTAATGCCCCAAAGACTTATTTTGCCATCCTGCAAGCGCCCTCTGGCTTTTATACTGGAGAGGAAGGGGAGGCTTTTTACATGCGATTTACAGGCACTATTTTTAGCCCTTTAGTGCCTGAAAAATACCTCAGTGTGAGAGTAGCATTAATCTGTCTGTAAAGTAG
The DNA here is from genome assembly GCF_905171775.1 of Rana temporaria. Classification (NCBI taxonomy): domain Eukaryota; kingdom Metazoa; phylum Chordata; class Amphibia; order Anura; family Ranidae; genus Rana; species Rana temporaria. The sequence continues at coordinate 156,490,509 of NC_053495.1, read as the reverse complement.
CGCATCTTTCCAATGTTCATAACAGTCCCACAGCAAAATGACATTTCTAAAGGAAATGTTTTTATTTAAAATTGCTTGCGGCTGTAATGTATTGCCGCATCCCGGCAATATACATAAAAAACAGTGTGGGTTCCAACCACAAGTCCATTACTAGGCCCAGTTGGTGTGGGGGTTCCCCCAAAATCCATACCAGACACTTATCCGAGCATGCATCCTGGCAGGCCGCAGGAAAAGGGGGGATGAGAGAGCGCCCCCTCCCTCCTAAACCGTACCAAGCCACATGCCCTCAACATGGGGTGAGTGCTTTGGGGTCCTTTGTCATTTTTACTTTGACACTTTTTTTAGTAAATGGGTAGGGGTACAATGTAAAAGGGGGCCTCCAGATTCCTATAAGCCCCCATCCACAGACTCCCACAACCACTGGCAAGGGTTGTGGGGACGAGGCCCTTGTACCCATCAACATGGGAAAAGATGCTTAGGGGGAACCAAAGCACCCTCCCCATGTTGAGGGCATGTGGCCTGGTACATTTCAGGAGGGAGAAAGTGTTCTCTCACCCCCCTATTCCCGTGGCCTGCCAGCTTGCATGCTCAGATAAGGGTCTGGTATGGATTTTGGGGGGACCACAACACCATTGTTTTATTTTTTTTGCTTAAAGGGTCACTAAAGGAAAAAAAATGTTTACAGGGTATAGAGACATAAAAGTTAACTGATTACTTTTAAAAATGATTACAAATTTAATTTAATCTATCATATAATGTGCCTCTAGTTTCACTTTTGGTTTTAAAAGTACATACATGAAGTTCCGGGTGAGAGGTGAGTCGGGAAGACTCACAGAACAAAAACAAACAAATCCAGAGCAGTGTTTTGCTTTTAAAATGAATCTGATTGGTTCTGAGGAGTTTTAGACACACAGTAATGACAGCTTAGACCACCGTGAGAAAGCTCCCAGTACAATGGTTATAAGGAAACAGGCAACCAGGAAGTGTGGAGATCACAGCAGAATTACAGCCACTTCAAAGCAAAAACGAACAATGAGGACATGAAACCAGTACTGCAGTATGGTAAAGGAAGCTATTTAGCTAAAAAAAAAAAAATCCTTTAGTGACCCTTTAACCACTCCAATACAGTATATTATATATATACTACACTGCCTGCATGCCACTAACTAAGCTGCCTAATCTCTCTTCATTCATTACACTATATATGGCCGTCATGTAAGCAGCAGCCTTATATAGTGTGGTTTGTGGACTTAGCCCCCTGAGCCATGATTGCCCAAAGGCACCCTGCCGTTGGCCAATTATTGCTCTCTCAGCAGAGCATGCTGCGATTGGCCAAAGCATGCAAGTCAGTTGCATGCTTTGACCAATCATAAGACGCCAATGCACTGCTATCTCACATGCCTTACAGGGTGTTCTGCAGTGCTCGAATTTGTCTTCCATAATGTTCTAAATTTGACGAATGGGTGAACACCCGATGTTTAAGTTGAACTTACTTTCAACTTCAATATCGGGCTCATCCCTACCTGGGACACCAGGCATCTGGTCTGGTATATCCATAGTAAGGGGATAGAAAGTTAGCCCTGCCCTGTCATGCTGAATTCACGTGCCCTTTAGCATTGGGGGTGCTTTTACAGGGGTTTGCTTCAATTGTACTAATACTCAGGGGCATAACTACAGTTCATGGGGTCTCAGAAAAATTTGGATGGGGTCTCCCTAATGACCTCTCTGTGTGGCACCTGGCAGTGTCAATTTTCAAAGAGTGTAAATGATCGTCAACTGTATGTCCAGCTAAATAATTTTTATTAGTTTAAAGCGGGAGTTCACCCATTTATTTATTTTTTTACCTTTTCCCCTTAGATTCCTGCTCGTTTTGTCTAGGGGAATCGGCTAGTTGTTTTAAAATATGAGCAGTACTTACCCGTTTTCGAGATGCATCTTCTCCGTCGCTTCCGGGTATGGGTCTTCGGGAGCGGGCGTTCCTTCTTGATTGACAGTCTTCCGAGAGGCTTCCGACGGTCGCATCCATCGCGTCACTAGTAGCCGAAAGAAGCCGAACGTCGGTGCGGCTCTATACTGCGCTTGCGCACCGACGTTCGGCTTCTTTTGGAAAATCGTGACGCGATGGATGCGACCGTCGGAAGCCTCTCGGAAGACTGTCAATCAAAATAGGAACGCCCAGTCCCGCAGCCCATACCCGGAAGCGGCGGAGAAGATGCATCTCATAAACGGTAAGTACGGATCATATTTTAAAACAACTAGCCGATTCCCCTAGACAAAACGAGCATCCATCTAGGGGGAAATAGTGTCCTGTGCGGGTGAACCTCCGTTTTAACCACTTGCTGACCAACTCATGTATGAGTATGGCAGCAGAGTGGCTCTTCTGTACCTAGCTAGTTATCCGGCACTTCCAGGCAGGGGGTGCCGTGGCTGTGCTGTGATTGGACACAGCACAAGAGGATCAGCAGGTGACGGCCAATGGATGTCTGTCGGCACACAATGATCGATGAGGAACACAGAACATGGATCTGCCTATCTAAACAGGAGCTGGTCAGGGATCTGGCATTTTGTGGTGGAAGTGTGGCCTCAGTGGCAGGTCATGGTGATTGCTAGGAAACATCATCAGCCAGCAGGGAAAGCATAGCCAGGCAGCAGGTGATTGTGGCTGACAAGGATCTACATCACTAGACAACATGATTCCCAATGGAATTACATTGTGGGACATTTTTATTTGGGGGATTTTTTTAAATAAAGGCCCCTTTTCACAGTGTTTTCATTTACTCCTTACTAGGCCTTTTTTTCTCAAGGAAAATGTGCAGGAACTCACCTCCTCCACTAGGTCATGCCTGTCTCTCCACCCACAACCCACCCCTAGGACCACCTCTTGTTTCCCCCCCCCCCCCTACACACCTCCTAGCTCCATCCTATATTGAGAACATGGAAGCAAGTATAATTTGGGGGATATACAAGGTCATTTGTATGGAATTTCTTAATAGAAAGAAATTCAGTAAAATGTACAAAACATTCAAAATATCCAGTGCTTACCAAAGGATGCGGAGATGAGGCCCTTGTTCTTTCACCATGGGAACAAGTTAACTTGCAAGGGTGGTAAGCCATTGTTGCCCACTCCTTTCATGATAGCCTCCCAATGCTGGAGGCATATGGCCTGGTATGGTTAGAAGGTGGAGGCCTTATGCTCTCTGCCCCCCTTTCTTGGTTATCCTGGTGGCATGTCTGGAATAGGGTTCTAGTATGGGGAGCCCTCAACATTATTTTTGGTTTGTGTGCACAAAGATTGGTCTTACATAAAAAACAAAAACAAAAAAAACCCTTAAAAATAACCTGAATTTGATTCCCATACAATTAGGGCCAGATTCTTGTAGAACGGTGTATCCTTGCGGCGGCGTAACGTATCCGATTTATGTTACGCCTCCGCAACTTAGACGGGCAAGTGCTGTATTCTCAAAGCACTTGCTCCGTAAGTTGCGGCGGCATACCGTAATTCGGCCGGCGTAAGCCCGCCTAATTCAAATTTGGATCAGGGGGGCGTGTTTTATGCAAAACTACTGTGACCCGATGTGATTGACGTTCCCAGTGTGCATTGCTCCAAAGTACGCCGCAAGGACGTCATTGGTTTCGACGTGAACGTAAATGACGTCCAGCCCCATTCACGGACGACTTACGCAAACGACGAAACTTTTTCAAATTTCGACGCGGGAACGACGGCCATACTTAACATTGTTGCGCCGCACTTATGCCACCATATAGCAGGGGCAACATTACACCGGGAAAAGCCTAACATAAACGTCGTAACTTTACTGCGTCGGCCGCGTGCACGTTCTGGAATTCGCGTATCTAGCTAATTTGCATACTCAACGCGGAATTCGATGGAAACCCCACCTAGCGGTCAAAAAAAAAATGCAGTTTAGATCCGACGGCGTAAGAGACTTACGCCTGTCGGATCTAATGGATATGTATGCGTAACTGATTCTAAGAATCAGTCGCATAGATACGACGGGTCAGATTAGGACTTACGACGGCGTACATGGCGCTGCGCCGTCGTAAGTCCTTTGAGAATCTGGGCCCTAGTGTTTTATATACAGTATATCCTAGTTTTATTCTTACAATTTGCCAAGCAAAAGGTGTTTTTATAATTTGGGTGGTAAATATACAGCATCTTACAAAAGTGAGTACACCCCTCACATTTTGTAAATAATTTATCTTTTCATGTGACAACACTGAAGAAAGTGAGTGTACAGCTTATATAACAGTGTAAATTTGCTGTCCCCTCAAAATAACTCAACACACAGCCATTAATGTCTAAACCACTGGCAACAAAAGTTAGTCCACACCCCTAAGTGAAAATGTCCAAATTGGTTATTTGGTTCAAATGGTGTTAAGTGTGTGTGGTGGCAACCAGGTGAAGAGTAGAAAGACAAGTGTGTCTTGCCTACAGTCAAGCATGATGGTGGGAGTGTCATGGTCTGGGGAGCTACAGTTCATTAAGGGAACCATGAATGCCAACATTTACAGTGACACACTGAAGCAGAGCATGATCCCCTCCCTTCAGAGACTGGGTCGTAGGGCAGTATTCCAACATGATAACAAACCCAAACATACCTCCAAGGTGACCATTGCCTTGGCAAGCCTTGTTGGACTGGCAAAGCATGTCTCCAGACCTAAACCCTATTGAGCACCTGTGGGGCATCCTCAAATGGAAAGTGGAGGCCGCAAGGTCTCTAACATCCACCAGCTCTGTGATGTCATAATGGAGGAGTGGAAGAGGACTCCAGTGGCAACATGTGAAGCTTTGGTAAACTCTATCACCAAGAGGGTTAAGGCAGTGCTGGAAGATACTGGTGGCCACACAAAATATTGACACTTTGGACCCAATTTGGACATTTTCTCTTAGGGGTGTACTCACGTTTTTTGCCAGCAGTTTAGACATTAATGGCTGTGTGTTGGGTTATTTTGAGGAGACAGCAAATTTACACTGTTATTATATACAAGCGGTACACTCACTACATTACATTGTAGCAACGTGTAATTTCTTCAGTGGTGTCACATAAAAAGATACAATAAAATATGATGGGGTGTACTCACTTTTGTGAGATACTGTATCCCCCGATGTCATAGGGTCATTATTAAAAATGTTCACCCATACATCATTGGTTGCAGGAATATGTATACCCTCATAAAAAGACCCTTCCCAGTGAGGTCACTGCACACAGGAAGGTAGAATGCAGAATACACCAGCTACACTTGCAATGCAGAAGGACAATGGAGAGCGTCTGTTTCTCTGGTATGACAAGGCTGCTAGGCCTAGGGATTACCTGTAGCATATGCACCCACATTCTGTGACGGAGATCAACTTGAGGACATTGGAAAAAGTTCACAAAGGTGTACAAACGGTGAAGCAGTTTCTTTGAACCCCATCCTGGGGTGTGTGCAGAAAAGTGTATGTAGAAAAGGGAACTATGTACATAATTCACACTGGAAATAGAAAAAAAAAATGCTCACCTCTTAACCACTTACAGACCGCCCACAGCAGGAATACATCGCTACTCTGAAGAGGAATACCGTTGTAATGGTAGCAGCTATTTACCATAACCCCGGTATCCTCTTCTTCAGCGGGCGGTCTGCTTCAAGATAAAAGTGGTCTCTGTGGCGGATTCACCGCAATATTACTTTTATCGTTGGTGGGAGAGGACCCACCGCTCTCCGATGCCCATCGCCGCTTACCGGAGCTGTTGGCAGCGGCGGAGGTGAGCCAGTCCCTGGCTGGGTATGGAGATGAGTGAGGGGAAGATGGCCCCCACCCATCTCCATATCATCACAGGGCGGAAGTGACATCCTCTTAACCACTTGCCGACCGCTGCACACCAATATACGTCGGCAGAATGGCAGTGGTGGACAAATGGACATACCTGTATGTCCCGTTTAAGAATCCATGCAGCGGGCCGGCACACCCACCACACTCTCCGTGACTGTGTACATGAAACAAGGCATTTCCCTGTTCTGCCTAGTGACAGGACAGTGATCTACTGCTCCCTGTCATCGGGAGCAGTGATCACTGTCGTGTCACTTGTAGCCCAGCCCCCCACAGTTGGAATCACTCCCTAGCAGGTTAGAAAACATGGGGACCCAAACAGCCTACCTGACGGGGTCCCCATTGACCTCTTCCCCGCCCACAACCCCACCTCTGACTCCGCCCCTGCCCCACATTGTCAGGGGGGTCTGTGAGACTGGTGGCAGGAGCTGGAACCATGTAACATTTACAGCTCCTCACCTAACTGGATCTGAATGGGAGAGATGTCAGTGTTCTGACATCTGTGCCCATTCTGTTTGTGTCCACATACACCACAGGCTTGTGTCCATTTACATCAGGCTACCTCTGATCTGTCACATTTAGGTCTGGAAAAATAGAAAAGGATGTTCTTTTCCATTTTTTTTTTTTACCTGAATGGACACGGAGGTAGGCGGCTCTAAATGCACACAAGTCAATTCGTATCTGTAAACCTACATGGAGCTTTCAATCAGGTTTGCATGAAAAACTGACAGGTGGAGCTAATTGCAAAGCTTGGGTGAAAGGTTATCAAAGGGGAGTGGTTTGGGGGGTGGTAAAAAATGCATCTTAGCTGTGTGTTTTTACTGTCCCTTCCCCCCATCACATATGTAAAGTAGCATCTTATTGTCTGCTTATGGTCATTATCATTATGATGATCAGAGCACAGCAGGTGCTGGTATGGCTCTGTCAGTGTAACATGCTGTTGGGTGCTGACTTTGTTATAGCTGCAGGGCCGTTTGAAGGAATTTGGGGGCCCCAAGCAAAATGGGGGCCCCCAAGATCCCCCCCGCACGCAAAGCCTACATTAGCGCTACACTAATTTTTTACACCCATGTTCTTGCTCCCCCCCCCCTCCCTAGGTTTTTCTATTCTTTTTTTACAATTTCTTTATTTTCATTTTTTCAAACAATTTTCACATCATCTTTACAGGGCATATATATTGTCATTACTATTAGTATAATTCAAAATCAAAAAGGTCGGTACATAATTAAATATATTTTCCCACCATCTTATTCTTTACGTACATTTCAAACAGGCAAACTATGGTTAGGGTCAGAGGATTCTATGCATCACACATTGTAAATTCCCATTCTCTAAGGAATAAAAAACTAAAAACGGGGAAAGAAAAGAAAAGAAAAGAAGAAACAGAAAAGAAGAACCAGGGATGTAGAAGGGCATATAAAGAACATCTCTCCACCATCATATGCCCTCCCAATGTCCCGTCATGGGGCGACGCTTCCCCAGACCCGACCTCTACATCCCCGGTTCTCACCACTCCATCTCCCCTCTCCTTACCTCTGATTCCTGCCTATCTGACTTCATACCTCTGTACCTCCCATCATCCCTCCCCCCCCCAAAAAAAACAAAAAAAACCCACAAATAGAAAACAAACTACCCCTCCGCTCCCTCTCCCCTCTCTCGCCCCCCCCCCCCGCCATCTCCCTACCCTCCTCTGACTGAACCAAATCATTACATGGTGACCATATTTTAATATATCTTTCTCTATTCTTCCTGCTTGTCCATATTAATTCCTCTATTCTGTTTACCTCTTCGACCTTCCTAAACCACATATTCAAAGTAGGGGGTTGTGATTGTTTCCATTTAAGTGGGATACACGCTTTAGCAGCGATCAGCAAATGGTGTATTAGTGGATTCCCTTTTATTCCCCCCGGTATATTTGACAGGTGTAGGAGGAAGAATGCCGGGTCGTTTGGTATATCAGTCTCGGTAAATTTTTGAACTACTTCCCGGATTTCGCCCCAATATTTTTGAATTTTTGAGCAGTTCCAGAAGATATGCACCATCGAGCCTTCTTCTACTCGACATCTCCAACATACATTTTTAATACTTGGGAAGTATCTGTGCAGCTTCTCTGGAGTCCTGTACCATTGTGCAATTACTTTATAATTATTTTCTTGCATTTTAGTACAGGTTGCTGTTGTAAATATAGCCTGTATCATTCTAGTTTTTTGAGTTTCTGCAAAGACTCTTCCCAAATCTTTTTCCCATTTTTGAATAAAGGGCAACTGGAAATTCGCAGCTTGATTATTCAATAACGTATACATCTTTGATATTGTGTGCGTACTTAAATCTTTTCTCATACACAGCTCCTCGAATACTGTTAGTTTACGTTCCACATAAAATGGAATCACTTTACTTTTTAAAAAGTGTATCAATTGCGCTGCTTGCCAAAATTCTAGTTTATAAGGTCCACTTTTATCCACTAGATCACGCAATGTAGCCCAATTGCCCCTCTTTCTAAAATGAGAAATCTGGTATATACCTTTCTCGATTAATACGCTAAAAGGGCCTTTTTGCATACCTGGTATAAAACGTGGGTTTCCCAATATAGGTGTTAAAGGTGAGTCATACTTCGATATTTGTTCTCTTAAGAAGAGGTCATGACAAATCCGCAACGTAGTTCCAATTGTTGGATGTTTTTTTATGTCCGCTGATATTTCTCTATAACACCACGGGGTCCTAAATAGTAATTCTCTACACTGTGCTTGTTCTGTATTTGGCCATATCTTTGTTTCCTTATGCCGACACCAGTCTATCACCCTCCCTAAGTGGACTGCCTGATAGTATTTAAAAATGTCTGGGATGGCCAATCCTCCATGTTGTTTAGGCAATGATAGAAGAGACCTTTTTATTCTTGATTGTTTACCTGCCCAAATAAACTTAGTAACAAGTGTTTGTAAGTTCCTAAAAAACGTTCTCGGTAGGGAAATTGGAATTGTCTGGAGGAGGTATAGGATCTTTGGTAATACGTTCATTTTAATTATATTACTTCTACCAAACCAAGAGAACATGCCCTTGTTCCATTTTTCTAATAATCCACAAATTTTGTTTAGTAGAGGTAAAAAATTCAATTCAAACATTTTCGCTGGACTAATGGCTATGTTTGTCCCTAAATATTTCAAATTTTGGTCTGTCCATTTAAATTTATAGCTCGAAATCATTGCTTTTGACATTTCCCTTGGGACCGATACCATCAGGGCCTCTGATTTACTGCAATTAATTTTGAAATTTGAAAGTCTTCCATATGTACCCATTTCTTTAATCAGATTAGGTAGTGCTACCACTGGGTTTGTGATTGAAAACAACATATCATCAGCATATGCAGTTATTTTATGCTGTCTATCTCCTATCTGAATACCTTTAATGTCTTTATTAAGTCGTATTTTACATAAAAAGGGTTCTAAGGTAAGTGCAAATATCAAGGGTGAAAGTGGGCAGCCCTGTCTTGTCCCATTGTTGATCTTAAAAGCAGATGATATTACTCCATTTGCCTTAACTTGGGCAGTCGGATTCCTATACATGCTAGCAATCCACCTTATCATTCTCTCCCCTAAATTTATGTGTCGCAAGACAGAGAACAGGAATTCCCACCCCACCCGGTCAAAGGCCTTTTCGGCATCGGTTCCAAGGAAAACACATGGAGTTCCCACTGTATTTGCTATATGTAACAGATTTATGGCCTTGATAGTATCGTCTCTTGCTTCTCTTGACGGTATAAAGCCTGCTTGGTCTTGGTGAATTAAGGATGGGAAGTGTGTTTGTAGCCTAAGCGCCAATATTTTACTAAAGATTTTAAGATCTACGTTCAGTAACGAAATTGGCCTATAACTACCACAGGCCTTTGGGTCTTTACCCTCTTTAGGGATTACTGTTATTGTGGCCTTAACTGTTTCAGAATGAAAAAAAGTTTTATCTCCTATCTCATTAAACAATTTAACTAAAAAAGGTATCAGTTCTGGACCCAATGACTTATAATAATACGCTGTAAACCCGTCTGGGCCTGGTGCTTTCCCATTTTCCAGTAAGCTTATTGCATTTCTTATTTCTTCTGGTGTTATTGGTGATTCCAACTCCTCGCTTACAATGTTTGGTAAACCCGGCATTCCACTTAGTGCCAGATATTCCTCTATTTCTTCTCGGTCCGGTGTCCCCAGTTCCGAGTTATAGAGCGAGGAGTAGAAATCACCAAACGTTTCTGCAATCTGATCTGGTAACTGTACCTCCGATCCATCATTTCTCTTAATTGAGGGTATATATGTTTTGGTTTGTATTTCCCTTAATGCTCTGGCCAGTTGCCTGCCACATTTATTTCCTGATTCGTAGGTACATTTACGTCCAATCTGCAATGCCATTTTTGCTCTGTATTGTAATAATTTAGTTACCTGGGACCTTACTTTAAATAGTTCTTGTTCATCTTCAATTGTCTGAGCATGTTTATGCCTTGCCTCTAAGATATGGATCTTTGTTAGTAATTCTGTTAATTTAGCCTCCCTTATCTTCTTAATTCTTGAGCCATGCTTGATCAGAATCCCTCGAATAACAGCTTTGTGTGTTTCCCAAATTGTCCCTTTAGTGCAGGGGTCTCCAAACTGCGGCCCGAGGGCCAGATGTGGCCCTTTGCTAGCCTTTATGCGGCCCTTGGGGCACTATTCCTCCAACTGATATGAGGCACTATTCCTTCCACTGACACCAACAAGGGGGCACTATTTCTTCTACTAATATCAATGATGGGATACTATTCCTCCTACTGATAGGGGCTCTACTCCTCCTACTGACCACCAACCCTGAGGCCATATTTATTCTCACCGGTGCTGGACCCGGGACATTTTCTGCCCCTGCTGGCCACAATCCGGCCCTCCTAAAGTGTGAAGGACAATAAAGTGGCCCTTTGTTTGAAAAGTTTGGAGACCCCTGCTTTAGTGCATTCTAAATTATCATTTGTTTGAAAAAAAAAGACAGCTCTTTCTGAATGTCCTCTATCACCTCAGGTTCTTGGAGAAGACTCTCGTTTAATTTCCAAGTTGTTGGTGTAGAGCGAGATCTCTCTGTTAATTTATATTTTAAAAATATTGGTGCGTGGTCAGACCAGGTAATTATACCGATCGAGGTTTCTTTAACTGAATGTAATTGTTTATGTGGTATTAAAAATATGTCGATTCGTGAGTATAACTTATGGGGGTTGGAAAAGTAAGAAAAATCTTTTTCCTTTGGATGTTGTAATCTCCATATATCTATTATCTTTGCCTCCACCATTGCTCTTGAAATCCCCTTTCTTACTTTAGCTGGTATTGATGATGTCCCTCCTGAAGTGTCTTCGCTAGGTATCAATGGGACATTCGCGTCTCCTCCTAAGATTAAATGCCCCTCTGAAAAATCCATAAGTTTACCCAACATTTTTTTAAAAAAAATATCTTGTTGTGTATTCGGCGCATAGTAAGTTGCAAATGTTGTCATGACCCCTCCTATTTTCCCTTTGATGAACAGATATCTTCCTCCTACGTCTATCAAGACTTCCCTATATTCCCACGCCACTCTATTTGAAATCATAATAGCGACTCCCTTGGTCTTAACTTCTGGATTGGTTGAATGGTATACCATTGGATAATCTCCGCTCTTAAGTAAGAACAAGTTTTCCCCCTTAAAATGAGTTTCTTGGATAAAGGCGGTATCCACCTGATTCCGCTTAAGGTCCTGTATTAGCATTCGGCGCTTTTCAAGGATATTAAGTCCCCTAACATTTAATGACATGATCTTTAATGTTTCCATTCTGCCTTACTCAGATTTGTGCCAGTTCTGAAAGAGACCAGGGGAGTCACACAGAGGAGGTCCGAGGGGGAGGAGGAGAGGGCAACAGGAGAGGGCAGAGAAAAAAAAAAAAAATTAAAAAAAAAAAAAACCACACCCCACCCCTAACCTAAACCACCCCCCTCCCCCCACCCCAATTATCTAAGGACACTACAACCAATTCCCCACTTGGCTGACAGAGCCCGTAAAGCTTCCAATGCTTTATACACTCAGCACCAATCTATGGATCTTGAGTGTTGGCCTATTCAGGGGCCGAGATTGAGCACAGCTGCTTCAGACCCGGCCTCCTATCCACGTTCCACCTTCTAAAAGAAAAAATTTGATAGCTTTTTAACTTAGACTTCGTCTTTTACTTTAAACTTTAAGTTTGAGAGAGCTTCAAGGAGAGATTCCAACGAACACACAAAAAAAAAAAAAAAAAAAACACAAAATGTATTTCTTTCTCTTTTCCCCCCTTTCCTCCTTATATAAAAAACCCATATAAACTTTAATTATTTCATATCTTATCCCATGCCAGTAGGAGAGGTTCCCACCCACACCTCAAAAAAAAAAAAAAAAGGGGGACCTCATCAACTCCTCCCCCCTCCACCAATAATAAATAATAGTGTTAGTGCTCTATTTTAATTCCTTTGAATCTCCCCCCGAACCCCACTCCTCATCTTCCCCCCTACCCATCCCCTCCCCCTCCCCCTACCCGTCCCCTCCCCCTCCCGCTCCCCATCCATCCCCTCCTCCTCCCCCCCACTCAAACTCTCTCTGTTATAAATCTATCCCCCCTATCCTAAGGGAAGTCTCCACTTCGGGTTAGACCTCCGTTACCCCTCCCCCCCCAAAAACAAGTGTGTATAGAGTGTATTACGTATCAGTGATAATTGATATTGAAAAAAGTGTCCCTCTATTAAGGCGATATAACAACTCACCCCTCATACCCCTACCCCCCCCCATCTGGCACCCGTTTAATGATTGATATAACATAATATTAAATAATAATAACATTAAACAACCACATTATTCATTTAGCATTTAGCAAAACATGTAAATATTGATAAATCTCATGCCAAGGAAAAAAAAATAAAAAGAAAAAGAAAAAAAACAGAAAGAAGGGGAATCACAGAGAATCCTGATAATACATCAAATCTCAGGGGTTCACTAGAAGAAGGGGTAAAAAAAGAGAAACATTTTCCTTTTTTCCCTTAAAGATTCACAAATCCCAATTGACCGTACCCCAAACTAAAAAAGTAAAAAAAAAAAAAAAAAATGGGTTGGGGGTCATAGGATATCATAATAGTAATACGGAAAGTCTCGGGTATTCCCCCATCCCAATTAACCATTTCCCCCAAAAAAAAGATCGCAGAGAAAAAGACCTGATAATACGTAAACTCTTAAAGATTTCACAGATCCCAACCGACCCTTCCCCCCCCCCCCAAGAAAAAACAAACATTTTCAGGGATTCATAGTAAATCTTAAACAGTTCATAAAATCCCCCCAAAAAAAAAAAAAAAAAAAAAAAGGAAAAAAAATATCTCTTTATCTCTTCTCCTTCCCTCTCTCTCTCCTTTCCTCCTCTAAATCTCCATTTTATCTAACTCCTGCAATAGTTATTATTGTCTTGCGAGAGCAATTCAGTTGTCCCCTGTTTTGGCCAGTCTTGCCAATTTCACAAACTTTTCTCTTTCTTTTTATTTTCTTTTTTCTTTCCCTTTTCTTCCCTTCTTCTTTTCCTTTCTCCTCCCCACCGATTTACTTCGTATCTTGCTTATTTCTATTTTCTCTCATATTTCTTAAGGGAAGCCTTCAGTTTGGTACCTCAAAGGAGTCCACATTTAAAAAGGAAAACAGTCCAGGAAGGTCACTATGCGTTTGTAAAATGTACGTAGCTGCGTTCTTTCTTATGGCTACTGCAATGGGGTACCTCCACCGATATGTGCCCCCCACACTCCGCACACAGTCCAGGACTGTCCGTAACATTCCTCTACGCTGTAGCGTAGCTCGTGAAAGGTCTGGTAAGATTTTCACCTTGGCCCCCTCAAAGTCCACCACCCCCAGGTCCCAAGCTTTCCTTAGCAGGGCCTCTTTATGTGCATACCTGTGCAAACGACAGATAATGTCCCGGGGTCTCTGAGGGTCAACTGATTTGGGACCCAAGGCCCTATGTACTCTGTCCAGGTCCATATTTAAAGGAATATTCCCTTCCAATATAACATGAAATATACTCATTACTTTTTCCTGTAAATTTTCCTGTTCTATAACTTCTGGGACCCCACGGAGCCTCAAATTACAGCGGCGGCTTCGGTCCCCTAATTCTTCAATCTGCAATTGCATCTCTACCAGCATCTCATTATGCTCCTCTCTTTCTTTATCCAGTGTGCACATTTTACCTTCAAGTCCTGTTACCTTCACTTCTCCAGCCTCTACCCGCTCTGAAACCTCCTGTATCTCTGTGTAAATCTGCTGCATCTCAGCGCGGTGTGTCTCCTCCACTTTGGCAATCAAAGCCTCTATATCTCCCTTAGTGGGGAGCGCTTCTAGATCCACACTTGTTGGTAGGGCTTGAATCAGAGCCCTCAAATCTGGCTCCATCTCGCTGATACAGTTTAATACCCCTGGAGAAGTGCTTACCGCAGTTGCCGCACTCACCGTCTCGCTGTCTCAGGCTTCCCCCGAAACACTGGCAGTGCTGGAGGGTTCCGGACGGCTGTTTGGTTCCTGCCTCCACACAACGCTCACAGTGTCCATGCAACTTGCGCTGTCCCTCTGTCTCAGGCTTCCCCCCAAAACACTGGCAGCGCTGGAGGGTTCCGGACAGCTGTTAGGTTCCTGCCTCCGTGTCGCTGGGAAGAATTTCTGTATAGCAGACTGGTAGGTAGGCAGGATAGAAGGCTGGGTAAGAGGCTGCTGTGCACACTGCTCCCCCGCCTTGCGAGAGTTCCTTGTCAGGCGCTGTTTTTGTGTTTTCATGCCGGGTTTCCACGCTCTCAGACTGCAGGATCTTCTTTCACAAGCTCACAGTCTCATTAAACTGCGGTGGAGTGGACGGAGCTCCAGCTCTGTGCGTCTCACTCAGCCATGCTCAGATCACGCCCCCCGCCATACTCATTGCTTTCTATTCTAACCTCCCTGTAGGCTGCCGCTGTAGCGTGGCCGAGCTCCTCTTCCTTCTGTCAGTCCGGTGTTCTATTATTATGGGTCCCCAGTTCCCTATCAGATAGTGCCAGGGCCGGGCCAGGTACCGCGCGTGGTACAGGAGATTCAGTTTCCTGTGTTCCCGGCCAGACTGAATGGAAGTGAGCACTCAGTGTGCACTTCCTGTCAGTCCGGCCGGGAACAGGAAACTGAATCTCCTGTACCACGCTACAGCCTGGGAAGGGGAAGTTGGAGGCCCCAGGCCAGCTCGGGGGCCCCAAGCAATTGTTTGTTTTGCCTGTCCTGTAGCGACGGGCCTGTATAGCTGTGCTGTGTTATAGTCTGTAACACACAGTACAGCCATATATCAGGAAAGTCAGCACCCAACAGCATGTTACACTGACAGAGCCATAGAGCACCTGCTGTGCTCTGATCATCAAAATGATAATGACCATGAGCAGACAATGAGAGTCTGGGGACTGCACAATCTACAATAGCCTGTGTGACCTGTCAGTGTGTGTATGTGCAGGGGACTGCTTGCCTGTGCACCACTGCCGCTGACCAGATTACTCCTCATGCTCTGTCTGTCTCAGCTACCTCAGTGATACGTCTCTCCCTCAGGCTGCAGAACTTACTGAGGGAAGGGAGCCGTATTACAGTAATACCCATCAGCCGGAGAAGGCATACAGCAGGGGTGCCCAACCTTTAGAAGAGCGAGGGCCACTTAAGCGACTTGGTAACCGATCGTGGGCCACAATGATTGCACACATGTGGCACTACAGCCCCCCGTGACGCAGAGCACATGTACCGCAATCGGAAACATTGGCATTCAATCAATGTACAGGTGATAGCCAATGCCTCATATGGCACGTCCGTGCCAAACACCCAGGGTCCAGCCATGACAGCTTCATATACCGTCAATGCACCATCCCAACAGAATTTGAACAGAACGTGTATGGGGACAGCTGGCTGGTTGGTGAGTGACATGGGTGTCAGGTATGACTGTCCCACCCCATGATGCAGACATCACGAGGGGCACATGCATGACTAACATCCTCCTGTCTTTTCCCTTCCAGGTGACTCTGCATATGCACTGGGACCCCATCTCATGACTCCATTCCGGAATCCTGAAACCCCAGGAGAGAGAAAATACAATGAAGCTCACGCACGTACCCGTGCAGTGGTGGAACGCACCTTTGGCCTCCTGAAGTCCCATTTCCGATGCCTGGATAAGTCTGCGGGTACCCTGTTGTATTCC
The DNA here is from genome assembly GCF_905171775.1 of Rana temporaria. NCBI lineage: Eukaryota > Metazoa > Chordata > Amphibia > Anura > Ranidae > Rana > Rana temporaria. The sequence continues at coordinate 156,474,457 of NC_053495.1, read as the reverse complement.
CCAAACTTCATGTGCCAGATCATCGGTGCATGTTGCATTCTGCACAACTTCGCCATGAGAAGGGGCCTGCAGATTGACCTACGTGATGACCTGACCCCCCAACCACGCAATCCCCCCCTAACCGAGGATACCCCGTCTGCTGAGGGAAGAGCAGTCAGGAGATGCCTCGTGGTAGGCTTATTTTCATGTTAAACACACACATTAATCATGGCACAATGAGAATGCACGCATGCACACCACTGTGGTCTCTAGCACACACACCCCACAACCCCATTAAATTGGATTAGACCGAAGTACAGCACACGGTACTAGGGAGCAGCAATGCCACGTCAAGGCTCCAATTATGTTGCTGTATATTATTTTCCCCCCAAAAAAATACAACTCATATCGAGTATAATAAAACAAAATTTCAACTCATATCGAGTATGATAAAACAAAATTAATACTCACATCGAGTCTAAAAAGTAAATAATAGAACTGGCACTCATCTGGCCTGACGTGGACTACGCCTAGTGCCAAGGCTCCTGACCCTCTGTTGCCTGGGGGCAGCCGCGGGTGGGGGGGTGGGTCATTGGGAGGAGGAACATCCCCCGGTCTCTCCCTGGCTGCCTGGATTCCCTCCAAAGCCACGGCTATGCGTGTGAGGACCGCATTTGTTTGAGTCCCCACTGCCTCAATGGCTGCTGTATTGGCCTGTATGGCCACTGCCAGGCTCCTCACCTCTGCCACAAGGCCTGTATTTGTGGCCTCCAGCTCACTCACACAGGTCACTAGTGTACTGCTGTTGACACTGACCTCCTGTGCATTTTCTACAATGGCGGCAGTGTAAGCAGCCTGGGTCTGCTGCATGGAGGCCAGGCTGTCTGCCACCCGGTGCATGTCAGACGCCACACAACCAACATGGTGGGTCTGCCTGGCCTGGTCCCTTGACGTGGCTTCTAGGGTCTCTGGATCACCCCTCGACTTCCTAGTAGCCTTCCTGGGTGCAGGTGTGGCTTGGGGCCTACTATATGGGGATGCCCTTGAGGGTACTTCCCTTATGGAGGAGGAGGAGGGGCTTCCCAAAATGGTGGAGGCCCTTGGGGGACTTCCCAAAATGGTGGAGGCCCTTGGGGGACTTCCCAAATTTGAGGAGGGCCTTGGGGGGCTTCCCAAATTTGAGGAGGGCCTTGGGGGGCTTCCCCTGAAGTTGGAGGCCCTTGGGGGGCTATCTCCTATGGAGGTGGTGGTATGGGAGGGTCCTGCAATAGTGGTCTCGTCCCCCAGGTAAATGCCATCCTCAAGGTCCCCGTGCTCCTCCTCTACTTCCTCTAAAGGAGAGGTATGGACACTGGCATCAAGGGATGGGTTGGTTGCGCAGCAGCCGATGACGGCCCAGCTCCATCCTGCACATCTGTGGATGACACAAAACATTCACATGTTGATGGACCCACACACTTGTCACATATTCCCTCCCCCCCCCCCACACACACATGCTACACACCAGATAAAAGATAAAACACACTCACCTGTCCTCAAGGGCTGATCAACTGACTCAAATCCCTCCAGGCCCTCCACCTGCTCCCTCTCCAAGCACCTGGCTATGACCTTCTCATCAGGTGTCAGGGTGATGTTCAGGGCTGGTCCACCTCCGGTGCCCCTTCTGTGCCTCCTCATCTTGGCCACCTTCTCCTTCACGAGACGCCACAGATCATTGATTTTCTTGGCTATCTTGTCTGGGGTCTGTTCCGCATGGCCAAGGGCACTGACCTGTGTTGCAATATCTGCCAAAATCGCCTCCTTACGGACCTTGCTGGTCGTGCCACTCTCCGATCCGTGGAGGTACTTGTTGTACCTTGCCATGCCATCAATTATGATCGCCTTATCCTCTTTAGTAAAGTTTTTTAGCCTCCTTTCCTTAGGCACTGCTGCTTCAGACATATTTAAATTAATACAGGACAAAAGTAGCCACACCAAACCAACCAAACCTGCTGGTGTACTTTTGCGCTCGACGGGCGCATGTCTGGGCGTATTTATACCCTGGGGCGTAAACGGTGGGCCGGGTTATCTCAGGGGATACGAAAGGCATAGTTGTGCGCATGCGTATTGGGACTCGGGATATGCTATCACGTGACGGCGCATGCGCCGTTCGTTCGGACCTTCATTTGCATGGGGTCACGCTTCATTTAAATGGATCGCGCCCACCTCCTTCCCACTTTGAATTACGTCGGCTTACGCCGTCTAATTTAAGTTACGCTGGCGTATCGCAGCGCGCATTTGCTTGCTGAATAGGCTGCTTGCCTCTCTAAGTTTCTACGGCGTAGTGTATCTGCGATGCGCAACACCCGCGTAAAGATGCGCCGAGGTACGTGAATCTAGCCCAGTGTTTGCGGGTTCTGTTTACACTGGAGCCACTTCCAGCTCTCCTTCAACAGAGTCTGGGACAAAGATGAATGCTAGAAACACTGGGGGAGATTTACTAAAAATTGAGGTCCGGATTCAGAAACAACTGACGACGGCGTAAGTCTGAGTCTGAGGCGTCGTATCTTGGCACCTGATTCAAAGAATCAGATACGCCTCACGGTTGCCAAGATACGAGCGGCGTAAGTCTCCTACGCGTCGTATCTTGGGGTGCATATTTACGTTAGCCGCTAGGTGGCGCTCCCATTAATTTCCGTGTAGAATATGCAAATGAGCTAGATACGCCGATTCAGAAACGTACGTGCGCCCGGCGGATTTTTTTACGTCGTTTACATAAGGCTTTTTCCAGCTTATAGTTACCCCTGCTATATGAGGCGTAGCCAATGTTAAGTATGGACGACGGGACAGCGTAGAATTTTCCATCGTTTACTTAAGTCGTACGCGAATAGGGCTGTGCGTAAGTTACGTTCACGTCGAAAGCATTGACTATTAGCGACGTGATTTCGAGCATGCGCACTGGGATACGTTTACGGACGGCGCATGCGCCATTCGTTAGGAACGTCAATTACATGGGGGTCAAGGCTCATTTTAATACAACACGCCCACTGCCTGGACAATTTGAATTAGGCGGGCTTACGCCGGCCCATTTACACTACGCCGCCGTAACTTAGAGCGCAAGTTCTTTCTGAATACAGGACCTGCCGCTCTAAGTTACAGCTGCGTAGTGTATCTGAGATACGCTACGCCCGCCTAAAGATAGGCAGATCTTTCTGAATCCGGGCCTGAGTGTGCAAAATGTGGTGCAGCTCTGCATGGTAGCCAGTCAGCTTGTTCAATTAACCACTTGAGACCCGCGCTATTGACAAAAAAAGGCAACAGCGCGGCTCTCAAGTGCCAACAGGACGTCTTTGGAAGTCATTTAATAGCATTACCCGCGCGCGCCACTGGGGGGCGCGCAGCGGGTAAACACTGTCCCGGCGCATCGCTCGGGAGCCGATGCGTGTACCTGGCGGCCGCGATGTCCGCCGCGTACACGCGATCGCCGGTAAGACAGCAGGGACGTGGAGCTCTGTGTGTAAACACAGAGCTCCACGTGCTGTCAGAGGAGAGACCGATCTGTGTCTCTTGTACATAGAGACACAGCATCGGTCACCTCCCCCAGTCACCCCCCTCCCCCCACACAGTTAGAACACACCCAGGCTACACATTTAACCCCTTCCTCACCCCCTAGTGTTAACCCCTTCACTGCCAGTCACATTTATACAGTAATTAGTGCATTTTTATAGCACTGATCGCTGTATAAATGTGAATGGTGCCAAATTTGTGTCAAAAGTGTCCAATACGTCCGTCGCAATATCGCAGTCCCAATAAAAATCGCAGATCGCCACCATTACTAGTAAAAAAATTAATAAAAAAAATCATAATTCTGTCCCCTATTTTGTAGGCGCTATAACTTTTGCGCAAACCAGTCGCTTATTGCGATTTTTTTTTTTTTACAAAAATACGTCGAAAAATACGTATCGGCCTTAACTGAGAAAATTGTTTTATTTTTTTTTAAAAAATTGGGATATTTATTATAGCAACAAGTAACAAAAATATATATTTTTTTAAAATTGTCACTCTATTTTTGTTTATAGCGCAAAAAATAAAAACCGCAGAGGTGATCAAATACCACCAAAATAAAGCTCTATTTGTGGGGAAAAAAGGACGTCAATTTTGTTTGGGAGCCATGTCGCACGACCGCGCAAATGTCAGTTAAAGCGACGCAGTGCCGTAAGCTGAAATTTCGCCTGGGAACGAAGGGGGTTTATGTGCCCAGTAAGCAAGTGGTTAAGCTTTGACAAAAAACTGGAAGCTGATTTATTTCAATGCACCAGATCTTGCAATCTCCAGGTTTAGGTGCCTTAAATGATCTATGGGCCAGATTCACAGCCGAGATACGACGGCGTATCTCCTGATACGCCGTCATATCTCTGAGATACGCTTGTCGTATCTATGCGGCTGATTCATAGAATCAGTTCCGCATAGATAGCCCTAAGATCCGACAGGTGTAATTGAATTACACCGTCGGATCTTAGGATGCAATTCTAGGCCGGCCGCTAGGTGGTGATTCCATTGCGGTCGGCGTAGAATATGCAAATCACTAGTTACGGCGATTCACGAACGTCCGCGTTACCCGTCGCTCTAACTTTACGTCGTTTCCGTCGAGATACGCCGCGTAAAACTAGGGATGCCCTCTAGGTGGACTAACCCATGTTAAGTATGGCCGTCGTTCCCGCGTCGAAATTTGAAAATTCACGTCGTTTGCGTAAGTCGTCTGTGAATGGCGCTGGACGCCATTTACGTTAACGTCTAAACAAATGACGTCCGTGCGACATCATTTAGCGCAATGCACGTCGGGTAATTTTCCCGACGGAGCATGCGCAGTACGTTCGGCGCGGGAACGCGCCTAATTTAAATGGTGCCCGCCCCATTTGAATTAGGCGGGCTTGCGCAGAGCGGATTTAAGTTACACCGCCGCAAGTTTACAGGTAAGAGCTTTGTGAATCAGGCACTTACGCTGTAAACTTGCGGCGGTGTAATGTAAATCAGATACGTTACGCCGCCGCGGCGCAACGTATTTGGCTGTGAATCTGGTCCTATGTTATTACCTGTGCTTTGGCTCGGTCCCTGTACAGTCGGGTCTGATCTGAATATGCAGCATGTGAATGAGACTGAAGAAGGTGCCCATTTATATGGGTGTTTAGGATCGAGTGATCCAATCCTAGAGAGGGTGTAGGAAGGGGCCAGGGAGTGCCCCCCGAGTCCCGACGTGCAAAATCTCCTCTGGTCTGACTTCCTGGTGGAACTGACATCAGGCGTCCCGTGGATGCCCGACGGGGCATGGTGACTTCATGGATCAGGTGAGAGAGGGCAGATCTGACGTGACAGCGACAATGGCCCGAATTGGCGGGTCGCGGCGCACATCGGGAACTATGGCAACTAAGCTAACCTGGATATCGACTCCAATCACAGGGGGCCAGCTGCCTCATGGAATGAGGTGAGCGGTCCCTGTGCGCCAAGTGAGTAACAGTTGGATGGGCAGAACAGCGCACCATCTATCACTATCTGGACCCACTCAATGTACCACAAGATTAATTTTCAGTTAAACAAACTGACAATATTGAAGCACAATGAACCGCGGATCGGGTAAGCACTACTAAACATACCTCTCTACAATATAGTGGATCACACATATGCCGACAACATTCTGTCCAAATCAGAATTGGACTACGTATGAACCCAATTACCTTGCACACCAACGTTCTATTCCCTACTAAAACTCCATAAGAGGATGCACCGTCCATCGGGAAGACCCATCATATCAGGCAATGGCTCAATAAGTGAAACATTTGGTACATTTGTGGATGGACATTTACGCCCCTATGTCACAAATTTACATAATTATTTACGTGACACTATGCACCTTTTACAAAATATCGATGGTCTGTGCATTCCCTCCACCTCAGTTTTGGTGGCCATCGAAATAGAGGCTCTGTACAGTTCAATACCACATGACAAGGGCCTGGCATGCACCAAGCAAGTCATTTCCCAGAACAGTCATTTTGAAAAAAAGACCAATGAATTCCTGATAGGTACCTTGGAGTTTATACTCCACCACAGTTTACCCCGACTGTACAGAGACCGAGCCAAAGCACAGGTAATCACAGAGATCATTTTAGGCACTTGAGTTCTCTTGGGTGTTAATGCCACATATACATATATTTGCAAGGACTATTATCATCCGAAATGTGCATGTCATTTTGTGGACTGATGGTGTCCTCCCCACTTCACAGGCCACCTGTCCCTGATTAGGTACAAGGAGTCCCAACATTTGATGTCAGTCTGGTGATGACCGGTGGGTTCATCTTGTGCTTCAACCATTTAAACAACTAGGTCTGTAAGTTTTGAACCAATATCCAAACAGTAGTATTTGTAAGCATTACTCTAATGCAGTGTTTCACATAGTGGTTGTAACAATATGTTTCCAATTTTCAGCGACACTAGTTTCTCTGGGCTACACATGGGGCACTATTGCTGGGGCCTGGATTGAGCGCCCTCTGTGGGTGACTTCCCCTGGTTTTGTGTTTTTTTTGTGTTTGTGTTTTTCTTTTCTTATGCAAATTTTATGGTCAGTGGATCTGTACAAAGTGTTTGACCAATTTTTGTTGTGATGTACAATGTACATATTCTTATACCTCTCTCTATCAATTATAGACATATAATGTCCTGTGTAGAACAACCTACCCCTGAACAAGAGAACTAATATCGCTAACTCGAAATGCGTTGGTTCATCTCTGTTATTAACACAGAGTAGTGGTTTTCCAACTGTCTTGTATCATTGCACATCATTGTAAATGCATCCTATGTGAATTTGCATACTGTTCTTCCATTTTTAACTTTTTCTATAATAAAACACTACTTTTTATATTCATGCTTTGATCTTTTGGGGAGTACCACCCTTCAAAGTCCCATTTAGAGGAAAACTTTCTTTGTAGCCTTACTGGATTTTTAACAGTATAGGCACTTTATAATATTTTACATAGCTATACCCGCAAAAGGGGCCAGCCTGAAGTGATCCAGCAGGATCTAATTTTCTGACCAAAGTTCCACTTTAAAGGCCAATTGCGCCTTCCAAAAAACAAACAAAACAACAACAGCAGCAGGGATTGTAGAGCTCCAGATTTAACTCAATGGGGGGTTGACGGTGGACATCTGCAGTAAGACTCATGCAGAGTGCAATAGTCTGGAATGGCATCTTCTGCCCTGCTCTACGGGAGGCGTTACCTAAAAAAAATAGCAGAACACCCATAAACTTGCTTGCATTGTTGTGGATGTCATGGATGCTCAAGAGGTGCCATTGTCTGGAACTGCACCCTCTGCCCAGCTCTACGGGAAGCATTCACTAAAACATAGCAGAACAAAAACCATAAACTTGCTTGTATTGTCATGGATGCTCAGGCGGGATACAAGCTGATCTGTGATTGTTTTAGTTGTTTTTATGCACAATTTACACCTATACTGTGTAAGCAGGTTAGCCCCAAAATATATGCTAGCCAAGAAAGTCACTAGAGTCACTCATATTATTCTTGAAAATCATCTTATGTATTGCTGCATTTCATGTTTTATCAATGTAAAGCTTGATTTATTAATATGTATACACTTTATGAAAACTCCACAAGATTACACCATTAGGCCTATTTATAGAGATTTACACCAAAGATTCAAAAAACTGTCACCCAGGACTCACATATTTTCTCACTTGAAATCAGTTAGAAAAATGTGTGAATTTTGGGTCAAGTTGTGTAATTCATAAGTAAAAACATAAAGAATACACCCCTATGGTGCATTTATTATCAGCATTTAAGTTTTAATGATAACAGTACGTGCATTTTGCTAGAAATCCACAAGATGGTGCAGTAGCACATTATCAGTGATGACATTTTACTGATAACTAGAAACTGGAATTTACATCATAACTCATATATTGTTGTACATAAATTGAACTTTCGTATTTCAATGCTTAAATCTTTTTGGTGCATTGTAGATGGGTCAGAACACTGAGCTCACAAGATGCAAAGCAGGTGAATCTGGATCTGGTGCAAAAAAAACAAATCCATTAATCTTCTAGACATGACTTTTTCTTTGCTGCCCCTATGAGGAAAAGCCTGTGGGGTTTGTTTTGTAGGATTTACCGTACACAAAGTTCTGTGCAAGGAGAGAAATAAGGAAGAAAGAATTGGCAGCTGGATTCATTTGGCAGACAATGTAATAAGGCATCTTTACTACGTACAGAAGTTTTCAGGAAGAGCCGTCAGCAAAGTTTGACTTTCATCACAGGTGCATGAAGAACACACAACGTTTGATGCCTAAGACAACACGCTTCTGCTGGGACTTCCTAGAATATACAGAACATTTTATTGTATTATTACTCCAAGTCCTAACCTGGTTTAGAAAAAAGAGACCCTGTCACCAACTTAAAGACGTGCAGGTAAAAGCACTGACAGATCAAAGATTGAAACCATTTTTCTCAGTGACAATATGCCTTTTAACTCACTGGATAGTTTGATTTCTTCAGGAAAAGTAAATTCTTAGTACACCCCCCTCTCCTTGCACATCATAGCACTCTCGTTTTCAGAGATTGTCTAACTATGGTCTGTGCTGGCCAAGATCCCTCTCCTCACCCCTCTACATAACCTTTTATGTAGCTGCCCGGGGCGGGGGAGAATAGAGTGTCACTTGACATCAATGATGGTGGCAGTCTCAAGGCCTCTGTATGTCTACACAAGAGAGGCTTTTACAGGTAAAAATGCCCTATATACTTCAATTGCACATCTAATCTTATGGGATGATAGTTTTTTTTTTTAATTTAATGGTCTGGCGACAGAAAATCTTTGCCTACTTCTATATCTTCTTACATTAGCTACTCCAGTATGCTGAACCACAGCACCCAGCTGGAGAGCAGGTATCCGACAGCCCATAGTACAGCAGCATCCTTCACTTTACTAAAGGTTACTAAAGATTGTGCTCCCCACCAACCGAAAAAACTTCACTAGATTTCTTTTACAGGTTGCAAAGGATTTGCTTTTTTTTTTAAGTAGTGACAGGGTGATATTAAACCCTCCATTCACAAATGACATACAGCAACATACTTCAGAATTTTTGATGTTTGCCTTGCCGGTTTCCTCTTGTTGTCTCTTTATATTTTCCACTTAATGTCTCCTTAACCTCTGATTTTTAGGGTAGCTTGGTTCCTGTGCAGGATCCCCTGGAGACATCCAGAGTGTTTGGGGGAACCAGCTGAAATTCAAAGCTGGCCATGCATGCACAGGAAACACTCTAGTATCTGAATTAGGAATGTGGGGCTTCCTAGCAGCACTGTCAACTGCAGAAACCATCACCAGTTAATAATGTGGTCTCTCCCTGATTGGGTACCCATACCTTCTTAACTTTCTGAGATGGGAATGAGGGACACCTATCAGCAAAAGTATGGAGGAATAGGACACACCCCTTGCCACGCCCCTTTAATACAAAAAAACAAGATTGGTTAAACCCACAAGTGCTGTTTTTACTATTACTATTCCTTTATATTGGCTTTTGGAATTTACAAATGTAGCAATTTAGAAATCGGATGAAAGGTCTAGCACTGGGAAACACTTTTTTGATAGATAAAAAGCACATTTTATATACATCTATATAGATCAGACCAAAATGAGGGACAAATGAGGAGGAATGAGGGACAGAGGGACATTGCTCCAAATCAGGGACAGTCCCTTGAAATCAGGGACAGTTGGGAGGTATGGGTACCATGGGCCTAGGCCCCACCTACACAGTGACCTTAGATGATAACATTTCACCTTCTGTGTGTAGCGCTACCCATGCAGGAGCCGCTGGTTGTTTGTGGGATCGGCGTATTGAGTTACCTTGCAGGGTGTCTAGGGGTGATACTAGTGAGTTGAGGCAATGAACGAAGGTTCAGTCATCAATTGGATTTTTTTAATGCTTTATTCCAAGGCCCAACATGGCCAACATCAACATAAGACAAGACAGGAAAGGTTGATGAAGCATGAGAATAACTTTAGTATCAGGCCTTGGATATGGAAAAGAGCAGTCCTGCTCTCCGTAATAATGAGATCAGTTCATCACCACTCCAGCCAGAGTGGGTAAAGTGCCCCCGGACAGACTTCTGTCACAAGCCTGGCAGCCGAAGTGTCACTTGTGAATCGCTGAGAGGAACAGACCTCTGCCACAGGCCTGACTCTGGACCTCTGCCACAGGCCTAGCGATTCAGGGTGCAATAATTGGATTGAGTGAATCCTCCCAATAAATTTCAGTTAAGGTCACCGGTTGACAGCTGCAATATACCTGTCAGTATCATGGTGACCAGATCCCCGATGGTTCGTTCAGGCCTCCTGGATAACCTCTCTCTGGGTTCTCCCTGAGCCGATCCCCCACCGCACAGCTCTCAGCTTAGGATCCTCTTAGCAAAGGTTGGCACCCAGCAAGGCGCTGGGGCCCCTTTCATCATCAGGATGAAGCTCCGCATGGTGCGCAACTCCGGCCAGGTAGGCCATGGTGGCGAGGTCCATGGATGCGCGCACCCTGAAGGTGGATGCCGCACCTGGAACTCAGACCCTGCGAAGAGAACACAAATCAATGGCGTCTGCCACAGATATACCCCTCCCCAGCATGCCCAGCGAGGGAAAAACTCCTCTAATTGACTGCTGGGGAAAAGTGGCTCTGCCAGAACCTCTCTAGCGCCAACTGTCACCCAGGGGTGGGAACGCACCTCTGAAACGCAGACTGACCTACAAGACAGTTCTGAAAGGGCAGCAGCCCTGCAATTTAACAAATTGTGAATGGGAGCAAGATAACTCTGCCATTCCCCACTAACTTTAGCGTAGTGCCCATACTGAAAGTAAGGGGGTGCTACATGTGCTTGGGATATCTGTACGAGAAATAGTGGGTGAGGTGGTTACCAATACAAGATGGAACAGACACAAATAATAACATCCTCATACTACTAGAACTGTGATTTTGTCTGTGTCTCCATTGGCAACATTCCCCATCACTTCCTGGCCTGACAGCCTGGGACTAGGAATGAGCCGAATACTCCCCCAGGCAAAAAATTTGTGCGAACACTGTTAAAGTCTATGGGACACAAACATGAAAAATTGTAATTTTAATTTTAAAGGCTTATATGCAAGTTATTGCCATAAAACGTTGGGTTCCCCTTAATATCCATACCAGACCTGAAGGGCCTGGTAATTGAATTTGGGGGGACCCCCATGCATTTTTTCTTTATCAATGACTGTTCTCTGTATTGCTGGGAGCCGACAATTCATTATAGCCGCGAGTGATTCAGAAATGACACTTTGTGCAGGGACAGTTCTAAGCATTGGAAACAAGCTCTACTTCACAGGCATTACTATACACCCACCTAGGTACGAAATTTAAAGGAATATTTCACTTTTATTGCTTCACTTTAAGCATTATTAAAATCACTACTACCGGAAAAAATGCATTTTTTAAAACTTTTTTTGCATTGATACATGTTCCCTGGGGCAGGACCCAGGTCCCCAAACACTTTTTATGACAATAACTTGCATATAAGCCTTTAAAATTAGCACTTTAGATTTCTCCCATAGACTTTTACAGGGTGTTAAGCGGCTTTTCGAATTTGCCACGAACACCCCAAATTGTTCGTTGTTCGGCGAACGGTCGAACAGGCAATGTTCGAGTCGAACATGAGTTCTAATCGAACTCAAAGCTCATCCCAAGTGGTCGGCAAGCGGTTAAAGGGATTTTTTTTTAAATGACAGAATTATTATTTTTTATTGCATTTTAGTCTAAATATGAGATCTGAGGTCTTTTGGACCACAGATCTCATATTTAAAGAGGACCTGTCATGCTTTTCTCTATTACAAGGGATGTTTACATTCCTTGTAATAGGTATAAAAGCAACCCAATTTTTTTTTAAATAAAAAAATGTAAGTCAAATAAAGACGATTTTTATTTTTTAAGTGCACTGTCCTGACGAGCTGGGGCGCAAAAACTAACGCATACATGAGCAGCGCCCGCATATGAAAACGGTGTTCAAACCACACATGTGAGGTATTTCCACCATCGTTAGAGCGAGAGCAATAATTATAGCCTAGAGCTCTGTATCTCAAAACATGCAACCTTTAGAATGTTTTAAACGTCGGCTGTGGAGATTTTTTAGGGTAAAAGTTTGTCACCATTCCACGAGCGGGTGCAACTTTGAAGCCTGACATGTTGGGTTTCAATTTACTTGGCGTAACATTATCTTTCATAATATAAAAAAAAAATGGGCTACCTTTACTGTTGTCTTATTTTTTAATTAAAAAAAGTGATTTTGTTCCAAAAAAAGTGAGCTTGTAAGACCGCTGCGCAAATACGGTGTGACAAAAAGTATTGCAATTACCGACATTTTATTCTCTAGGGTGTTAGAAATATATATATATAATGTTTGGCGTAATTTTCTAGCAAAAAACAGTTTTTAACTTGTAAACACCAAGGGGTAGATTCACAAAGGGCGTCCTAACTTTGCGGCGGCGTAGCGTACCGTGTTTACACTACGCCGCCGTAAGTTAGCGAGGCAAGTACATGATTCACAAAGTACTTGCCTGCTAAGTTACGGCGGCGTAGCCAAAAGCGGGCGGGCGTAAGGGCGCCTAATTCAAAATAGGCTGAGGGGGCGTGTTTAATGTTAATTTGGTTTGACCTGACGTGATTGACGTTTGTTTGGAACGGCGCATGCGCCGTCCGCCTACATATCCCAGTGTGCATTGCGGCAACGTACGCCGCACGGGCCTATTGGTTTCGACGTGGACGTAAATTACGTAAATCCCTATTCACGGACGACTTACGCAAACAACGTAAAATTTTAGAATTTCGACGCGGGAACGGCAGCCATACTTTAACATTACTATTCCAGCTATTTGATGGAATATCTTTAGGCCTGATAATGCGTTACGTAAACGGCGTATCTGTACTGCGTCGGCCGGGCGTACGTTCATGAATAGGCGTATCTAGTGATTTACATATTCTACGCCGACCGCAATGGAAGTGCCACCTAGCGGCCAGCCTAAATATTGCACCCTAAGATAGGACGGCGCAAGCCGTCGTATCTTAGATAGGTTTAAGTGTATCTCTGTTTGAGAATACACTTAAACTTAGGTCGGCGCAGATTCCGAGTTAGGTCGGCGTATCTACTGATATGCCGGCCTAACTCTTACTAAATCTAGCTACAAATCTCAGAAAGAGGCTCGGTCCTTAAAGCGGAGTTCCATCCAAAAGTGAAACTTCCATTTTAAGCACTCCTCCCCCCTTTGCATGCCACATTTGGCATGTGATTTTTTATGGGGGGAGCGGGGGCTTTGTTTTGAGAGGGACTTCCTGTTTCCTCTTACGGGCCACCTAGAGGACTCCTCTTCTCCACCTAGGTGGCCCCTCCCTCTCAGCAATCTTCTGGGACACGTGACATGTACCAGAAGATTGCTTGTCCACTGGGAGAGCGCCGTGCGACTCGCGCATGCACAGTGCGTGCCTGGCCATGAAGCTGAAAGCTGTCATGGCCGAGTGCCCACAGTGTCAATGAAGGCGCCGGTGGAGAGGAGGGGGAGAGGAGCAATGCTCTGGGTGGCCACATCGCTGGACCGTGGAACAGGTAAGTGTCTGTTTATTAAAAGTCAGCAGCTACACTTTTTGTAGCTGCTGACTTTTAATAAACATAAAGGGCCAGATCCACATAGAAATGGATCGGCGCAGCATATCAGAGATACGCTACACCGCCGTAACTTTTTCGGCTTTGGTTAGAATCCTGAAAGATTGCGCGCCGAAAGTTACGACGGCGTAGTGTATTTCTGGCGGCGGAGGGGCGTGATTCATTAGGGGGCGTGATTCATTTAAATGAAGCACGTCCCCGCGCCGATTGAACTGCGCACGCTCCGTTTCAAAATTTCCCTCTGTGCTTTGCGCGAAATGACGTTGCAACAACGTCATTTTTTTAACTTAGACGTGACTTACGTTCATCCCTATTCATGGATGACTTACGCAAAAAAAATTAAATTTCAAATTTCGACGCAGGAACGACGGCCATACTTAACATGGCAAGTCTATCTATACGCCGCAAAATAGCAGCTTTAACTATACGCCGGAAAAAGCCGACTAGAGACGACGTAAGAGAATGCGACGGCCACGCGTACATTCGTGGATCGTCGGAAAAAGCGAATTTGCATACCCGACGCGGAAAACGACGCAAACTCCACCCAGCGGACGCCGAAGTATTGCATCTACGATCCGAAGGCGTACGAAGCCGTACGCCTGTCGGATCGAACCCAGATGCCGTCGTATCTTGGTTTGAGGATTCAAACTAAAGATACGACGCGGGTAATTTGAAAGTACGCCGGCGTATCAGTAGATACGCCGGCGTACTCGCTATGAGGATCTGGCCCAAAAAGCCTGGAACTCTACTAGCTGAGTAGCACAATTAGGTCCTCCTTCAAAAATGAATGAATTAGCGAAAAAAAAATAATAGCTAAAGGGGAAAAGGGTAGGGAAAGGTTAATTATGGCTAATAGGGATAAGTAGGGTGGTAAATAGATATAATTTATCATTTATAATATAATTTATAATATTTTTTTACCATGCCCAAGTTGCTTTAAATGACATTGGGCCGGATTCAGATACAATGGCGTATCTATGGGCGGGGCGTAACGTATCTCAGATACGTTACGCCACCGTAAATTTGGGCGCAAGTTCCGTATTCTGAAAGAACTTGCGCCCTTAGTTACGGGGGCGTAACGTATGTGGTCCGCCGAAATGCCCGCCTAATTCAAATGTGGACGATGTGGGCGTGTTTTATTTAAATTACATGTGACCCCGCGCATATGACGTTTTTTACGAACAAAAAAATCCCAGTGCGCATGCTCGAAATTACGCCGCATATCGTCATTGCTTTAGACGTGAACGTAACTTACGTACAGCCCTATTCGCGAACGACTTACGCAAACGACGTAAAATTTTCAAAATTCGACGTGGGAACGACGTCCATACTTAACATAGGATACCCCTCATATAGCAGGGGTAACTTTACGCCGGAAAAAGCCTAACGTAAACGATGTAAAAAAATGCGTCGGGCGGACGTATGTTTCGGAATCGGCATATCTACCTAATTTGCATATTATACGTGTAAATCTACGGAAGCGCCACATAGCGGCCAGCGTAAATATGCAGCCTAATATACAACGGTGTAAGAGCCTTACGCCGGCCGTATCTTAGTAAAATTCTGGAGTATCTTGCTTTCTGAATACAGAAAGAAGATACGCCTGCGCTTCGAATCGTAGAACTTATGCGGCGTATCAATAGATACGCCGGCGTAAAGGCTATCTGAATCCGGGCCACTGAGTGCAAATCACAGGAAATTCTTTTGATGTGCACAAAATAACTAAATAAAAATACATTGTAACAATACAATTGATGCAATATATTCACAAAGTCTGCAGACAGTGTTTGCGGGTTCTGTTTATACTGGAGCCACTTCCAGCTCTCCTTCAACAGAGTCTGGGACCAAGATGAATGCTAGAAACACTGGGGGAGATTTACTAAAAATTGAGGGCTTGATCCTCAAAAGGGATACGCCGGCATAACTGCTGTTACGCCGTCGTATCCCTGTTTCTAACTATGGAACTGATCCACAGAATCAGTTTCCCATAGTTAGGCAGAAGATCCGACATGTGTAAGGGACTTACACTGCCGGATCTTAGGATGCAGTACCGCATCCGCCGCTGGGGGCATTTTGTGTCGAAATGCCGCCTGGGGTATGCAAATTAGCACTTACGGAGATCCACAAAGCTTTTACGCTTCGTTTTTTCTCCGTAAGTTTTAGTTTGCAAACGCAAAATTAGGGCTGCTTTTACAAAGTGTAAACTGTTTACACCATGTAAAAACAGACCCTTCTGTCCAGCGACGCGATTTTTTTTTTGTTTTGAATTTTTTTTTTTTCGCCGTATCTTTTTTTTTTCCCGACGCAACTTTATTGACCCGATGTGATCCACAAAGCTCGGCGTAACGTAATTTCGCGCTATGCACGTCGGAAAAAATGACGTCACGAGCATGCGCAGCACGGCCGGCGCGGGAGCGCGCCTAATTTAAATGGGAATCGCCCCCATTTGAAGAGGAACACCTTGCGCCGGCGGAATTTAAGTTACACAGCCGAAAATTTCTAGGTAAATGCTTTGTGGATCGGGCACTTAGGTAGAAATTTTAAGGCAGTGTAACTCAAATGGAAAAATTTATGTTACGCCGGCTCTTTGTGGATTTGGCCCTGAGTGTGCAAAATGTGGTGCAGCTCTGCATGGTAGCCAGTCAGCTTGTTCAATTAAGCTTTGACAAAAAACTGGAAGCTGATTTGTTTCAATGCACCAGATCTTGCAATCTCCAGGTTTAGTAAATGGAATCCCACTGTTTGCAGGCTTCTATTAGCTAATCTACTGTCATAAAGTTATGTGAAACACATCAAGGTATTGTGTAAAGCAGTCTTTATAAAGGTGATATGAGAACTACTTAAAGTGTAAAATTTTATAAAAATAATGTTCTTTAGCAAGGAACATAGGGCCAGATTCACAAAAGGGATATGACAGCGTTTCTCCTGATACACCGTCGTATCTCTGTTTCTATCTATGCGACTGATTCATAGAATCAGTTACGCATAGATATCCATAAGATCCGACAGGTGTAATTGTTTTACACTGTCGGATCTTAGAATGCAGTACCGCGGCCGCTGCTGGGGGGAGTTCGCGTCGTAAACCAGCGTTGGGTATGCAAATTAGGAGTTACGGCGATCCACAACGGATTTTCGCGTTCGCTACGTCGCCGCTAGTCTAGTTTCCCGTCGCAAAGTTAGTCGTCGTTTTGGGTGCCCTACCTTTAGTCAGCAATCGTATTGCTGTCTAAAGTATGGCCGTCGTTCCCGCGTCGAAATTTTTAATTTAACGTTGTTTGCGTAACGCGTCCGGGAATATGGAAGTACGCTGCGCGCGTCGCCGCTCGAAAAAATGACGTCACGGCGCGCAAAGCACGACGGGAATTGCGAAACGGAGCATGCGCAGTAGGTCCGGCGCGGGAGCGCGCCTAATTTAAATGGCACACGCCCATTTGAATTGGCCCGCCTTGCGCCGGAGGCTGCCAGCGTAGTTTTCATCGCAAGTGCTTTGTGAATCAGGCACTTGAGATGAAAACTTGCGGCGGTGTAACGTATCTACGATACGTTACGCCGCCGCTCACCTACGTGAATCTGGCCCATACAGTACATTTCACATTAATAATTATGGATATAAAAAGGAGAAAATTGCGCTTACCAAAAATTAACAAAAAATTATGTAAAAGCTGCTAACTCAAAAATATTATACTAACATATAAATCATAAACAAAAATGTGGAGTAGCGCTAGAGACTGAAGGGCCTTCAAATAACTGAATAAAACAAGGAGAAGGCTGTATGAAAGTCCAATATCAATCAAAAATGTGTTAAACAAATAAGTGACAAACAATTGGTTAATAGTCCAAACGTGTATCAAACTTGAGTATGGCACTCTATTGTAACAACGAAAGGAAAAAAGAAGTCTGGCTCCAAAAGGGAAATGCAACTTGCTGACCCTTACCGAAAAGGAAGGTCTTATCAGACCTAGTCAAACAGAGATCCCTGGATGGTGTGTGTTGAAGTAGAGCTTGGAGGACTTTCGTTCTGACATGCCGGCCGGCTTTCTTTTTATCTTCGCTGACACTCTGTTACTGAACTGTAAGTGTACTGCTTTTTTTATATTAAAAACATCTACGGTATCACGCTATGTGAGTTTTTCCTCCTCACACATATTGGACCTGCTGATCTATTCGTTTACCATTGGCTGAGACGTCCCACTACTGCTCACTGTCTACATCCCCTCTGCTTTGATTGATCCTGACGGATCACAGGTTCTGGCGGATTTGTGACCCCTGGAGGGATCGTCTTGACAGACAAGCTCTACTTCAACACACACCATCCAGGGATCTCTGTTTGACTAGGTCTGATAAGACCTTCCTTTTCGGTAAGGGTCAGCAAGTTGCATTTCCCTTTTGGAGCCAGACTTCTTTTTTCCTTTCGTTGTTACAATAGAGTGCCATACTCAAGTTTGATACACGTTTGGACTATTAACCAATTGTTTGTCACTTATTTGTTTAACACATTTTTGATTGATATTGGACTTTCATACAGCCTTCTCCTTGTTTTATTCAGTTATTTGAAGGCCCTTCAGTCTCTAGCGCTACTCCACATTTTTGTTTATGATTTATATGTTAGTATAACATTTTTGAGTTAGCAGCTTTACATAATTTTTTGTTAATTTTTGGTAAGCGCACTTTTCTCCTTTTTATATCTATTGTTCTTATACACACATTGTGCAGCTACCTTTGTGTTTGTCACAAAGCACCAATACTATAGCTCTTATGGATATCTTTACGTTCAGAGCCACTAGAGTGGTAAACTCAGAGGGGGTATTTGAAACCTTTAAAGAGGGAGATAATGATTTGGGTGGCCTCTTTATGAGACTCAAAAATCTAACTATTGCAGAGCTCCACACTCAGTGGGACGTCGTCTTTTTGGATGCTTATATTAAGCAGCAGATGGTTCCCAGAAGTTTGAGGTGGGAAATTGCCCCACAAAAGGGTGACACCGATTTAGAGGGGTGGTACAAGTATTTTAACGATTCTGGATTGAGTCTACTTAAATTTTTAGGAGACCGTAAAACCACCAAACTAAAAAGATTGGATGATGAGATTACTCTCATCAAGGAAAAGCTAACCCCTTTTATGTCCAGTGAGGAATACACAGCCAAATCTCAAAGTCTCCTAAAAATTCTTGAAAAGGAAGAAAGGGAGCAAAAAATCAAAAAAAAGAAGAAGTTCAACAGGGACTTTGGAGATTACCACAATAATATTGTGTTTGAGTGGCAAAAAAAACTACTGGCTGAGGCCACCGGTTCCTTGAATCCAGCAATGGAGGTCGCTCCACCGAATTTTGTGCCTAATAGTAATTCAACTAGTGGTTCTATTGTACCTCAAGGTAGAGGAGGTGTAGGTCGCACTAACCCTAACAACACCCCCAAGGGCCATCAGAGAATTAAGAAACACACAGCATCATATGCCCCTAATATGGGGAGAGGTAGGGGCAACCAACGTGGTCAATTTGGCCCACCACCACTGTACTATAGCCAACCTTGGGGACAAGGCACTATAGAGCGATCAAACGTTACAGATTCACGAGGGCGGGGTACCTTCAATGGTCCTTCCCCTGGTTACCCACCAAATCTTGTCTGTGGTCAAGCAACTTCTCAGGTTTTGGGACGTAACAATTCATATACTCTAGGTCCTCACCCAAATGTGACACAGAGATATATAGATAATGAGATAGTGCACTATGCAGGGACTTTTGAGCCAGACTACAATGTGCTTACCCATAATAGTTTCCTCCCGTTAGGAAATTTGGAGAATGCTGAGGGGCAGAACTTTTTCTCTAACCCCTCTACTAGTCAGACACTACCCCCAGCTACCTACGAGCTGGGATACCCCGGCCATCCTAATCTGACCCAATCCAATTGGGGTTTTCCCAGGGCAGGCCAGGGAACCAAAAGATTGGCCGAACTAAAAGAGGGAGCAGAGGGGGCAAACGCAATAAGTCCAAAAAGGCCGAAAACATAATAGGGGCCGGTATTTTTAACCTTAGTTCCCACACTTTGTCCAGCTCGGAATTACATGTCCTTGATAAGGGATTGAAATATGCCCCTCCAAGAAACATCAATAAATTTAGAACATATATGGATGTTCATAAGTTTGTACGCAAACTAAATATCCAGCGGTATGTTTCTTCCAATCCCTTTAATCCTTCTAACACCATGACTTCCAACTATGTTCATTCTGGTTTGGCCAATGCCTCCACTTACAATCCCCCGGGTCAACTCCCGGCTTCTCTGAAAGTATTTAGAGACTTGACTCTTAAGGATCTTGATAATCTCAATACTAAGAAATTAAATATAGAGGAGGGCATCAAGTCTTTGTGTGCTAATAAGAACCTTGTTATCCGCCCCGCGGATAAAGGGGGCGGTATTGTGGTCCTAAACAAAGAGGATTACCTATTGGAAATGAGACGCATTCTTGATGATGGTGATACTTATAATCGCCTCCGTCTCAATCCGGGAGACAAGTATAAGAAAGCTCTGGTCAAGGTTGTGAATAAAGGCTCCCGTCTCAATATTCTAAATAAAAAAGAAAAGGCATTTTTGGTCCCTAAGGCTCCTCGAGTGCCCATCATGTATTATCTTCCGAAAATACATAAGGACCCTGTTTGCCCCCCGGGACGCCCTATAGTCAGTGGTATAGATTCAGTGACGTCCCGGGTGGGCAAATATATTGACTTCTTTCTGCAGCCCCTGGTGAAAAACATGCCTTCCTTTTTAAAGGACACCAGACAGGTCATAAACTTGCTATCTGACATTCAACCTACACCAGATTTATGGTTAGTGACTGCCGATGTCACTTCCTTGTATACTGTGATCCCACATGATCTAGGATTAGAGGCGGTTTCATATTTTCTAGAAAGAGATTCAGGACTCCCGATTGTTCAAATCTCCTACATTATGGAGCTATTACAATATGCCGCGTCCCACAACTTTTTTTGGCATGATGGCCAATACTACAGGCAGGATAAAGGAGTGGCGATGGGGGCCAAATATGCCCCGAGTTTGGCCAATTTGTTTATGGCCAAATGGGAGGAGGATGTCGTCGGTGTTGGCACTAGACCCCAGATTCGGTTATGGGCACGGTACATAGACGACATCCTCCTCCTATGGAAAGGGTCTGAGGACAACTATCTGTCTTCATGACATTCCTCAATTCCAACAATAGGGGGATCATACTCAAATATGAGGCCAGTAAGGACAAAATAAATTTTTTGGATTTAACTATTTCTGCTGACAGTGATGGTTTTACCACTTCCACCTACTTTAAAAGCACAGACAGAAATGCCTTTATTCCAAGTGACAGTTGTCATCATGCCACTTGGCTTAAAGCTGTGCCCAAGGGGCAATTCCTTCGTCTGAAAAGGAATTGCAGTAGACATAATGTCTTCCTTGATCAGGCCAGGGTTCTAACAGAACGCTTTGTTGAAAAGGGTTATGATCGAAGTTCCTTGGTTGATACTTTGGATTTGGTGACCAACACCAATCGCGAAGATTTACTTTGTATTAAACCCAGAGATGACCAAGGGGGTAGTTACAAAACTCCTTTTGTGACTGATTATTGTTGCCAACATGCCAGTGTTAAACATATTATTAATAAACACTGGCATGTGCTTAAGAGTGACAAAATCTTGGGTGCCATACTGCCTGATAGGCCCCGGGTTGTCTTCAGGGGTTCGGCATCCCTGAAGGATAAGTTGGCACCCAATGTTTTGGATCCACCCAGGATTCCCTCCATGTTTTTGTCTGGCCTGGTGGGTTTTTTCAAATGCGGCAAATGCCATGTCTGTGCTATCAACTGCCAAATTTCTAAGAAAACGACCAGTTTTGGATCCAGACATTCAACCAAGAGGTTTCCAATTGACACATTTATCACCTGTTCCACGGTGGGAGTGGTTTATCTACTCCAATGTCCATGTGGACTCCAATATGTGGGAAGGACCAAACGTCCCCTCCACATACGTTTGAACGAACATCTCACGAATATTTACAGTGGCTTCCCAAATCACTCTGTGTCCAAACATTATTTGTTGGCTCACAATAAGGATCCTGGAGGCACTATCTTTTTAGGAATAGAGAAATTCCAGGCACACTGGAGAGGGAGTGACCTGGTGAGGAGCATCTCACGGTCAGAGATGATGTGGGTTCACAAATTAAAATGTTATGAACCTCACGGTTTGAATATAGAGGTAGACGTTAATTGTTTTATTGACAATGCTTAATGCATGGTTCTTACTTCTATTATTTATTTTATATATATATCTTTTATGGTTTTTAATTATTCCGTTTGTCTCTTAAAATAATACAGCATATTTATTTTCATTCGCTGTTTTTTAACCGTGTCATTAGTGGTAATTATTATTGGATATTTCTCCATATGTGTTTATTTGTTTTTGCTATATATGGTCTGATAACATATGTATAGCATTGTACTTTCAATATGGTCTCTGTATCTTTATGAATATAAATGAATGTATTTGAGTGGGATGTTGCTATATAGCCATCTAAGTGGACACCAGTCTCAGAGGATATATACCAGCCTTTTTCATTTTATCCCCTTTTTATTTATTTGTTGTATTCCTATGCTCTGTATTTTAATTGTCCCTTTGACGGTTCCTTTGACGAGCTATTGGCAAAGATTCCGTTAATAAATATTTGGCAACGTTTTTGCATTATTTTTGGACCATATGCTGTAATCGCATTGGTTTTCCCTTGCTTTTGCCCTCAAGTAAGATGGCGGACGGGCGACCTCTAGAGACTGTTGTCCAGTTGATTTCCCGCCCACTTTACGTTTATATGCGGTGACGCAGAACGTCTCCTCATTCCCGTGACCACGTCTAGAGCAGACGAAACGTTGGGAGGCGACGTGCTGACGTCACCGCAATTTGAGGACTTTCGTTCTGACACGCCGGCCGGCTTTCTTTTTATCTTCGCTGACACTCTGTTACTGAACTGTAAGTGTACTGCTTTTTTTATATTAAAAACATCTACGGTATCACGCTATGTGAGTTTTTCCTCCTCACACATATTGGACCTGCTGATCTATTCGTTTACCATTGGCTGAGACGTCCCACTACTGCTCACTGTCTACATCCCCTCTGCTTTGATTGATCCTGACGGATCACAGGTTCTGGCGGATTTGTGACCCCTGGAGGGATCGTCTTGACAGACAAGCTCTACTTCAACACACACCATCCAGGGATCTCTGTTTGACTAGGTCTGATAAGACCTTCCTTTTCGGTAAGGGTCAGCAAGTTGCATTTCCCTTTTGGAGCCAGACTTCTTTTTTCCTTTCGTTGTTACAATAGAGTGCCATACTCAAGTTTGATACACGTTTGGACTATTAACCAATTGTTTGTCACTTATTTGTTTAACACATTTTTGATTGATATTGGACTTTCATACAGCCTTCTCCTTGTTTTATTCAGTTATTTGAAAGCCCTTCAGTCTCTAGCGCTACTCCACATTTTTGTTTATTAATAATTATGCTACCAAAATCAGTGTGTGATTTAAATTGCCTCCAGCATTGTTCCTGATTCTTCTTGCTGGTGGCTGCCATTTTGCTGAAGGCCAGAGCCCCTGAGCAGCAGTAAATCTCTAGGCTTTCAGGAGATGGGGCTCTACAAATTTAGCACAGTGCTTAAAAATAGAGATCGGCTGAGCATGTGCAGAGCAGGGTGAGGCATTGTATTACTGGATTTTAAATAGTATATTTGCTAAATAGTGCTATTTGTCCATAGAGTAGGAGATAGTGCCCGCATCCCTAAACCAGACAAGTTACAAAGAAAGTGTTCCTCTAAATGGGACTTTGAAGGGCAGGACTCCTCAAAATATCATGGCATGAATATAAAAATAAGTGTTTTATTAGAAAATATAGAAGAACAGTATGCAAATTCACACAGGATGCATTTACAATGATGTGCCATCAGTCCACAAAATATCATGCATGACATGCACATTTCATATGGTAATAGTCCTTGCAAATAAAATGTATATGTGGCATTAACACCCCAGAGAACTCAGGTGCCTTATATGATCTATGTGATTACCTGTGCTTTGGCTCGGTCCCTGTACAGTCAGGTCTGATCTGAATATGCAGCATGTGACTGAGACTGGAGAAGATGCCCATTTATATGGGTGTTTAGGATCGAGTGATCCAATCCTATAGAGGGTATAGGAAGGGGCCAGGGATCAGGGAGTTCCCCCCGAGTCCCTGACGTGCGAAATCTCCTCTGGTCTGATTTCCTGCTGGAACTGACATCAGGCGTCCCGTGGATGCCTGACGGGGCATGATGACTTCATGCATTGGGTGAAAGAGGGCTGGATATGACGTGACAGTGACAATGGCCTGCATCGGCAGCTCGCGGCGCACATCGGGAACTATGGCAACCAAGCTAACCTGGCTATCGGCTCCAATCAGAATTGGACTACGTATGAACCCAATTACCTTGCACACCAACGTTCTATTCCCTACTAAAACTCCGTAAGAGGATGCACCGTCCGTCGGGAAGACCCATCATATCAGGCAAAGGCTCAATAATAAGTGAAAAATTTAGTAAATTTGTGGATGGACAAATTTACATTATGTTATTTACGTGACACTATGCACCTTTTACAAAATATCGATGATCTGTGCATTCCCTCCACCTCAGTTTTGGTGGCCATCGAAATAGAGGCTCTGTACAGTTCAATACCACATGACAAGGGCCTGGCATGCATCAAGCATGTCATTTCCCAGAACAGTCATTTTGAAAAAAAGACCAATGAATTCCTGATAGGTACCTTGGAGTTTATACTCCACCACAGTTTACTCCGACTGTACAGGGACCGAGCCAAAGCACAGGTAATCACATAGATCATTTTAGGCACTTGAGTTCTCTGGGGTGTTAATGCCACACATACATATATGTGCAAGGACTATTACCATCCGAAATGTGCATGTCATGCATGTTATTTTGTGTCCTCCCCACTTCACAGGCCACCTGTCCCTGATTAGGTACAAGGAGTCCCAACATTTGATGTCAGTCTGGTGATGACCGGTGGGTTCATCTTGTGCTTCAACCAATTAAACAACTAGGTCTGTACGTTTTGAACCAATATCCATACAGTAGTATTTGTAAGCATTACTCTAATGCAGTGTTTCACATAGTGGTTGTAACAATATATTTCCAATTTTTCAGCGACACTAGTTTCTCTGGGCTACACATGGGGCACTATTGCTGAGGCCTGGATTGAGCGCCCTCTGTGGGTGACTTCCCCTGGTTTTGGGTTTTTCCATGTGTGCCCACCTCTCTGGACCCAAGTTGGTTGGCATATGGCAGCAACAGCTCTCTAAATGTTTTTGTTTGGATGCAAGATCAATGATTTCTTATGCAAATGGTCAGTGGATCTGTACAAAGTGTTTGACCAATTTTTGTTGTGATGTACAATGTATATATTCTTATACCTCTCTTTATCAATTATAGACATATAACGTTCTGTGTAGAACCACCTATCCCTGAACAAGAGAACTAATATTGCTAACTCAAAACACGTAGGGTCATCTCTGTTGTTAATGCACCCGTCAGAGTAGTGGTTTTCCAACTGTCTTGTATCATTGCACATCATTGTAAATACATCCTGTGTGAATTTGCATACTGTTCATCCATTTCTAACTTTTTCTAATAAAACACTACTTTTTATATTCATGCTTTGATCTTTTGGGGAGTACCGCCCTTCAAAGTCCCATTTAGAGGAAAACTGACCAAAGTTCCACTTTAAAGGCCAATTTCACCTTCCAAAAAACAAACAAAACAACAACAGCAGCAGGGATTGTAGAGCACCAGATTTAACTCAATGGGGGGGGGTTTACGGTGGACATCTGCAGTAAGACTCATGCAGAGTGCAATAGTCTGGAATGGCATCCTCTGCCCTGCTCTATGGGAAGCCTTACCTAAAAAATTGCAGAACATCCATAAACTTGCTTGTATTGTTGTGAATGTCATGAATGCTCAAGAGGTGCCATTGTCTGGAACTGCACCCTCCGCCCAGCTCTACGGGAAGCGTTCACTAAAACATAGCAAAACAACAACCATAAACTTGCTTGTATTGTCATGGATGCTCACGCTGGATACAAGCTGATCTGTGATTGGTTTAATTGCTTTTATGCACAGTTTACACCTATAGGGGCTGATTTACCAAGCCTTTACTCCATGACTCATGGAGCAAAAGCAGGAGTAGCAGCCGTTTTGACATTTACTAAAGAAATACGCTGCTAGTGCAGTGTATTTCAATAGTTACTAAAGTGCTCAGTGCGCCCAGGAGAGGGCGCATGGTGCGCCTGTATAGACCTGGTGCATGGCACATTGAAATGTAAATATCGGGGATTCGGGCGGGAGATTATTAGGGGGGGAGGTGGGGGTGATGCAGGGGAAGTGTAGTGACATGTGTCTGAATGTGTTTGGCGGGCCGAATTGAAAGTGAAAGTGTTTTTTGGAAACCGATCCCCGTACGCTTACACAGTGCGCCTGAACCTCGGGAGGTTCATTTGCATACTGGGCATGCGTACAGGGAAATTTCGGAGCTTCCCGTGCGCCTTGTCAGTACGCCGAGAAAATCTTGGTAAATACCAAACAGCGTACCCATAATTGCGCTGCGTGACGCGGCACACGGGAATCTCCAACCTGTTTTCAGCCTGCGCTGACCATGAAGGGGAACTCCGCGCCAAATTTCAAACAAGAAACCGGCGCGGGTCCCCCTCCAGGGGTACATTAGGCTCTTAGGCTTGGTCTGGAACGTGAGGGGTTAAACCCACGCCGAAAATCGACGAATGGGGGTGGGGACGAGCAAGCGCCCCCCCCTCCTGAGCCGTACCAGACCGCATGCCCTCAACATGGGGGAGTGTGTGCTGTGGGGGAGGGGGGCACTGTCCCCCCACCCCACAGCACTCTTGTCCCCATGTCGATAGGGACAAGAGCCTCTTCCCGACAACCCTTGCCATTGGTTGTCGGGGTATGCGGGCGGGGGCTAATCGGAATCTGCAAGCCCCCTTTAATAAGGGGGCCCCCAGATGCCGGCCCCCCACCCTATGTAAATGAGTATGGGGTACATTGTACCTCTACCCATTCACCTGGGGGAAAAGTGTAAAGTAAAAAAACACACAACACTGAATAAAATAATTTATTAGTCAGCTCCGGCCCCCCCCCTTTCTTCTTTAGCTCTTTCAGAAGGGGGGGGTTTCTTCTCTCCCGATTTTCCGCCGGGACCCTGGGCTTCGGCGATCATGCCCAGGGAATGTGATGTCACATGGGTTGAGGTCACATGGTGGCATTGCCCTATATAAGTCAATGCCCACTGCTCAGACGGCATTTCAGCGCGGGACCTCGTTGTGTCAACATCGAATGGAAGAGAAGGGAGAAGACAAGCCCTGTGCTTCGCGGAGGAGCCAGGCAGAAGCGGAAGGCACCGCAGAAGCCCGCGGGTGTCGCCCCACAGCGGAAAACAGCGTAGAAGCCCGGAGCCCTCCCCCATAGGCAAGGAGCCTCATGGTGAAGGGGGCTCCGGCAGAAAACAGCCGGGGGGGGCTACAGCACCCCCCCCCGGCAGAAATCGATGAAGCCTGCCCCCCCCCGAATGCAAAAGAGCCCTATGTGGTGGGGGGCCCAGGTGGAAGACGGCGAAGCCTGGGGTCCAATGGGGTGGTGGTGGGGGGCCCCGGCAGAAGACCCCCAGCTGACTAATAATTTATAAATGTGTGTGGTGTATTATTTTTTTTACATTTTTTTCCCCAGGTGAATGGGTAGGGGTACAATGTACCCCATACTCATTCACATAGGGTGGGGGGGGCCAGAATCTGGGGGCCACCTTATTAAAGGGGCCTCTCAGATTGTGATAAGCCCCCCGCCCGCATACCCCGACAACCAACGGCCAGGGTTGTCGGGATGAGGCTCTTGTCCCTATCGACATGGGGACAAGAGTGCTTTGGGGTGGGGGGGCCCCCCTCCCCCACAGCATACACTCCCCCATGTTAATTGCATGCGGTCTGGTACTGCTCAGGAGGGGGGGGGCACTCTCTCGTCCCCACCCCCATTCCTGTCCGGGCCAGACTGCGTGCCTGGGATGAGGGCTTGGGCTGGATCTGGGGGGGGGACCCCACGCTGGTTTTCGGCATGGGTTTAACCCCTCACGTTCCGGACCAAGCCGAAGAGCCTAATGTGCCCCTGGAGGGGGACCCACGCCGGTTTCTTGTTTGAAATTTGGCGCAGAGCTCCCCTTTATCCCGGTCCTGTCAGGGGGGGAAATGCCTGATCGTCTGTTCATACAATGTATGAACAGCGATCTGTCATTTCCCCTAGTCAGTCCCATCGCCCCTTACAGTTAGAACACACCCAGGGAACATAATTAACCCCTCCCTCGCCCCTAGTGTTAACCCCTTTCCTTGCCAGTGACATTTTCATAGCAAGAAATGCATTTTTAGAACATTGGTCGCTAGAAAAATGCCAATGGTCCCAAAAATGTGTCCGCCATAATGTCGCAGTACCGATAAAAATCGCTGATCGCCGCCATTACTAGTAAAAAAATATATAATAAAAAAGCCATAAAACTAACCACTATTTTGTAGACGCTAGAACTTTTGCGCAAACCAATCAAACGCTTATTGCGATTTATTGGAACCCAAAAATATGTCGAAGAATTTGTATCGGCCTAAACTGAGGGAAAAAATAATTTTTTTTAGATAATTTTGGGGATATTTATTATAGCAAACAGTAAAAATTATTTTTTTTTGGTAAAAAAAAAAATGTTGCTCTATTTTTGTTTATAACAAAAAAAAAAATATATACGCAGAGGTGATCAAATACCACCAAAAAAAAAAAATCTATTTGTGGGAAAAAAAAGGACACCAATTTTGATTGGGAACCACGTCGCACGACCGCGCAATTGTCTGTTAAAACGACGCAGTGCCGAATCACAAAAACTGGCCCGGTCATTGACCAGTAATATGGTCTGGGGCTCAAGTGGTTAATAATTAACAAAACACTAAAGTTAGGCCAATTTTTGGTGATAATGTGAAAGATGATGTTACACCGAGTAAATAGATACCTTACATGTCACGCTTTACTATTGCAAACACTCATGGAATGGCGCCAAACTTCAGTACTTTAAAATCCCCATAGGCGACCTTTTTTTTTTTGTTCAGGTTACCAGTTTATAGCTACAGAGGAGGTCTAGTGCTAAAAGTATTACTCTCGCTCTAACACACGCGTCAATACCTCACATGTGTGGTTTGAACTGTGTTTACATATGTGGGTGGGACTTACGCAAGCGAGAGCAATACTTTTAGCACTAGACCTCCTCTGTAACTCTAAACTGTTAACCTGAAGAAAAAAAAATGTGCGTCTTCGCTTCTGACTGGGAGGACAGGGGCGTTTTAATTATTATTATTTATTTTTGTTACGTAATAATTCACTAAGACCTCCCCTGCAGGCTGGAAAGCATGAGTTCAGGGGAAAAAAAATCTCATGCTTTCAGCAGCCATTGCAGCTTTGTTCCTGCATGTGAGATGAACTGAGCATGCACAGGCAGTTAGAACATTTTTCCTTTCTTTTTAAAAGGTGAAAATCACTTGGATGCTCATATGGGTGGGTTAGTAATTTAAGGACATCCTTACCAGGTGTAAGCACTTACAAGCTCACCCAAACTAGTGACTGAAATTTGTTCATGTGATTTCAATTGCTTCATTAGAACACATGTTATAAAAAGCGTGGATCGAGCAGTCCTCAGCTGCCCTCAGAGGGGCAAGCTGGCTGGCAGGCAGGCATGCTGTTGCTAAACAGAAATGTGGTTTGGGGCATGTTTATTTTTATTTTGCCAATGTTTTTTGTTTATTTTTAAATGATGTTCACTTTGATGTATTTGTCTCTGCTGCCTTATTTTGATAAAAATTTCTGAAGATGTTGGGACGGTTAACCTATGTTTATTTTGATTTTTGAAATGTATTTTTGTTTGTGTGTTTGTTTGTCTTTTTTGCTTTCCTTGTTTTGTTGACCAATAAAAATTACTTTCAAATTTTGAAGTTTGTTTTTTGTTACTTTTTCATGCTACATATTTTGACAGCTGCAGCTGAAATAGGTTTGGGCCTAACAAATTAGGTGTGATTTTTGTCTAAGCTTCTTTCCTGGTGTGTAGGCATGAAATGTTTGCCATGTTTAATCTCCAGGAAATTAAAGACAACGTGGTAAGTATTTTCTTTTTACTGCAGTGGTCCTTAGCCCTCAAGTACCCCCAACAGGACATGTTTTGTGGATTTCTCTTATCAAGAATTGCTGTCCAGACTGTCTTTTAAAGCACATGTGCAAGATGAAGGAAAACCTGCAAACATGGCCTGTGGGGGGGCTATTGGTGGACAGGCTTGAAGTGCTGAGTTACAGCACTGTGCTTAAATCTAGCGCAAGGCAATCCTATTCTAATTGTGGGTGTTTGAGGGAAGCCAAGTGAGTGTTAGAACCCCTGCTTGTGTTTTTTTTGGGTTGAGCTTTGTGTCCCTTTTCTTAAAATTGGCTTCACTTCCTGTCACACAGCTGAACAGGAAGTGAGGTTAAAACCCTACCAATGTCTTTTCTTGGGGACACAGGTCAATCTAACTAGTGTCCCAATTAAGCAAATTGCACTCCAGCACTGCTGTGTACACCCCAAATCATTGGTCTTCAAACTATGGCCCTCCAGTTGTTCAGGAACTACAATTCCCATCATGCCTAGTCATGTCTGTGAATGTCAGTGCATTACAAGGCCTCATGGGATGTGTAGTTCTACAACAGCTGGAGGGCCGTAGTTTGAGGATCCCTGCCCCAAATGATTATTTAGTTTGGTGTTTAGTAAAGGCAAAGCCACTCTGCAGTACAAGCGTAGTCGCTGAAAATCAGAGAGGAAGCACTGACGGTTTTAACATCCAATCCTGTAGAAGCAAAGTTTTTTTGTTTTCTTCCTTGCTTGTCCACTTGTAGTGCAAAGTGGATTTGCCTTTAGTAAATGGACCCCAAAGTCCAAGATCCCTAATAATTTGGGGTGTACACAGCAAAATGCTAGAGTGCAATTTACATAATGGGAAACTATATAGATTGATCTGTGTCCCCAAGAAAAGATATTATTAAGGTTTTACCCTCACTTCCTGTTTGGCTATGTGACAGGAAGTGAATGAATTTGAATTAGAAAGGGTGAAGACACCTCACAAATGTTGTCACTATCAGGGGTGCAGACATCCCCAAAAAATGAGCAGATAATACTTATTTGCAAATTAATAATTTTAACATTGGGTGGTGTTTGTGGGGGGCCCTAACACACACACTCATACATATTAGCAATGCTGTATCCTGGCCTATTGGCATGGTTATATTTTCTTAGGCCTCTCAATAAAACTCTCTGAAATGTGTGCTTCAACTAGAACTATAATCAACACTTTTTATTTTCTTTAATTTTGGATAGAGTGAGGGAGGGTTATAGGCCCTGTCAGTTTATTTTGTATTATCTGTGTCCAATTGGGGAGATTTGCCTTTACTTCCTGCCACATAGCCAAACAGGAAGTGAGAGAAAAACTATGCAAATTAAGGGAATCCAGTAACCCCCTCCCCCCCAGAACTAGTGTGTGGGTCCCCTGAAAATTCCTGGGTGGGTCATACAAAAACAGGGTGTGGCCTTGACAGGAAGGGGTGGGTCATTTTTCTATTAGGAGGTGCAGAAATGTAGTCAGGCCTAGGGCAGCACAAATCCTAAATATACTACTGCATATTAGGGCTTATTTATACCGCATTCGATTTACAGCATGTTTTTATATTGTGGGAGGAAACCCACGCAGGCACAGGGAGAGCATGCAAACTCCAGGCAGATGGTGTCACAGGCGGGATTCGAACCAGCGGCCCTTTTGCTGCTAGGTCAAAGTGCTATACACTACACCACTGTGCTGAACAAACATGATTGCAGCTGAAAGCATGAGATCTTTTTTTTTTTTTTTCCAATACCATGCTTTCCAGCCTTATTGACCCCGCCTCTCTCCATAAAGAGGACCTGTCACACACTAGTACTATTACAAGGGATGTTTACATTCCTTGTAATAGGACTAAAAGTGATCCAAAATAAAAAAAAGGGACAGAAAAGTGCAAAAAGATAAATATTAGGTAAAAAAAATAAAATAAACGTCCCTGTCCCTAGTAGCTTGCACTCAGAAGCGAATATGCATGTAAGTCCCGCCCACATATGTAAACACCATTCAAACCACACATGTGAGGTATTGACGTGTGCATTAGAGCGAGAGCAATAATTCTAGCCCTAGACCTCCTCTGTAACTCTGAACTGGTCACCTGTAAAAAAAAATCAAGCATCGCCTATGGATGTTTTTATGTCCCCAAGTTTGGCGCCATTCCAGTGTGCAATATTAAAGCGTGACAAGTTAGGTATCTATTTACTCGGTGTAACATCAGCTTTCACATTATCCATAAAAATTGGGCTAACTTTACTGTTTGTTATTTTTTAATTCATGAACCGTTTTTGTTTTTGGGCCCAAAAAAAAAGGCGTTAGCCAAATTATTGCGCAAATACCGTTGGAAATCAAATCAAAAATGACCGCCACTTTATTCCCTAGGGTGTCTGCTAAAAAATTATATATAATGTTTGGGGGTCCTGAGTAATTTCCCAGGAAATAAATATAATTTTTACATGGAGGAGAGAAGTGCCAGAATAGGCGCGGTATGGAAGTGGTTAAAGTGAAATAATAAAAGTGAAATATTCCTTTAAATTTCATACAGGGGGGGAAGGGGGGGTACACGCATGTTTCCCGTCCTTAGAACTGTCCCTGTACAAGATGTCATTTCTGAAGTGAAAAAAAAAGTAATTTTAAAGTACTCATGGCTATAAAGAATACAGTCATTGCTCATTAAAACTAAAGAAATGTATTGGGGTCCCCCCAAATTAAATTACCAGGCCCTTCAGGTCTGGAATGGATATTAAGGGGAACCCCGCCGTAAAAACCAAAAAAAAAATGGCGTAGGGTCCCCCCAAATATCCATACCGGGCCCTTCAGGTCTGGTGTGGATTTTAAGGGGAACTCCACCCCAAATTAAAAAAAAATGGCGTGGAGTCCCCCTAAAAATCCACACCAGACCCTTATCCGAGCATGTTAACCTGGCCGGCCGCAGAAAAGAGGGGGGGACAGAGTGCGCCCCCCCTCTCCTGAACCGCACCAGGCCACATGCCCTCAACATGGGGAGGATGTCCCCATGTTGATGGGGACAAGGGCCTCATCCCCACAACCCTTGCCCGGTGGTTGTGGGGGTCTGCGGGTGGGGGGCTTATCAGAATCTGGAAGACCCCTTTAACAAAGGGGACCCCCAGATCCCACCCCCCCTATGTGAAATGGTAATGGGGTACATTGTACCTCTACCATTTCACCCCAAAAAAATGTCAAAAGTGTTAAAAATGACAGTAGCCGGTTTTTGACAAATCTTTTAATAAAATCTTCTTTCCGCGGTTCCTTCTTCTTTCATTCGGGTTTCTTCCTCTGCTTCTTTCTTGGGTCTTCTCGCCCACATCTTGCCCGACGCCTTCTCCTATCTTCTTCTCCGTCTGTCAGCCTTCTCGTCCCGCATCTTCTTGATCTTCTGGGCGCTGCGCTTGAAATTGAAGATCCCGCCGTGTTCCCGCTCCTGGGACCCGCCCCCCTCTGACGCCACAGGTAAACTCATATGAAAGTCCGCGTGTGGTATATGTGCGTCAGAGGGGGGCGGGGTCACATGAGCGTTACACGGCGGTAACTTCAATTGGAAGCTGCGGTGACTTCTTCTTCTCCGGACGGCGCGCTTGAAATTGAATTCCCCCGCCGTGTGACTCTGTGACCCCGCCCCCCTCTGACGCACATGACTTTCAAATGAGTTTACTTGTGGCATCAGAGGGGGGCGGGTCCCAGGAGCGGAACACGGCGGCCAATTCAAATTCAAGCGATGCGTCCGGGGAAGAAAAAGAGGTGGACGTGAAGGCTGACCGGCGGACGGAGAAGAAGACAGGAGAAGACACCGGGCAAGATGCGGGACGAGAAGGCCGACGGAAGGAGAAGAAGATAGGAGAAGACACCGGGCAAGATGTGGACAAGAAGGCCGACGGAAGGAGAGGAAGAAACCCGAATGAAAGAAGAAAAGAAGAACCGCGGAAAGAAGAGAATAAAAGATTTGTCAAAAACCGGCTACTGTCATTTTTAACACTTTTGACATTTTTCTTTTGGTGAAATGGTAGAGGTACAGTGTACCCCATTACCAATTCACATAGGGGGGGGCAGGATCTGGGGGTCCCCTTTGTTAAAGGGGTCTTCCAGATTCTGATAAGCCCCCCACCCGCAGACCCCCACAACCACCGGGCAAGGGTTGTGGGGATGAGGCCCTTGTCCCCATCAACATGGGGACATCCTCCCCATGTTGAGGGCATGTGGCCTGGTGCGGTTCAGGAGAGGAGGGGGCCGCACTCTGTCCCCCCCTCTTTTCTGCGGCCGGCCAGGTTAACGTGCTCGGATAAGGGTCTGGTGTGGATTTTTAGGGGGACTCCACGCCATTTTTTTTAAATTCGGGGTGGAGTTCCCGTTAAAATCCACACCAGACCTGAAGGGCCTGGTATGGATATTTGCGGGGAACCCACGCCATTTTTTTTTTTTTACGGCGGGGTTCCCCTTAATATCCATTCCAGACCTGAACGGCCTGGTAATTTAATTTAGGGGACCCCCATACATTTTTTTTCCTTTATGAATGAATCCCTTTAGAATTGCTGGGAGCAGACAATTCATTATTGCCGCGTGTGAATTTTAAATGACTTTTTTCCTTCAGAATGTCATTTTGTGCAGGGACAGTTCTAAGTGCGGGAAAAATGCGCTATTTCACATGCTGACTTTACACCCCCCCAGGTACGAAATTTAAAGGAATATTTCACTTTTATTGTTTCACTTTAAGCATTATTAATTTCACTGCTCCCGAAAAAACGTCCGTTTTAAAAAATAAAAAAAGCATTGATACATGTCCCCTGGGGCAGGACTGAGGTCCCCAAACACTTTTTAGGACAAAACTTGCAGATTAGCCTTTAAAATTAACACTTTTGATTTCTCCCATAGACTTCTATAGGGAGTTCGGCGCGGCTTTACATATTACTTGCAATGTGCCGGCTGCTACGCTGGTTCATGCACCCAATTAAGGCTTCACCCGGCGCACTAATTAAGGCATGAACCAGCGCAGCGCACAGAGGATAGTAAATCAGCCCCCCTGTGTGTAAGCAGGTTAGCCACAAAATATATGCTAGCCTAGAAAGTCACTAGAGTCACTCATATTGTTCTTAAATAAATCATCTTATGTACTGCTGCTTTTCATGTTTTATCAATGTAAAGCTTGATTTATTAATGTAGTGCCTGTGTACTGTCGTACAGGTGCTATATTTAAATTTAGTGGGGGAATGAGAGAGTTATGTTGCTCTCTTTTTTTTATTTTTTTTTATTTTTTTCCCACAAATAGAGCTTTCTTTTGGTGGTACCACCAAAAGTTATGTTGCTCTCATTCTTTAATTTGTTAAATTTGGCTGTCGCCAAATCTGGATTTGTCCTGTGGGTCAGTCTGTGCCCCAGAGATGCAGTTTCATCACAGGGGTGCAGGCGGAGCCGCTTCTTTCCAGCAGCCAATTGGAGGAGTTTTCCCTCGTGGGGCATGCTGGGGTGGGGTATTTCTGTTGCGGAGGCCGCTGTTTGGGGTTCTTCGTGGGTTCCTGGTTCCAGGTGCGGCACCCACCTTTAGGGTGTGCGCACATTACGGGCCCCACCACTATGGCCTACCAGGCCGGGGTCGCGTTCTACGCGGAAGTTCCTGACTCTGGGCTCTCATAGCAACTGATGCTGCCAGGGGACCCCAGTGACTTACTGGGTTCCCAAACCTATTGAGAAGATCTCAAGCTGGGTGCTGTTCGGTGGGGGGTCGGTCTGAGGAGAACCCAAGGGCAGGTGATCCAACAGGGCTTGAACGAACCACCGGGGATCTGGGTGACCGGACACTGACAGGTCACATTCAAACTGTTGGTCGGTGACCCCAAAGACAAGCTGGGAGGATTTGCTCTATCGATCAAACTTTTAAGCACTAGGCCTGTGGCAGAGGTCTCACCTTATCATCCCAATTTAATTAGAGCCAAGTCAGGGGCAGAGACTTGTTCCTCCCAGAAGCTCTAAGTGGCGCTCTGGCTGCCAGGCCTGTGAGAGAGGTCTGTCCAGGGGCACTTCACCCACTCCGGCTGGAGTGGCGACGTAGACTAATACAATTGCTAAAGGGCAGGACTGCCTTTATTATCCATAGCCTGATTCTGTGAAGTTGCTTTTCCTTCACCAACCTGTCCTGTCTATCTCAAGTTGACATGTTGGTCATGTTTGACCAGAAAATAAAGCATTGAAAACGTCAACCAACAGTTCTGGACATTCTATTATTGCTCTCAGCACCACCATCACCCCTAGACACAGTATAGAGGTAACTTAAATACGCCAATCCCAAATTTAACCAGCAGTTCCTCCAGGGATAGCGCTACATTAATATGTATACACTTTATGAAAACTCCAAAAGATTACACCATTATGCCGCATACACACGATCACTTTTTGTGATGAAAAAAAAAAGACATTTTTCCAACCTCATCATTAATAATGATGTTGCCCACACACCATCGTTTTTGAAAAATGATGAACAAAGTGACGGCACTCTAAAGGGGGAGTTCTATTCGCCTTGAGTCTGCTTTTAGCTGATTACTTGTTAGTAAAAGACGATTCATGCTTTTTTGTCTGTAACAGCGTGATGAATGTGCTTACTCCATTATGAATGGTAGTTTTACCTCCTGTCTCATAACTTGCTTCTGGGCATGTACGGGTTTAAAACGTTGTTTTTGCCCACACACAATCATTTTTTACAAAACAAAAAATGACATTTTAAAAAATGACATAAAAAATTGAAGCATGTTCGAATTTTTTTTTTGTCGTTTTTCAGAAGACAAAAAATGATGTTTAGCCCACACACGATCAATTTAAATGACGTTTTTAAAAATGTCATTTTTCTTCATCACAAAAAGTGATCGTGTGTACAGGGCATTAGGCCTATTTATAGAGATTTACACCAAAGATTCATAAAACTGTCATCCAGGACTCACATATTTTCTCACTTGAAACCAGTTAGAAAAATTTGTGAATTTTGAGTCAAGTTGTGTAATTCATAAGTAAAAACATAAAAAATAGACCCCTATGGTGCATTTATTATCAGCATTTAAGTTTTAATGATAACAGTACGTGCATTTTGCTAGAATACACAAGATGGTGCAGTAGCACATTATCAGTGATGACATTTTACCGATAACTAGAAACTGGAATTTACATCATAACTCATATATTGTTCTACATAAATTGAACTTTCTTATTCCAATGCTTAAACCTTTGTGGTGCATTGTAGATGGGTCAGAACACTGAGCTCACAAGGTGCAAAGCAGGTGAATCTGGATCTGGTGCAAAACAACAAATTCATTAACCTGCCTGGGGGTATCCCCGAGCGTGACTCGGGGTGTTTTTTTCATGCTGCGATCGGTATCCCCGAGTCACGCTCGAGTGTGCAGCGGCGCGGCTTACCTGCTCTCAGCATCCACAGACAAGTTACTCACCTTGTCCCTGGATCCTGTGATGCATCCCCGCTGTGTGATCGAGCGGGACCTCCTCGCTCGATTCACAGTGTCCCCGTGTACTGCCGATCTCCGTTCCCTGCGACGTTACGACACACGGGGGCGGAGAACGGCGCCAAATTCAAAAAAGTAAATAAACACAATACACACAGTATACTGTAATCTTATAGATTACAGTACTGTATGTAAAAAATATACACACCCCCCTTGTCCCTAGTGGTCTGCCCAGTGCCCTACATGTACTTTTATATAATAAAAACTATTCTTTCTGCCTGAAAACTGTAGATTGTCCAAAAGTGTCCCTTTATGTCAAAAATGGTTTTCGAGCAGCTAGAAAACAGCGATAATAAATTATAATCACTTGCAGAATTGTGCGATTTGTGGGGAAATACGTCATAAAAAAATAAAAGTAATGACAGCGACAATTCTGCAACTGAGCAAATTTCAGTGATTTTGAGTTGATTACATTATTAAATAATTTTTATTATATTTATATTATTATTTGTTATAATTATTTATAATTATTTATTATATTATAATTTATAATTATACATCAGACAGGAGGCTCATATCTTATGCATTATCTTTCTTTAATAATGCCCATAGCAGAAATACAGTAAACATTTATTGTAACTTAAAAAATTCAAAGAACTACCCTTCCCAGCAGTCCCTGGGCCAGTGTAGCCCCTCCCAGACCGTAGCCTATATAAGGGACTGTCTGAGGTAACCTATTCCTCTTTCTTTCTGCTCATAGCCAGAACTCAGATAAGTACATTACTCTATGTTTATAATTTTTATGTAGGCTTGCTTGTTATTTGGTTATCAGCAGCCTTTTTTAATTTGTGTAGATCCTAATGTCACATCGTCTTTCCACAGGGTGCTGGGGATCCCCCCCCCCTCCCACCCCGGCTTTTATTACAGCTACGGAGGTTTTTCCCTCCTCCGCTATTCCCTTCAACTTCCACCTGTATCTGTATATACCCTCTGATCCCCTCAGACCTTCATCTGTGTGTTGTTCTATCAACCTTCTGTCTTATGAAGCACAACTGATATTTCTAAATATGATAAACGTTTAATTTTTGCTGTATGTTTTTCCCACTTTGCTATCTGTGCCACCCGTTTTGTAGAGAACGCGGTTTTCTCTGATGTGTACATCTTACAGTCATTGGGCTTCTTTATTTGTTTATTTTACAATAAACCGCTGCTTTGCTTCTTTTGTTTCCCCCCAGTACGCTCTGCACACTGCTCGTTTTCTGACTGGAGGTAGGACGGAGCCATTTTAACATCTCTGCGCCTTTTTTCCTACCTCCCTTCTTCTCCTCAGAGCGTCTCATCTCTGAGGGGGGCGTGGCGGTGAGGATCTCCCTGCACCAATCTCGCTATTGTCGCGAATCGACGGCGCCATTGCTGCGGACCTGTCCTGGGGACCCCATCCTCCGTGTGCTAGGCCGTCTCTCCCCATCGCCGCCACGCCAGGGTGCGGGCGGCTGTATGGTTGGAACTCTGTGTAGATCTCACTGATCTATGCGAATCACGTTAGGCCGTAGTCTCGCGAGACTACGGCCCTGAGCCTCACGTCTAGCTCCCCTTGTGGTGGGGAATATCTCCCCTCATCTAACTTCTGTCACTCATACCTAGCTGGTGGGGAATTCCTCCCCTCCCCTGCTTCTGTCACTCCTTCACCTTCAGTCACATTAACCTCCCTGGCGGTATGATTCTTTCTGAAAAAATTTGCTGAAAGCGGTACCATTATTTTGCATGGAAATTTGGCGTTTTAGATTGCAGGCCTGTAATTCTTAGGAATAACTCACCTAAATCTGTCCAAACCAGAGTCTCTAGTAGACTATGATGAAGTTTGAAACACAAAATCATAAATTATAATATAATAAATAATAACAAGTAATAATTTAATAATAACAATACTTTTTATTCAATAAATCTTAACAAATAATATATTCAGATACTCTGATTTTTTGGGGGGTCAAACAAGGGTGCAAAATCATTATTTAGTAAACGTCTCGGGTATGAAACATTTTAAAGCAGGGTACAGCGCAAAGTCCAACGTCGCAGTCGGCACAATAGAAACGCGTTTCTTTACGGATTTTTCTTCCGTTTTCGTCGCGTTTGGAGCAGCAAACCACACACATCCTTGTGGGTGCTGTTTTTTTTTCAGTAGGTGGAATGTGGTCCAAAAAATGACGACCAGTCAGTCTTTCAGGGTTCACTACACCAGAAGCCCGATGTCCAGATCGGTTTACCGCCATTGGCGTTTGGTGCTTCAGAAAGATTTGTTCTGCCACCTTCCACACAAAGTCTGCATGGGCTATAGGCCTGTCACTTTTTTTTTTCATCAGGATGAAGGAATTCCAGAGACATTGTTCGACAAGATGTCGGAAAATTTTTTTATAGTACTTTTTCTGCTGCTTCCTCATCGCTGGGTAAAAAGTCATGGCCTGGTCAGCCCTGTCCACACCTCCCATCGTGTGGTTGTAGTCCAACACAACTTGTGGCTTCATAATATCCTTGCCACCTTTGGTATGCACCATGACGGTCGAGGTGTTATGGACTGTGCTCATAAGGGAAACGTCTTTTTTGTCCCGCCACTTCAGTGCCAACATTTTCCCTTTTTGCCATGCAGCTACTTCTCCTTTCCCAAGCTTTTTGCTGGGAAATGCTGACGGCATGTTACGCCGGTTAGCCTTCACGGTTCCATAAGCGTCGGTCTTATTTTGGATAAGGAACTCGTACAGTTCTGGGGAGGTATAAAAATTGTCTGTGGTGACACAATAGCCCTGGTTGAGCAAGGGCTCCATCAATGACAGAACTGAAGCGGTTGCCATCCCAAAATCGCTGAATCGCTCGCAGAACTTGGTCCCTTTCCCAGTGTATACCAAAGCGAGCTCGCTTTGATGCGATGAACTGTATCCAGCTGAGCCGACCTTTGTAGGCCATGAGACTTTCATCGATGGTAACGTCGCGCTCAGGAATATAGGTCCGCTGGAAGTTCTGCAAAATAAGCTGGTAAACCTCCCAAATTTTTTTCAGCTTTGGAGCTGGATGAGAATGCTCATCAAAGTCCTCATTATTTGCAAAGTGCAAATATTTCATTATCAATGAAAATCTGTACTCCGACATCACGGATCCAAAAAAAGGTGTGGCCAATAATTTGTTCGTGGACCAGTACCATTTTTGCAGGGGTTTCCCCACCACTCCCTGTAAAATAATGAGGCCCAAAAACTTCAAAATGTCCTCGCTGGTTACAGGCTCCCATTTTCTGCGCCTTGAAAATCGCTGAGGAGTCGCAGCTTGTTGTTCTTGGTATTGATTTGTCTCAATAACTATTTTGTCGATCACTTCAGCGGTCAGAAAAAGTTGGAGGTATTCCAGGGGATTGTCATCAACGTCCACTTTTATCCCAGGTGCTCCTGTAAATGGAAATCTTGGGGGCGCTACGTGGTCATCACCGCAATCAATTGCGCACCAAGTCCGCACATCGCTGGGCACAGGATCGTCGCTTATATCACTTTCTGCATCTGATGACGAACTTTGCCATGCGTCGCTGTCACTCAGCTCCTCCGCAAGTGATTCCGTATCGCTGTCGCTGTTTTGCAGCAGGTCGCATAGCGATTTTGATGTACAGGTGCGCTTTGCCATGATCGCTGTGCAGTTTGCAGACACAGGTACAGTGCAGGTACAGTCAATCTGCAGACAGGGCACTGGAGAAAGCACTGGGGGGCAATCAAAGGTCACTGTAATTTATTTTTAATTTTTATCCAATTGTGTCAGTGTGTTTTACTATGTTGCTACTTATATTTTTTGAATTTCGCGCCGTCCCCCCCCGTTCCGCCCCCCTGCGTCGCGACGCTCGCAGGGAAGGGAATCAGGGGAACACAGTGCATCGGGCGGACATCCGGCCGCCGTGCACTGGGGAAAGACATCGCTGACATCGCTGGATCGCAGGGAAAAAGGTAAGAAACCTCTTCCTGCATCTAGCGAAGCAAACCCGTGTGTGGCTCGGGGTTACCGATCGTAGCCTAAAAATCTCGCCCCGAGCCACACTCGGGAATACCGCTCAGAAGGTTAAACATCAGTTCTTGTTCTGGGAATTTATTCCCCTGTAGTCTATTCTACATATAATGAATATATTAATAGATGTAAATAAATAATAAATTTAAATAATTATACGAATGAATAAATTATTGACTTATTAAATAAATATAAATAAATCAATGAACATAAATGTCTATAAATAAATAATTTATACAATCTATATGATTGAATAAATAAATAAATATATAAATATATATAATAAACAAATTTTAAATATAAACTATTAAACTATACTTTATATATAATTGAATAAATAAATACATATATATATATATAAATAAATAAACAAATTATAACAATAATTGAATGAATTATAGAAATTACTATACAAGTTATAGTACATAACTTCCGTATCTTCCTGTGCTGCACGGCCGTGCTGTCCGCAGACAGCTGACTCCTCTCCTGTGGCTGGCGACAGATCCTTTACTCCCTACTGGTGCCACTGAAGTGGTGGACGCAGCCCTGGAAGGCCCTACCTACCTCAGTGCTGCACTGGTTCCTGAGCTGGTCGGTAGGTCCGTCCAGACTACCAGGGCATCGGTTGCTCCAACCCACAT
The DNA here is from genome assembly GCF_905171775.1 of Rana temporaria. Taxonomy (NCBI): domain Eukaryota; kingdom Metazoa; phylum Chordata; class Amphibia; order Anura; family Ranidae; genus Rana; species Rana temporaria. The sequence goes on along the minus strand of NC_053495.1, from coordinate 156,432,371 downwards.
GCACCCCTATGTCCGGATCTCCCGGCAAGGATATAACGCCCCTGAGTAGGGCATGGCGTCCCGTATGCGCCGTCACATTAATGTGGCCTCCGTCTCCCCGGCAGGGGAAGTAATTAACATGCACCAGGCAGTACCCTCCCAGGACTGCCGACCCATTGACTCCCCGACAGGGGAAGTAAATAACATGCCCCAGGCAGTACCCTCCCAGGACTGCCGACCCTCTGACTCCCCGGCAGGGGAAGTACATAACATGCCCCAGGCAGTACCTTCCCAGGACTGCCGACCCACGGACTCCCCGGCAGGGTAAGTAAATAACATGCCCCAGGCAGTACCCTCCCGGGCCTGCCGACCCACTGCCTTCCCAGACTCCAATCGACCCCCGAGCCTCGGGGAGATGCACATGCAGAGGCAGCGATCCGCTAGACGGACTGAGCCAGACTCCTCGTGGACTCTTCCAGAGTCGTCCGCGGAGTACGAGGCGGCTAACACCTTTGAGTCTGAGGATGAAAATGATGATGATAATGATGATGATTATGTGAGCAGTGGGCACATGGCGCTCCATGACGACGCCAACCCTAGGTCCCAGGGTAAAACCTTATTGGACTCTTGTGGAGTACCATTTTTCGATCAGGAGGTGATTGGCCACTCACACTCCGGTGACTGGGCACCTCTACCTGAGGTGATCCAATAGGTCGAATGCTGGACCCGGAGATCGATCGGTACGCTAACCGGACAAGTTGAGGGTGGAATACTCACCCTTCCATTACCAAATACGGTGGTGCTCACTCCAGAGGTGGATCTCATAATCATTCAGTATTCCAGGAAGGGAATAGAGAGGGCCTTTGGGACCTCACAGTACTGGGTCTTAGATCTCTGGACCTATCACCTAACCCTACGCCTTAGTGAGCAGGCTACCGCCTCTGTAGGCCGGTTGACCTAGCACAATGAGATCACGCTAATTGATGATATCTTTAAGACGGTAGGACAAATGGAGTTATATTACCAGGCGTATACCTGGTTCACCATCCAATTCGGTTTTTCAAACCTAAACACCGTCCTAATGGACAACAGGTTGCTAGACCTTGGACCAAACAGCCGATAGTAGAGATGGACCCGCTCTCTTTGAACTTCCTCAACAACATCTTCCCGATCAGGAAGAAGAAAGGCGGTTTTTCGTCCGGTGGGAGCTTGAGAAATCTCACCAACTTACTGCCCTGTGGAACAAGGGTGAGGTTGAACATCTACTTGGACGACCTACTTCTAATGGCTGGTTCCCCTAGCCTAGCGAGCGAACACGCCTCCTGGATGGTCGTATCGCTTCGCGATCTGGGACTCCTCATAGATCACGAACACCTATTATCTCCCCATTTCAGGAGATAGAGTTTTTGGGGTTCTTGGTGGACACCAACCGAGCGATCCTTCGGCTACCCATACCCAATTAGCCGCCATCCGCAAAGACATCAGTATCATGCTGGGCAGCAGCGGGTGTCCTTACGCGGACTGACTCGCTTAGTCGGCCTGTTCCCGGTGTCAATCCAGGCCTCTCTCCAGCCCCTCTTCACTGTTGAACCCTCCAGAGACTCGAGACTCTACATCTTCGCTAGGGGCTTCGCTATACAAACTAAGTGAAGCCATGGTGGACCTACGGTAGTGGTTACGTCATGCCGTCAAACGGAACGGCGAGACATTTTCAACTCCTCACCGGATTTCGTCATAGGGTCGGATAGCAGCCGCCTCGGCTGGGGTGCTCGGTGCAGTCCCTCGTCCTCCGGTAGGACGTGGTCCGCAGAGAACCCTCGGCTGCACATCAACACGTACACCCCTGACGGCCTTTTTTGGCATCGGAAGTCTGTTGCCACGCACGTCCATCTGCTGTGTGCTATTGCGTTCGGACAACGTACCCGCAGTCCGGTACGTCGATCGCTTGGTGGGCCCCTGATCCTGAATCCTAGCGGATCTAGTAAGACTTCGGGCACTTCTGCCTGGAATACAACATCGTCCCGATTGCGGGATATGCCACAGACTATCCCTATAGGGTGGCAGATTGGATTCTCGTTACCTGACCAATTCCAACGATGGGCGACCGCACCGGTCAGGGTCCCTGATCCTCGCTCACTTCGCGGATCCTTCTCTATGGACCTGTTCGTTTCCCGTATCAACCACCAGTTTCCGCGCTCTTACAACCAGAGGCCGGATCCGGAGGTGCACCATGTGGACGCCCTCCACCAAACGTGGTCACAGGGGACACATTACGCGTTCCCCTGTTCCCGGTGACCCTCAGGGTCCTCCTTCACTTAGCGAACCGGAGGGCATCAGTCGTGCGGTTCACTTCGTGGTGGCCGACGCAGCCATGGTTTCCCCTCCTTCTGAGGATGACGGTGGAACTCCCCAGGTTGTTTCCTCATTCCCCCCACCTCCTCGCTGGTCCGAACGGGGATCTGCACCCTCTACTCACGAAGCACATCCTACCTCTCCTCACATGGTTAGTATCGGGGTTCCGGTCGCAGACTACGACCTTTCGGGAACAGCTAGGGATTCCCTGCCTTGGACTGGGCCCCGGGACTAGATCGGCATCTCGATCTACCTGGGGACTCTGGGTTACTTGGTGTGATCAACGACGGGTCGACCCCGTTCAAGCGCCAGGGTCTGTAATAGCCAATTATCTGGCGGACTCTTTGGATCCGTTGGTGTGTCAATTTTGAAGGCGTTAAGTTTAAATCGCCCAATGTACCAGCACACTTGGGATTTTTCCAAGGTCATGATCATGTTCTCGGGCTGGGGGACGTTGACACTCTGTTTTGAGGTTACTGTCTTTCGAGATTACTGTCTTCTTGTGTCTGATTTCCATTATCGTGGGTCAGACGTCAAGGCTTTGGACATATCCAGGCGTCATTCCTCGCCTCAGAGACTCAAGTCTTTTTCCGTCGTGCGTTGGACCAGACGGTACTTCGATCGGTTTTCTACCCATTCTTCCCCGCACATCCACAACTGTATGTGGTCCGCTGTCTACAGACTTATATGTCCTTGACAGCCTCGCTGAGATCTTCGCAAGTCTTTCAACTCCTCGTTCCTACGTTAATCCTCTCTTCCCGGTTTCCTCTGTGACTTACTATAGCGGCGGACTGTTGTCAGCGGCCGCTTTTCCGCCAATCCCGCTTTGAACAGGAGGTACACATATCTATGTCAGTGTTGTGGATTATTTTGATTGTTATCGGTCATATGCATTGTTATAGCTTTGAACTTGCATAAGATATGAGCCTCTTGTCTGATGTATAATTCGAGATTTTCCTAGCTTGTGACGGAAAATATTAATTATATGAAGACAGGAGGCGAGTATCTTCCCTCCCAACCCTGTCACGAGGTTGTCTCTCTCTCGTTCTAGACTGATGAACCACGCACCCTGCAAGTCGGAGGCTGGTACGCCCCGGGAGTTCGTTTTCACTATCCCCGTTGGGATTGCTGTCCGTTTCGATCCATGGGTTTAGTTCACCGCAGATGGAGGTTCCTACTGCGTTCCAGATCCGGAGTCGGGATGCCGTTGACTGAATCCGTTGGTCCATGTTCCTGAGGACAACTGGCCGGTCGGCTCCGAATGGTTTGGGTTTCCTATAGTCCCCCTTGGGATGAAGTTGGTCCGGATGAAGTTGGTCCGTGTTGGCCTTGTCCTTTCGTTTCCTCCAGATTCGGATGTTGTGTTCCGGTCGGAAGGTTCCCAGTAGCCGCGGAGATGTCTAATTGGACTTTCGGTTCCTGTTTACACTAATTCGCATGAAGAAAGAGGAATAGGTTACCTCAGACAGTCCCTTATATAGGCTACGGTCTGGGAGGGGCTACACTGGCCCAGGGACTGCTGGGAAGGGTAGTTCTTTGAATTTTTTAAGTTACAATAAATGTTTACTGTATTTCTGCTATGGGCATTATTAAAGAAAGATAATGCATAAGATATGAGCCTCCTGTCTTCATATAATTAATATTTTCCGTCACAAGCTAGGAAAATCTCGAATTTTTTTTTTTTTTTAAAAATCATACCCGGGATGCCTACAAGACTCTTGTTTGGTCAGATTTAAGTGAGTTATGCCTAAAAATTACAGACCTACAGTATAAAACGCCAAATTTCCTTGCAAAATAATTGTACCGCTTTTGGTACGTAATTCCAGACAGAATCATACCGCCAGGGAGGTTAATCTTCTAAGCATGACTTTTTCTTTGCCGCCCCTATGAGGAAAAGCCGCCCCTATGAGGAAAAGCCTGTGGGGTTTGTTTTGTAGGATTTACCGTACACAAAGTTGTGTGCAAGGAGAGAAATAAGGAAGAAAGAATTGGCAGCAGATCATAGATTGAAGAACACACAACGTTTGATGCCTAAGACAATACGCTTCTGCTTCCTGGAATATACAGAACATTTTATTGTATTATTACTCCAAGTCCTAACCTGGTTTAGAATAAAGAGACCCTGTCACCCAGTTAAAGACGTGCAGGTAAAAGCACAGACAGATCAAAGATTTAACATTTTTAGTTGAAGTATTTTTATTTTCCATAAACCATTTTTCTCAGTGACAATATGCCTTTTAACTCGCTGGATAGTTTGATTTCTTCAGGAAAAGTAAATTCCTAGTACACCCCCCTCTCCTTGCACATCATAGCACTCTCGTTTTCAGAGATTGTCTAACTATGGTCTGTGCTGGCCAAGATCCCTCTCCTCACCTCTCTACATAACCTTTTATGTAGCTGCCCGGGGCGGGGGAGAATAGAGTGTCACTTGACATCAAAGATGGTGGCAGTCTCAAGGCCTCTGTATGTCTACACAAGAGGCTTTTACAGGTAAAAATGCCCTATATACTTCAATTGCACATCTAATCTTATGGGATGATAGTTTTAAAAAAATGGAATGGTCTGGTGACAGAAAATCTTTGCCTACTTCTATATCTTCTTACATTAGCTACTCCAGTATGCTGAACCACAGCACCCAGCTGGAGAGCAGGTATCCGACACACCCCAGAGTACAGCAGCATCCTTCACTTTACTAAAGGTTTCTAAAGATTGTGCTCCCCACCAACCAAAAACACTTCACTAGATTTATTTTATGCTGCGTACACACGATTAGTTAGTCTGATGAAAAGGGTCTGATGGACCGTTTTCATCAGACCAAACCGATCATGTGTGGGCCCCATAGGTTATTTATCCATAGGTTAAAAAAAATGGAACTTGTTTTAAAATGATCTGATGGATAAAAAACCTATAGAAAAAACGATCGTATGTAGGCACGTCCATCGGTTAAAAATCCATGCATGCTCAGAATCAAGTCGACGCATGTTTGGAAGCATTGAACTTCGTTTTTTTCAGCACGTCATTGTGTTTTACATCACCGCGTTTTGACACGATCAGTTTTTTAACTGATGGTGTGTAGGCGCGACTGATCATCATAAGTTCTTATTAAATCTTTTGTCCCCTTCTGTTTTTTACCTATCTTATGTGATCTTTCTTGAATTTTGTAGTGTCGCCTTCCTTCAGGAAACACTCTAGTATCTGAATTAGGAATGTGGGGCTTCCCAGCAGCACTGTTGTGTGATGCCAACACACCGACAAACGCCACTCCACCCACAGATACCATCGCCAGTTAATACAGGCCCATGTATGGTAACACTGTAAACTGCAACTGCTATTTTGCATCACCTCAGTGCCTTTCATTGCTGTCATTATTCATTATTGCTACAATATATAAGATAAATACAATATCAAGAAGTGTGCATGTGGTCTCGCCCTGATTGGTTACCATGGGCCTAGGCCCCACCTACACAGTGACCTTATTGAGATGATATAATTTCACCTTCTGTGCTTGTGATATTTGTACCAGAAATAGTGGGTGAGGTGGTTACCAAGACAAGAAGGAACAGACAGCAATAATAACATCCTCATAATACTAGAATTGTGCTTTTGTCTGTGTCTCCACTGGCAACATTCTCCATCACTTCCTGGCCTGATAGCCCGGGGCACCAGGCATCTCTGGTATATCTATAGTAAGGGTTAGCCCCCATGTCACGCTGATATCACATGCCCTTTAGCATTAGGGGGCGCCTTAGGTGGGGTTTGCTTCAATTTTACTAGTACTAAGGGGCATAACTGCAATTCATTGGGTCAAAAATGTGGATGGGGTCTCCCTAGTGACCTCTCTGTGTGGCACTTGTGTCAATTGGGAAATTAGTGTAAATGATCTTAACCGCTTGCCGACCAGCCGCTGCAGTTATACGGCGGCAGGTTGGCTCTGCTGGGCGAGATCACGTAGATCTACGTCATCTCGCCGAGCAGCCAATAGGGGCGCCGCGTGCGCCCCCCGCTCGCCCCTGACGCCAACGCTCATGCCCGGCGGGCATGATCACCACTGGGCACACGTGATCGCTCGTTACAGAGCGAGAACCGGGAGCTGTGTGTGTAAACACACAGCTCCTGGTCCTGTCAGGGGGAGAAATGCCTGATTGTCTGTTAATACAATGTATGAACAGCGATCAGCCATTTCCCCTAGTGAGGCCACCCCCCCCCCCTTCAGTTAAAAAACACACCCAGGGAACATACTTAACCCCTTACTCGCCCCCTAGTGTTAACCCCTTCCCTGCCAGTGGCATTTTTATAGTAATCAATGCATTTTATAAGCACTGATCGCTATAAAAATGCCAATGGTCCCAAAAATGTGTCAAAAGTGTCCGAAGTGTCCGCCATAATGTCGCGGTACCGAAAAAATTGCCGAACGCCACCATTACTAGTAAAAAAAAAATATTAATAAAAATGCCATAAAACTATCCCCTATTTTGTAAACGCTATAACTTTTGCGCAAACCAATCAATAAACGCTTATTGCGATTTTGTTTTACGGAAAATATGTAGAAGAATACGTATCGGCCTAAACTGAGGGAGATTATTTTTTTTTTATATATGTTTTTGGGGGATATTTATTATAGCAAAATGTAAAAAATATAATTTTTTCTCAAAATTGGCGCTCTATTTTTGTTTATAGCGCAAAAACTAAAAACCGCAGATGTGATCAAATACCATCAAAAGAAAGCTCTATATGTGGGGAAAAAAGGACGCCAATTTTGTTTGGGAGCAACATCGCACGACCGCGAAATTGTCAGTTAAAGCGGCGCAGTGCCGAATCCCAAAAAGTGGCCTGGTTTTTGACCAGCAATATGGTCTGGGGCTGAAGTGGTTAAAGTCTATATCCAATTAAATAATTTTTCTTAGTTTAAGTTGAAGTGACAAAGGATTACAATGTCTCTGTTTTTTTATGCTGTCTGAGACTCTATTAGAGTGATTTGCACTCACTCCCTGCCCTGCTGACAATGTTTTGCAAGATAGGAAGTGAGGGGAACTCTCCAACAGCAACACAAATAGAAATAAAAATGCTTCATTTAGTAGAGTAAAGCCTCATACACACAATCAAATTTTCCACAGACAAAGCATTGGACTTTTGTCCAAAAGGCCTCAATTTTGTCTTCCATACAAATGGCACACAATTGTCGGCCAACACACACAAACATAGTGACGTACTACATGTTTTTTCAGATCTTTAGTGCCACCCTTTGGGCACCTTCTGCTAATGTCATGTTTGGACTTTTGTCTGACAGACTTGTGTACACACACTCAGAAAATCTGACAACAGACTGCTGTGCGTGGAAAATTTTAAAGCCTGCCATCCAACATTTGTCTGCAGAAAATCTGACAACAAGTGTCCGATGGAGCATACAAACGGTCAGATTTTAGGTCAAGAGTCTGTCAACACACAATTCCCGTCAGAAAGTCTGATTGTGTGTACGAGGCTTGAGGCCCCGTACACACGACCGAGGAACTTGACGTGCCAAACACATCGAGTTCCTCATCGAGTTCAGTGTGGAAGCCGACGAGGAACTCGGCGGGCCGACTTTTCCCATTGACTAACGAGAAAATAGAGAACATGTTCTCTTTTCGGCCCGACAAGTTCCTCGACGGGTTCCTCGCTGAAAAGTGTACACACGACCGAGTTTCTCGGCAGAATCCAGCTCCGACTGAGTTTCTGGCTGAATTCTGCCGAGAAACTCGGTCGTGTGTACGGGGCCTAAGGCGTTGGCTAGAAGCCCTGTTACATTTTATTTCTGTCTGTGTCCCCGTTAGAGATTTCTCCTCACTTCATGTTTATTGAAACTGTTGTCAGCAGGACAGGAAATTAGGGTACATTATTAACGGAGTGCTATAGAAATCAGATAGGGGTTCTAACCCCACATTTTGTGCAAAAATAAACAAATAAATAAATAAAATAAAGTTTGTCTCAATCAAGGAGAGGTACAGCGTAATTAAAGGGGTTGTAAAGGTTTGAATATTTTTTCAGAATTTGTAGCTGCTGACTTTTATTTTTTTTTTAAAGCCTGACCCCGCTTTAAGGTCTTGGTGTAAAGATGGTCAGAGATGGGTAGTTTTTTATTCTACTTGAGGGCTGAACAGATTCTTCCATCCACACAAATGAGGTGGAGGGATGAATCCCTCCCGCTGGGACATTGTATTCTGACAGCGGGACCCACCTCTGTCAGAATACACTGATCAATGACTGCAGCCACTGATTGACAAAGGCCCCTTTCACACCTGCGGACCGTATGTCCGCTTTTTCATCCATCCATTTGCAGATGAAAAAGGGACATACATTGGTCCCTATGAGATTGCGGATGTCAGCGGATGAACATCCGCTGACACTCGATCTCACCCGCCTCCGCAATGATCCGATTCTGCAGACGGAAGAAAACCCTATTTTTCCTTCCGTCTGAGGGTCGGATTGGATGAACATGGACAGACGATCCGTGTTCATCCGATCCCCCCATAGGGGAGAGCGGAGAAAAGACAGGGCGGTCCCTGTACAGTGTAAGGGGACCGCCCTGTCATCCGCCTGCTTAGCGGGGATCAACAGAGCAATCTTAAGCTAACATACTGAACCTTGTATTTTAGTTACATAGTTACATAGTTAGTCAGGTTGAAAAAAGACACAAGTCCATCCAGTTCAACCACAAAAAATAAACAAACAAAATAAAAAACACAGTACAATCCCATACACCCAACTCCATACCCACAGTTGATCCAGAGGAAGGCAAAAAACCCCAGCAGAGCATGATCCAATTTGCTACAGCAGGGGAAAAAATTCCTCCCTGATCCCCCGAGAGGCAATCGGATTTACCCTGGATTAACTTTACCTACAAATCTTAGTACTTATTTTATGTACATTTAGCAGTCGGTAAAGAAAATATGTTTTACAATACCTGTCGCCGAGAATGTGTTTCCAGCACGACGGCATCGCGCTGATTCTCGACGACATCTCACACTCGCTGGAATAGAAAAAGCACATTCCAGCGAGCGTGTCATAAAAGCGACAGGGATCCGACTCGGATTCCCGCCAATTCTAACCACGGCATTTGGTATGAATGATGAGGGGGAACTCTACGCCAAATTTTAACCACTTGACACCCGCACGCCGTCATATGACGTCCAAAACAGGGACCTGTTATCCTGGGTGGACGTCATATGACGTGATGGGCTTTGCGGGGGGATATCTCAATGATGCCTGCACCCGGAGGCATCATTGAGATATCATTTTTTAGCGGCGGCGATCCTGCGCACCGTAAGAACGATCATAGCAGCGGTTCCGCCGCTAGATCGTTCTTACAGGCGGCGGGAGGGGACATCCCCCCCCTCCCGCCGCCATCCGGTGCTTCTCCGGGCTCTCCCGTCCCACCGGGGGCCCGGAGAGATGATCGCCGTCCGCCGGATGTTTGCCATAGAGAAGACTGGTGACCATCTGGTCACCAGTCATCTCTATGACCGTCGGAGGCCCGGGCGCGATGTGATGACGTCACGCCCGGGTCCCCGTAAGTAAACAAACCGCAATTGCGGCTAGTTTGAATGAGATCTGTGAATTTTTTTTCACGATCTCATTCTTTCCAGCCTGCAGGAGAGATGTGGGGTCTTATTGACCCCGCATCTCTCCTTAAAGAGGACCTGTCACACACATTCCTATTACAAGGGATGTTTACATTCCTTGTAATAGGAATAAAAGCGATTGAAAAAAAAAAAAGTGTAAAAAAAGTGTAAAAAATAAAGAAATAAGTAAAATAAAAAATAAAAAATAATAATAAAAAAATTAAAATGCCCCTGTCCCCGGTAGCTCGCGCTCAGAAGCGTACGCACACGTAAGTCCCGCCCACGTATGTAAACGTCGTTCAAACCACACATGTGAGGTGTCGCCGCGTGCGTTAGAGCGTGTGCAACAATTCTAGCACTAGACCTCCTCTGTAACTCTAAACTGGCAACCTGTAAAAATTTTAAAGTGTCGCCTATGGAGATTTTTAAGTAACGAAGTTTGGCGCCATTTCATGAGTGTACGCAATTTTAAAGCGTGACATGTTAGGTATCTAGTTACTCGGCGTAACATCATCTTTCATATTTTACCAAAAAATTGGGCTAACGTTAATGTTTTGTTATTTTTTAATTTATGAAACCATTTTTTTTTACAAAAAAAGCCGTTTGAAAAATTATTGCGCAAATACGGTGCAAGATAAAAAGTTGCAATGACCGCCATTTTATTCCCTAGGGTGTCTGCTAAAAAAACATATATAACGTTTGGGGGTTCTGAGTAATTTTCTAGCAAAAGAATGAGGATTTGTACATGTAGGAAAGAAGTGCCAGAATAGGCCCGGGAAGGAGGTGGGTTTTAAAGCCCGGTATTGAAGTGGTTAAATAAAAAAACGGCATGGGTTCCCCCCCAGGGGGCATACCAGGCCCTTAGGTCTGGTATGGATTGTATGGATTGTAAGGAGAACCCCCTACGCCGTGGGTCCCGGAGCATGATGGGACTGTGACGTCATAAGAGGCCTATATAAATCGGTGCGAGCCGCGCACCCGGCATTACAGCAGGAGGAAGCGTTGCGTCAACATAAGAAGAAAAGTAGAAGGCAGAAGACGCCGCCGCTAGTAAGAGAGCTAAAAAGAAGATAGCGTCTGCCAGCCCTGAAGATGGCACCAGAGAGTGAGCGGGAGAAGAACTGTGGAGCGCCGAGATGACAGCGGAGAGTGGAGAAGATGGAAGAAGACCCCCCGGAGAGTGGAGAAGACCCCCCCGGAGAGCGGAGAAGACCCCCCGGAGCTGACTAATAAATTATTTTAAAACCCTGTGTTGTGTGTGTAGCGCTACCCCCGGAGGAGCCGCTGGTTAGATTTGGGATCTACTCTCATTAACTGTTTTACCCCCTTTAACTGGCTCGAACCCTTCCTTGGCACACCAGATGAATACAATGGTATTGTGACCCCTACTTGGCTGAGGCCGCAATAGCATTACATAAAACATACAATAGTAATGCATTAATTGTATTACCTTTCCTTTTGTGACGTTGGCTCCCAGAGTAAACACACGTCACACAATTAATATATTCAAACCAAAAAAATAACTTTACTTTGCTTGTGGTAAAGAAGAAAAAGGTTTGAATAGCATATTAATCACAAGTATTATCACACAATGACTCTGCAAAGGGCCCTTTGCCACAGTTAGAAAAAAAAACAGTAAATGAAATGATTAAACAGAATAAACTCTATGATGAAATTTTAATGGTCTCTGCTCGCGAGCGCCCCTAGTGGACAGTCCTGTAGAACAGCTAATGTTGAACTCTTTGCCAGGCCTGGCTTGAACAGCTACCAAATGTCTCTTAGGAACAAAAGTCTTTGCTGCGGCCGTTGGTGCACTTTTAGATTTGTAATCCAAAAGGGTTAATGAGGAAATAAACTCAGTCAATAAGGTGTGGCAAATGCCAATACTAAATGAACTGATCGCTCGTCAGCGTCAGTCAGTCCTGCGGGTATATAACTCCTAACTTATTAGGCCTCTCTGGTTCAGTCAGTGTTCGAACATATGGCCCCGTCTTACAGGGGGAACTCTAGCTATCAACATAAAAGGGGGGTTTCTGAGGTTTTGAGCATGTGCCCTCTCACCTGACAGGCCTGATCCGCCTGGATTCTTCTCAAAGGCACTCTGGTCAATCACTGCTCCGCAGCATGAGATCTCGGTATCAGGTTCCCACTGTTTCAGTGTCAGCTGGGGGGCTTCCCCGGTCTCCTGGCATACGAGCTTGGCATTTTTTGTCTTGCTTCCCTCCGGATGGTTAATCTTCCTACGAAGTCCAGGCCCAGGCTTCAGGCCTAGCAGCACTGCTGTGGAGCTCTACACAGCTCCACAGAGGAGAAGAGGCAGGTCACGAGAGAGAGAAATCAGCTCCTCCCTCACTTTAAATAACCTTCCCCATAAGTCTGTGCGGAGGTGTCACATGTTCCAATAAGGCAGGACATTGTGGGAAGTATAGTCTGTTTCTACTAAGAGTCAATGGTGTCCATATCTCCCGATACTTCCGATCCCACAATGCATAGCTTCTAAAAGGGTGTAAACATGTATATGCAAACATAACTAGAGCTCAGTCGGGATTCACACTATATAGTCCATGAAAATGTGACCCCGCTACACACTCCCCCCCACTCAAAGTCTTTGGTCCTCAAAGAGGACAACAGTATGTATCCTGATACATGCTTTTAAAAATACAAGCGGAGAAAGGTTTGTTGATAATGCGCAGTATTGGTTGCCTTGCATAATTTCTTAACAGCCCTCAAAGTTGTGGACAAAGGGTCCTCCCACCAATTATAAGGTAAAGGCAGGCTACTCTGTCCACTGTTTACTAACACAGAGGCGTCTGGGTCAGATGTGCCAGGGGGTGAGCAGGGGTCATCCTCCACCAAATCTGCGGTGGGAGGATTAAACACAGCATCGGACCTTTTTGAAGTGATGACAGCTTCTTCAGAACATTCGCCCAGTTGGCTATAAGTCAGTCTCTTTGGGGGGTGAATAGCCCTCCTTTCCCTCTGTTCTTTTAGCATTATGGTGTCAAAGAGAACAGGGTCTGTTTCACTATTCTGAAGAGCAACATTGTCCTCTGCATCTGACACCGTAGATTCCACATCTCCTGAATCATTTAAGACTCTATCAGGCAGGCTTGATGCCTCTATGAAACCTTCTGCGGAGTATGAGTCAGCATCTTCCTCCAACTCTTCAAGCACGTTTTGACGGACGAACTCAGGAGCTTCTGGCCGAAGTGTCCCACTGTTTATCACCTCAGATGAGGGCAGGAATGAAGTACTAGGCTCTGATTGTTGAGAGGACCAAAACCACTCTGACCCTATCCATTCATCTGCGGACTCTTCATCTTCCGAATCAGGATGCATAGTTTGGGATCTAGTAACCGGCCTAGTTGATCTGGATGTTGAGGGTAAGTCCAGAGGATCAGATGCAGGAGGCTTCCGTACAGCCTCAGTGAGGGGCAGCAAGTGGTTCCTGTGCCAAGTCTTTAAAGGGCCCACACTCCCCTCCGGCCTGATCTGGTATACGGGGAGGACAGGTAATTTTTTACATATAATGTATGGCTGAGACCTCCAGCGGTCAGCTAACTTGTGTTTCCCTGGGATACCCAGATTTCTCAATAATATTCGGTCTCCTGGCTGTAAGTCTTGAATCCTGACTTTCAGGTCAAAGTTCCTTTTATCCCTTTGCTCCATTTTGTCGGAACTGGCATGGGCCATCTCATAAGCTGTCTTTAAACTTTTCCTCAGCCGGTCCACATAACCCTTATGGGAAGTTGCGGATGTATGATCCAGAGATACTCCGAAAGCTAAGTCAACTGGCAGTCGGGCTTCCTTTCCAAACATTAAACGGTAGGGTGAGTATCCAGTTGCATCGTTCGTGGTGCAATTGTATGCATGCACAATGGCAGCCACATGCTTGCTCCAGTATTGCTTCTTTTCTGAGCTCAAAGTTCCCAGCATGTTCAAGAGAGTCCTGTTAAATCGTTCAGGCTGGGCATCCCCCTGAGGATGATAGGGAGTGGTTCTGGTTTTGTCTATGTTCAGCAAATCTAACAGCTTCTGTATCAACCTGCTTTCGAAATCTCTCCCCTGGTCTGAATGAATTTGTTCTGGTAGCCCATAATGTACAACTAATTTTTCCACCAGAACTTTGGCTACTGTCAAGGCCTTTTGATTCTTAGTTGGATCTGCTTGAGCATACCTAGTGAAATGATCTGTTACCACAAGAACGTTTCCTACTCCACTCAAGTCAGGCTCTAGGCAGAAAAAAGTCAATGCACACCAGTTCCAATGGACCCTGACTTTGGAGATGGCCCATTGGGGCAGCTTGACAGGGTAAAGTTTTCCTTTGTATACATCGAATGCAAGAATGGCAATACCCTTCAAATTCAGCCCTCATGCCAGGCCAGTAAAACCTGTCTCTGACTAGCTGGAAGGTCCTTTCAGGGCGTAGGTGGCCGTGCTGGTCATGAAGTGCAGCTAGGACGGTTCCTCTGTGTTTACTGGGCAGGAACATTTGCCATTTCTCTTTGGAACCATCAGAGGGGCCCCTTCGGTAGACCACCCCTTGATGGAGCTGCAGCCTGTCCCACTGCTTATGCACCAGCCGTGCTTTCTTTTGAGGCACTGGTAAGGAGTACACCTGGATCTTGGTATTCCAGAGCTTCTAGTACCAACTTTCCAAGGGAATCTTCCTCCTGATCTTTCCTGGGATCTTTCTTTGACAGCTTGGGTCCCCATTTGAGTCACATTACAGTAGAACTTTGGTACTCCCACTGCTAAAACTCCTATCTCTTCAGCCCTGGGCCCCCCTTTTATCTGTAGCTCTGTTCCCTTGCACAGAGCACACACTCCATTGGAGGTTATTTAAGTCCACTCCTTCTCAGGAGTAACTGATCCATGGGGCCTTCTGGAAAGGGCATCTGCATCCCTGTTCCCCACTCCTGGTCGATATCTCAGGCTGAAATTAAATCCTGAAAGGGCTGCTAACCATCGGTGTCCCGTTGCATCCAACTTGGCTGTGGTTAGAAGGTAAGTGAGTGGGTTGTTGTCAGTTATCACCACAAATTTGGCCCCATATAAATAGTCTTTGAGTTTAATCGACCACCGCCCACTTCAATGACAGGAATTCGAGCTTGTGGGTGGGATAATTATTTTCAGAAGAAGTCAAACTCCTGCTTACATAAGCTACCGGGCGTAGGTGACCATCGTGTTCTTGGTATAACACCCCTCCTAATCCTTCTCTACTGGCATCCACGTGCATCTCATAGGGTTTGGTGGTATCTGCATAGGCCAGCACGGGTGCAGTAGTTAGATTCTTTTTGAGCTGAAGAAATGCCTCTTCACACTTGGGATCCCATTGGTCACAGATGGACTCTTTGGATTTCCAGGGTCCCGAATTTATTTTCACCGGCCTTTCCGACCCAGGGATATCATCCTCGTCTTCCGTCTTTAACAATTCGTTGAGAGGCTTGTCAATTTTTGCGAACCTCTCCACAAACCTCCTATTATAGGAGCAGAATCCCAGGAATGACAGTAGATATGTCACATTGGTGGGCCTAGGCCATGAGGTGACTGCTTCCAACTTCTCTGGGTCTGTTGATATCCCCTCTGCAGAGACAATATGGCCAAGGTAGTGAACTGATGGCTGATAGAACTGACACTTCTCTCTGGAAAGCTTGAGGCCTTCTTCATGAAGCCGTTTCAGCACCTTCTCCAACCTTTGTTCATGATCTTCCAGTGTTCTTCCAAACACAATGATGTCATCCAGGTACACCAACACCTCAATCAAGATCATGTCCCCCACAGTTTTCTCCATCAGCCTTTTGGAAAGTGGCAGGGGCCCCTGACAACCCCTGTGGCATGCGATTGAATTCAAAGAAGCCCACTGGGGTAATGAAAGTGGTCTTCTCTCTGTCTTCTTGGTGCATGGGAATTTGATAATAACCACCCTTAAGGTCCATCACACTGAACCACTTGGCTCCTGTCAGGCTCTGGAGTGCATCTTCAATCCGAGGTGTGGTTTATTGATCAGGTATGGTGCACTTGTTGAGGGTTCTGTAGTCAATGCATAACCTCAACAAGCTTCTTTCTCACCACCACTATAGGAGCGGCGTAAGGACTTCTGGACTCTCTGATGGTCCCAGTCCTCTTTAGTTCTGCCAATTGCTCCCTGAGATCTTTCAAATCTGTCAAGGGGACTCTTCGGACTCGCTCTCTGAAAGGTTTGTCTTTCTTCAGTTGAATCCAGTGGGTGGCGCTCTTTGCACATCCAACATCAAAATCAGTTTTTGAGAATATCTTCTGCCGCCTGTCAAGTTGAGCTTCCACTCTCTCCACTCCGGTGGGAGTTCAGCACCATCAGACTGATGGCCCTCTTTCAAGTCTTCTATCTTCTTATCTTCTTCTAGATCAGACGGGGCAACTGGGGTGGCTTGGTTTACCCAGCACAGTAGTACTCTGGTCGGCACCTCTACAGGGCTAGTGGTGGTGTTCCTAATGCTGACGGACACTCTTCCACGATTCCTCTCCAACACTTTCAACGGGATCACTTCAGGGATCACCTCTACTCCTCCCGAGTGTCCGACCGGGTCAGGCTCCAAAACAAGGAATGGGTCTGGCTGGGACCAAGTAAACTTTACTGAGGCCCTCAAACAAGTCACTTCTCCTGGGTATAAGGTCTTCACCGTCTTTCCCAGCCGCCAGATCTTTCCCACTCCTTCAGGGTTCTTCTCCATCACCAACTGGTGGTAGACTCTCCTTAACATGGGATGGACCTTTTGTGCGGAAGTCTCTGCTACCTCAGTCAGGGGAGCCTACAAGTCTTCTGACTAAATCCGTATTCGTCCCTATGATGAGGGAGCTCTTATGGGCTCCTGGTGGCCGGGGGCAGACTATCGCCAATGCATCAAAAGTCTCTGCTGCCCCTGCTACCGAAGGGTCAAAGGTTAAGCGAATTGGTAAATACCCATCGTAAGGGAAACTCTGAGTTCCGATGCCCCATATTTCTAGCTCTTCCAGCTTCTGTAAAGGCAAATGAGAGAGGCATTTATCATATAAGTCTCTATACAGAAGGGTCACTTGGGCTCCGGTGTCCAAGAGGGCTCTGGTGTAAATCCCTTCTACTTGGATGGGAACTAACGGGGAAGGCCCCACTAGTTTTTCAGGAAACTTCCAAGGTGTAGCTTCCCCTCTTTTTTCTGTGACCTGTACCCTTACTCCTCCCTAGTGGATTTTTTTCTTTGTTTCCACTCTGCTGTGTGGGAGAGGGGCAATAGGGGGTCTCAAAAAAGGTCTTCTCCCCTTCACTTGATGTTCTGCTTCCTGCTTCATCTTGGAGTTATCTGCAGTAGGCGGGCACCTGGTTGACTCCTTCACACGGGGCCCTCTGAAGTTTTCCGCCGGCTTGTACATTGGTTGATTAACCTTGGTTGGGCTGGGACAAACTTCCTCCATGTGTCCTACTCCTCCACAGTTGAAACAGACTGTGGGCCTCCTTTGTTTCCCAGGTTCTTCCCTTGTAGTTTGGTAAGGGGGGAACCCCGCTTGACTGGTGAAGGCAGCCACTATTTCCGTCAGTTGGGACACTTGTGTCCTCAACACCACGCTCCCTTGTTGGCTCCGTAACTGAAAAGCGATGGGGTCCATGGGCTGAGCTCCTCTTACAACTTGTTGGACCCTCTTTTCATCCACTGCTCTGGGATCTAACCCCTTTTTCAACAGTATCTGGTGTAGGATCTTAGCCAATCGGCCAACAAACTCAGACAGCTTTTCTCCTTTCTTCTGAAAACAATGCTACAATTGGTAGTAAAGTTCACTGATGTTTTCAGTCCTCCCGAACACATTCTGCAAGACATCTAGGTACAGTACCTGTCACCGAGAATGTGTTTTTAGCACGACAGCATCGCGCTGATTCTCGGCGACAGGGTGCCGACATCCCACACTCGCTGGAATAGTAAAAGCACATTCCAGCGAGCGCGTCATAGAAGCGACGGGGATCCGACTTGGATTCCCGCCAATTCTACACGTGGGCGGCGTTTGGTGTGAATCCTGAGGGGGAACTCCCCGCCGGATTTTGAATAAAAATCCGGCATGGGTTCCCCCCTCAGGAGCATACCGGGCCCTTAGGTCTGGTATGGGCTGTAAGGAGACCCCCCTACGCCGAAAAAACGTCGTGGGGGTCCCCCACAATCCATACCAGACCCGTATCCAAAGCACGCCGCCCGGCTGGTCAGGAAAGGAGTGGGGGCGAGCGAGCGCCCCCCCTCCTGAGCCGTACCAGGCAGCATGCCCTCAACATGGGGGGGTCAGGTGCTCTGGGGCAGGGGGGCGCACTGCGCCCCCCCCGCCCCAGAGCACCCTGTCCGCATGTTGATGAGGACAGGGCCCCTTCCCGACAACCCTGGCCGTTGGTTGTCAGGGTATGCAGGCGGGAGGCTTATCGGAATCTGAGAGCCCCCTTTAATAAGGGGGCTCCCAGATACTGGCCCCCACCCTAAGTGAATGAGTATGGGGTACATCGTACCCCTACCCATTCACCTGCAAGCAAAGTGTAAACACAAATAAACAACACAGGGTATTAAAATATTTTATTAGTCTGCTCCAGGGCCCCCCCTCTCTTCTTTAGCTCTTTCACGAGGGGGGGCTTGCTTCTTTGACGTCTTCGGGTGGGGGCCACTCTTCTTCCTGCCATCTGGTTCTCTTCCGCCGCCGAGGGGGGTCGCTTTTATAAAAGCGCCCACCCCCCGGGGGGCTTCCTCTGACGTCTTCGGCGGGGGGTGGTGTGCTTCTGTCTTCTTCTTGCTTCTTCTTCTGTCTTCTTGCTTCTTCTTCTGTCGCCTTCTGCTGTCTTTGTTTCTTCTTTCCTTTAGATGTTGACACGTCGCTTCCTCCCGCTGCAATGCCGGGTGCGGCGGCTCGCAACGACTTATATAGGCCACCTACGACGTCACAGTCCCATCATGCCCCGGTACCTACCCACATGATACCTACCCACGTGTGTAGGTACCGGAGCATGATGGGACTGTGAGGCCTATATAAGTCGGATGCAAGCCGCGCACCTGTCATTGCAGCGAGAAGAAGCGTCAGGTCAACATCGGAGGAAGGGAGAAGAAGAGAAGTGAAGAAGATGACGTCACAGAAGAGCGTGCTGGCCACCTGCTAGTAACTGAGCTAACACACGAAGATAGCGGCGGCCAGCGCTGAAGGAGAAGGCACCGGACATCGGGAGAAGAACCGGGGTGCGCCGAGTCAACAGCGGAGAAGACCCCCCCGGAGAGCGGAAGAAGCCCCCCTGCTAAAAGAGCTAAAGAAGACAGGGGGGGCAGACTAATAAATTATTTTAAAAACCCTGTGTCGTGTTTTTATTTACTTTAACACTTTGCCTCCAGGTGAATGGGTAGGGGTACGATTTTCCCCCATATCCATTCACTTAGGGTGGGGGGCCGGTATCTGGGGGCCCCCTTATTTGAGGGGGCTCCCAGATTCCGATAAGCCCCCCGCCCGCAGACCCCGACAGCCAACGGCCAGGGTTGTCGGGAAGAGGCCCTGTCTTTAACATGGGGACAGGGTGCTCTGGGGTGGGGGGGCGCAGTGCACCCCCCTGCCCCAGAGCACCCAACCCCTCCATGTTGAGGGCATGCAGCCTGGTACGGTTCAGGAGGGGGGGCGCTCGCTTGTCCCCACTCCTTTCCTGGCCGGCCGGGTAGCGTGCTTTGGATACGGGTCTGGTATGGATTGTAGGGGGACGCCTACGTCGGGGGTGTTAGGTGGTCAATATCGCCGAGAAAGGGAGCGAGATTGACACAATATCACGGTCACCCACTGTAGTCTTGCGCAGTGCAATTTTCTTTACTGAGCTTCAGATTACGTATGGCCTCCATTGCTGGCCCTCTGAGACTCTCTGTGAGCCTTCTAGAGCCTGGGTGGCATGATCCATCTATTCTTCAAAACCATCCTCCGAGGATGGTACAGGATGTTTCCCTGAAAAGGTTCTGAGTTCCCTGTACCCTGTCACCGGGTGATATGAGGAATCGTTCTTACATTGAGCCACAATTTCTCCCAGGACAGCACATAATTCTGGGCTAATGTCCTTTAGTAATGTGGATTCTGATCCTGCTTCCTTTTGGTCTTTTGCGGTACTGGGTGGTGGCGTACTTGAGGAGATGGGAGCGTCTTGTTCTTCTAAAGGATGTATCAGAATAAGTTCCCCACTATCTGGAGTATTCACACTGGCGCCCTTTGTCAAGTTGACATTTTCTTCTGTGCACCACTGGGATGCAGCAGCGGCATCCATGGCTGATCTTGGTAAGGGTGGGGCTTAGTATGAGGGGAATTTTTATTGCTGAGAAGTAGAATCCCGGATGAGCCCCCACGTGTAGCGCTACCCCCAGAGGAGCCGCTGGTTAGATTTGGGATCTACTCTCATTAACTGTTTTAGCCCCTTTAACTGTCTCGAACCCTCCCTTGGCACACCAGATGAATACAATGGTATTGTGACCCCTACTTGGCTGAGGCCGCAATAGCATTACATAAAACATACAATAGTAATGCAATAGTTTTACCTTTCCTTTTGTGACGTTGGCTCCCAGAGTAAACACGTCACACAATTAATATATTCAAACCAAAAGAATAACTTTACTTTGCTTGTGGTAAAGAAGAAAAAGGTTTGAATAGCATATTAATTAATCACAAGTATTATCACACAATGACTGCAAAGGGCCCTTTGCGAGAGTTAGAAAAAAAACAGTAAATGAAATGATTAAACAGAATAAACTCTATAATGAATGTAGCGCTACCCCCGAAGAAGCCGCTGGTTGTTTTGGGATCTACTATCTTTGACTTGGCTCACCCCTATTTAATTTACTCGAACCCTTCCTTGACACATCAGAAGCCTGGTATTTCAGGGTATTGTGACCTCGGCTTGGCTGGAGGTCACAATAGCAGGCACACAACATGCATTAACAATATGGCAATGGTATTACCTGTTCTCTTTGGATAGTCCCTCCAGATTAGAGAAATACACTCCACACAGTTGATATATTTAAATCAGAAAAGATAAGTTTACTTTATGTGAACTTGGCAAACAGGCTTAGATTTTCTTCATAAGCAAACAACTGGTAAGTAATGACTCACTGTGATTCAGTAAGGGCCCTTACTGGAATCAGCAATTAATATCAGCAAGTTAAGACCTAAACTAAAGAATGGTACCATTCACTTAACTAAGCTAGGCAGTCTATGCTCGCGAGCGCCCTCTAGCGGGCAGTCCTGTAAACAGTTAGAGCTCACGTTGCTGCCGGGTGGTGCACATTAAAGTTATAATCCACAATGGCAATTGATGAATGAAGTTACAAACAAAGTATCTGGAACAGCTAACGTTGGTGGACTGATCGCTTGTCAGCGTCAGTCACTTCCATAAAACTCTTAAACGGTTAATAAGGCCTCCAAGTCTCAACAGGTGGCCAACATGTGTCTCCGGCCTACGAGGTGGCACTTAGGTGTCTGTCTGAAGGGGAAGTAGAAGTCGAGCATGTGCTCTCTCACCCGACAGGCCGATCCGCCTGAATTCTCCTCAGAAGGCGCGTTGGTGAAACACTGCTCTGCAGCACAAGGATCCTGGACAAGGGTGCTCCACTGTTTCAGTTGTCAGATGGGCTGCCTCTTTGATCTCCGGAAACACTGGCTGGATACTGGAGTCTTGCTTCCTTCTGGATGGCTGGTCTCTCGGTGGGTTTAGGCCCAGGCTTCTGGCCTAGCAGCACAACTGTGTTGTGTCAGCAGCTCCGCAGAGGAGAAGAATGCAGGTCCCGAGAGAGCAAAGACAGCCACTCCCTTTCCTTAAGTAATCTCCCCCATAAGTCTGTGCAGAGGTGTCACATGTTCAAGTGATGCAGGGCATTGTGGGGAGTGTAGTCTGTTTCTCCTAAGAGTCAATGGAGTCCATATCTCCTGCTACTTGCAGTCATACAATGCATCACTTTTTTAAAGGTATCTTACATATTTACAAGCTAGAATAAAGTTCCAGTGGGGATGGCCTGTCATTAGACTCTGACAGAATGACCCCGCTACACACTCCCCCCACTTCAAATCTTTTGTCCCCAAGGAGGGCAACAGTATGTATCCTGGTACATGCTTTTCAAAATACAAGCGGAGGAAGGTTGTTAGAACATGCAAGGCAATAAGTTCTGTGCATCATTTCTCACATTGCTCAGGGCTAAACAACTCATTGATTGACACAGAGTGGACAGGGGAGCCTCCCACCAATTGTTGGGTATGGGCAGGCAATCCTGTTCGCTGTTTGCTAACATTAAGGTATTAGATTCAGATGTGTCAGGGGGTGAGCAGGGGTTGATCTCCACTAAATTGGCAGCTGGAGGATCTTTTAAAATATTAGATCTCTTGGAGGTGAGGATAGCTTCTTCAGAACACTCTCCCAAGTGGCTATAGGTCAGTCTCTTCGGAGGATTTAAGACTCTTCTTTCCTTTGGTTCTTCCTGTATTTGAGAACTAGGGAGAATAAAGTTTATTTCATTGTTCTGAAGAGCAGGATCATCCTCTGTGTCTGACACTACTGATCCATTTAATGGGCTTGAGGCCTCCATGAATTCTTCTGCAGAGTACAGATAAACATCGCCCTCCAATCCTTCATTAGGCTCAGACTGTGGTATGAATTCAGGGGCTTCTGGCCAAAGTTTCCCACTACTTGTCACTTCAGATGAAGGCAGGAACGAAGTACTAGGCTCTGGCTGCTAAGACCATAACCACTCTGACCCTATCCATTCATCTTCGGACTCCTCATCATCGGATTCTGGGGGTACTGCTTGGGACCTAGTAACAGGCCCAGAGGTTTTGGACGTAGAGGGTAGATCCAAGGAGTTAGTGAGTGAGGCAGTCGAACAGCTTCAGTGAGAGGCAGTAAGTGATTCCTATGCCAGGTTTTGAGAAGACCTACACTTCCTTCCGGTCTGACCTGATACACGGGGAGGTCGGGAAGCTGTTTACAGATGATATATGGCTGAGACTTCCAACGATTAGCCAGTTTATGTTTTCCTGGAATACCCAGGTTCCTCAGCAAAACTCGGTCTCCTGGCTGTAGGTCCTGGATCCGGACCTTGAAATCAAAGTTCCTTTTGTTCCTTTGTTCCCGCTTTTCAGAACTGGCATGGGCCTGCTTGTAAGCTGTCTTTAGGCTTCTCCTCAAAACGGTCTACATAACCTTTGTGAGAGGCTGCAGAAGTATGATCCAAAGATATGCCAAAAGCTAAGTCGACGGGCAATCGAGCCTCTTGTCCAAACATTAACTGGTATGGTGAGTATCCGGTCATGTCACTCATGGTGCAATTGTATGCATGCACAATGGCTGCTATGTGCTTGCTCCAGTGTTGTTTCTCCTCAGAACTCAATGTCCCCAGCATATTCAGAAAGGTTCTGTTGAATCGCTCAAGCTGGGCATCCCCCTGAGGATGGTAAGGAGTGGTCCTGGTTTTATCAATGTTCAGCAAACCCAGCAGTATTTGTATCAGTTTGCTTTCGAAGTCTCTCCCTTGGTCGGAGTGGATTCATTGTGGCAATCCGTAATGAACTAAGAACTTTGCCACCAAGACTTTAGCTACTGTTGAGGCTTTCTGATCCTTGGTTGGGTACGCTTGGGCATACAGTGGATGTTGCCGAGAATGTGTTTCTAGCACGACAGCATTGCGCCGATTCTCGGCGACATGGTGCCGACATCTCGCACTTGCTGGAATAGACAAAGCACATTCCAGCGAGCGCGTCATAGAAGCGACGGGAGATCCGACTTGGATTCCCGCCAATTCTAAGTGCAGCATTTGGTATGCATTCCCGAGAGGGAGAACTCCACGCCAATTTTTAAATAAAAAAACGACATGGGTACCCCCCCACGAGCATACCAGGCCCTTAGGTCTGGTATGGGTTGTAAGGAGACCCCCCTACGCCGAAAAACTGACATAGGGGGTCCCCCTACAATCCATACCAGACCCGTATCCAAAGCACGCTACCCGGCCGGCCAGGAAAGGAGTGGGGACGAGCGAGCGCCCCCCTCCTGAGCTGTACCAGGCCACATGCCCTCAACATGGGGGGGTTGGGTGCTCTGGGGCAGGGGGGCGCACTGTGGGGCCCCCCCCACCCCAGAGCACCCTGTCCCCATGTTGATAAGGAAAGGGCCTCTTCCCGACAACCCTGGCCGTTGGTTGTCAGGGTCTGCGGGCGGGGGGCTTATTGGAATCTGGGAGCCCCCTCAAATAAGGGGGCCCCCAGATACCGGCCCCCCACCCTAAGTGAATGGATATGGGGTACATTGTACCCCTACCTATTCACCTGGAGGCAAAGTGTTAAAGTTAATAAACACACGACACAAGGTTTTTTTAAATAATTTATTAGTCTGCTCCAGAGGCCCCCCCGTCTTCTTTAGCTCTTTTAGCAGGGGGGCTTCTTCTTCCGCTATCCGGGGGGTCTTCTCCACTCTCCAGGGGTCTTCTCCACTCTCGGGGGGGTCTTCTTCTATGTTCGCCGCTCTCCGCTGTTCGGCGCACCCCGGTTCTTCCTCCCGCTGTCCGGTGTCTTCTCCTTCAGGGCTGGCCGCCGCTATACTAGTTCTACTACTACTGTTCTGTGACGTCGTCGTCTTCTTCTCTTCTTCTCCTTTCTCCCAATGTTGACACAACGCCTCTTCTCGCTGCAATGACGGGTGCGCGGCTTGCATCCGACTTATATAGGCCTCACAGTCCCATCATGCTCCGGTACCTACCCATGTGGTACCTACCCACGTCCCATCCGCCCCTGGGACGCAACGTTCGGTAGGGAAGTACGTGACGTCACCCGCTGCCATCTATCGGACCATGCTGTGCGTTTTTGTTTGCATTTGATTCCTAGCACTGGATATAGTGCTTTTTATGTAAGTGTATTTTCACTATTAAATGTTATATTGGTTATTGCGGAGAAACACTATGGGCCTGATTTACTAAGCTATGTGCGCTGCGCTGGTTCATGCATTAATTAGTACTCCGGGTGGAGGCTTAATCAGGCGCATGAACCAGCGTAGCAGCCGGCGCATTGAAACTAATATGTAAAGCCGCGCCGAACTCCCTATAGAAGTCTATGGGAGAAATCAAAAGTGTTCATTTTAAAGGCTAATCTGCAAGTTTAGTCCTAAAAAGTGTTTGGGGACCTCAGTCCTGCCCCAGGGAACATGTATCAATGCTTTTTTTATTTTTTAAAACGGCCGTTTTTTCGGGAGCAGTGAAATTAATAATTCTTAAAGTGAAACAATAAAAGTGAAATATTCCTTTAAATTTCGTACCTAGGGGGGGTGTAATGTCAGCATGTGAAATAGCGCATTTTTCCCGCACTTAGAACTCCCCCTGCACAAAGTGACATTCTGAAGGAAAAAAGTCATTTAAAATTTCACACGCGGCTATAATGAATTGTCGGCTCTGACAATTCTAAAGGGATTCATTCATAAAACAAACAAAAAAATGTGTAGGGGTTCCCCCAAATTAAATTACTAGGCCCTTCAGGTCTGGAATGGATATTAAGGGGAACCCCGCCGTAAAAACCAAAAAAAAAAAAGACGTGCGGTTCCCGGCAAATATCCATTCCAGACCCTTCAGGTCTGGTGTGGATTTTAAGGGGAACTCCACCCCAAATTGAAAAAAAAAATGGCGTGGAGTCCCCCTAAAAATCCACACCAGACCCTTATCCGAGCACGTTGACCTGGCCGGCCGCAGAAAAGAGGGGGGGGACAGAGTGCGGCCCCCCCCCCTCTCCTGAACCGCACCAGGCCACATGCCCTCAACATGGGGAGGATGTCCCCATGTTGATGGGGACAAGGGTCTCATCCCCACAACCCTTGCCCGGTGGTTGTGGGGGTATGCGGGCGGGAGGTTTATCAGAATCTGGAAGACCCCTTTAACAAAGGGGACCCCCAGATCCTGACCCCCCCCCTGTGTGAAATGGTAATGGGGTACATTGTACCTCTACCATTTCACCCCAAAAAAAATGTCAAAGTGATAAAAATGACAGTAGCCGGTTTTTGACAAATCTTTTAATAAAATCTTCTTTTCTTCTTTCCTTCGGGGTTCTTCCGCTGCTTCTTTCTTCTCGTCCACATCTTGCCCGACGTCTTCTTCTATCTTCTCCGTCCGTCCTTCCGCCTTCTGGTCCCGCATCTTGCCCGTTGTCTTCTCCGTCCGCCTCCTCGTCCGCATCTTGGGTCTTCTGCGGTCTTCTTCTCGGTCCGCCGCCTTCTCGTCCCCTGCGTTTGAATTGTAATTGGCCGCCGTTTTCCCGCTCCTGGGACCCGCCCCCCTCTGACGCCACAAGTAAACTCCTTAGAAGGTCATGTGCGTCAGAGGGGGGCGGGGTCGCAGAGCGTCACACAGCGGGGGAATTCAATTTCAATCGCGCCGCCCGGAGAAGAAGTTCACGCCGTGTCACACTCATGTGACCCCGCCCCCCTCTGACGCCACAAGTAAACTCCTTAGAAGGTCATGTGCGTCAGAGGGGGGCGGGGTCACATGAGTGTGACACGGCGGGAACTTCTTCTCCGGGCGGCGCGATTGAAATTGAATTCCCCCGCTGTGTGACGCTCTGCGACCCCGCCCCCCTCTGACGCACATGACCTTCTAAGGAGTTTACTTGTGGCGTCAGAGGGGGGCGGGTCCCAGGAGCGGGAAAACGGCGGCCAATTACAATTCAAACGCAGGGGACGAGAAGGCGGCGGACCGAGAAGAAGACCGCAGAAGACCCAAGATGCGGACGAGGAGGCGGACGGAGAAGACAACGGGCAAGATGCGGGACCAGAAGGCGGAAGGACGGACGGAGAAGATAGAAGAAGACGTCGGGCAAGATGTGGACGAGAAGAAAGAAGCAGCGGAAGAACCCCGAAGGAAAGAAGAAAAGAAGATTTTATTAAAAGATTTGTCAAAAACCGGCTACTGTCATTTTTATCACTTTGACATTTTTTTTGGGGTGAAATGGTAGAGGTACAATGTACCCCATTACCATTTCACACAGGGGGGGGGTCAGGATCTGGGGGTCCCCTTTGTTAAAGGGGTCTTCCAGATTCTGATAAACCTCCCGCCCGCATACCCCCACAACCACCGGGCAAGGGTTGTGGGGATGAGACCCTTGTCCCCATCAACATGGGGACATCCTCCCCATGTTGAGGGCATGTGGCCTGGTGCGGTTCAGGAGAGGGGGGGGGCCGCACTCTGTCCCCCCCTCTTTTCTGCGGCCGGCCAGGTCAACGTGCTCGGATAAGGGTCTGGTGTGGATTTTTAGGGGGACTCCACGCCATTTTTTTTTTCAATTTGGGGTGGAGTTCCCCTTAAAATCCACACCAGACCTGAAGGGTCTGGAATGGATATTTGCCGGGAACCGCACGTCTTTTTTTTTGGGGGTTTTTACGGCGGGGTTCCCCTTAATATCCATTCCAGACCTGAAGGGCCTGGTAATTAAATTTGGAGGGACCCCCTTTTTTTTTTTTTTTTTTTAATGAGCAATGACTCTATTCTTTATAGCCATGAGTACTTTAACCACTTGCCCACCGGGTTAATTCTGGCACTTCTCTCCTTCATGTGAAAATCACAATTTTTTGGCTTGAAAATTAATCAGAACCCCCAAACATTATATATTTTTTTTTAGCAGACATCCTAGGGAATAAAATGGCAGTCATTGCAATACTTTTTGTCACACCGTATTTGCGCAGCGGTCTTACAAGCGCACTTTTTTTGGATAAAAATCACTTTTTTGAATTAAAAAATAAGACAACAATACATTTTGCCCAATTTTTTTCTATATTGTGAAAGATAATGTTACGCCGAGTAAAATGATACCCAACATGTCACGCTTAAAAATTGCGCCCGCTCGTGGCATGGCGTCAAACTTTTACCCTTTAAAAAACTCGATAGGCGACGTTTAAAAAATTCTACAGGTTGCATTTTTTGAGTTGCAGAGTAGGTCTAGGGCTAGAATTATTGCTCTCACTCTAACGATCGCGGCGATACCTCACTTGTGTGGTTTGAATACTGTTTTCATATGCGGGCGCTACTCGCGTATGCGTTTGCTTCTGTGCGCGAGCTCGTCGCGACGGGGCGCTTTAAAAATTTTTTTGGGGGTTTTCTTATTTATTTTTATTTAGTTTTATAATGTTTTACACTGAAATAAAAAAATAAAAAAAAAATGATCAGTTTTCTTCCTATTACAAGGAATGTAAACATCCCTTGTAATAGGACTAGTGTGTGACAGGTCCTCTTTATGGAGAGAGGCGGGGTCAATAAGGCTGGAAAGCATGGTATTGCAAAAAAAAAAAAAAGATCTCATGCTTTCAGCTGCAATCATGTTCGTTCACCACAGTGGTGTAGTGTATAGCACTTTGACCTAGCAGCAAAAGAGTCGTTGGTTCGAATCCCGCCCGTGACAGCATCTGCATGGAGTTTGCATGTTCTCCCTGTGCCTGCGTGGGTTTCCTCCCACAATATAAAAACACGCTGTAAATCGGTTCCGGTCTAAATAAGCCCTAATATGCAGTAGTATATTAAGGTTTGGTTCTGCCCAAGGCCTGACTACATATCTGCACCTCCTAATAGAAAAATGACCCACCCCTTCCTGTCAAGGTCACACCCTGTTTTTGTATAACCCCGCCCAGTAATTTTCAGGGGACCCACACACTAGTTCTGGGGGGGCACTGGATTCCCTTAACCACTTCCATACCAGGCACTTACGCACCTTCCCGCCCAAGCCAATTTTCAGCTTTCAACACTGTCGCACTTTGAATGGCAATTGCGCGGTCATACAACACTGTACCCAAACAAAATTGGCGTCCTTTTTTCCCCACAAATAGAGCTTTCTTTTGTTGTTATTTGATCACCTCTGCGTTTTTTTTTTGCGCAACAACTAAAAAAAGACTGCAAATTTTGAAACAAAAAAACCTTTTTCTTTTTTTAGGTTAATTTTTTTGTAAAGAAGTTTTTCTCTTTCAATTACGGGCACTGATATGGCGGCACTGATGGGCCCCGATGAGATGGCACTGATGGACATCGATGAGGTAGTACTGACGGCACAGATGAGGTGGCATTGATTGGCGGCGCTGCTATGCGGCACTGATGGGCACTCATAGGCGGCACTGATGGGCACTCATGGGCGGCACAGATGGGCGGCACTTATGGGTGGCACTGATGGATACTTATGGGCGGCACTTATGGGTGGCACTGATGGATACTTATGGGTGGCACAGGTGGGCACTGTGCATGGATGGGCACTGTGGGGTGGCACTGATTTTCCCAGTCAGTGCCCATTTGTGGGCACTGATTGGCATCTTTTTTCTTATTTTTTAATGCTTTTTGTTTTTTTGTTCTATATTTTTTTTGTTTTTGCACACCCTGGTGGTCCAGGGTGGGCATCCCTGGTAGTCCAGTGTGGTGATCCGAGGGGGGGCTGCGCTGATAAACAATCAGCGCGAACGCCCCCTGTCAGGAGAGCCGCCGATCGGCTCTCCTATACTCGCGTCTGTAAGACGCGAGTGAGGAAGAGCCATCGATGGCTCTTCCTGTTTACATCGTGATCAGCCGTGATTGGACACGGCTGATCACGTGGTAAAGAGTCTCCGTCTCCGTGAGAGACTCTTTACCGAGATCGGAGATGCAGGGTGTCAGACTGACACCCCGCATCACCGATCGCCGCGCTGCGTGCCCCCACAGGCGCGTGCGGCATGAAATCCTGCAGGACGTCCTGTCAGGATTGTGTAACCACTTCCCGGACGTAAATCGGCCATAGGCTGGGCGGGAAGTGGTTAATTTGCATAGTTTTTCTCTCACTTCCTGTTTGGCTATGGGGCAGGAAGTGAAGGCAAATCTCCCCAATTGGACACAGATAATACAAAATAAACTGACAGGGCCTATAACCCTCCCTCACTCTATCCAAAATGAAAGAAAATAAAACTTGTTGATTATAGTTCTTGTCAGGGGCGGACTGACCATTGAGTCACTCGGGCACTGCCCGAGGGCCCCATGCCACTAGGGGGCCCCATCCGGGTTGCCAGGCTCAGTAAAACCAGGGACAGTATGTAAAAATCTGTCTTTTTTTTAGATCTGTCCCTGATATGTCCGAAAATGACATGCTTTTAATGTGAATATCCCAAGATTTTAGCTGCCCGCCTCTGCACTACCTCCTGGCGTGGTGGTCATCTGTAAGCCCAGGGGCCCCATAATCTTCTATTGCCCAGGGGCCCCATGAGTTGTCAGTCCGCCCCTGGTTCTAGTTTAAGCACAAATTTCATAGAGTTTTATTGAGAGCCCTAAGAAAATATAACCATGCCAATAGGCCAGGATAGAGCGTTGCTAATATGTAGGAATGTGTGTGTTAGAGCACCCCACCCAATGTTAACTAAAAAATTATTAATTTGCAAATAAGTATTATCTGCTCATTTTTTTGGGGATGTCTGCACCCCTGATAGTGACAACATTTGTGAGGTGTCTTCACCCTTTCTAATTCATTCACTTCCTGTCACATAGCCAAACAGGAAGTGAGGGTAAAACCTTACTAATATATTTTCTTGGGGACACAGAGATCAATCTAAATAGTTTCCCATTATGTAAATTGCACTCTAGCATTTTGCTGTGTACACCCCAAATTATTAGGGATCTTGGACTTTGGGGTCCATTTACTAAAGGCAAATCCACTCCTACAAGTGCAAAGCAAGGAAGAAAACAAAACAACTTTGCTTCTACAGGATTGGATGTTAAAACCATCAGTGCTTCCTCTCTGATTTTCAGCAACTATGCTTGTACTGCAGAGTGGCTTTGCCTTTACTAAACCCCAAACTAAATAATCATTTGGGGCAGGGATCCTCAAACTACGGCCCTCCAGCTGTTGTAGAACTACACATCCCATGAGGCCTTGTAATGCACTGACATTCACAGACATGACTAGGCATGATGGGAATTGTAGTTCCTGAACAACTGGAGGGCCGTAGTTTGAAGACCCATGATTTGGGGTGTACACAGCAGTGCTGGAGTGCAATTTGCTTAATGGGGACACTAGTTAGATTGACCGGTGTCCCCAAGAAATGACACTGGTAGGGTTTTAACCTCACTTCCTGTTCAGCTGTGTGACAGGAAGTGAAGCCAATTTTAAGAAAAGGGACACAAAGCTCAACACAAAAATAAAAAAACACAAAGCAGGGGTTCTAACACTCACTTGGCTTCCCTCAAACACCCACAATTTGAATAGGATTGCCTTGCGCTAGATTTAAGCACAGTGCTGTAAATCAGCACGTCAAGCCTGTCCACCAATAGCAAACCCCCCCCCCCCCCCCCCACAGGCCATGTTTGCAGGTTTTCCTTCATCTTGCACATGTGCTTTAAAATAGTCTGGACAGCAATTCTTGATAAGAGAAATCCCCAAAACATGTCCTGTCGGGGGTACTTGAGGGCTGAGGACCACTGCAGAATAAATAAAATACTTACCAGTTTTTGTCTTTAAAGTCAGGGAGAATAAACATGGCAAACATTTCATGATTACACACCAGGAAAGAAGCTTAGACAAAAATCACACATAATTTGTTAGGCCCTAACCTAGTTCAGCTGCAGCTGTCAACATATGTAGCATGAAAAAGTAACAAAAGACAAACTTAACAATTTTAAAGTAATTTTTATTGGTCAACAAAACAAGGAAAGCAAAAAAAGACAAACAAACAAAAATACATTTCAAAATTCTAATTAACCATAGCTTTACACATTTTTCAGAAAATAAGGCCACATAGACAAATACATCAAAGTGAACATCATTTAAAAATAAACCAAAACCATTGGCAAAATAAAACAAAACCCATGCAACAAACCACATTTGTGTTTAGCAACAGCATTTCTGCCAGCCTGCCCCTTCTGAGGGCAGCTGAGGACTGATCGATCCAAGCTTTTTATAACAGTGCTAGTAATGAAGCAATTGAAATCACATGACCAAATTGCAGTCTCTAGTTTGGGTGAGCTTGTAATTGGGCACACCTGCAATTAATCCAAACCGCGCTCTATGAGCATCCAATGAGTGTTTTTCACCTTTTAAAAAGAAAGGATATTTTTTTTCTAAGTGTTTGAGCATGCTCAGTTCATCACACATGTAGGAACCAAGCTGCAATGGAATGAGAGCTTTTTTTTTTTGGTTTCCCCTGATCTGATGCTTTCCAGCCTGAAGGGGAGGTGTTAAAGACAGAAGTAAACACGCACATTTAATAATCTATTTGTGTGAAAAAAAAGGTTGCCAATTTTGTTTGGGAGCCACGTCGCACGACTGCGCAATTGTCAGTTAAAGCGACGCCGTGCCGAATCACAAAAACTTGCCCGGTCATTGACCAGAAATATGGTCCGGGCTCAAGTGGTTAAAAATTAACAAAACACAAAAGTGAGCCCAATTTTTGGGGATAATGTGAAAGATGATGTTACACTGAGTAAATAGATACCTTACATGTCACGCTTTACTATTGGAAACACTCCTGCAATGGGGCCAAAATGAATTCCGTGAATATCCCCATAGGTGACCTTTTTCTTTTTTTTCCAGGTTACCAGTTTATAGTTACAAAGAAGGTCTAGTGGTAAAAGTATTGCTCTCGCTCTAACGCACGCGTCAATACCTCACATGTGTGGTTTGAACGATGTTTATATATGTGGGCGGGACTTGCGTAAGTCCCGCCCACATATGTAAAAATTATTTTTACTTTTTGCTATAATAAATATCCCCAAAAATATATATTCAAAAAACTAAAAAAACCCTCAGTTTAGGCCGATACGTATTCTACATCTTTTTGGTTCCAAAAAATCGCAAATAGCGTTTAGTGTTTGGTTTTTGCAAAAGTTATAGCGTCTACAAATTTTTTTTTTTTGTTGTTTTAACTAGTTATTGGGGCGATCAGCGATTTTTATCGGTACTGCGACATTATGGCGGACACATCGAACAGTTTTTTGGAACCATTGGCATTTTTCTAGCGATCAGTGCTGTAAAAAATGCATTGCTTACTCAAAAAATGCCACTGGCAGGGAAGGGGTTAACACTAGGTGCGAGGGAGGGGTTAAATATGTTCCCTGGGTGTGTTCTAACTGTAGGGGGGGGGGGACTGACATGTGTAAATGACAGATCGCTGTTCATGAAGGGGAACTCCAGACCCCCGGAAAAAAAATAAGGTGGGTTCCCTCCAGGTGCATACCAGGCTCTTAGGCTTGGTCTGGAACATAAGGGGTTAAACCCGCGCAAAAAAAATAGCGTGGGGTCCCCCCCAAGATCCAAACCAAGCCATTATCCCAGGCACGCAGTCTGGTCAGACAGGAATGGGGGTGGGGACGAGCGAGCGCCCCCCTCCCTCCTGAGCCATACCAGACCACATGCCCTCAACATGGGGGAGTGTGTGCTGTGGGGGAGGGGGGCACTGCCCCCCCAACCCAAAGCACTCTTGTCCCCATGTCGATAGGGACAAGAGCCTCTTCCCGACAACCCTGGCCGTTGGTTGTCGGGGTATGCGGGCGGAGGGCTTATCAGAATCTGAGAGACCCCTTTAATAAAGGGGTCCCCAGATTCCGGCCCCCCACCCTATGTGAATGAGTATGGGGGTACATTGTACCCCTACCCATTCACCTGGGGAAAAAAATGGAAAAAAATAATACACCACACATGAATAAATTAATTTATTAGTCAGCCGGGGGTCTTCTGCCGGGGCCCCCCACCACCACCCCATTAGGCCCCGGGCTTCGCCATCTTCTGCCGGAACCCCCTTCACCAGTGAGGCTCCTGCCTTTGGGGGAGGGTCCCAGGCTACTACGACGGTTTCTGCGGGGGGGGTGCACTGGCACCCCACCCCCGTCTTCAGCGACGTAATTCACCGGGACCCCCTTCACCAGGGAGGCTCCTGCCTTTGGGGGAGGGTCCCGGGCTTCCACGACGGTTTCTGCGGGGGGGGGTGCACTGGCACCCCACCCCCGTCTTCAGCGACGTAATTCACCGGGACCCCCTTCACCAGGGAGGCTCCTGCCTTTGGGGGAGGGTCCCGGGCTTCCACGACGGTTTCTGCGGGGGGGGGGGTGCACTGGCACCCCACCCCCGTCTTCAGCGACGTAATTCACCGGGACCCCCTTCACCAGGGAGGCTCCTGCCTTTGGGGGAGGGTCCCGGGCTTCCACGACGGTTTCTGCGGGGGGGGGTGCACTGGCACCCCACCCCCGTCTTCAGCGACGTAATTCACCGGGACCCCCTTCACCAGGGAGGCTCCTGCCTTTGGGGGAGGGTCCCGGGCTTGTACGGTGTCTTCCGCCGGAGGGCGCCACTCTCCGGGCTTCTGCGATGCCTTCCGCTTCTGCCTGTCTCCTCCGCGGAGCACAGGGCTTGTCTCCGCTGTCTTCTCCCTTCTCTTCCATTCGATGTTGACACGACGAGGTCCGGCGCTGGAATGCCGTCTGAGCAGTGGGCATGGACTTATATAGGGCAATGCCACCATGTGACCTCAACCCATGTGACATCACATTCCCATCATGCCCAGGGAATGTGATGTCACATGGGTTGAGGTCACATGGTGGCATTGCCCTATATAAGTCCATGCCCGCCGCTGACACGGCATGTCAGCGCGGAACCTCGTCGTGTCAACATCCAATGGAAGAGAAGGGAGAGGACAGCGCAGACAAGCCCTGTGCTCCCGGAGGAGACAGGCAGAAGAAGGAAGAGAGAAGAAAGAAGACGGAAGAAAGCCCTGGCTCCGCGGGGGAGCCAGGCAGAAGAGGGAGCAGAGAAAAGACCTGGGAGTTGGCGCACCCCCGGCAGAAGACCAGGAAGACCGGAACCCTGGCGGAAGGCACCGGAAAGACCGGGGGATAGGCGCCATCCCCCGGCAGAAGACCCCGAAGTCCGGATGCCCCTCCCTAATGAAAAAGAGCTTAAATGGGGTGGGGGCATCCGGCGGAAGGCTCCGGAGAGGACCGAGGGATGGCGCCCTCCCCCGGCAGAAATCACCGAAGCCCAGGGTCCCGGCAGAAGATCGGGAGAGAAGAAACCCCCCCTTCTAAGAGAGCTAAAGAAGAAAGGGGGGGCTCCGGAGCTGATTAATAAAATATTTTATTGTGTGTGGTGTTTTATTTTACTTTACATTTCCCCCATGTGAATGGGTAGAGGTACGATGTACCCCATACTCATTCACATAGGGTGGGGGTCCGGCATCTGGGGGCCCCCTTATTAAAGGGAGCTCGCAGATTCCGATTAGCCCCGCCCGCATACCCCGACAACCAATGGCAAGGGTTGTCGGGAAGAGGCTCTTGTCCCTATCGACATGGGGGCAAGAGTGCTGTGGGGTGGGGGGGCAGTGCCCCCCTCCCCCACAGCACACACTCCCCCATGTTGAGGGCATGCGGTCTGGTACGGCTCAGGAGGGGGGGGGCGCTCGCTCGTCCCCGCCCCCATTCCTGTCCGGGCCAGACTGCATGCTTGGGATGAGGGCTTGGTTTGGATCTGGGGGGGACCCCCGCGCCGAATCGGCGCGGGTTTAACCCCTCACGTTCCGGACCAAGCCTAAGAGCCTAATGTAGCCCTGGAGGGGGACCCGCGCCGATTTCAAGTTTGAAATTTGGCGCGGAGTTCCCCTTCAGGGCTGAAAACAGCTCGGAGATTCCCGTGCGCCGCGTCACGCAGCGCATTCACGGGTACGCCGCTTGGTATTTACCAAGATTTTCACGGCGTACTGACAAGGCGCACGGGAATCCCTGACTTTTCTCTCTGCGCATGCCCAGTATGCAAATGAACCTCCCGAGGTTCAGGCGCACTGTGCAAGCGTACGGGGATCTGTTTTCAAAAAACACTTTCCCTTTCAATTCGGCCCGCCAAACACTTCAAAACACATGTCACTTCACTTCCCCTGCATCCCCCCACCTCCCCCCCTAATAAACTCCCGCCCAAACCCCCGCAATTTACAGTTTAATGTGCCGTGCGCCAGGTCTGTACTGGTGCACAATGCACCCTCTCCTGGGCGCACGGAGCACATTAGTAACTAGGGAAATACACTGCACTAGCAGCGTATTTCTTTAGTAAATGGCAAAACGGCTGCTACTCCTGCTTTTACTCCATGAGTCATGGAGTAAAGGCTTGGTAAATCAGCCCCTATGTTTTGTTTTTCTTACATCGGATTCCATGGCTGCTATCCATGCTGATATTACTTGAGATCTGCCATCCATGCTGATATTACCTGAGATGTATTCCTTTCCTGCTTGGATTATGCTGTTACATGCCTGGGATTGACCCTTATGGGAAAGCGATTTTTTATTATCAGTGAGGTGAGCGGCCATTGTTACTATTGGTGGAGGTCTCCTGCTAACCCACGCTATATCACCTGCATGCCTCATATTGTCAGTCACTTATAAGAGAATCACCTGGATGATCTTCATTTGGACTTTTCCTCTAGCGCTGCACTATCTACTTTACATAGAATAAGACCCCCCCGAGAGTGGAGAAGACCCCCGGAGAGTGGAGAAGACCCCCCGGATAGCGGAAGAAGCCCGACTGCTAAAAGAGCTAAAGAAGACAGGGGGGGCCTCCGGAGCAGACTATTAAATTATTTTAAAAAACCTTGTGTCGTGTGTTTATTAACTTTAACACTTTGCACGATGTACCCCATATCCATTCACTTAGGGTGGGGGGCCGGTATCTGGGGGCCCCCTTATTTGAGGGGGCTCCCAGATTCCGATAAGCCCCCCGCCCGCAGACCCCGACAACCAACGGCCAGGGTTGTCGGGAAGAGGCCCTGTCCTTAGCAACAGGGTGCTCTGGGGTGGGGGGGCCCCGCAGTGCGCCCCCCTGCCCCAGAGCACCCAACCCCCCCATGTTGAGGGCATGCAGCCTGGTACGGCTCAGGAGGGGGGCGCTCGCTCGTCCCCACTCCTTTCCTGGCCGGCCGGGTAGCGTGCTTTGGATACGGGTCTGGTATGGATTGTAGGGGGACCCCCTACATCGTTTTTTTGGCGTAGGGG
Organism: Rana temporaria; assembly: GCF_905171775.1. Classification (NCBI taxonomy): domain Eukaryota; kingdom Metazoa; phylum Chordata; class Amphibia; order Anura; family Ranidae; genus Rana; species Rana temporaria. Next base: position 156,395,464 of record NC_053495.1, on the reverse strand, counting down.
GGTCTCCTTACAACTATACCAGACCTAAGGGCCTGGTATGCTCCTGGGGGGGGAACCCATGTCTGTTTTTTATTAAAAAATTGGCGTGGAGTTCTCCCTCTCGGGAATGCATACCAAATGCCGCACCTAGAATTGGCGGGAATCCAAGTTGGATCTCCCGTCGCTTCTATGACGGCTTTGTCTCCATCGCGGCAAGCCAGCTCGGCGCTGGCTTCCGCGATGGGGCTCGTAGGTGGTCAATCTCGCCGAGAAAGGGAGCGAGATTGACACAATATCGAGGTCACCCACTGTACCTGGTGAAATGGTCAGTCACCACCAGAACATTTCCTATTCCGTTTAGATCAGGCTCCACACAAAGAAAGTCTATGCACACTAAATCTAGTGGGCCCTGGCTTTGAAGATGGACCATTGGGGCAGCTTGGCGGGGTAAAGTTTTCCTTTGGATACACCGGATGCAGGAATTCGAGGGCCCATGTGGAGCTTCACTGGTTTCACAGACTCAGAAGCGTCATCTTCATCCTCTGTCTTAAGTAACTTATTTAGAGGTTTGGCAATTTTTGCGAATCCGTCCAAAAACCTTCTAAAGTAGGAGCAGAATCCCAAGAATGACCACAACTCTGTCACATTCGTGGGTCTAGGCCAGGAGGTGACCGCCTCCAGTTTTTCGGGGTCTGTCGATATCCCTTCTGCAGAGACTGTGGGCCAGATTCACAGCGGAGATACGACGGAGTATCTCAGATACTGCGTTGTATCTCTCAGAGTATCTATGCGACTGATTCATAGAATCAGTTACGCATAGATATCCCTAAGATCCGACTGGGGGGAGTTTGCGTCGTAAACCAGCGTCGGGTATGCAAATTAGGAGTTACGGCGATCCACGACGGATTTTCGCGTTCGCTACGTCGTCGCTAGTCTAGTTTCCCGTCGCAAAGTTAGTCGTCGTTTTTGGTGCCTTAACTTTACATAGCAAACGTATTGCTGTATAACGTATGGCCGTCGTTCCCGCGTCAAAATTTAAAAATTCACGTAGTTTGCGTAAGCCGTCCGGGAATACGGAATTACGCTACGCGCGTCGCCGTTCGAAAAAATGACGTCACTGCGCGCAAAGCACGGCAGGAATTTCGAAACGGAGCATGCGCAGTAGGTCCGGCGCGGGAGCGCGCCTAATTTATATGGCACACGCCCATTTGAATTACGCGGACTTACGCCGGAGGCCGCTGGCGTAATTTTTCACGCAAGTGCTTGGTGAATCAGGCACTTGCGATGAAAAATTGCGGCGGTGTAACGTATCTACGATACGTTACGCCGCCGCGGTTCTACCTGAATCTGGCCCTATGTGCCCCAAGTAGTGAACAGATGATTGATAGAACTGGCATTTCTCTCTAGACAGCTTCAGGCCTTCATCATGCAGTCTTTCAGCACTTTTTCCAGTCTCTGTTCATGCTCCTCTAGAGTCTTCCCAAACATGATGACATCATCCAGATACACCAATACTTCGTTCAGGTTCATGTCACCCACAGTTTTCTCCATCAACCTCTGGAAGGTGGCTGGAGCGCCCGATAGTCCTTGAGGCATGCGATTGAACTCAAAGAAACCCACGGGGGTAATGAAAGCTGTCTTCTCTCTGTCTTCGGAGTGCATGGGAATCTGATAATAACCACTCTTCAGGTCCGTTTTTCTTCCTCACCACCACTATAGGAGTAGCATAGGGACTTCTGGATTCTCGAATAGTTCCGGTCCTTTTCAACTCCGCAAGCTTCTCCCTGAGGTCTTCCAAATCTGTCAAGGGAACTCTTCGGACTCGCTCTCTGAAGGGCTTGTCTTCCTTCAGCCGGATCCGGTGGGTGGCGATCTTTGAGCATCCAACATCAAACTCAGTCTTTGAGAATATCTTCTGCCACCTGCTAAGTTGAGCTTCCATTCTCTCCTTCCATCCTGGTTGGTGACTCTTTTTGGGGTCTTCCATCTCTTTACCCTCTCCCAATTGGGAATGGCTGACGGGGGTGGCTTGGTGTACCCGGCCTAGTAACACTCTGGCTGGCACTTCTACGGGGTGAGTGGTGGGGTTCCATACGTTGACGGATGCCCACCCACGATTCTTCTCCAGTACCTTCAATGGGATCACTTCGGGTATCACCTCCAATCCCTCTGAGGGTTTAACCGGGTTGGATTCAAGGACAAGATACGAACCTGGCTGGGACCAGGTAAGCTTGATGGAGGCCCTGAGGCAGGTCACCTCTCCAGGCTGCAGGACCCTCATGGTTTTTCCTATCCGCCAAACCCTTCCTACTCCTTCTTCTGGGGCTTTCCCCTCTATCACCAGCTGGTGGTACACCCTCCTTAACATTGGATCGACTCTTTGAGCTGAGGTCCCTGCTGTTTCAGTTAAGGGGGTCAGGAGTCTTCGGACCAAAGTCGTGTTTGTTCCTATGATAAGGGAGCTCTGGTGGGCCCCTGGAGGTCGGGGGCAGACTATTGCCAGGGTGTCAAAGGTTTCAGCTACTCCGGCTGTCGAGGGGTCAAAGGTCAAACGTATCGACAGATATCCATCATAAGGAAAACTCTGAGTCCCAATGCCCCATATTTCTAACTCCTCTAACTTCTGCAGGGGCAAGTGAGAGAGGTACTTGTCATAGAAGTCTCTGTACAGAAGAGTTACTTGTGCTCCGGTATCCAGGAGGGCCTTGGTGTAAATCCCTTCCACTTGAATGGGCACTAACGGGGAGGGCCCCACCAAATTTGCAGGAAACTTCCGAGGTGCAGGTTTCCCGCTTTCTCCTGTAACTCGTATTTTCACTCTTCTCTTGCGCTGGCTTCTTTTGGCCCCTATCCAGTCACGGGGGCGGGAGCTGAGAGTTGGGCTAAAAGGGGGCTCTTTTTGCCTCTGTCCCCCTGTTTCAATTTTCAAGTTGGAGTTGTCTATGATAGGCGGGCTCCTGGTTGACTCCTTCACCAGGGCCCTCTGAAGTTTTCCGCCGGCCTGTACATTGGTTGGTAGGCATTAGCTGGGCTAGGACAAACTTCTCTGGTGTGTCCTATCCCTCCACAATTGAAACAGGAAATGGACCTTCTTGGTTTATTTTGTGGGTCATAGGGCCCATAGGGGGACCTCTCGGTTTTATCTCTCTTAGGTTGGTGAGAGTAAAACCCTGCTTGACTGGATAGAGCGGCCACCAGTTCCGTCAACTGGGACACTCGTGACTCCAGGAATTCAACTTTGGGATCAATGTCCTCAGTGGCCACGACACGCACTCGTGCAGGAGTCTCTGGGGTTTGGTACTTGTTCTTCTGATCTAGGAGGTCCTCCTCCTGTCGAATGATCTGAACCAGGTCGGGGTACTTCAATACCTCAGTTCCCTTTTGGGCTTGTAACTTAAAGACAATGGGGTCCATTGGTTGGGCCCCCCTTATCACTTGCTGAAAGCGCGTTTTATCCATTTGTTTTGAACTTAGCCCTTTCTTTACCAGCATCCGGTGTAGGATCTTATCCAGGCGGCTAACAAACTCAGACAATTTTTCCCCCTTTTTTTGGAAGCAATGCTCCAATTGGCAGCAAAGCTCACTAAGGTCTTCAGTCCTCCCAAACACATTCTGTAGGACATCTAAATAATCCTGGGCAGTGCAATTGTCTTTACTATGTTTGAGGTTGCGTATGGCCTCTAAGGCTGGTCCTCTGAGGCTTTCCATAAACCTCTGTTTCTTGTTCTTCTCTGGGATCCCCCACTCTTCTAGAGCTTGGACGGCATGATCCATCCATTCCTCAAACCCGTATTCCGAAGAGAACACAGGGTGTTTTGCAGAGAAAATTCTTAGCTTCCTATACCCGGTGGTCAAACCATCGGAAGGATCTTTCTTGCACTGGGCTACAATCTCCTCCAAAACAGCACATAACTTGGGGTTGAAGTCCTTAAGTGGTGCTTTGATAGACCCCTTCACGGTTTGTCCTGATGCCCCAACAGGTGCTGGAATGCTGGAAGAAGTAGAAGGGGTTATACTAGAGGAAGAGGGAATGTCTGACTCTGGTTCAGGTAGGGACAGGAAAAGTTTTGTGCCATCTATGTTTTCCACACTAGGGGCCAGATTCACAGAAGAGATACGACGGTGTATCTCAGATACGCCGTCGTATCTTTTAGAGTATCTATGCGACTGATTCATAGAATCAGTTCCGCATAGATAGCCCTAAGATCCGACAGGTGTAATTGACTTACACCGTCGGATCTTAGGATGCAGTACCTCGGCCGCCGCTGGGTGGAGTTTGCGCCGTTTTCCTGCGTCAGGTATGCTAATGAGCATTTACGGCGATCCACAACGGTTTTTGCGTTCGTTACGTCGTCGCTAGTAATTTTTTCCCGTCGCAAAGTTACACCTGCTTTAACATGGCTTAACTTTAGTCGAGCCATGTTAAAGTATGGTCGTCGTTCCCGGGTCGAATTTCAATTTTTTTTGTTTTGGCCTAAGACGTCCGGGAATACGAATGGACGCTACGCACGTCGCCGTTCTAAAAAATGACGTCACATCGCGCAAAGCACGGCGGGAATTTCTAAACTGAGCATGCGCAGTACGTCCGGCGCGGGAGCGCGCCTAATTTAAATGGTAGACGCCCCATTTGAATTGGGCGAGCTTGCGCCGGACGTGTTTACGATACACCGCCGCAAGTTTACAGGTAAGTGCTTTGTGGATCAGGCACTTACACTGAAAACTAGCGGCAGTGTAACGTAAATGGGTTACGTTGTGCCGCCGCAATTGTACCAGAATCTGGCCCTAGGTACTTTAACCACTTGACCACTGGGCACTTAAACCCCCTTGCTAACCAGACCAATTTTCAGCTTTCGGTGCTCTCACAATTTGAATGACAATTACTCAGTCATACAACATTGTACACAAATTAAATTTCAGTCCATTTTTTCCACACAAATAGAGCTTTCTTTTGGTGGTATTTGATCACCTCTGGGTTTTTTATTTTTTGCGCTATAAAATAAAAAAGACTGAAAATTCTGTAAAAATAAAAAAATAATTCTCGTTTCTGTCATATTAGCAGGTAATTTCTCACACACAGCATATGCATACCACAAATTACACCCCAAAACACATTCTGCTATTCCTCCTGAGTATGGCGATACCACATGTGTGAGACTTTTACACAGCGTGGCCACATACAGAGGCCCAACATGCAAGGAGCACCATCAATCATTCTGAAGCACCCAGGCCAATTCTGACATTTCTTTCCTACATGTAAAAATCATCATTTATTTGCTAAAAAATTACATAGAAACCCAAAACATTATATATGCTTCTTTAGCAAAGACCCTAGAGAATACAATGGTGGCCATTACAACCTTTTATCTTGCACGGTATTTTTGCAGCAATTTTTTGAACACCTGTTTTTTTTAAAAAAAGTTTTGTGCTTAAAAAAACACAAAACAGTAAAGTTAGCCCAATGTTTTCGCATAATATGAAAGATGAAGTTACGCCGAGTAAATAGATACCCAACATGTCACCCTTCAAAATTGCACACGCTCGTGGAATGGTGCCAAACTTTGCTACTAAAAATCCCCATAGGTGACGTTTTAATTAATTTTATTAGTTACATGTTTTTAGTTACGGAGGAGGTCTAGGGCTCTCGCTCTAACGTTCGCAGCGATACCTCACATGTGTAGCTTGAACACCGGTTTCATATGTGGGCGGAACTACGTGTGCGTTCGCTTCTGTGTGCGAGCACACAGGGACAGGGGCACTTTAAAAAAATATATATATATTTTATTGTTCATTTTACTTTATTTATTTTAGTTTGACACTTTTTTCCCCAAAAATACATTTTTTGATCACTTTTATTCCTATTATAAGGAATGTAAACATCCCTTGTAATAGGAATATAGCATGACAGGTCCTCTTTACAGTGAGATATGGGGTCAATAAGACCCCACATCTCACCTCTAGGCTGGGAAGCCTGAAATAAAAAAAAATTATCCTGGCTTCGATCGTAGCGGTAAGTGGTGACTATTTCAGAGTATTGGCAAGGTATTGGAGTATTGCAGGGTATTGCAGAGTATTGCAGAGTATTGGAGTATTGCAGGGTATTGCAGAGTATTGTGCAGGGTATTGCAGAGTATTGGAGTATTGCAGAGTATTGGAGTATTGCAGGGTATTGTGCAGGGTATTGCAGAGTATTGTGCGGGGTATTGCAGAGTATTGTGCAGGGTATTGCAGAGTATTGTGCGGGGTATTGCAGAGTATTGTGCGGGGTATTGCAGAGTATTGCCCAGGGAATTGCAGGGTATTGCAGAGTATTGTGCGGGGTATTGCAGAGTATTGCCCAGGAAATTGCAGGGTATTGCAGAGTATTGTGCAGGGTATTGCAGAGTATTGCCCAGGAAATTGCAGGGTATTGCAGAGTATTGTGCAGGTAATTGCAGAGTATTGCCCAGGGAATTTCAGGGTACTGCAGAGTATTGTGCGGGGTATTGCAGAGTATTGTGCAGGGTATTGCAGAGTATTGTGCAGGGTATTGTGCAGGGTATTGCAGAGTATTGTGCAGGGTATTGCAGAGTATTGTGCAGGGTATTGCAGAGAATTGTGCAGGGTATTGCCCAGGGAATTTCAGGGTATTGCAGAGTATTGTGCAGGTAATTGCAGAGTATAGCCCAGGGAATTGCAGGGTACTGCAGAGTATTGCGCAGGGATGGATGGCTGGATCTGTGACTGCATTTGTCACAGATCCAGCCCACAGTGCTGCTGCTGCCACCCGCTCTCCCCCCTCTCCTCTCACACTGTACCGATCGGTACAGAGAGGAGAGGGAGGAACCGGTTTGTTTACAAGTGATCGCTCCGTCATTTGACGGAGCGATCACGTGGTAAACGGCCACTATCAGCGGCAATTTACCGCGAACCGTGATGCGCCGGGCTGATTCCGGGATAATTCCGGGAGCGCGCCCCAGGGGGAGCGCGAGAGGAGGATTCTGGGAGGACGTCCCAGGGACGTCCTCCCAGAACAACTCGACCGCGCTGTAGACGTCTTTTGTCTATAGCGCGGTCGGCAAAAGGTTAAAACAGTCCAGAACTCCATATTTCCATTCACATAGAGCATAGGTGTGTGGGTTTTTGTTGCCCACCCTTGAGTTAGTCACCCAGACTCTCTGGTCTGGGGACAAAGCCTATAGGATTGAAAGTACTTCTCCTTCACTCCAAGTTTCTCCTCGTATTTCTGCCACTAGACCTTTATCTACTGGAACATCTTCTTCTATACACCATTTAGTTACAGCGGCGGCGTCCATGGCTGATCTTGGTAAGGGCAGGGTTCAGTATGAGGGGATTTTCTGGTGGTTTGAAGAGTAGAATCCCGGACGAGCCTCCACGTGTAGCGCTACCCCCAAAGGAGCCGCTGGTTTGTTTTGGGATCTACTCTTTTTAAATTGGCTCACCCCTATTTAATTCTAATTCACTCGAACCCTCCCTTGACACAACAGAAGTCTGGTATTTCAGGGTATTGTGACCTCTGCTTGGCTGGGGGTCACAACAGCAGGCACACAACATGCAGTAACAATATGGCAATAGTATTACCTGTTCTCTTTGGATGGTCCTTCCAGACTAGAAAATACACTCCACACAGTTGATATGTTTAAATCAGAAAAGATAAGTTTACTTTATGTGAACTTAGCAAACAAGCTTAGATTTACTATATGTAACGGCCCCTTTGGCATCGAGTGAATAACAAGAGGAGAGCTTCGGACGGGTGCAGTACTTTTATTCTTTTGCGACAAAGGTGCGCAGCAGGGTTGAACGTAATTATCTTTAACACCTTGAGCACCGTAAACCATGAACATCAGCACCATAGCACCGTGAAAACTGTAAAACGACATACAATACATTTGTTTACAGTGATCACCAAAAAGGGGGTTACAGGGTTAATTACAGTGTGAAGTTACAAGGTGGATTACAGTTGTCTGCACACATCTAGTGACATTAAACATCTAAGGAAACATGGCCACATGCAAAATGCTTTGGATTATATAGCATATTTAAACTAAACAGCATGGACACAATTTATATCTAAGGACATATACACCTTTATATAATAATGCACTCTTTTCTGCATACCTCGCTCCGCTTGCCAAGGGGGGTACAAAACTTTTAAGCCATAGGCATTTTCTCAGCAGACATCCTCCATGAGGTCCTATGCATACATTTAATGTGTGGAATCTGAGTTACAGGAAGAAGGAGTGGTCTTGTGATCCTGCTGATTAAAACATTCCCCAGGGAACCAAAGGGAGGCAGAAAAGTTCCACCTAGCAGTTAGTGCTGAACAAAGATCCACAGTGATAAGCGGACAGTTACACTATACAAGCAAGCAACTGGCAGGTAATGACTCACTGTGATTCAGTAAGGGCCCTTACTGGAATCAGCAATTAGTATCAGCAGATAAAGACCTAAACTAAAAAATGGTACCATTCACTTAACTAAACTAGGCAGTCTATTCTCATGAGTGCCCTCTAGCGGGCAGTCCTGTAAACAGTTAGAGCTCACGTTGCGGCTGGGTGAAGCAAGTTAAACGTATAGGGCCAGATTCTCCAATAATCTGCGGCGGCCTCGCGTAAGCTATTTACACTACGCCGCCGCAACTTACTGGAGCAAGTGCCGTATTCCTCAAGCACTTGCTCCGTAGTTTGTGGAGGCGTAGTGTAAAAGGCCCGGCGTATCCCCGCGTATTTCAAAGGGGGCGGCTTATATTTAAATTAAGCGCGCCCCCGTTTCGATCGAACTGCGAATGCGCCGGGCTAAAAATAGCCCAGTGCGCATGCTCCAGTTCTCGGCGGAAAACGTCAATGACGCCGACGTGTGCGTCGTATTCAAGAATGACTTAGGAAAACGACGTACCCGTCGGGAAAAGACGACGCGGACCCGACGCCATACTTAACATGGCATACGTGGGACTGGCGTAAGGTTACCCCTCATATAGCAGGGGTAACCTTACGCAAACGACGTAAGCGATGGTTACGCGACGCGATTTCGTTCGGGAATCGGCGTATCAGGCTAATTTGCATAAACAAATGAGACCTGAACGTAAACGCCACCTAGCGGCCAGCGACGAATTACATTTAAGATCCGACAGTGTAAGTGACTTACACATGTCGGATCTTCAGCGTATCTATGCGAAAATTATTCTATGAATCACTCGCATAGATACGCGGGTCAAAAAAGAGAGATACGACGGAGTTTCCTGAAATACTCGGTCGTAACTCTACTGAGAATATGGCCCATAATCCACAAATGGCAATTGATGAATGAAGCTACACAACAGAGTATTTGGAACAGCAAACGTTGGTGAACTGATCGCTCGTCAGCTCGTCGCAGATACGGTACGCTGCCGTAACTTAGGGCGCAAGTTCTGTATGCAGAAACAACTCCCTTAGTTACGGCGGCGTAACGTATGTGTGGCGGCGTAAGCCCGCCTAATGCAAATGGGGATGATGTGGGCGTGTTTTATGTAAATTCACTGTGACCCCACGTATTTTACGTTTTTCACAAACGGCGCATGCGCCGTCCGTGGAATTTCCCAGTGTGCATTGCTCCAAAGTACGCCGCAAGGACGTATTGGTTTCGACGTGAACGTAAATGACGTCCAGCCCCATTCACGGACGACTTACGCAAACGACGTAAAATTTTCAAAACTCGACGTGGGAACGACGTCCATACTTAACATAGGATACCCCTCATATAGCAGGGGTAACTTTACGCCGAAAAAAGCCTAACCTAAACGACGTAAAAAGATGCGCCGGCCGGACGTACGTTTCTGAATCGGCGTATCTACCTAATTAGCATATTCATCGCGTAACTATACGGAAGCGCCACCTAGCGGCCAGCGTAAATATGCAGCCTAAGATACGACAGTGTAAGACACTTACGCCGGTCGGATCTTAGGGAAATCTATGCGTAACTGATTCTATGAATCAGTCGCATAGATACGACGGCCCACACTCAGAGATACGACGGCGTATCCGGAGATATCCTATCTCCTATCTGAATCCGGGCCTTTGTTTTTCCCCAATCCTTAACTCAGTTCCCCACATTATCTCTTGGTTGCACTTTTTCACTATTCTTCACTCTCTTCAAGGGCCGGACTGGGAACAAAAAGCAGCCCTGGAAATGGTTTCATACCAGCCCCATAGCATTATTATACCAGTCCAACAGCATAAGGTCATTATGTTCTTGTTCATAAAAAGGGAAAACCATACATTTTAAAGCACATTTGAAGAGCGCATTATATATAGATAAGACAGATATGAAAGTACATAGGGCTAAGGATAGGTAAACTTCAGTTAAAAGTAGTAAAAGTGAATCATCAAGGGGGACACCTGGGACTCTGGGAATGTGGGGGGATGACCAGAGACCACCTTCCGCAGAAAGAATACACTAAGGTAAGAGGGGGTGGGGTTACTGATATAAGGGGGGAACCTTTATATTGGTCATGTACTATGACCAAAACTAAAAACACTTGCAGAAGACTAAAATGGGACTAAAACTAAAATGCCATTTTAGTCCTAAGACTAAGACTAAAACTAAATTGAAATTTGCTGCCAAAATTAACACTGCCAATAAGTCTCCAGAAAAGTGAATCAGTTACAGAGATGAGTCAAATCACCTGACACTGGAAAGGAAGCTTACAACAATCTTTTTTTTTTTTATTTATTCATGTAAAATGTTTATCCTACATATAGTGTAAGCTGGGGGTTGGTTTCAATTTGTTAGTGTATTTAAATCTGCTAGTACATTTTAATTCTATCCTCCCCACAGACTGATAATTATGTTGTCTGCTTTGCCTCCCCATTCTCATTCATTAATAATGGGAGCATGCTAATACAGGAGGTGTGTTACTGGTCAGATCACCAGGTGAAAACAGAGGGAAAAAGCCTAAAAAGAGAAAATGAATGCAGCCACCACATCTAATAATTGGTAAGCTGCAAAATATAAACTTTTTGCTTTTTGGTTTAATACCACTTTAACATTCTGAAACTAAACCTTTGTGTATTAGTACTTCTTCTGACCTTGATGAAGGAAGAATACACCAAAAGCTTGTCCTGAAAAGTGGATGTTAGTGCAAATACAAATACAAAGTATCATGAACATTACTTTTGTGATTTTTTTGTGCACTAATAGTCTACAATACCCTCAGTTCTTTATTTGAAATATACCAAAGTGTTTGTTTAGACTCTCATTTCTTGAGACTTTTATCCAGAGTTTCCTTTTCAAAATATACACTTTGGGCCAGATTCTCAAAGACTTACGACGGCGTATCTACAGATACGCCGTCGTAAGTCCAAATGGCCGCCGTCGTATCTATGCGCCTGATTCATAGAATCAGTTACGCATAGATTTGGCCAAGATACGAGCGGCGTAAGTCTCCTACGCCGTTGTATCTTGGGGTGCATATTTACACTGGCCGCTAGGTATCGCTTCCGTTGATTTCCGTGTCTAATATGTAAATGAGCAAGATACGCCGATTCACAAACGTACGTATGCCCGTCGCAATTAGTTACGCTGGCGTAAAGATAAAGCTGGTCTCTAGGTGGCGCAGCCCATGCAAGGTATGGACGTCGGAACAGGCGTATCTTTTTACGTTGTTTACGTAAGTTGTACGCTAATAGGGCTGTGCGTAAGTTATGTTCACGTCGTAGGCAGTGTTCGACGTATCTTAGGCTTTGTATCCGACGCATGCGCACTGGGATACATCCACGGACGGCGCATGCGCCGTTCGTTCGAAGCGTCATTTACGTTGGGTCATGCTTAATTTACATAAAACACGCCCACCTCTTCCACATTTGAATGACGCGCGCTTACGCCAGCCGATTTATGCTACGCTGCCGTAACTTAGGACGCAAGTGCTTTGTGAATACAGCACTTGCCTCTCTAAGTAGCGGCGGCATAGCGTAAATAAGATACGCTACACCCGCACAACGTAATGCCGCCCTACGTGAATCTAGGCCATTGCCTCTACATGTATTTATAGGTGTGCGCAGCCCGTTGCATTAGGGTGTGCACCCCAAAGCTCATACACACGTGTGTGTGTGTATATATATTGTAAACTTTGGGGGTCTTTAAGCTCCGCGAGACAAGTGCGTAAAACCGTGTCAGTAAAGCAAAGGGTCTTTATTGGTGACCAAACAAAACAAAATAAAGCTTTTCTTCAGCATCCAAAACGTCACAACAAAAGTCCTGCTTGTTTCCAGCATAAATTAGGAAAAAGTCTTTCTTCAGAAAAAACAACCAAAAGAAAGGCACATACGTTTTTAGTAAGAAGTCCTCCAGACCTTCCCTGCAGACACAGCTTCACTTCCAAACTACTCAAAAGTCCTCTCTGAGCAGCTAGCAGACTTCCATCTTGTCCTCACAGGTGCACTCTCCCAACTCACTCACTCCCTCCAGCATCACTTCCTGCTTTAATGGGTGGTTGTCTGTGAGATTTTAACCCCTTGTGCGCTGGCTTCCAGGGTTTAGGAGTGGAGGCTCCATCCCACCCAAATAACACTTTGGAGCCTCCAAAATTCCAGGCCCCAAACTACTTTATTAAGATAGAGAAGACTGCGAGCCAGTCCTCTCTGAATTAGCGCCTGCCTGGAACTTTTCACCCACTTTTGGGTGACCCCCTGAACCTTCTACCTCTATTTAAATGGACCATAGTCTAAACAGTGGTGCCGTATAGCACCCGTCCAGGACCCACCCCCGGTGTCCTGTACATATCCCCCCCCTCTGCCTCAACGCGGAGGTGTTGGAGGCAACAGTAGACACCATACAATGGACTCGGGAGAGGGCATCGGCATTCTGATGCTGTCTCCTGGGTCTGTGCTCTACCATGAAATTGAACTCCTGGAGAAAAAGGAACCACCTTGTTACCCTGGCATTGGTGTGTTTATTCTGTCTCATCCAGGTAAGCGGAGCATGGTCTGACACCAAGCGGAACTTTCTGCCCAGGAGGAAATATCGCAGGGAGTCTAGAGCCCACTTGATGGCCAGACACTCCCGCTCCACCACCGCATAGTTTCTTTCAGCTGCCGTCAGCTTCCTACTAAGAAAGACCACAGGGTGCTCCTCCCCATTGATTTCCTGAGACAGGACCGCTCCCAACCCTTCGCTTGAAGCATCTGTCTGTACTACAAAATCTTTTGTAAAATCTGGAGCTACAAGCACCGGATCTTGGCACAAAGCTGTCTTAAGCTTTTGAAAAGCCGTCTCGGCCTCGGCGTTCCACTTTATCATCACTGACTTTCTGCCTCTGGTCAGGTCGGTCAGTGGTGCAGCAACAGTGGCAAAGTTGGGGACAAACCTCCTATAATAGCCAACTATGCCCAAAAACGCTCTGACCTGCTTCTTGGTTAGGGGACGGGGCCAGTCCTGTATGGCCTCCACCTTACTCATTTGGGGCTTCACCAGCCCTCTACCCACAATATACCCTAGGTATTTTACTTCCTCCATCCCAATGGCACACTTCTCGGGGTTGATGGTGAACCCTGCTCTTCTTAAGGAGTCTACGACTGCCTGAACCCGGGGGAAGGTGGGACTCCCAATCAGTGCTGAAGATGACTATGTCATCTAGGTAGACAGAAGCGTACCGTTGGTGTGGACGCAGAGTTTTGTCCATGGCCCTTTGGAACGTGGCCGGGGCTGAGTGTAGACCAAATGGCATCCTCTTATATTGGAAGTGGCCTTCTGGGGTAGAGAAGGCTGTCTTTTCCCTGGCTTCCTTAGTCAGGGGAATCTGCCAGTACCCTTTTGTGAGGTCTAGCGTGGTAATGTACCTCGCAGGCCCCAACCTTTCAATTAGCTCATCTACTCGTGGCATGGGATATGCGTCGAATTTGGAGACTTCATTAAGCTTTCTGAAGTTGTTGCAGAAGCGGAGGGTGCCGTTGGGCTTGGGTACCAACACAATTGGACTTGACCATTCGCTCTGCGACTCTTCAATGACTCCAAGCTCGAACATTCTTTTAACCTCTTCGGACACTGCCACCCTATGAGCTTCTGGGATACGGTAAGGCTTTAACCTGACTTTTACATTGGGCTCGGTCACAATGTCATGCTCGATGACGTTGGTGCGACCGGGCAACTCTGAAAACATATCTCTATTTTTTTGTAGAAACTCTTTTGCTTGCTGGGTTTGAGGTCTAGTCAGGGTAGCAGCAACCTGCACCAAGTCGATCCCTGCATGGTCCCCTGACTGTACCCCTACTACCGCTGACACTTGTTCTCTGTCTCTCCAGGGTTTCAACAAATTGATGTGATAGATCTGGTATGGTTTTCTTTTCCCTGGCTGGTGTACCTTGTAATCCACCTCACCGACTTTCTCTACTACCTCAAATGGGCCCTGCCATTTGGCCAAGAATTTGCTCTCTACCGTGGGTATTAGAACAGCCACCCGGTCTCCTACTTGGAACTGTCTAATTTTAGCCGACCTGTTATACACTCTTCTTTGGGCATCCTGAGCCTTCTGCATGTGCTCCTTCACCAGTGGCATCACCTTAGCCACCCTCTCTCGCATTTGAGAGATATGCTCTACCACCGTTTTGTGTGGTGAGGATTCACTTTCCCACGTTTCTTTTACCAGGTCGAGTAACCCCCGGGACCTTCGACCATACACTAACTCAAATGGCGAAAAACCTGTGGATGCTTGCGGGACCTCCCGGATAGCAAATAACAGGGCAGGGAGTAACATCTCCGAAACCTTCCCATCTTTCTGGACTACTCTTTTCAACATGGATTTTAGGGTTTTATTGAATCTTTCGACTAGGCCATCGGTCTGTGGGTGGTAGACAGACGTCCGCAACTGCTTAATTTGAAACAATTTGCACAAGTCCGCCATTACCTTTGACATAAAAGGGGTACCCTGGTCTGTCAGGATCTCTTTGGGGAACCCAGTTCATGAGAACATTTGAAACAACTCCCTGGCGATGGCCTTAGAGGAGGCTTTCCTCAAAGGGACAGCTTCTGGATACCTAGTTGCGTAATCCAGGATGACCAATATGTATTGGTGGCCCCGTGCCGACTTTACCAGGGGTCCCACCAGATCCATAGCGATCCGTTCAAACGGGACTTCGATAATCGGCAAGGGCACCAGAGGGTTTCTATAGTGTAGCACTGGGGCGGTTAACTGGCAAATGGGACAAGACGCACAGTATCTTTTAACCTCGGCCTTCAACCCTGGCCAGTAAAACCGGTCGTTTATCCTGGCCTCTGTTTTCTCCGCCCCCAGGTGTCCTCCCAGTGCATCGTTGTGGGCTAGATCGAGGAGCATCCGCCTATACGGTTGGGGAACCAGCAACTGCTCTATAGTTTCCCCTCGGCTCTCAGCCACTCGATACAGTAAGTCCCCCTTCAACGCAAAGTGAGGGAACCTCTGGTCTGCGTCTGGCATTTGTGGGACCCCATCAATAACAGAAACCTGCTCTCGAGCATTGACCAAGGCAGGGTCCCGTAATTGGGCGGTACCAAATGCACCTCTGGACACATCTAGATCTGGATGTACTGGCCTTGAGGATGTTTCCCCTTCATCCTCCTCAACCGGGGAGAGCTCCTCGTCATCCTCCCCCAGCATGACTTGTAATGGGAAGACCTCCCCCCCCTCAGAGATCAACCCGGGTTTAAGATCCTCCACATTAGCATTCCCTGCGACTTCATTATCAATGGTAGGTATTTCTATATCAGAGGGGTGTATTTCAGCTCCGGACCCCTCGGACCCTGTCCCTTCCAGGCCCAGTGCCCCCAGTTCCCCTGGTGGTGCCATTTGCACCTCGTTCCATAGTTCCAGAAATAGTGGACAGTCCCGCCCCACTATGATGTCATGAATTAAACTGTTTACCACCCCGACTTCCTGTGTAACTGAGGCATGGCCATAAGAGACAGTCACCGGAACCAAGGGGTACTCCTTGGTATCCCCATGAATGCATACCACCCGAAGAGTTTTAGTCACTGGTCTAAGCCTCCCAAGTACCCTGGCATGTACTAATGTTACCATGCTACCGGAGTCCAGTAGGGCCCTGGCAGGAAGGTGGTTCACCCACACTTCACACTCAAACCGTCCTGCAGCCAGGTCAAGATGAGTGGTACACACACTTCGCACATAGAAGGAGCTTCTCCGACCAGTTCCGCACTCCATAGGCTCCTCCTGCAGTGGGCATTGTGCCCGGGTATGCCCCCAGGACCGACATCGCCAACATTGTATGTCTCCCATCTTTGGTACAGGAACCGACCTCCGTGGTTCTAGGGCAGATGGTGTAAACCTGCGGACGCCAACATCTGGCAAGGCTTCTCTCCTCAGGTTGGTGGCTGGTCTGGGTGTCCTTGGCGTGGGTTCTCGACGCTTGGCAGGCCCAAGCAGGTCCTCCACCATGGTATACCGTTCAACCAGCTCGATCAGCTGGTCAGCATTAGTAGGGTTTCCATGGCTTACCCAGCGCTGTAGGTCATCTTGTAGGGACCGTAGGTACCGGTCCATCACCACTCGTTCCACCATTTGTGGACCTGACAACTTTTCTGGCTGCAGCCATTTTTTAACTAACTGAATTAGTTCATGCATCTGGGACCTGGGTGGTTGGTCCGATTTGTACCGCCAGCGATGCACCCTCTGAGCCCGGACAGCTGTGGTCACTCCCAGGCGGGCCAGGATTTCAGCTTTTAGACGTTCATAGTCTTTGATGTGCTCAGCTGGGAGGTCAAAATAGGCCTTTTGCGGGTCACCAGTGAGAAAAGGCGATATAATGCCGGCCCATTGGTCCCGGGGCCACGCTTCTCTCTCTGCTATCCTTTCAAAGGTGGTAAGAAAGGCTTCCACGTCATCGCTGGGTGTTAGTTTCTGCAAGAAATGGCTGGCTCTAACAGACACTGGGTTGCTAACGGCAACGACCGCTTGCGCTTGTCCCTGAGCCAGCTGCTGTACGGCCTCCTGCAAGGCAGCCACCTGTGCTTGAGTGGACTCCTGCTGGGCCGTAAACTGGGCGGATAGCAGCCGTGTATTTTCCTGCTGCGCAGCTATAGCCTGTGCCAGGGCCTGCTGCTGCTGAGCCATTGCTTCCTCATGGCGACGGTTTGACTCTGCTGACGCTTGCTGCTGGGTCACAGTGGCTTGTGCCAAAGCCTTAACGACCTCCTCCATGCCTTTGTCTGCTGTTTGTAACGCCTGGGCTGACTTCACCCAAGACATGCCATAAGTATACTGTCTCTTTAAATGTCAGTTTTAAACGTTTTTTGCGCCTGCAAATGCACTTTGCCCGCATTCTCCACCAATTGTAAACTTTGGGGGTCTTTAAGCTCCGCGAGACAAGTGCGTAAAACCGTGTCAGTAAAGCAAAGGGTCTTTATTGGTGACCAAACAAAACAAAATAAAGCTTTTCTTCAGCATCCAAAACGTCACAACAAAAGTCCTGCTTGTTTCCAGCATAAATTAGGAAAAAGTCTTTCTTCAGAAAAAACAACCAAAAGAAAGGCACATACGTTTTTAGTAAGAAGTCCTCCAGACCTTCCCTGCAGACACAGCTTCACTTCCAAACTACTCAAAAGTCCTCTCTGAGCAGCTAGCAGACTTCCATCTTGTCCTCACAGGTGCACTCTCCCAACTCACTCACTCCCTCCAGCATCACTTCCTGCTTTAATGGGTGGTTGTCTGTGAGATTTTAACCCCTTGTGCGCTGGCTTCCAGGGTTTAGGAGTGGAGGCTCCATCCCACCCAAATAACACTTTGGAGCCTCCAAAATTCCAGGCCCCAAACTACTTTATTAAGATAGAGAAGACTGCGAGCCAGTCCTCTCTGAATTAGCGCCTGCCTGGAACTTTTCACCCACTTTTGGGTGACCCCCTGAACCTTCTACCTCTATTTAAATGGACCATAGTCCAAACAGTGGTGCCGTATAGCACCCGTCCAGGACCCACCCCCGGTGTCCTGTACAATATATATATTCAGCTGTCAGGGATGCTGTAGTTAGAACTATAGAAGTAGCATCAGAAAACGCGGCTGCTTGCCTGCTCACTCCGCGATCACAAGAGTTACACAGCCAACTAAATAATAGTTCCACTCACAGAGTAGCAGTACTGCCACTGTCCATTACCAGAGGCACTGAAATAGAGATGCTGCACATTCTGCTGACAAAAAATTCCTGTGCGCACGCCTATGCATGTATTTCTTACTTTTTGTTAAGCAGTTAATGAAGGGACTCCAGAATTGGTGTTTTTATGCTGCTTAACCACTTAAGGACCCATTCACGCCGATATATACGTCAGAAGAATGGCACGGCTGGGCACATCCACGTACATGTACGTGGCCCTTTAAGCCCAGCCGTGGGGTCGCACGCACTGCGGGTGCGTGCACGTGACCCAGTCCGAAGCTCCGTGACCGTGGCCGCGGGACTCACGGACCCGATCGCCGCTGGAGTCCCGTGATCGGTCCCCGGAGCTGAAGAACGGGGAGAGCTGTATGTAAACACAGCTTCCCCGTTCTTCACTGTGGCACTGACATCGATCGTGCGATCCCTTTTATAGGGATACACAATCGATGACGTCACACCTACAGCCACACCCCCCTACAGTTAGAAACACAAATGAGGTCATACATAACCCCATCAGCGCCCCCATGTGGTTAACTCCCAAACGGCAACTGTCATTTTCACAATTAAGAATGCATTTTAAATGCATTTTTTTGCTGTGAAACTGACAATGGTCCCAAAAATGTGTCAAAATTGTCCGAAGTGTCCGCCATAATGTCGCAGTCATGAAAAAAATCGCTGATCGCCGCCATTAGTAGTAAAAAAATAATTAATAAAAATGCAATAAAACTATCCCCTTTTTTGTAAATGCTATAAATTTTGCGCAAACCAATCGATAAACGCTTATTGCGATTTTTTTTTACCAAAAATAGGTAGAAGAACACGTATCGGCCTACACTGAGGAAAAAAAAAATGTTTTATATATTTTTGGGGGATATTTATTATAGAAAAAAGTAAAAAATATTGAATTTTTTTCAAAATTGACGCTCAATCTTTATTTATAGCGCAAAAAATAAAAACCGCAGAGATGATCAAATACCACCAAAAGAAAGCTCTATTTGTGGGAAAAAAAGGACGCCAATTTTGTTTGGGAGCCACGTCGCATGACCGCGCAATTGTCAGTTAAAGCGACGCAGTGCCGAATCGCAAAAACTGGCCGGGTCCTTTAGCTGCCTAAAGGTCCGGGTCTTAAGTGGTTAAAGATCCCATATTACATTCAACATAAACTGTGATATCATTACTGTTACAGAATCGGTCTGTTCTCTGCATATGAAACACTTCATTTAAAACTGACTTCTGGTTTGTTATGATAAGATGTTAACTTGCTGTACAGAACCTGCCTGGTCTTTGAAGGGCAATTTTCTCGACCAACTAGTTGTATCTGTCACCCCATAAAGGCCCCCCCGCCGCATATTACGCCAGCTCAGGGACAGTTACCAGTTACTTCCTTCCAGTTACAACCAACTACAAACCATTGTTACCATTGTATTGTTAGTAAGGGACCTCCAGATGGGCCCAACCCCCCTAAGACTCCATTATTTTTTCCAGCACCGCCTTCAAAGACCCCATAGACCTCCCACTGCTGCTACGGCTATCAATAATAAAAAAAAAAAAAAAAACCACTGGTGTGAACAGTCATGGGAAACTATACCCCCCATAGGACCCGCCCCACCAGGTGGAGACCATTCTGACTGGAGCAGACCTAAAAAACTACAACGGTGACCCCCGGTAAACTACAAACCAAAAAGGGGGAAGGTGGGTGGTAAAAACCTTCCTTCCTCTGTGAAAAAGCTCCAACTGAGCACTGGTGAAAACGACACCCCTCTTCATCCCTAGGACAAATCCCCAAAACTCGGGACCCACCAATCCTGGTAAGTGGCATTATACCTCCCCCTAAACCCCAGCTTATACTCCGCCT
Source organism: Rana temporaria (assembly GCF_905171775.1). Taxonomy (NCBI): domain Eukaryota; kingdom Metazoa; phylum Chordata; class Amphibia; order Anura; family Ranidae; genus Rana; species Rana temporaria. The sequence goes on along the minus strand of NC_053495.1, from coordinate 156,375,526 downwards.
CACTGCCCACCCCAGTCATGTAGCCCTCCTCCCAGTTTCACTTTCTCCTTCTGGCCATTACTTCCCCTTCTTTTCGGTCAAAAGTTGATGGCACTCTTATCAACACACCAATATTTAAATCTGTAAATTAAAAGATGTTTGACATATTTGGTCCTTAGCCCTACATAAAATTACCCCCCACTCTTTTAGAATTGCTGCAGCAACTGCAGTTGCTATGTTGGGAATGCATTAAGCCTGCATACAGTGTTTGGGTAGACTGCAAGATTTACACTTTGTACCCATCCTGCTCTTTGTATTTCTTTCATACATCTCCCATTTTTAATGATTCCATGAAATCAGTACAGATAGTCAAGCATTCATATATTTTCTGGGCACATGGGTAAGTATTCAGGAAAACCTGCACAGCAAATTTAATTGTAACTCCTGTTGAAACTCAAGCTCTCTGACAAGGTTTAAGGGGTATGTATGTTCTATTGAATTTGCCAAGTGGAACCAGGAAATAATATCAACAGCGTCCTTAATCTTCCATCCCACGTTCTTCATAATTAAATTAATATGTACTGTACACATTACAAAATAAACCCCTCAGGCACTTGTCCTGTACCTTTATGAAAATGACGTATTGTTCTTGTGCCAGCTTCATCCACTGTGAACAGTGACACGCACACTGGTCTGCATAGAGGAGCTTTGTAATTAATGCGTACCAGTATTTCTGGTTGAAATTAAACAGTATGGCCGGATTCACATACCTTGGGGCATAGTTATGCCGGCGTAGCGTATCAAATATACGCTACGCCGACGTAGCGCAGAGCGGCGAGCACAGTATTCACAAAGCACTTGCTCCCTAATCTACGCTGGGTTCCCTCGGCGTAACTCGTCGTAAGTGGCAGTGGGCGTGAGCCATGCTAATGAGGCGTGACCCCATGTAAATGATGGGTCGAGCGCCATCAAGATACGAATAACGAACGGCGCATGCGCCGGCTCATGGACGTATCCCAGTGCGCATGCTCAGAATCACGTCGGAACGAACGCCAAAGATACGTCGAATCACTGCCTACGACGTGAACGTAACCTACGCCCAGCCCTATTCACGTACTACGTAAACTACGTAAAAAACTACGGCTGTGTTCCCTGGTGCAGCCATTTGCATTGATGCTTCTGACTTACACCTGCTTTATGATCCTTAACTTTACGCCGGACGTACGACTTACGTAAACCGCGTCTATTAATGCGCCGGGCGCAAGTACGTTCGTGAATCGGCGTACCTCACTCATTTGCATATTCGAAACGTAAAACAATGGAGCGCCCCTTGCGGCCAGCGTAAATATGCGCCCACGATTCAACGGCGTAAGAAACTTACGTCGGTCGGATGAAGCCTAGTTTCAGGCGTATCTTGCTTTCAGAGTCAGGCGCATTGATACGACGGCGCATATGTGCACTTACGTGGCGTATCTCGAGATACATTGGCGTAAGTACTACGTGAATCCGGGCCTATAACATCAATGATGGCAATGTCACCAGCTCAGAACCCGCAGCCTGTGCTTTTTACTGCTGGTTTGACTCACTTCTAGAATGCTTTACTGCAGCGCTGTATCCTGGCCTAAGCCAACAAGGCCCAGGCCTAGGGTAGCACTTTGCAGGGGGGCAGCACGGAAAGAGTCCCCGCTGGCTTGCGCTACACTGTTAGTGTAACGCAAGCTGCATCTAATTTTCACTGTCCTATCATCCTGGACTAGTGTTGAGCGGAATACGCCATATTCGATTTCGCGATATATCACGAATATATAGACGAATATTCGTGAAATATTCGCTAAAATCGAATATTCGTGATATTTTATCAAAAAAAATTTTTTTGCGAAATTTCGCTAATGCGAATGCGAAATTGATTGCGAAATGTTGAAACATTCAATTTCACCTGCCCTTTGGAAAAAGTGTGGTTTTATGTAATGGACCCTGCAACTAACAACAAGGTATTAATAAAATAAATACATTATTATATAGATTTGAGGGTTTACTTTGACCAATTTGTATATTGATTAGTTTAATAAATATTGAATAACCATAGATTTGGAAAATACAGATCTCTCCTCTAGACTGACCTGTATTGAGTTAGGTAAAGATCAACCGCACACTGGGGCCCCTGATTCTGTTGAGTTAAAAAAAAGCCAAGTAAACCGTTTACGTTGACATCTCTTAAATGTCTTTATGTTAAACAGTTATTATTCTCATTAAAGAGGTGAAATGCAAATGATGACACGGGACAAAAGATGGAAAATTCTTTGAAGATGTGATACACTGGAAAAACGCACAGAAACACTCCACTCTCTCCTATGACAACTGTGGTAGGAGAACTCTGATTGGCTCTGATGCAAAAGAAGGGCGGAGAAAGTATTCGCGAATATTCGTAATACGAATATTCGCGATTGCGAATATTCGGCAACATAAAAGGATCGCCTCAGCTTAGCTACTCGGCCCAGGGTCTCTAATCATACCAGCAATGCTTTTAGACGTCGATGGAGATCACTAGGATGTGATCTGTTTTAAAAATAAATTTGAAAAGATACGAATATTCGGAATAGCGAATTTTGGCCGCGAAATTCGAGTTATTCGCGAATATTCGAATATGCCATATTCGTAACGAATATTCGCAATGCGAATATTCGTGAGCAACACTATCCTGGACCACAAATCTTCTTCACTGTGCTATATGTTTTCTGCTGCACCATTGGCATGGTTATATCTTCTTAGTCCTCGCCATAAAATGATCAGAATATTATTTTGCTTAAAGTAGAACTATAGGCAACACTTTTGTTTTTCACATTGGATAGAGAAAGGGAGGGTTATAGCCCCTGTCAGTTTATTTTTTACCACCCCTGTCCCATTGCAGAGATTTCCCTTCACTCCCTGCCCCATAGCCAAACAGGAAGTTAGAGTAAATCTATGCAAATTAAAGAAATCCATTGCCCCCCCCCCCCCCCAGGCCCTAAGAACTAGTGTCCACACTCAAAAATGTCAGGGCGGGTCTTAGACAGAAAGGGGTGTGGCCTTGACAGGAAGGGTGGTCATATTTTAATTAGGGGGTGCACAAGTTTAGTCAGTCCCAGGGCAGCAGCACAAAACCTAAATAAACGACTGCTTTACTGATCGCTTGACTTTAAAACTTAACTCCAGTTTTCATGGAGAAAGCTGGTACAAACTATTTCCTTTACTAACACATGATGCAGAAATTGTGTGTGCTGTATAAACTGTATGTTTCATCAGCTGCATAATGTATACAGAGCTGTGTTCCTGTACGGTAAGGGAGCTTCCAGTTCTACTGGAATAAAATCAAATCTGGCTGAACACTGCATTCAGGGCCGGCCCAACACATTGTGCTGCCTGGACCAAGAATGAAATGCTGCCCCCCAAGAGGACCTGTCATGGCTCTATACAGGGCCATCTTTTCCATTGGGCACGCTGGGCAGTTGCCCGGGGGCCCCGCTTGCCTGGGGGGCCCCACCGGCTGCCCAGCAAGAGAGTGACGGGTTAGAACTGCCCAGTTTGTGGAAATCACAGAGAAGATCCGGTCCTCCACGAGTTAGGGGGGTTGCTGATGTAAGGGGGGAGTGAATGCAAAAATGTAAGGGGGCACTGATATAAAGGTTCCCCCTCCTATATTAGTGACCCCCCTTACCTTGGTGTATTTACTCTATGGAAAGTGGTCTCTGGTCACCAGAGTGCCCCCCACATCAGAGTTCCCCTTTACATCAGAGTCTGCAGGATTCCCCCTTACAATGCAAGGGGGAACTCAGTCTGCGGACCCTGATGTAAGTGGGAAAGAGAAAGCAGTGGACTCTGATATAAGGTGGTCTCTGGTCACCAGAGCCCCCCTCCACATCAGAGTTCCCCCCTTAGATCATGATCTGCAGTGTTCCCCTTTACAAAGGAGTTCCCTTTCACTGTAAGGGGGAATCCTGCAGACTCTGATGTAAGAGGAAACTCTGTGCTGGCTGGGTTATAGTAACCTGACCTTCATGTCAATGAAGACATTTTTTTTTTTTTACTTTTGTTTAACTTAAACACATTGCTAATAGCACTAGCTATATGTTTATAGTTTACTGACATTTGCATTGTTCGGCACTGAAAACTGTAATTTTAGGTACTTTTTTTGCAGTGGCAGTAAAAAATGTGGTTCTGCCAGTAAATATTATGATTTTTGTCAGTAAATTCTCGTGCGTGATTGTGTAGACAGGGCCCCAGTGCACTGTATTGCCCGGGGGCCTATAATGCTCTTAAGATGACACTGGCTCTATACATGTATATAGAAGTATAAAGAGGACCTGTCATGGCTCTATACATGTATATAGAAGTATAAAGAGGACCTGCCATGGCTCTATGCATGTATAAAGGAGTAAGTATAAAGAGTACCTGTCATGGCTCTATACATGTATAAAGGAGTATAAAGTGGACCTGTCATGGCTCTATAAATGTATATAGAGGACCTGTCATGGCTCTATACATGTATATAGAGGACCTGTCATGGCTCTATACATGTAAAGGAATATAAAGGGGACCTGTCATGGCTCTGTACATGTATATAGGAGTATAAAGAGTGTTTTTCATGGCTCTATTAGGGTGACCACGTGTCCCGGATTGCCTGGGACAGTCCCGCATTTTGCAGTTCTGTCCCGGGTCCCGGGCACCTTCATTCCAGGACAATACAATGTCCCGAAATGAAACTGACACAGCCACCCGATGAGAGAGGGGGGCTGGGAAGCCGGCGTCTCTAACAACTGATGAGCCTTCAGCTGTCAATAGGCTTTCCCGCTGACAGCTAAATAAAAAATAAAGCTGCCAGTAAAAAAAAAAGTAAAAAAATAAAAAAACACTGCGTGGGGCCCCCCTCCCCTTGTCCATTCCAGACCCTTTGGGGGCTTCCAGATTCTGATAACCCCCCTGCCTGCATGCCACCACAACCACCAGCCAGGGTAAGATGGGGACGTGATGCTTTGAGGTGGGGGGTAGAGCCCGTGGGTGCTGGTATGGACTGGGGGGGGGGCACTATTTTTTTTTTCTTTTTCTTTTTTTCAATAGCCGGGTGCCAGCAATTGCATATGTGATTTTACTCTTTTTTTTTTCTTTATAAATTTCATTTTTGCTGCAGCATGTTCTATACATGGTACACATGCCCCACTTTACAGGCAGACTAAGGGGACCCCCCAGGCACTATATTTAGAGGAATTGTTCATTTTTATTGTTGCACTTTAGGCATAATTAGAATCACTGCTCCTGAAAAACGTTAAAATTGGCAAATTTTTGTGAAGGAGGGGGGTGTCCCTGAATGGCAGTTTGGAAATGTGGTCACCCTAGGCTCTATACATGTATAAATGAGTATAACGAGGACATGTCATGGCTCTATACATGTATAAAGAGGACCTGTCATGGCTCTATACATGTATAGGCATATAAAGAGGACCTGTCAGGGCTCTATACATGTATAAAGGAGTATAAAGTGGACCTGTCATTGCTCTATACATGTATATAGAGGACCTGTCATGGCTCTATACATGTAAAGGAATATAAAAGGGACCTGTCATGGCTCTATACATGTATATAGAGGACCTGTCATGGCTCTATACATGTATAAAGAGGACCTGTCATGGCTCTATACATGTAAAGGAATATAAAAGGGACCTATCATGGCTCTATACATGTATAAAGAGGAACTGTCATGGCTCTATACATGTATAAAGAGGACATGTCATGGCTCTATACATGTATAGGAGTATAAAGAGGACCTGTCATGGCTCTATACATGTATATAGGAGTATACAAAGGACCTGTCATGGCTCTATACATGTATTTAGGAGTATAAAAGGACCCGTGCATGGCCGGTGGCCGCAATGTCTTTTGCGCAAACGAATCAATGTACGCTAATTGTTTTTTTTTGGTACCAAAAACATGTAGAAGAATACATATTTGCCTAAACTGATGAAGAATTTTTTTTTTTTTATATACATTTTTGGGATATTTATTATAGCAAAAAGTAAAATATATATATATATATATATATATATATATATATATATATATATATATATATATATATATATATATATATATATATTTTAATTGTCGCTCTTTTGTTGTTTATAGCACAAAAAAAAAAAAAAAGCAGAGGTGATCAAATATCAACAAAATAAAGCTCTATTTGTGGGAAAAAGGACATCAATTTTATTTAGGTACAGTGTCACATGACCGCGCAATTGTCAGTTTAAGCGACAGTGCCATATGTGATGTATGTTTAACTTACAGTTTTGCTTCGGACTCTGCCACACGTTGCGGATTGTCACCTGCCACACGTTTCAGATTGTCACCTGCCACACATTGCGGATTGTCACCTGCCACATGTTGCAGATTGTCACTTGCCACACGTTGCAGATTGTCACTTACCTCACCTGCAACATGTTGTGAATTGTCATTTGCCACACGTTGCGGGTTGTCACTTGCCACGTCACATGCCACACGTTGCGGATAGTCACTTGCCACATGTTGCGGATTGTCACTTGCCACGACGTCACCTGCCACATGTTGCAGTTTTTCACTTGCCACGTCACCTGCCAAATGTTGCGGATTGTCACTTGCCACACCGTCACCTGCCACACGTTGCGGATTGTCACTTGCCACACATTGCGTATTGTTACTTGCCACATCACTTGCCACACGTTGCGGGTTGTCACTTGCTGTGTCTCTGAGTAAAGGCAGGCAGCAGAGAGTTTATGTAATCCCTCTGCAGTCTGCACAGTGAGGGTGGTGAGAGATGACATAATCTCTCTGCTCCCCTCGCTGACTGCACCCCTCCAGTGGTGTAGTGTGGGTTGTCAGCGCTCGGGCAAGGCAAGTAATTTTGCGCCCCCTAAACTGTGGGCTTTTTGCACTCCCAGAGTCCTGTCCATTTCCTTCCTACAATAGTACTGTCCAGCCTGATTCCTACACTCTGACCACTACATTGACCCTTCACGATTCCTATACTGACATACTGCATTGACCTGAGTCATACACTGTCCACTACACACTGACCAGACCACTACACTTCACACTGACCAGACCACTACACACTGACCAGACCACTACACTATACACTGACCACTACGCACTGACGAGACCACTACACACTGACCTGATCACTACACACTGACCTGACCACTACACTACACACTGACCACTACACACTGACCTGACCACTACACTATGCACTGACCACTACACACTGACCAGACCACTACACTACACACTGACCTGACCACTACACACTGACCACTACACACTGACCAGACCACTACACAATGACCTGACCACTACACTACACACTGACCACTACGCACTGATGAGACCACTACACACTGACCTGACCACTACACTACACACTGACCAGACCACTACACACTGACCACTACACACTGACCAGACCACAACACTACACACTGACCTGACCACTACACTACACACTGACCTGACCACTACACACTGACCAGACCACTACACACTGACCACTACACACTGACCAGACCACAACACTACACACTGACCTGACCCCTACAATACACACTGACCGGACCACTACACACTGACCACTACACAATGACCTGACTGAATTAAGTGGTAGTCATGGAGCTATGTGTCATGAGTAGAGCATAAACAGAAGAGAGAGGTTTTTGAAGACTGTGCTATAGTGGGTTTCAACTATAGCCCCCTAACCTGTGGGCTTTTTGCACTCCCCAAGTCCTGTCCCTTTCCTTCCTACAATAGTACTGTGCAGCCTGATTCCTACACTCTGACCACTACACTAACCTACCTGACCGCTGCATTGACCCTTCACGATTCCTATGCTGACATACTGCATTGACCTGAGTCATACACTGTCCACTACACATTGACCAGACCACTACACTTCACACTGACCAAACCACTACACACTGACCAGACCACTACACACTGACCAGACCACTACACTATACACTGACCACTACGAACTGACGAGACCACTACACACTGACCTGATCACTACACACTGACCTGACCACTACACTATGCACTGACCACTACACACTGACCTGACCACTACACTACGCACTGACCACTACACAGACCAGACCACTACACTACACACTGACCTGACCTCTACACACTGACCAGACCACTACACTATGCACTGACCACTACACACTGACCTGACCACTACACTAGGCACTGACCACTACACACTGACCAGACCACTACACTACACACTGACTTGACCTCTACACACTGACCAGACCACTACACTACACACTGATCTGACCACTACACACTGACCAGACCACTACACACTGACCAAACCACTACACTACACACTAACCTACCTGACCGCTGCATTGACCCTTCACGATTCCTATGCTGACATACTGCATTGACCTGAGTCATACACTGTCCACTACACATTGACCAGACCACTACACTTCACACTGAGCAAACCACTACACACTGACCAGACCACTACACACTGACCAGACCACTACACTATACACTGACTGACGGGACCACTACACACTGACCTGATCACTACACACTGACCTGACCACTACACTATGCACTGACCACTACACACTGACCTGACCACTACACTACGCACTGACCACTACACAGACCAGACCACTACACTACACACTGACCTGACCTCTACAGACTGACCAGACCACTACACTATGCACTGACCACTACACACTGACCTGACCACTACACTAGGCACTGACCACTACACACTGACCAGACCACTACACTACACACTGACTTGACCTCTACACACTGACCAGACCACTACACTACACACTGATCTGACCACTACACACTGACCAGACCACTACACACTGACCAAACCACTACACTACACACTGACCACTATGCACTGACGAGACCACTACACACTGACCTGACCACTACACTACACACTGACCACTACACACTGACCAGACCACTACACACTGACCACTACACACTGACCAGACCACAACACTACACACTGACCTGACCACTACACTACACACAGACCTGAACACTACACACTGACCAGACCACTACACACTGACCAGACCACTACATACTGACCAGACCACTACATACTGACCACTACGCACTGACCAGACCACAACACTACACACTGACCTGACCACTACACTACACACTGACCAGACCACTACACTCTAACCCAGACCTGGGCAAACTACGGCCCGCGGGCCGTATACGGCCCGGCGGACCTTTTAATCCGGCCCACCCCCGCCGCCGAAACCGCCGCCGCTGCCACGTTAATTACCGCGGCGGGGAACATTAGACAGCGTTCGCTTGAACAGCTGTTTTCCCCGCCGCGCATAGACACTCCCCCTTGGACGGATCTGTCCAATCGCGAGCAAGGGGGAGTCACATAGACACTCCCCCTTGCTCGCGATTGGACAGATCCGTCCAAGGGGGAGTGTCTATGCGCAGCCGGGAAAACAGCTGTTCAAACGAACGCTGTCTAATGTTCCCCGCCGCGGTGATAACAGTAGGCAGGGCCGGGAGGGGTCACACGCAGCCACTTGTGCCAACACATGCAGCCACTTGTGCCAACACATGCAGCCACTTGTGCCAACACACGCAGCCACTGTGCCACCATAAATTGTCGCCACTGTGCCAATCACACGCAGCCACTGTTCCCAAACACAGCCACTGTGCCAACACATGCAGCCACTTGTGCCAACACACGCAGCCACTGTGCCACCATAAATTGTCGCCACTGTGCCAATCACACGCAGCCACTGTTCCCAAACACAGCCACTGTGCCAATCACACGCAGCCACTGTGCCAATCACACGCAGCCACTGTTCCCAAACACAGCCACTGTGCCAATCACACGCAGCCACTGTGCCAATCACACGCAGCCACTGTGCCAATCACATGCAGCCACTGTGCCCATCAAACGCAGCCACTGTGCCAATAACACGCAGCCACTCTGCCCATCAAACGCAGCCACTCTGCCCATCACACGCAGCCACTGTGCCAATCACACGCAGCCACTGTGCCCATCAAACGCAGCCACTGTGCCAATCACACGCAGCCACTGTGCCAATCACACGCAGCCACTGTTCCCATCAAACGCAGCCACTGTGCCAATCATACGCAGCCACTGTGCAATCAATTGTTGCCACTGTTCCCAAACACAGCCACTGTGCCAATCACATGCAGCCACTGTGCCAATCACACGCAGCCACTGTGCCAATCACACGCAGCCACTGTGCCCAAACACAGCCACTGTGCCAATCACACGCAGCCACTGTGCAATCAATTGTTGCCACTGTTCCCAAACACAGCCACTGTGCCAATCACACGCAGCCACTGTGCCAATCACACGCAGCCACTGTGCCAATCACACGCAGCCACTGTGCCAATCACACGCAGCCACTGTGCCCATCAAACGCAGCCACTGTGCCAATAACACGCAGCCACTGTGCCAATCACACGCAGCCACTGTGCCAATCACACGCAGCCACTGTGCCCATCAAACGCAGCCACTGTGCCATCACATGCAGCCACTGTGCCAACACACGCAGCCACTGTGCCAACACACGCAGTCACTGTGCCATCAATTGTTGCCACTGTGCCCATCACACGCAGCCACTGTGCCATCAATTGTCGCCACTGTGCCCATCAAACGCAACCACTGTGCCATCACACGCAGCCACTGTGCCATCACATGCAGCCACTGTTTAATCAATTGTTATTGATTTAACAGTGGCTGCCTGTCCCCAGCCTCTGTCCCCCTCCTGTGTCATGTCCCCAGCCTCTGTCCCCCTCCTGTGTCATGTCCCCAGCGTCTGTCCCCCTCCTGTGTCATGTCCCCAGCCTCTGTCCCCCTCCTGTGTCATGTCCCCAGCCTCTGTCCCCCTCCTGTGTCATGTCCCCAGCGTCTGTCCCCCTCCTGTGTCATGTCCCCAGCGTCTGTCCCCCTCCTGTGTCATGTCCCCAGCCTCTGTCCCCCTCCTGTGTCATGTCCCCAGCCTCTGTCCCCCTCCTGTGTCATGTCCCCAGCCTCTGTCCCCCTCCTGTGTCATGTCCCCAGCCTCTGTCCCCCTCCTGTGCCATGTCCCCAGCCTCTGTCCCCCTCCTGTGTCATGTCCCCAGCCTCTGTCCCCCTCCTGTGTCATGTCCCCAGCCTCTGTCCCCCTCCTGTGCCATGTCTATAACATGTACTCGTACCAGTTTTCCAACAATGATATTTACTGCTTTTTATAAAGAAATACAATTGATTTTATGCAGTATTGAGTTTAGCCTTTTGGCCCGGCCCTCCAAAATATTTTTAGTTTCTCATGTGGCCCCATATAAAAAATAATTGCCCACCCCTGCTCTAACCGGACCACTACCCACTGACCTGACTGAATTAAGTGGTAGTCATGGAGCTATGTGTCATGAGTAGGGCATAAACAGAGGTTTTTGAGGACCTTGTGTGCTATAGTGGGTTTCAACACTGTTTTGTTGTAGGAAAGGTGGTATTGGTTATTAAGATATCTTATCTTGCTTCTAATTATGGAAATATGCACTTTAGGCATTAGATACATTTAGAGTATGTAGCGCTACCCCCTCAGGAGCCGCTGGTTGATTTGGGATCTACTCTCTTTGTTTGGCTCACCCCTATTTAACTGGCTCCAACCCTCCCTTGGCACATCAGAAACCTGGTGACATCTGCTTGGCTGGGGTCACAATAGCAGGGATACAACATACAATGACAATGTATCAATAGTTTTACCTGCTTTCATGGATGGTCCCTCCAGGTGAGAAAAGTACACTCCACGCAGTCAATAGAGTTAAACCAAAAGGATACGTTTACTTCATGTAAATTAGAAAAAAAAGCAAATATAGGTTTGAGACACAGACAAACAATTGCTATGCAATGGCACAATATGATTCTGCAAGGGCCCTTGCGGGAATCAGTAAATAACAATGATGACAATATCTGAGCTAAGAATGGTACCATTCAGTTAAACTAAACTAGTGTAAGCAATCTATGCCCGAGAGCTCCCTCTAGCGGGCAGTCCTGCGAAACAGCTAAGAAACGTCTCGAGACTAAAGTCCACGTTGCGGCTGGTTGGTGCACGTTAGGTTTATAATCCGCAAGTGGTAAACAATGTTAAGGAAGGTGATTAAACAAAGTATCCTGAACAGCAACGTTGGTGAACTGATCGCTCGTCAGTCACTTCTGTATAATAACTATAAAGTTAAAGGGCCTCTAAGTTTCAGCTAGAGGCCAACACGTGTCTCCGGCTTATAGGGTGGCACTAAGTTAACTGTCTGAAAAGGAGGATTGGAAGTCGAGCATGTGCTCTCTCACCGGACAGGCTGATCCGCCTGAGCTCTCCTCAAAAAGGGCACGTTAGTAGATCACTGCTCCACAGCACAAGGATTCCGGCATCAGGCTCTCCACTGTTTCAGTTGTCAGCTGGGCAGCCTCTCCGATCTCCTGGAACACGAGCTGGGTAAGTGGTCTTGCTTCCTTCTGGATGGCTGATCTCCCGGAAAGGTTAGGCCCAGGCTTCAGGCCTAATAGCACGGCTGTGCTATAGTCAGCAGCTCTGCAGAGGAGAAGAAGCAGGTCCCAAGAGAGAGCGAGATCAGCCACTCCCCTTCCTTAAGTAACCTCCCCCATAAGTCTGTGCGGAGGTGTCACATGTTCAAATAACACAGGGCATTGTGGGTAGTCTGTTTCTCCTAAGAGTCAATGGAGTCCATATCTCCCCCTACTCGCAGTCCCACAATGCATAACTTCTTAAAGGTATCGTACATATTTACAAGCGGGATTCAGGCCTGTCATTAGACTCTGACAGGATGGCCCCGCTACAAGTACACATCATTTATTGATATTTGAGGGGTAGGTACATGCGTTATTGCCCAGTTAAATAGCAGTGTATTGAAAACATCATATAGCTGTAGTAGATTTCTTAACCACTTCCATATCGGGCCATTGTCATATGCAATCCTGGCCAGATGTCATATGATGTCCTCTGTTTCTTGCCACTACTGTGGGTCCCCGGGGGCACACAGAGTGGCTCATCAGAGATGAGCCATGTCCCCTAGACACAGCCCATCCCAGATCAGTGTAAAGAGCCAATAAAAATTGTCCAATCACAGTCAGCCACATGCACTGTCTTCGTGCACAGCCCTCGTGTGCGCCCCTAGGGGCGTGCAGAGCAGCAATTGGGGATGAGGCTTATCACCCTGACACAGCCCATCCCTGATCGGGGTAAAGTGCAATTGAAATTGTGTCCAATCACAGCTGGTCACAGAATGTAAACAAACCACGGTAACGAGATGTTACCAGGTTCTCCTCATCACACACCGATCGTGTGTGAGAAGGATAAAATGAGTGATAGTGGCTGCGCTGTGGGGGTGTGGAGAAATGAAACAGAAACAGTAAGTCCCACCAGGTAGGGGTAATCTCTACAAGCAGGGTACAATCTGAGCTGTGGGAGTGGGTAATCTAAGAAATTTAACAATGTGCAACAGAATACATACAAAATAAACGCAAGAATAAAAAAAAATATAATAAATAATGAAATACACACAATTAGAAATAAGTGTCCACAATAGGTACTCTGGGCCAGATTCACGTAGTCCGGGCGCAGCGTAACGTAACCGATTTAGGTTACACCGCCGCAAATTTTCTGTCTAAGTGACCGATCCACAAAGCACTTACCTGGAAATTTGCGGCGGTGTATCCTAAATCCGTCCGGCGCAAGGCGGGCCAATTCAAATGGGGCGGGTACCATTTAAATTAGGCGCGCTCCCGCGCCGGACGTACTGCGCATGCTCCCGACGCAAATTTCCCGACGTGCTTTGTGCGAAATTACGACGCGCCGACGTTTTGTGAATCGCGACGTGAAAAAAAGACTTGCGCCGGGAAAAAAAAAATGTAAAAAAAATTCAAAAGCGACACGGGAAAGACGGGTATACTTTTACATGGTGTAGTAATTTTACACTTTGTAAAAGGTGCCCTATCTTTGCGACGGCAAACTAACACTTGCGGCGACGTAACGGCGGGAAAAAGTTTTGTGGATCGCCGTAACTGCTAATTTGCATACCCGACGCTGGTTTACGACGCAAACTCCCCCCAGCGGCGGCCGCGGTACTGCATCCTAAGATCCGACAGTGTAAAACTATTACACCTGTCGGATCTTAGGGATATCTATGCGTAACTGATTCTATGAATCAGTCGCATAGATAGAAACAGGGATACGACGGCGTATCAGCAGATACGCCGTCATATCCCTTTTGTGAATCTGGCCCTCTGGAACCACAAATAGGTGATCCCAAGAATTCATACAGTGTAAGAAGTCCAATGTGGTCAACTACAGGTGAAAAGTCTCACATCAAAAAAATGATAAAAAGTAGAAGGTGCAGTTCTCAATATATTATGAACAGGAAGTTGTACCCTGCTTGTAGAGATTACCCCTACCTGGTGGGACTTACTGTTTCTGTTTCATTTCTCCACACCCCCACAGCGCAGTCACTATTACTCATTTTATTCGTTGTCATTTTTGGTTAGGACCAATTTCAGGTAACTGCAGCAGTGCCCCCTAGGCTTAGAATATCGATAGCGTGAGAGCCCTTCCATTTCAGTGTGTGAGAAGGAGATTGCGGTAACAGCTCATTACCGCTTACAGTGCACATCATTTACACTATTTGAAAACACCATATAGCTGTAATAGCTTTCTTAACCACTTAAGGGCCCGCTCACGTACATATACGTCGGCACTTTAAAGATGGATATCTCGGTAATGGCAGTAGCTGCTGCCACAACTGAGATACCCATCTTTCCTGTGAGCGGTCCTGTAAACGATAACGGTGGTCTCCATGGCAGATTCGCCGCAAGATCACCGTTATCAGCGGTGGGAGAGGGGCCCCCCGCTGCTCTCCCGCGTCCTTACCGGATCCGTCGGCAGTGGCGGAGGCGATCGGGTCCTTCTTCCTGCTTGGCTAGGATACGAGTGAGGGCAAGATGGCCATTAGACACGCTCATGCACTTCCTACTCGCATCTTGCCTTCCTCACCCTCCTCCTTCTCCTAGTCTCAGGTGACATTTCTCCTAATCCTGGTCTGCCATTTTCCAACTGCAAGTCACATATACAATATCCCTCCTTTTCTGGCAACCACCGCGATTCACTCAGCCTATATTCTATTCCCTTGCTTCCTCAAATCAGCCCACCAATCTCATGCGCCCACTACATCTGTAACAAGCTAACATCTGTGCATGACCTCTTCATCTCTCATGGCTTTAACATACTCGCCATAACCGAAACCTGGCTACACAATTTTGACTAAGCTTCTATTACTGCCCTCTCCCTTGGTGGCCTCCATTGGACTCACTCCCTCAGACCCAATAGACAGAAATGATGTGGAGTTGAATTCCTTCAATACCCACAAAGCACCTTCCAAATCCTTCCCATCCCTCCCTCTCTATCCCTCTCTTCATTCGAGATGGACTGTATTTGTCTGTTTTTCTTATAATTACCTTGTCATCCAGTCCCCGTCGGCTCTTTTCAACCTTTAAAGTGGCTGTAAACCCTTTACAACCAATTTATGCTACAGGTAAGCCTATATTAATGCTATGCATACTAGCTCATTATGCCTTTGTCTTGCAGGGTTTTTTTTTTTCTGAGGGTTGGTCACTTGATAACCGCCCACGGCTTCCAATACCACTTATACGCTCATGACACCCAAATCTATCTGTCTACTGCTCACCTGCCTCCTTTAGTCTCCTCTCGCATTACTAACTTACTAATTGACATATCAGCATGAATCAACAATGCAACCATCAGTACCTCCCCTCATACCAGGGTACTAGGTGTAATCCTAGACTCTGACTTGTCATTTGAGCCTCAAGTCCAATCATTGTTTCAAAAGTTTGTAGAATTCACCTGCGTAACATCTCTAAAATTCACCCATTTTTAACAAATGAAACCATCAAGCTTCTCATTCACTCCCTCGTTATCTCTCGCCTTGACTATTGCAACTCCCTTCTCATTGGCCTGCCTCTCCATAGGCTATTTCCCTATCATGAATGCTTCTACCAGGCTTATCCACCTTACCAACTGCTCAGTGTCTGCCAACCCTCTTCTTCAATCCCTACACTGGATCCCAATCACCCAGCAAATTAAATTCAAAATACTAACCAAAACATACAAAGCCATTTACAACCCTGCCCCGAGCTACATCACCAATCTTGTCCCAAATATCACCCAAACCATCCTCTTTTCTCAAGACCTCCTACTCTCAAGTTCTCTCATCTCCTCCTCCCATGCTCATCTCCAGAATTTCTCCAAAGCCTCTCCCATCCTAAGGAACTCACTACCTCAACCTGTCCAGATATCCCCCACTCTTGCTACCTTTAGGTGATCCCTGAAAACTCATCTTTTCAGGGAAGCCTATCACATCTCCAACTAATCTTTTACCACTTCCATCAGCTCATTCCCCACAGTTACAACCTTTGTACCACATGCCCCACCCTATTAGATTGTAAGCTCTTTTGAACAGGGCCCTCTTAATCCCCTTGTATTTTATTGTATTATAATTGTATTGTCTCCCTTTTATATTGTAAAGTGCTGCGTAAACTGCTGGCGCTATATAAATCCTGTATAATAATAACAATAATAATAATATGCAGCCCATGCCTCATAGAATATACCTTGGGTTGTTTGCTTTACAAAATGGGATAATTTTGTGGGTAATTCCACTGTCATGTTGCTATAGTACATTCAAAAATCTGATAGGAAGGAATGAAATGATATGTGTAATTTATGCTCCTAGAACGCCTGAAGGTACTACTTCAATGTTGGACCACTTTATGTGGCCAAGCTACATAAAGGCTCACACATGTGGCATTGCCGTCCTTTGGGAGTAGTAGAAGAATGTATTTTGTGTTGTAATTTTTTCTATGTACATGTTATGTGTTAGAAATATCATATAAATTGAAAACTTTGTATAAAAAAAGTTTTCATTTTCTTTCCATGTTTTCCGAAGACTTGTGAAAAAAATGAACCGTGCAAAAGACTCATTATGCCTCAGAATATACTTTGGTGTGTTTGCTTTCCAAAATGGGGTAATTGTGTGGCTAATTCCATTGTCCTGGTGCTCCAGGGCCTTCAAAAGTGTAATAGGTTTTTAGGAAATTGTATGTGCAATTTATGCTCCTAGAATGCCTGACGGTGATCCCTGCATTTTGGATCTCTCTATGTGGCCAGGCTGTGTAAAAGTCTCACACATGTGGTATCACCATACTCGGGACAAGCAGCAAAATGTCTATTGGGGTGTTATTTTTGCTATGTACATGCTATGTGTTCGAAATATCTTATAAAATATCTTATAAATTGACCACTTTGTGTAAAAAAAAAGCATTTTCATTTTCTTTACATGTTTTCTGAAGACTTGTGGAAAAAATTAACTGTTCAAAAGTCTCATAATGCCTCATAGGATATACATTGGGGTGGTTCCTTTTCAAAATTGGGTCATATTATGGGTAATTTCATTGTCCTGGTGTTCTGGGGCATTCAAAAGATTTGAAATTGTATGTGTGATTTATGCACCAAGAATGCGTGACGGTGCTCCCTGTATGTTGGGCCTCTCTATGTGGCCAGGCTGTGAAAAAGTCTCACACATGTGGAATCGCCATACTTGGGAGGAGTAGCAACATGTATTTTGGGGTGTAATTGGAAGTATACATATGCTGTGTGTGATAAATAACTTGTTAGTATGACAATTGTGTGTAAAAAAATAATAATAACTTAATTTTCCCAAGAAAAAACTTTAAAAAACTCACTATGCCTCTTACTAAATACCTTGGATTGTATACTTTTCAAAAGGGGTCATTTGGGGGTATTTGTACTTTCTTGACATTTCAGGGCCTCAAGAAATGATATAGTCTGTCAGTACATCAGGTGTAATCAATTTTCAATGATTTTCACCATAGATTGTAGACTCTATAACTTTCACACAGACTAAATGATATACACAAATTTGGGTTATTTTTACCAAAGATATGTAGCAGTATAAATTTTGGCCCACATTTCTGAACGTAAATTACTTATTTGCTAAATTTTATCATATAAACTAAAAAAAAAATTTTTTTTCTCCGAATTTTTGCTCTTTTTTCACTTATGTCACAAAAAATAAAAAACCCAGTGGTGATTAAATACCACCAAAAGAAAGCTCTATTTGTGTTAAAAAAAAATGATAACATTTTGTTTGGGTACAATTTTGCATGACTGAGTAATTGGCATTCAAAATGCGAGAGCACTGAAAGCTGAACATTTGTCTGGGCAGGAAGGGGGTATAAGTGTCCTGTATTGAAGTGGTTAAAGAAAAAGTAGAGCTTGTGATTCCTGCTGGAAATTGAAATGATTTAAAGTGAGAATTCAGAAGGCACAACACAGACACAATCCCCACCTTTATGCAGTGCAGTGCATAAATTTTTGCCTTATAGAGTCTTGTGAATTGGGTATACTTTAGCCAAGCTCTGCCCATTAAGTTACATTAACAAAAAAAATAGATGACCAAAATCTGTTGTGCGAAGAAAGATGAGGACTAGAGATGAGCTTGATGTTCGCCCGTTTGCCAAAGAGTGAAGATTATAGGGCATTTGTGGCAAATTCAAGTGCTGCGGAATGCCCCATAATGCACTGCGAGTTCACAGTGCATTGCTGTATGATGACTGGCCAAAGCATGCACCTGACCTGCATGCTTTTGGCCAATCACAGTGTGCTCTGCTAAGGGAACCATAATTGACCAAAGGCAGGGTGCCTTTGGCCAAGCATGGTTCAGGGGGTCCACGCCCTAGACTATATAAGGCTGCTTAAACGGCGGCTGTGTGTAGTGTTGTTGATGTGGACAGATATATAGCTTGATTTAGATTAAGCAGGCAGGTTATTCAGTTACTAGCAGTGTATTTGAGATATATATATATATGTAGCGCCTGTGTACTTTTAGGTACCAGTGCTATTCTAAATGTAAGGGGGGATGAGAGAGTTAGTCAGCTCTCATCCAGTTGATTGGTTCAAATTGGGTCTCTGCTTTAGCTGTACTGTACTGTGAGCTCATTCTGTTGTTGCTGGGGTGCTATACCACCCCAGAGCAACAGGTGGCGCCAGTGGAGACCAGGCTAAGGTGCCTCTTGCCAGCAGCCAATCAGGAGGGAGTTTCCCCCGCCGCAGGGCATGCTGGGAGAGGGCACTTCTGGAGCAGACGCCATGAGGCGAGGTTCTTGTTCCGGGTGTGGTGCCCACCTTTAGGGTGACTACACATCACGGCTCCCCGGCGAGATGGCCTAACAGGCCTGGGTGCACATGCCACGCGGTGTTCCTGGTTCCGGGTTATTTAAAGCTGTGGCGGGGCTCCAGTAATTGGCTGGACCCCCCCCCAACTCTGAGGAGATCCCAAGCAAGTGTAGCTGTTCGGTGGGGAGTCCGTCTGAGGAGCGCCAATGAGAGGCTGGCGGTCGAACAGGACCTAGACAATCCACCGGGGATCAGGGGATCCGGACACTGAGGGGGTGGATGTTGGCCACCTGTCAGTCGGTAACCTAATTGGAACTACCTGAGGAAGATCTGGGCAACGAAAAGTCTACTGAGGAGAATAATCTCCATAATCTAAGTTCTGAGGCCAGGTCTGTGGCAGAGACCTATTCCTCTCAAAGTTCCGAGTGATATTCTGGCTGCCAGGTCGGTGTGAGAGGCCTGTCCGGGCAGGCCCGGATTTACCACAAGGCCACCGAGGCCAGGCCCCGGGGCGGCAGGGCACAGAGAGGATGGCAGCGGCATGGAGTCCCCCGACGGCTGGAACATACAGTTAAGGGCCGTAAGTTGCTTTCTAGCAGGACTAAATGTAGTGTGGGGCAATCCGCTCGCTCGTTAACAAGTGATTGTGGCGATGTCACCGAAATCACTTGTAAAATGTGTGCTGCCGTCCGTCCTCCCCTTCCCCACATACCTCTCTCTGCTGGCTCTGTCTTCTGGACTCCGTTCTCCCCCTAGCCGCCGAGTCTGTCTCCTGTCTCTCCCCCTGATGTACACAGTGAGAGGGGTGAGCTGTGCTCTTCCCATCTCAGCTGTGACAGGAGTTCTAGCACAGTGCTAGGACTCCTGATTTGGATGTGACAGGGTCAATAAAGAGAACCTGTCACCTCCAATTGCTATCACACAGGGAATTGTTTTCTCCTGTGTGATAGCAATAAAGTTAGGTGAAAAAAAAATAAGAAATAATAATTCAATTAATAAAATAAAAAAGCAATTAAAAAGTAAAGAATAAGAAAAATAATATATATATATATATATATATATATATATATATATATATATATATATATATATATATATATATATATATATATATATATATATATATATATATATATATATATAAAAATAAAAGTTTACAAAAAAAAGTAAACAACAAGCTACAAATAAATAAAAAAAAGTTAAAAAAAAGTCAAAAAAAAGAAACAAAACATATTTGAACTTACCATGCCGCCCCTGCCATCCGGTTACCATTCTCCGTTGATTGGGGGGGGTGATTTGGTTGGCAGGGAGGGGGTGCATTGCGGAACCTGGCCTTGGGGCGGCAGGGAGAGCAAATCCGGCCCTGTGTCCGGGTACTATACCCACTCTGGCTGGAGTGGCGTCGAAAGCAAGGTGTTGTCGAAGACCGGATTGTTTCCGCACCGTTACGCCTCGATCTGCTTTACCTTCTCCTACTATTTCTCCACTCTCTACCTCAAGTTTTATTGTTTGCCGTATTGGATAAAATAAAAGCACAAGAAAAGACACCTGCTGTGTGGACATTCCATTTGCTAAAGCTCTCATCATCTACCCTAGACGCTCACAGAGGTAATACGCCATCCCAATCTATAACCAGCGGCTCCTTCGGGGGTAGCGCTACATATATATATATATTCTGCATGCAGTGTAGCCTTTATCTACAGTGCATTCTGCTGTGTACTGTTTCTAATACACTTCAGCTAGGGATCTGTCTGCTGATCCAGGATGAGCAGGAGGCTGACAGGTCAGGAGGATGCAGATCAGACATGGATACAGCCCACTATTCTCTATAGGATGGTCGGATGGACTGCCAGTCCATTTCCATCGGATGCCATCCGATCCGATCTGCTAGATGTATGGGGTATGGAATCCCCATCCGTCTGTTTTTAGCAGACTGGATCAGATGCAGGCGGGTGAAAACAAACACATTCCCATTTACTCCAGTCTCTCTATAAAGAACAATGGGTGGTCCGATTTGGGCCACCTGAAAAACGGACAGGCAGAACTGATTGGTGAGCTTTTGTGAAAGGGGCCTATGGCCTTGTTTACACAGGGCATACACAGCATACCTTTACAGGGATGCACAGGTGTTCTGTGCATCTCTGTGCAGGCAGTCTCATTGATGTCATTTGGGATGTAGCACCTGCATGGACAGAGCCGTTGCTCCCAATTTTATTTCCATGTAGGTCCGCATGCATGTCCCTGAGCTCACACTGACTGCATTCGGGGTTGTGTACACACACCCACATGGATGTAAGATTTGGAACAGCAGCTATGCCTGTGCAGCCATTGCATCCCAAATTACATAAATGGGACAGCCTGTACAGGGATGCATGGAACACCTGTGCATCCCTGTGCAGGTAAACATGGCCCTCCATGGGCAAACACTTTAGTATGCCATAAGTGAACGATGCTTTAGTACTAATTTAGCAGGAATTTTGTAAGTTACGTTGTGTTTATGTGCAATATTAATGATTTTAGTATATTTTTAGTGGAAATAGCGATATGATTAACATTTGCGCAATTATTGCAGGGCTCAAAAAATCAGTAGCACTTTTTTATTTTGTACAGGTCTTGTGCTTTAGGAAAAAAAGGCTAGTTTGACAGGTGTTTTTAAATTCTGAAAGTTGTAAATGCAAAATGAAAACCTATTTTTTGGGTACGTTGGATTTTCACCATTTTGCAAAAAGACACAATTTAAAATTTACAAATATTTTTTATTTATTAACTCCATACAGGTTAAGCTTTTATATTTAGTAGGGATTTAGTAGGTGTAACGAAACGTCCCACACTCCGCTTGAGTGTTTTCGTCATACACCACTTCCTCCCAGTCCGAATCTAGATATCAGATTTTCCAACAGCTGACAACTATAAACAAGACGACACTTGCTTGATTGCTGAACATGAACTGTTTATTAGAACCAGAATACAAGTCTTTTTATACACTTTTAACCCAAGAGGTTAGATAATGAGGCAGGGCTGGCTCCTGGATACTCCCTCTCCCCTCTAGCAACAACTTAGCAGACAACTATATAATTAACACAGCACTTAAGGCAGCCCAGGTGACCAGACAGTCCATCTCCAGTAGTCAATGTGATCAGCTCTTTCAATGTTCATGTATTGTTCAGAATTAAACAAACTAAGAATAGTCTTTACATATATCCTGGGAGATATTGTGGATAAATATTACTGTCCCATTTTAAGTGTAGAGCTACACCCTCAGGAGCCACTGGTTAGATTGGGACGGCATAATTGTGTTACCTCTGTGATGTGTCTAGGGGTGATGACGATGATGAGAGCAATGACGGAATGTCCAGACAATTGGTTGACGTTTTCTGTGCCTTTATTTTGGGTCCAACATGACCAACAGTCAACATGAGGTAGATAGAGAAAGGTTGGTGAAAAGGAAAACATTTTGCAGATTCAGGCTATGGATAAAAGAAGCAGTCCCCAGTGCGACACGCGATGAGGACGTGACGCGTGTGAGGGTGGGAGGTGCCAGGTAGCTCCATGGCTGCAAGTGGCTTCCGACGCTTCCATCAGCGGACCAGCAGACAGCAGCGTGAGAGGCTGGGGTGCTGCGAGGACTGTGTGGGAGCCTCATCCCCGCTCAAGACCCGTCGTATCTGGGGGACTCAGCATGCGAGCGAGTCCCTATGCACCACGTCGAAGGTGCCTACACTGCCTCACGATCCCCTAAGCGAACACCACGCGCTGCACTGTACGGCAGAGAGGTGCGCAGCAGACCGAGCAGACAACATGCAGCGTGAGAGTCTGAGGGGCTTCTACTGAGATATCTCGATATCCCCTCGGAGCTACGCTGCCCTGCGGTGGTTCGGGAGAGGGATCAAAGGATCGGTGAGGCACAGTTGAGCCGAGTTAGGTCGGTTCTTCCCCGGCCCCCCCCATTCCCACCTCCTCCCTGTGAGTTCGCTCTTTTTCAGTTATTAGGTGATTCCTCAAGCAATGCATTACAATGACTAGCTGCTAATTCTACCCGGGCATGATATGTGGAAGAACAGATAGTGAACATATTATTTGACTTGTGACTTGTGAAGTAATTTGTGAAATAACTGGGGACTGTGATAAAAGGATCAGCAAAGCGGACCATTTGCTCTCACACTCTTATTTTTCGCTGAATGCATACCGTAAGAGTCAGGCCCTTTGCCCTCAATAGAACTAGGGACTAGGGAATAGGACTAGCCTGCGGAGCAAATAGTGTTAAAAGAGTGGAAGTGCGGTGGAAGTCTAGTGGATATAAACGCCCTATACGCTGGGTTAGTGCCACTCATAATATACAATAGAACAACAACACAATATAATAATATTTATTTACATTTAAATATGCTGAGACCCGGAGGAGCCTAAATAGCAAGGGTCAGACAGTGTCATTACATCACCTGATTAAAATAGACGGACATTTATATATAGGGGGTACCTTTCGCAGCATTGTTAACCCCGTAAGCCATAGCATTGCGGATTAAACTTGGAAGCTGTGTAATGACCAGAGGGAAATAAGTTAATCAACTCCTCCATAATTGGTTCAAATTGCCAGAGGAGGAGGTGTATCCTGTTATTACCTCAGTAGGATCAGTATACTCTGCATACTTGGTTCCCTTCTCTGTATCGAGTCAACGACAGCCACCACGGCCTGAGTGCCAGAGGGGAAAAATATATACAAGGGTCCCCAGGTTCTTGAGCAGCTGGCAGAGTTGGGAAGTGATAAAACACCTCAAAACCCTCAAACTGGGGAAGAGAATTAGACCTACAAATAAAGACAAGATGAACAGATCTACAAGAGGCATTGCCTCAAAAGCACCTAAAAGTAACGCCGGGACCAGCTCAATACAGCAGTATATGACCCAAGAGGGAAACCCCAAAAGTCCTGGACTTGTAAAAAAAACTGAAAAAAAGAAGAATGAGACTAAAATGGGGGAAGGCAGCTCGGATCGCTCTAAAGGAGAAACGACACTAGAAAGTGAATACGAGCATAGCAGATTAGAAGAGCTAGGCCAGGACACACAACCGCCAATGAAGGCAGAGATGAATGCGATGTTGCTGAGGATGGAAAATGTCATAAAAACAGAAATTAATAGGATAAGAACGGACCTAGGAGGACTCTTAGAAAGAGTGGAATAGACAGAAAAAAGAATAGAAGAACAAGACCATGAATTAAACAAATTAAAAACACAAGTCAAAGTTATGACCGACAATCAAAAAATGTTAGCATACCGGTTAGAAGACCAGGAAAATCGCAACAGAACCTCAGAATCCGTGCGATAGTTGAAGAAAAAGGAGAAGACCTAAGAATGATTATGAATACACTATTAGGGTTGAGCGAACCCGAACTGTAAAGTTCGGGTTCGGTACGGACTTTGGGTTTTTCCCAAACCCGGACCCGAACCCGAATAGTTGGAAAAAGTTTGGGTTCGGGTTCGGGGTTCGGGTATATTTTGCGCGCGGCACGGCAGCCAATCGCCTTTCTTTTTACAACTGTGACTGTAATCTGATCACAGCCATGCCTACTTATGGCATGGCTGTGATTGGCCAGTGCAGCATGTGACCCATCATGTGATGTGCTTCTATATTAGATACAGGCACACAGCACAGATCGTCACTCTGCTTTACTCTAGATAGGGAAAGGCTGGTGGAATCTGCTGCTTAGGGAAAGTTAGGTGATCTGGCTGTATTCTACTTATGTGAGGGCAAGGTTCCTGATTGTTCTTTAGGGAGAGTGTTAGGTGTGTGCTGTGATTAATTACTGCTCCAGAAATTTCAAGAGGGAACACTTTATTCATTTGAGATCTGCATCATCTTATCGTATCTGGCTGCTTCAGTTATGTGAGGGGATGGTTGCTTGCTGCTGATTCTCATAAGGACAGTTGTAGGTCTTAGTTTGTTTCTTAAATATCAAGAAGCACTGTATTCCTCTGACATCTGCTGTGCTGCTATATACTTCAGGCATTTGCTTCATCTATAGTGGCTGTTTGCAATCTATAGCTAACTGGCTGCATATTACAATAACACCAGACCTGCCACAGCAACTGTTCACCTGTCATATACTGAGTTTCTGTCAAGTAACAGTTCCATACTCAGTGAGATTTTTCAGAAAAAAATAATAATTTCTGTGGGGTGGGGGCAGTCATTACTGTATAGGTGACTGTTCACCTGTCATATACTGAGTTTATGTCAAGTAACAGTTCCATACTCAGTGAGATTTTTCAGAAAAAAAAAATAATTGCTGTGGGGTGGGGGCAGTCATTACTGTCAGGGGAGGGCTGGCAGAGGGGGCAGGGTGGAAATCTCCCACCGGGCTGGTGACAATATGCACAGCCACCAGCCGCCACTACCAAATGCTGTTTTTGCAGAGCAGGAGTATGCCTACTGGAGCTCTGTTAACACAGTTCCCGGCCGCTGCTTACCTCCCACTGGTGGACTCTGATGTAAGGGGGGCCACTGTGTGGACTCTGATGTAAGGGGGGCCTCTGTGTGGACTCTGATGTAAGGGGGGCCTCTGTGCGAACTCTGATGTAAGGGGGCCTCTGTGCGGACTCTGATGTAAGGGGGGCCTCTGTGTGGACTCTGATGTAAGGGGGGCCTCTGTGCGAACTCTGATGTAAGGGGGGCCTCTGTGCGGACTCTGATGTAAGGGGGGCCACTGTGCGGACTCTGATGTAAGGGGGGCCACTGTGTGGACTCTGATGTAAGGGGGGCCACTGTGTGGACTCTGATGTAAGGGGGGCCTTTGTGTGGACTCTGATGTAAGGGGGGCCTCTGTGCGGACTCTGATGTAAGGGGGGCCTCTGTGCAGACTCTGATGTAAGGGGGGCCACTGTGTGGACTCTGATGTAAGGGGGGCCACTGTGTGGACTCTGATGTAAGGGGGGCCACTGTGTGGACTCTGATGTAAGGGGGGCCTCTGTGCGGACTCTGATGTAAGGGGGGCCTCTGTGCGGACTCTGATGTAAGGGGGGCCTCTGTGCAGACTCTGATGTAAGGGGGGCCACTGTGCGGACTCTGATGTAAGGGGGGCCACTGTGCGGACTCTGATGTAAGGGGGGCCACTGTGCGGACTCTGATGTAAGGGGGGCCACTGTGCGGACTCTGATATAAGGGGGCCTCTGTGCGGACTCTTGTGATCATGAAAAATCTTAGACTGTTTTCCTCGATCCATCACTTTTCCACGCTCTATGGGCCACTTGACTGGACTTGCCCCCTAGGCCTAAGGCTGCCAGCCCTCCCCTGATTACTGTATAGGTGACTGTTCACCTGTCATATACTGAGTTTCTGTCAAGTAACAGTTCCATACTCCGTGAGATTTTTCAGAAAAATAAAATAATTTCTGTGGGGGGGGGGGGGGGGGCAGTCATTACTGTATAGGTGACTGTTCACCTGTCATATACTGAGTTTCTGTCAAGTAACAGTTCCATACTCAGTGAGATTTAAAAAAAAAAAAAAAAATTCTGTGTTGTGGGGGCAGTCATTACTGTATAGGTGACTGTTCACCTGTCATATACTGAGTTTCTGTCAAGTAACCGTTCCATACTCAGTGATATTTTTCAGAAAAAAAAAAAATTTCTGTGGGGTGGGGGCAGTCATTACTGTATAGGTGACTGTTCACCTGTCATATACTGAGTTTCTGTCAAGTAACAGTTCCATACTCCGTGAGATTTTTCAGAAAAATAAAATAATTTCTGTGGGGGGGGGGGGGGGGGGCATACATTACTGTATAGGTGACTGTTCACCTGTCATATACTGAGTTTCTGTCAAGTACATAGTCAGGCAGGCACAGGTTTCTGAACTATTTTTTCTATAGGGGCACCAGCACTCTATAGGTGACTCTGTATATTTAAAACAGCACTGCACCTGTCCCCTGTGATATACTGTCTGTGCAGTACATTGTTTAGTGCTGGTTTCCTGCTTCTTGCTATAGGTGGAGAAATATATAGTTGAATCTCTACCTATTTCACCAGCTTACATTTTTTTGTAAGCCTAAATTTGAGAAATATGAGGAAACCGTCAAATAAGGGACGTGGCATTGATGGAGGCAGAATTCACAACAGAGGAAATTGTGGCGGCCATTAAGTCTCTGAACCCTTCTAAATCACCGGGCCCGGACGGGTTCACTGGCCACTATTACCGTAAATACTCGGAAATCCTAGCTCCGCACTTATGTGCCCTCTTTAATGGCTTGCGCAGAGGCTCCCCCCTCCCGCCGCACGAGAATAGGGCGTTTATACATGTCATTGCTAAGCCTAATAAGGACCATAGTGATTGCACAAATTACCGCCCGATTTCGCTGATAAATGTCGACCTTAAACTACTGACAAAAATATTGACTACCCGTGTGAACTCATTCTTGGCACAATACATTCACCCTGACCAGGTGGGATTTGTACCCCATAGACAGGCCCCGGACCAGACTAGAAGAATCATTGACATTATATCTGCGTTAAACTCGGGCTGGGATGGGGGAGGGCAGAGAGGAGCTTTGCTACTTTCGCTAGATCTGCAAAAGGCGTTCGACTCCTTGTCCTGGGAATACCTTTTCTTTATACTAGAGAGATATGGGTTTGGGTCATATTTCATGACGACACTTCGAACAATATACAACGCTCCCATTGCTAATTTGGTGGTCAAGGGCTATAGATCTCGAGACATTTCCATACACAGAGGCACCCGACAAGGCTGCCCTTTGTCTCCAGTGTTGTTTATCTTGGCTTTGGAGCCCTTGGCTACCAAAATTAGAGCACATCCGGACATACTGGGGGTTCGCTGCGGAGGGCGGGAGCACAAATGTGCGCTGTTCGCGGACGATATATTGATGCTCCTCTCCTCTCCGGTTACCTCCTTGCCAATTCTGAATGTAGTACTGGGACATTTTGCGACGTTTACTGGTCTGCGGGTAAATCACTCTAAGTCTCAGGCTCTAGGTGTCTCCCTACAGCCCCACATAGTTCGAGCCTTGCGCGGCCGGACAGTACTCTTTTAGCTGCCAAGAGGAAACCCTCCCCTACCTGGGCATTTATTTAACACCTACTCTTACTACACTATATAAGAAGAACTATCCCCCTTTGTTTCGCAAGTTGTTGGAAGACCTTCAGAGGTGGTCGACTAAACCCCCGTCATGGTTCGGTAGGCTGTATTCGGTCAAGATGACCATTCTACCTAAGGTGTTGTATTTATTCAGGACTCTTCCAATAGCTATAGTAAGCGTGGATCTTAAGAAGTTTCAGGCCAAACTGCTTGATTATATATGGGATCATAGGAGGCCTAGGGTGAACAGGAAAACATTGTACACCCCTAAATTGGGCGGAGGATTGGGTATGCCGGACCTTCTTAAGTATTTCCACTCAGCCCAGTTGGCCCAGCTGATCCGTTTTCATACGGGTCGATCCAAACCGCTCTGGATGGGACTGGAGTCTTCCCTGAACCCAGACAGAGAGATCAGTCACCTGATGTGGCTGAGAGGACGGGATAGGCCAGCTATGCTATTTCCGTCTCTGTCATTCTCCCTGAGTCTCTGGGATCGCCTAGCCAAAACATATCGATTTAAGTCACCACATACCCCGATGGCATCTCTGTTTCATAATCCCCTGTTCACCCCGGGTCTCCGACCCCAGGACTTCTCTTGGTGGATCAATAAGGGCCTATTGAGGATAGCGGATCTCTGTGACCACAAGGGAGCTTTGTCAAAATTGGTTCTACAAGAGAGGTATGGCCTTCCGAATACTGAATACTTTCGATACGCTCAAATTGCTCATTTCTTAGAGACTTTGAACCGTACTTCTGATCTCTCCACATCTACGGCTATGGAGCAACTTTGCAGAACCTTTGACAAACATTCCGGTCACATATCAATAATCTATAGTTTGTTGTCCTCCGGTACTCAAAAGATGGCATATATGCTAAAGTGGGAACATGATCTAGGCATGGAACTGGAAATGGCAGACTGGAGTAAACTGGTACAGGGGGCTTCTAGATCCTACATTAATACCTCTTTAATCGAGGCTAATTACAAAGTGTTGTTGCGATGGTACATGGTCCCTGCGCGAATAGTCACTTTCGTTCCGGGAGCGTCCCCGCGGTGCTCCAGGGGGTGCAATGAGGACGGTTCCATGTACCACATTTGGTGGTCATGCCAAAAGGTGAGACGATTTTGGATGCGCACTTACAACTTCATCTATTCTTTAACCCAGGTGAACCTAGTTAAGTCACCTCTACATGCACTGCTGGGACGCCCGGTAGAGGGTACGTCAAAGTACTTGAGAAAACTGATAGCTTTTATATTTGTGGCAGCCAGAATCTCCATCGCCAAGTCATGGAGATCCCCCACTGTCCCCTTTGGCCTTTTGAAGTCGAAACTGTCCTGGATTATGGTGAACGAGAGGTTGTCAGCCATTCTGAATGATAAAGTCAAAATTTTTGACAAGGTGTGGGATCCCTGGATCGCTTATCTCACAAATGCACACTGATCCAAATCAATGCTAGGGCTTTCACCTTCTTGGATTAAGGTGGGGATGCACCTTCCCCTTTCTCTCTCTTGCTCTCTTCTCTTTCTTCCTCTTCTATCTTTCCTTCTTCCTCCTCTTCCTTCTTTTCTGCTCTATTACTGTTACGTTATCAATTCAGCTGGAGTGGGCCATTGTATGTTGGCCCTCTGGGCCTAGATAGCGCTCCAATTGGGCGATTCTGTGCTAAATTGACGGTTATCCATGTTTGGGGATGGCCCTAGAGGGAGTGCTCATGGACACAAGATATGTAACTGTTATGTGTATACTTGCAATAATCTGTATTTGTTGAATGGCCCTCCAGATGCTGACTGAGAGTGCCTTCCCCCCCCCCCCAATTTTCTTTGTATACCCCTCTCCTCATTTTTTTGAAAACGTAATAAAAAATATTGGAAACGAAATAAGGGACGTGGCCACGGGCGTGGTACCTTGCACACGCTGAAGCTTCCCTGTACCTGCACAAGCAAAACAGCCCCAAAGCATGATTGACCCCCCGCCATGCTTCACAGTAGGCAAGGTGTTCTTTTCATCATAGGCCTTGTTCTTCCTCCTCCAAACATAGCGTTGATCCATGGGCCCACACAGTTGTAATTTTGATTCATAAGTCCACACAACACAATCCCAAAACGTGTGTGGTTTGCCCACATGACTTTTGGCATACTGCAGTCGACTCTTCTTATTCTTTGGAGACAGCATGGGGGTGCGCCTGGGAGTTCTGGCATAGAGGCCTTCATTACGCAGTCTGCGCCGTATTGTCTGAGCAGAAACTTCAGTACCCACATCTGACAAATATTTTCTCAGTTCCTCAGCAGTCACACAGGGAATTTTCTCCACTCTACGCTTCAGGTAAGCGCACAGCAGTCAAAAGTCAGCATCTTCTTTCTGCCACGACCAGGTAGCGTTTCAACAGTGCCCATTGCCTTGAATTTTGCATTTACTACTGTATTACAAAACCAATTGATATAATTTTAGTTGCATATGGTTGTTTATGAAGTCCTTGTAGGATAAGGTGACAAAATCTGGGGACAAAACCGGGGACAGACTTTGTCCGGGGACAGTGTCCTCAATCCGGGGACTGTCCCCTGAAACCGGGGATGTCTGGTCACCCTATTGTAGGATTTCATTCTGAATAAAATTACAAATGTACACTGAATTCCCTAAAACCCTTTACAGCATTGGGGGGTTGAATAATTTTGAACAAAACTGTATGGACCTCGTCCTCCAAGGTCAAAATCATTATATTTTTTATTTTTATTTTTTTTGGTTATTTTGAGTTATTTCCCTATCCACATTACTTGCCATGCTCTTCCCGACATTTTGCTGCCATTTGCAGCCCTCCAGCCCTTTACCTTAGTTTTTTAGAGACATTTTTGTAGTCAAAAGTCCGGGTCCCCATTGACTTCAATGGGGTTCGGGTCCGGGTCAAAGTTCGATCCCGAACCCGAACCCGAACTTTTTTTTCAAAGTCCGGGTTCGTGTCTGAACCCGAACATCCAGGTGTCCGCTCAACTCTATACACTATTCAATCCCCTGTTAGACAAAACAGCAGAAGCGAAGCCCCTCAAAATTGAAAGGGTACACCGAGTGGGAAACCCCAAACAGACAGAAAGAAATGGACCAAGAGATGTCATAGTTATGTTCCGGAACTATGAGGATAAAGCTGTAATTTGGGGAAGGTTGAGGGGGAAACCCCCCATCAGATATAATGAGACCGAGCTACAAATCTTCTCAGATTTATCGAAATAAACATTAACAAGGAGAAGACATTTGAAACCCTTATTAGAGCTGATGCGCACGCAGAACGTAAAATATCAATGGGGCTTCCCTGCATGGGGTGGGGGGACCATCTCGGTGATTCCAAAAGAAATAGTCCAACCCTTTCTCAAAAATAAATAAATAAAAAAAAACCCTGTAGATGACAGAAATTAAAGCGGGGGTTCACCCAAAAATCAACTTTCTGTCACTAGATCCAGCATACTGCTGACATCTGCATTATGCTGGATTTTTTATTTTTTTTTGTACTTATCATTTTAGCCGTATTTCTTCTCCTGCACCGAGCGGCGTATCCTTCTGGGTATAGGCGTTCCTAAATAAATCGCAGTTGATTGACGGGCTTGGATAGCGCGTCACACCTTCCGAAAATAGCCGACGTGACTCTCGGCAATTTACGGCGCCTGCGCAGTCAGCTCTACACGGCAGGCGCCGTATAGCGCCGTAAGCAGCCGAGAGTCACGTCGGCTATTTCCGGATGGCGTGACGCGCTATCCAAGCCCGTCAATCAACGGCGCTTGATTTAGCAACGCCTACTCCCCGAAGGATTCCCCGCTCGGAGCCGGAGAAGAAATACGGCTAAAACGATAAGTACAAAAAAAAAAAAAAAAATCCAGCATACTGCTGATGTCAGCAGTATGCTGGATCTAGTGACAGAAAGTTGATTTTTGGGTGAACCTCCGCTTTAAGTTTCTCTCGTACAATGTCAGAGGTCTGAACTCAAAGTTCTCAGTGAATTAAAGCATTATAAGGCAGATGTAGTCTTCTTGCAGCAGACCCATTTAACATTAGAGTCCAACATAAAGCTGTATTCCCCTAGTTACCCCATATGGTTCTACGGAGACACAATATCAAAGCGGTCCAGAGGGGTCGCAATAGGATTTGTGAGAGGTATGCGATTCACACTGGAGGACAGACAGACAGATCCCGAAGGAAGATTCCTATTTTTGAAAGGAAAACTGGGAGGTGTGGATTACACCCTGGCAAATGTCTATGCCCCCAATGTGAATCCGGTCAAATACGTAAGCAAAATCCTTAGAAAATTAAAAGATTTCGAGGCGGGGCACGTGGTGTTAATGGGGGACTTCAACTTCTGTATGAACCCTGTACTCGATGGCACAGGGGACTAATTGTGGGCAGCTAAAAGAATTGAAACAAAGAATGTTCCACAACCAAATGGTGGATATATGGCGAATCCTACACCCCAAAACTCGAGACTACACATTTTACTCCCCTGTGCACGGGACGTACTCGAGGATAGATTACATTCTCATAGACCATAGACTTCTAGAGAGGGTAATTGAAACGGGAATTGAGATCACGACGATCTCCGACCATGCCCCTATAACCATAAAAGTTAGTACATCCATACAGAAAACAAACCCACCGGAGTGGAGACTGGACGAAAGCCTATTGGGAGATGAAGAGGTAGTAGGAAGAGTCCAAAAGAAACTAGAGCTTTACTTCCGGGAGAACGATACGGAGGGGATCTCTAGGGCCTCCCTCTGGGATGCTCACAAAGCTTTTTTAAGAGGGATCTTTATCGCGGAGGGGGCAAGGAAAAAGAAAGAAAGAACCAGGAAATTAAAATCATTAATTGAAGAAATCTATAAGCTGGAACAAGACCATAAAACACAGGGTCAAACGTTAGAAATACTCCATGAACTGACTTTAAAAAGAGATGAATATAGAGCACTCTCAGAGCAAGAAACAAGTAAA
Source organism: Rana temporaria (assembly GCF_905171775.1). NCBI lineage: Eukaryota > Metazoa > Chordata > Amphibia > Anura > Ranidae > Rana > Rana temporaria. The sequence continues at coordinate 156,342,177 of NC_053495.1, read as the reverse complement.
TCATTAAACAGTACTACGAGAGAAAGATATGTATGGGGGAATAAACCCAGCAAGTACTTAGCTAGAATGGTACAAAAAAAGAAAACAAGAAACTTCATTGATAAAATTAAAAAAAAGAACAGGGATTTAGGGCCAAATCCTCAAAAGAGATACTCCGGCGTAAGCCGTCGTATCTCTGGTTCTAACTTTGGAACTGATCCTCAGAAGCAGTTTTCCTAAGTTAGGCAGAAGATCCGACATCTGTAAGGGACTTACACTGCCGGATCTTAGGATGCAGTACCGCATCCGCCACTGGGGGCATTTCGAGTCGAAATGCCTCTTCTGGTATGCAAATTAGCACTTAGGGCGATCCACAAAGCTTTTCTGCTTCGTTTTTTCGCCGTAAGTTTTAGTTTGCCAAGTGTAAAACTAGGGCTGCTTTTACAAAGTGTAAAGTTAGTAACACCATGTAAAAGCACATTCAAGCGACGGCATTTGGTATGCATTCCCGAGGGAGAACTCCACAGCAATTTGTAAAATCCAAACCGGCATGGGTTCCCCCCCAGGAGCATACCAGGCCCTTAGGTCTGGTATGGGTTGTAAGGAGACCCCCCCTCCGCCGAAAAATCGACGTAGGGGGTCCCCCTACAATCCATACCAGACCCGTATCCAAAGCACGCTACCCGGCCGGCCAGGAATGGGAGTGGGGACGAGCGAGCGCCCCCCCCCTCCTGAGCCGTGCCAGGCCGCATGCCCTCAACATGGGGGGGTTGGGTGCTCTGGGGCAGGGGGGCGCACTGCGGGCCCCCCCACCCCAGAGCACCCTGTCCCCATGTTGATAAGGACAGGACCTCTTCCCGACAACCCTTGCCGTTGGTTGTCGGGGTATGCGGGCGGGGGCTTATCAGAATCTGGGAGTCCCCTCAAATAAGGGGGCCCCCAGATACCGGCCCCCCACCCTAAGTGAATGGATATGGGGTACATCGTACCCCTATCCATTCACCTGGAGGCAAAAAGTTAAAGTTAGTAAACACACAACACAAGGGTTTTTAAAATAATTTATTATTCTGCTCCGGAGGCCCCCCCTGTCTTCTTTATTAGCTATAATACCAGGGGGGGCTTCTTCTTCCGCTCTCCGGGGGGGGCTTCTTCTTCCGCTCTCCGGGGGGGTGCCTCTCCGCTCTCCGGGGGTCTTCTTCTCTCTCCGGGGGTCTTCTTCTATCTTCGCCGCTCTCCGCTGTTGACTCGGCGAACCCCGGTTCTTCTGCAGCTGTCCGGTGCCTACTTCTTCAGCGCTGGCTGCCTGCTATCTTTGTGTGTTAGCTCAATTAGTAACAGGCAGCCAGCGCGGTCTTCTGTGACGTCATCTTCTTCTCTTCTGTTCTTCTCCCCTCTTCCGATGTTGCCTCGTCGCCTCTTGTCACTGTAATGATGGAAGCGCGCCTTGCATCCCATTTATATAGGCATCACCGTCCTATCATGCTCCGGCAGGTAGAGAAGAAAGAAGAAGAAGAAGCCCCCCCTGGTAATAGAGCTAATAAAGAAGACAGGGGGGGCCTCCGGAGCAGAATAATAAATTATTTTAAAAACCCTTGTGTTGTGTGTTTAATAACTTTTACTTTTTGCCTACAGGTGAATGGGTAGAGGTACGATGTACCCCATATCCATTCACTTAGGGTGGGGGGCCGGTATCTGGGGGCCCCCTTATTTGAGGGGACTCCCAGATTCCGATAAGCCCCCGCCCGCAGACCCCGACAACCAACGGCAAGGGTTGTCGGGAAGAGGTCCTGTCCTCATCAACATGGGGACAGGGTGCTCTGGGGTGGGGGGGCCCGCAGTGCGCCCCCCTGCCCCAGAGCACCCAACCCCCCCATGTTGAGGGCATGCGGCCTGGCACGGCTCAGGAGGGGGGGGGGGGCGCTCGCTGGTCCCCACTCCCTTCCTGACCGGCCGGGTAGCGTGCTTTGGATACGGGTCTGGTATGGATTGTAGGGGGACCCCCTACGTCGAATTTTCGGCGTGGGGGGGTCTCCTTACAACCCATACCAGACCTAAGGGCCTGGTATGCTCCTGGGGGGGGGAACCCATGCCGGTTTTTTCTTTGAAAATTGGCATGGAGTTCTCCCTCTCAGGAATGCATGCTGAGCGACGCTGTCATTTTTTTTTATAATTATTTGTTTTCCCGGCGCGTATATTTTTTTTCACCCGTCGCAACTTTAGTGTCCCGTCGCAATCCACAAAGCCGCCCGGCGTCAATTACGTTTGCGCGCTGCACGTCGGGAAAATTACGTCACACGCATGCGCAGTACGGCCGGCGCGGGAGCGCGCCTCATTTAAATTTTACACGCACCCCCGGAGAGGAGGACCGCCTTGCGACGGCGGCACTTAAGTTACACGGCCTGAAATTTCTAGGTAAGTGCTTTGTGGATCAGGCACTTAGGTAGAAACTTTAAGTCAGTGTACGGTAACTTAACTGCTGAAAGTTAAGTTACGCCGCCTGGCTGAGGATTTGGCCCTTAGTTCATGCAACAAGTGACATAGCCGAAGTCTTCAGAAGCTATTATGAAGGACTATATGCTGTGCAACAAAAGAATTGGAACCCCGGTGAGAAAGAGGCCAAAATAAGGGAAGTACTACTGAAAGCTAATTTGCCTAAAATAGATGACCACGTAACGGCAAATATGGACAAACCTATAACGGAGGAGGAAATAAGCTGTGCCTTAAAAAACTCTGTTAAAGGGAAAAGTCCAGGGCCAGACGGCTTTACGACCATGTACCTACAAAAGTTTAGTACTACTCTGATACCTAGACTTTGCCACTATTTTAATGGGTTGGGGGTAGACTACGAAATGAGCAGGGATGCACTAGCAGCAACTATTACAGTAATAAAAAAAGAGGGAAAAGATAACACGCTCTGTTCAGGCTTCAGACCTATTTCATTATTGAACGCAGATACAAAACTGTATGCTAAGATCTTGGCTGAGCGCATGAAGGGGATGATGACTGTCCTGGTCCATCGGGACCAGGTAGGCTTTATACCTGGCAGGGAGGGTAAGGACAATGGTGTTAGAGCCCTCCTTCTCCTTCGGCAAATTAAAGAAAATGGGTCCCCCGGTCTATTCCTGTCGGTGGACACCGAAAAAGCGTTTGACAGGGTAGACTGGAGGCTCATAATGCAAACGTTAGAAACTATAGGAATTGGCCCGAGGATGATTGGGAGGATTAAAACATTGTATTACCACCCCTGCGCCAGGATCAAAATCAATGGGACCCTTTCTGCACCCTTCGAGATGAGGAACGGGACCAGGCAGGGATGACCCCTGTCCCCTCTTCTCTTTGTCTTATCGCTGGAACCCCTTCTTGCAATCGTTCGGAATAACCCTGACATTAGGGGAGTAAGAGTAGGAGAAGAGGAGCACAAATTGTCCACTTTTGCAGACGATATCTTATTCTATATAAGTAGCCCTAGAACCACGCTTCCCAACTTAATGGCAAATTTAAAACAGTACGGCGAGGTTTTTAATTTTAAAATGAATGTATCCAAGACGGAGATCTTGAATGTCAATATCAATAAGGAGGAAGAACGACGCCTCAAAAAGGTGTTTAATTTCTCCTGGCAGAAAGAGATAAACTATCTGGGTGTAAAACTAGCAAATTCTCTAAAGAAAATGTACAGAATAAACTTCATCCCCCTGCTAGATGAAATTAAACGAGAATTTTTTTTTTTTTACAACAGACCAATCTCATGGTTTGGAAGGATAAATGTCGTAAAAATGGTCTTAGTTCCGAAAATGTTATATAAATTCCAAATGGTCCCAGTAGCCTTGCCACAGACCTACATTAAAATACTAAACTCTCTGATAATGAATTACATTTGGAAAAATAAAAACATAGGATCTCCTCCCAAGTCCTAAAACAGAACAAGAAACAGGGTGGACTGGCGGTCCCAGACATCAGAAAATATTACAACGCTACGGTCCTTACACGGGTAATAGAGTGGGCCAAAGAAAATCATGATAAAAGATGGATTAATATTGAATGCGCACTAGCAAGGGCACAATTAGGGAGAATAATTTGGAATCCACCGCAATATACAATAGGAAAAGTTTTTTTTTTCTTTGTTTTCCACTGCGTCACTATGGGGAATTCTACTCTATGGTTGGGGGCGGTGAGGGGAGGTTGGTGGGGGGCCTCGGCCCACGTATATCACCCCCCAAGTATTCCTATCATTTATTCTTTTTTCCGACCAACCACAAAAAAGTAAAAAGAAAAGAAAAAAAGAAAAAAAAAAAAAAAAGAAAGGAAGGAAAAAAGAAAAAAAAAAGGGCAAGCATGCAAAATTTAAGTAAAAGTTATTATTTTTCCGCATATGATGCTAAACTTTTACGAAGACGATGGGGGCTCATCTTCCATGAGAAAGTCGCCATGATTGTTAAGTCTGAGTGAAAAAAAAAAAAAAGAAGCAGTCCTGCCTCCAATGACTATTCTTGCTTAGTCACCACTCCAGCCGGAGTGGGTATAGTTCCCCTGGACAGGTCTCTCTCACAGGCCTGGCAGCCAGGGTGTCACTCGGAACCACTGAGAAGGAACAAGTCTCTGCCACTGACTTGGCTCTAATAGAATTAAGATTAGTAAAGAGCCTCTGCCACCGGCCCAGTACTCAGGAACATGGATAGTAGAGCGAATCCTTTCAGTCAATAATTTGCCTGAATCTCCCTCAAGTAGATTTCCTATATTTTGGGCCACCGACTGACAGTTTGCAGCGTACAACCTGTCAGTGTTCTGTCACCCGGATCCCCAATGGTTTGTCTGAGTCCTATTGGATCACCTGCCTCCGGGCTCACCTCAGACCGACTCCCCACCGAACAGCACAGCTTGGGATCTTCCTTTTTAAGTGTGGGGACCCAGTAAGTCACTGGGGCCCCCTTTCAGCTTTAGTTGCTCTGGGCCATGAGGTCCCAGAGTCAGGAACTCCGCGTAGCATGTGCGCCCCAGCCTGGTAGGCCATATCGCCGGGGCCCGTGATGTGCGCACACCCTAAAGGTGGGTGCCGCACCTGGAACCAGGAACCCGCGAAGACCCCACAAAATGGCATCCGCCACAGAAATACCCTCCCCCAGCATGCCCCGCGAGGGAAACACTCCTCTGATTGGCTGCTGGAGAAAAGGCGCCTCCGCCTGGACCCCTCTGTCACCACCTGCCACCCAGAGATGGAACTACATCTCTGGAGCACAGAATGACCCACAGGACAGTCCAGGGCTGGCAACAGCCAAATTTAAACAAATCAACATGGATGAGAGCAAATAACTCTTTCATCCCACTAAATTTGACATAGCACCTGTACTTAAAAGTACACAGGCGCTACATAAGTAATCCAGGACATATTTTCTCAGTCACCCTGTCACATCTCTCCGCCTTTTGGCAGAAGACTAAAGGCTCATACACACAGTCAGACATCCAACAAAATTTCCCTTGGATTTTTTTCCTAATTGATTTGTCCGGCCACATCCATAGCATACACACAGTCAGACTTTTCTGCAAACTTTTCTAAAACTTTCCTAACATCACGTGTTTTTTTGCTATTTTCTGCTCTTTACCGCCACCCTTTGGTTAACTTCTGCTATTGTTTGTTGCTTTTAACATTGGTTCTGAGCATGCGTATTTGCACTTTGCCCAAAAGTTGGTTGGATTGCTGTACACACAGTCAGACAAGGCACCATCAGACTTTTGTTGCTGAAAAGTTGGTCCGTTTGCAGACCCAACTTTTTGTTGGATGAAACCCGAAAAAGTTGGTCCGATGGAGCGTACACACGGTCAGACAAATTAGAAAACTTGCAGATTTTGAAGTTGGTTGGCAAAAAGTGTGACCGTGTGTATGGGGCTTAACACAGGAGGAGACCCCAGACAGGTTGACTCTGAAGTTAGACAATAGTTCCAGTCCTCTAATGTCTGTACCCACACAGTACCCCAAACAAATTGTTTCAAACAGAGCATTACTCACCCAGCTAACCTCTGCCTTTCATAGAACATACTTGCTGCTGGGGGGAAGTGCAAACTGGTCCTTTCCATGGAGTCCCTTTAGCCGCAGGAGAGAAGACTGGGTGGCTGGGCTCAGTCCGTCACGCTGTTGGGCATCTGGGCCGACTGCCCAGCATCCCTGGGGTATACAGGTGGAGCCTGAAGTCCCATCCACCTTTACAGGAAATCTCTGTTAGTTGAGGGCAGAGTCCAGCAAACATTTTAAAATGGTTGGCAAATGTCTTTGACAGCTTTTTTTTTTTTTTTTTTGTAACTGCATATAGACCCCCAAGGGTCTGATATGTATTTTGGGGTTGCTTTGTGGCAATGAATTTCATTGGCTGGCAATTTAGATCTGGTTGACAGTGGTGTGGCTTTGTCCTACTTCAGCACAATTTCAAAGCTACAGATCAGTGAGATTTGCTCTGCCGATTTCATTGAAAATTATGTTTATTGCTTTTAACAATGTATACAGTATACAGTATACAACAATATATACAACTGTTACAACCTTAACCACAGAAACAGCATACAGTATAGTAGTCCGTACAACTCCAAAAACCATGTTGTATACATCCATCACAAAAATGACATCAGTATGGGATATACAAATAAGCATTTTTATAACAGTAACCAGTCCCATGAAAGAGCAAATGGACTCTGCAGGATATTGACAGTCATAACTAGGGATGAGCTCCGCGTTCGATTCGAACGTATGTTCGAATCGAACATCGGGCGTTTGATCGTTCGTCGAAACTCGAATGAAACGGGTCGTTCGCGCCAAATTCGAATGATGCAAAACGTCCCATAATTCACTGCGGCGTTGAGCGCTGATGATTGGCCAAGCATGCTGTATGTCCCTCATGCTTGGCCAATCACAGCGCTCAAAAAACGAAGAGCCATAATTGGCCAAAGCCAGGGTGGCTTTGGCCAATTATGGCTCAGGGGGATTAGTACATGCCCCACACTATAAAAGGCAGCCTGCACGGCTGCCTTCTGTAGTGTGTTCCAGCTTGTTACAGAGAGCAGATCAGTCAGACAGAGAGAGATAGATAGAGAGATAGAGACGTGTCTTTTCTACTAGATAGATAGATAGATAAATAGATAGATAGATAGATAGAGTAGGAAGTGTAGTCAGTATAGTTAAAACTACAGTTTGTAGAGAATATATTCACATCCTTAGGCGTTGTCAATATATTTATAAACTGTATAGCTCATCTAGTTGATCTATTAGTATCTGTCAGGCAGGAGATTGTTCTACATGCAGTGCTCTAACGTGTTGTATTGCCTGCATTATGGATTAGCTTGAAAATATTATTCTGAGTTATTGAACGTGTGCTAGTTTAATTGCACACACAGAGGTATTACCTGTTACTGCACGTGTGCAATTTATTTGCACAGAAGCGCAGTCGCGGTTAATGCAACTGGGCTATTGAATTGCACAGAAACGCAGACATTCTTACTGCGTGTGTGCTGTTTAATAGCAACTAAACGCATTTGGTGTCACTGCGTGTGTGCTGTTAAATCGCATTTGAACGCAGTCACTATTCATGCGTGTGTGCTGTTTAATAGCAACTAAACGCAGTCGGTGTCACTGCGTGTGTGCTGTTAAATCGCATTTGACCGCAGTCGCTATTACTGCGTGTGTGCTGTTTAATAGCAGCTAAACGCAGTCGGTGTCACTGCGTGTGTGCTGTTAAATCGCATTTGACCACAGTCGCTATTACTGCGTGTGTGCTGTTTAATAGCAACTAAACGCAGTCGGTGTCACTGCGTGTGTGCTGTTAAATCGCATTTGACCGCAGTCGCTATTACTGTGTGGTTGCTATTTAATACCATCTGAACGCAGTTGGTGTGACTGCGACTATTTTGTTACATAACACTTGAGCCAAGTCGCTCTTACTGTGTGTTTGCTATTTAATACCTTCTGAACGCAGTTGGTGTGACTGCGACTATTTTGTTACATAACACTTGAGCCAAGTCGCTCTTACTGTGTGGTTGCTATTTAATACCATCTGAATGCAGTTGGTGTGACTGCGACTATTTTGTTACATAACACTTGAGCCTAGTCGCTCTTACTGTGTGGTTGCTATTTAATACTGTGATACATGTGCCTATATGTCTCAGTTTACTGCTCCCTGCTAGCCAGGTTATTGATGTGCTAATGTCCCCTCACTATTTCTAAAGGTTAATTGATCTATTGTGTTGTGTGAAGGAGAGCTGGGTTTAAGTGGCTTGTGTTAATTATTCTGATTGCTTCATTGTGGTAATTATCTCTCTATATGCGGGGTCGAGCGGTCTGGTTGATGTATTCAGTACAGCTAGTGCTCAGCGTCATTGATGTCATTGTCTAAAGAAAATGTGTTGTTCAAGCAGTAAGCTGGTCTCATGTGTGGCTTTCTGGGCGATTCCAGGGATATCCCTCCTCGTGGAATATTGGGGTGATTTTCGTTATGGGAAGAAGGGAACGTTGACGGGGATATCATACCGATACCGTCACAATTGGTTGGCAGCAGCGGGATCTTCCCTTCTACTCTCCTTTACACCCGGATTCCAAGCAGACACTGGAAGAACTACTGGAAGTTCGTGGAAGGATTGCTAGCAACAAAACCAAGCGGGTCATCATAGCAGAATCAATGGAGCTAGACCAGGAGGACGGGATTGCAGCAACGCCAGCAGTACAAGAGATGGAGACACCAGTGATTCAGGAGGAGGAATCGCCAGCCAACAAGCTAATGAGAGAGAAGCTAGCGTGGTTCGGCCCGAACCCAACGCCAGATGTGGTACTGAAAGTGATGGACCTGTTAGTAAACGCAGAACTACAGAAGGCTAAAGAAATAAGAGACGCAGAGCTACAGAAGGCTAAAGAAATAAGGGACGCAGAACTACAGGAGGATAAAGAAATAAGGGACGCAGAACTACAGAAGGATAAACAAATAAGAGACGCAGAGCTACAGTTAAAACTGGCAGCAGTCCAACAAGCAGCCGCACCTTCTCCGAACAGTGAGTACAGCACAGCAGACGCAAGGAAGATTCCGTTTAGCGCTTTTAAAGCTTTTGATGAAAAGGACTGTGAGATTGATGACTTCCTGGCGGATTTTGAGCGACAATGTAACCTGCACCGAATAGCTAGAGGAGACTGGGTTGCAATATTGTCAGGCAAACGGTCAGGCAAAGCTTCTGATGCTTTCCGGACCGTGCCAGATCAGGATATTCATAGCTACGCCCGGGTTAAAGAAGTGCTCCTAGCTCGTTATGCAGTAACCCCAGAGTCCCACCGACAGAAGTTCAGGGACTCACGCAAAACCACGAAAGACTCTTATGCGGAATGGGCATGCCAATTGTCCCGGTCGGCCTCTAACTGGGCTAACAGCAGCCAGGCCACCACCGCAGAGGACATTTTGCAACTAATGCTCCTGGAGCAATTTTACAATCACATCCAGACGGACGTCAAGGATTGGGTGAGAGATCGCAGGCCCATGACTCTACCAGAGGCCGCGAAGTAGGCGGATGAATATGCAGATACTCGCAAGACGAACCAGGTCACACCACAGGAACAACCTCCACCACAAACGGTGCCCTCACACCCACCAACCGCTAGATACCAACCTCCTAACAGACCGGTGACATCTAGCCCTCGCTATCATCGCCAGGAGGGCAACGAAAAACGCTGCTTCCGGTGCAAACAGCTGGGTCACTTCAAGCAGAATTGCCCCATGAATGACAACACCAGGTCGAATTGGTCTCAACCTGGGTACCGCCCACCAGCAGCAGCCCATTGTGTAGACTCGGCTTGGGATCCAAAGGAGCTGGGTCAGGAAGAACCATTGGGCACCCCTTACGAAGCCCTCATGGTACAATCTGTTATTACGGACAACAGGGAACACCATTGTCAGCTGGTCATGGGCGACAGCCCTGAGCCGGAGGGGCCCTGGAGGGAGCTGGGCAGAAAGAGGCACCGCCGGCCACCCTTCAAGAAGAAGAGGTCCTGGAAGCCGTATAACAAGCTGACCTGGGAGGAGAAGAAGCGACTGGAGGAGAGGGAGTCGCAGCGGGCGTCCCAGATGCGTGCCGAGATGTTCGCCAAGGGCCCACCGGTGGCCCCTTACACCACCACCCAGTTCCTGATGATGAAGGACCACGTGGAGAGCCTGCAGGACATGAGCAAGCAGGAGCTGATCCGTGAGTACATAGAGCTGGAGGAGTGCATAAGCCGCATGGAGGAGGAGAACAACCACCTGAGGTCACAGCAGCATGAACTGGAGATGGAGCTGGAGAAGCTCCAAGAGGAGAACCGGCGGCTGCGGAGGGAGCAGGGGGTGGCTGACCTTATGGGGCTCTGATTCCCCTCCCCCCCCCCCCCAGACTCTGAGCACCAGTGCTACAGCATTTCAACAAATATAACTTTTTCTTTTTATGAATCTCCTGGGATTGTCACTTCAGAGCCATAACCTGCCCCCTCCCATAGCGGGACACCTAGACGGCGGCGCACAGACCCATTCGCTGTCTTCACACTGACTTCTGGTGACTTTGCAGATCGCACAAAGACTTGGGGACTGACCGGCGTGTGATCTGACGACCCGGTGACATACCTGAGTCTGAAGCAGTTGCCAAGGGAGGTCAGTCATGCCAAACGGAGTTAACCTCTGACTAATAGCTCTGAACCCGTCAACCCTACTGGACCAGGGAAGGTCCAACCGGGTTTTCCGGAGCAGGGAGCAAAAGGGGGGCCATTGTGATACATGTGCCTATATGTCTCAGTTTACTGCTCCCTGCTAGCCAGGTTATTGATGTGCTAATGTCCCCTCACTATTTCTAAAGGTTAATTGATCTATTGTGTTGTGTGAAGGAGAGCTGGGTTTAAGTGGCTTGTGTTAATTATTCTGATTGCTTCATTGTGGTAATTATCTCTCTATATGCGGGGTCGAGCGGTCTGGTTGATGTATTCAGTACAGCTAGTGCTCAGCGTCATTGATGTCATTGTCTAAAGAAAATGTGTTGTTCAAGCAGTAAGCTGGTCTCATGTGTGGCTTTCTGGGCGATTCCAGGGATATCCCTCCTCGTGGAATATTGGGGTGATTTTCGTTATGGGAAGAAGGGAACGTTGACGGGGATATCATACCGATACCGTCACAAATACCATCTGAACGCAGTTGGTGTGACTGCGACTATTTTCTTACATAACACTTGAGCCAAGTCGCTCTTACTGTGTGGTTGCTATTTAATACCATCTGAACGCAGTTGGTGTGACTGCGACTATTTTGTTACATAACACTTGAGCCAAGTCGCTCTTACTGTGTGGTTGCTGTTTAATACCATCTGAACGCAGTTGGTGTGACTGCGACTATTTTGTTACATAACACTTGAGCCAAGTCGCTCTTACTGTGTGTTTGCTATTTAATACCATCTGAACGCAGTTGGTGTGACTGCGACTATTTTGTTACATAACACTTGAGCCAAGTCGCTCTTACTGTGTGGTTGCTATTTAATACCATCTGAACGCAGTTGGTGTGACTGCGACTATTTTGTTACATAACACTTGAGCCAAGTCGCTCTTACTGTGTGGTTGCTATTTAATACCATCTGAACGCAGTTGGTGTGACTGCGACTATTTTGTTACATAACACTTGAGCCAAGTCGCTCTTACTGTGTGGTTGCTGTTTAATACCATCTGAACGCAGTTGGTGTGACTGGGACTTTTTTGTTACATAACACTTGAGCCAAGTCGCTCTTACTGTGTGGTTGCTATTTAATACCATCTGAACGCAGTTGGTGTGACTGCGACTATTTTGTTACATAACACTTGAGCCAAGTCGCTCTTACTGTGTGGTTGCTATTTAATACCATCTGAACGCAGTTGGTGTGACTGCGACTATTTTGTTACATAACACTTGAGCCAAGTCGCTCTTACTGTGTGGTTGCTGTTTAATACCATCTGAACGCAGTTGGTGTGACTGCGACTATTTTGTTACATAACACTTGAGCCAAGTCGCTCTTACTGTGTGTTTGCTATTTAATACCATCTGAACGCAGTTGGTGTGACTGCGACTATTTTGTTACATAACACTTGAGCCAAGTCGCTCTTACTGTGTGGTTGCTATTTAATACCATCTGAACGCAGTTGGTGTGACTGCGACTATTTTGTTACATAACACTTGAGCCTAGTCGCTCTTACTGTGTGGTTGCTATTTAATACCATCTGAACGCAGTTGGTGTGACTGCGACTATTTTGTTACATAACACTTGAGCCAAGTCGCTCTTACTGTGTGGTTGCTATTTGATACCATCTGAACGCAGTTGGTGTGACTGTGACTATTTTGTTACGTAACACTTGAGCCAAGTCGCTCTTACTGTGTGGTTGCTGTTTAATACCATCTGAACGCAGTTGGTGTGACTGCGACTATTTTGTTACATAACACTTGAGCCAAGTCGCTCTTACTGTGTGGTTGCTATTTAATACCATCTGAACGCAGTTGGTGTGACTGCGACTATTTTGTTACATAACACTTGAGCCAAGTCGCTCTTACTGTGTGTTTGCTATTTAATACCATCTGAACGCAGTTGGTGTGACTGCGACTATTTTGTTACATAACACTTGAGCCAAGTCGCTCTTACTATGTGGTTGCTATTTAATACCATCTGAACGCAGTTGGTGTGACTGCGACTATTTTGTTACATAACACTTGAGCCAAGTCGCTCTTACTGTGTGGTTGCTATTTAATACCATCTGAACGCAGTTGGTGTGACTGCGACTATTTTGTTACATAACACTTGCGCCAAGTCGCTCTTACTGTGTGGTTGCTATTTAATACCATCTGAACGCAGTTGGTGTGACTGTGACTATTTTGTTACATAACACCTGAACGCATAACTATGGCTGGAAGGACAAAGAGAGGCAGAGAGTCACGAGGGCAAGCAGGCTCTGCATCTAGAGGTAACGCTGGTGATGGATGTGGTGCATCCTCTTCAGCACGTGGCCGTGGCCGCTCATCCTTTTCGGGAGCTGGCCGTGTTGAGCCTCAACATGCTGAGAAATTAGTTGAGTGGATGACCAAGCCGTCCTCATCCTCCTCATCCTCTCTCACACAGACTGATCATAGTTTGTCTGGCAAAGCAGCTGCCAAGGCGTCCTCTACCCTCTGCACAATGGCATCACACAATCCTTCCCTAGTCCCACCGTGTCCTCCTGAGGAGTCCCCCGAACTGTTTCAACACAGTGTTGGGTACATGCTAGCTGAAGATGCGCAGCGTTTTGAAGACTCCGATGACGGAACACTGATAGAGGAAGGCATTGATGTGAGCCCAGGGAGAGGGGGTGGCCGAGAGGGACAACAATCTGGGAGTGATGTTCCCCCAGCTGGAGCATACTGCCAGGTTGTCGCCAGTGATGATGAGGAGGGAGGGGATGACGAGGTCATTGACTCTACCTGGGTGCCTGATAGGAGAGAGGAGGAAGAGGAGGACGAGGCACAGGCACATCTCCAAAGAGGCAGGATGCCCTCCAGGGGTCAGCTTAAGGGCAGCACACCAACTGCATTACGTGGCGCTGCTGTGTCTCAACGGTACAGCAAAAGTTCTTTGGTGTGGGCCTTTTTTGAAACCTGTCCATCAGATCGTACCTTTGCTGTTTGCAACATATGTCTCAAGCGTATCTCGCGTGGCCAAAACGTCACCCGCTTGGGCACCACATGCTTGTCCAGACATATCCCCTTGCCCTTCTGTGACCTCCAACCCCACTAGACCCCCAGTCCTCTCTGCAGCCTGCACCTAAGGTGTAGAAATAGGTGTGTCGCAATGTAGTTATGGTAGTACATGCGGGCAATCTACTGATATTACCAGACAAATTTCCCTGCCCCAGCTGCTGCAGCGCCGAAAGAAGTACGCTCCCAGCCATCCACATGCCCAGCGGTTGAATGCTAGCTTAGCAAAATTGCTAGCACTTCAACTGCTACCTTTTCAGTTGGTAGATTCTGCCCCCTTCCGTGAGTTTGTGGAATGTGCAGTACCTCAGTGGCAAGTACCCAAACGCCACTTTTTCTCACGGAAGGCGATTCCAGCTCTCTACCGGCATGTGGAAGGCAATGTCCATGCCTCGCTGGACAGGGCGGTCAGTGGTAAGGTGCATCTTACCGCTGACTCATGGTCCAGCAGGCATGGACAGGGACGTTACTTGTCTTTTACGGCCCATTGGGTGACTCTGCTGGCAGCTGGGAAAGACGCAGGGCAAGGTACAGTAGTTTTGGAGGTTGTTCCGCCACCACGCCTCCAAAACACTACCACTGCTTGTGACACACCTCTCTCCTCCACCCCCTCCTCTTCTTCTTCCTCTGTGGCCTCTTCCTGTGGTGATGTTGGCTCAGAACCAGCCGTGCTCCGTAGGCGTACGACGGGCTACGCAGGAATGCAGGCCAAGAGATGCCATGCGGTGCTAGAGCTGGTGTGCTTGGGAGACAGGAGCCACACTGGGGAAGAGGTTCTTTCAGCTCTGCAGGGGCAGGCTCAGAGGTGGTTGACGCCACGCCAGCTGAAGCCTGGAATGGTGGTCAGCGATAATGGCACCAACCTCCTCTCTGCCCTGCGACGTGGAAAACTCACCCATGTGCCCTGTTTTGCGCATGTTCTCAATTTGGTGGTGGAGCGGTTCTTGGGCAGGTACCCTGGCTTACAGGATGTCCTGAGGCAGGCCAGGAAAGTCTGTGTGCATTTCCGGAGGTCATATAATGCCACTGCTCGGCTGACAGACCTCCAGAGGGAATACAACCTTCCCAAGAACCGCCTAATCTGTGACATGCCCACCAGATGGAACTCTACGTTGGCCATGCTGCAGCGGCTGCACACGCAGCAGAGGGCCATCAATGAGTACCTGTGCCAATATGGCAGCAGAACTGGCTCAGGGGAGCTTGGTTTTTTTTCACCACGCCAGTGGGCCTTGATCAGGGATGCATGCACTGTCCTGTCACCATTTGAGGAGGCCACGAGGATGGTGAGCAGTGACAGTGCATGCATCAGTGAGACTGTCCTGCTTATTCACATGTTGAAGCACACCCTACGTGGAATAATGGACAGGGCCCCTGAGGCAGAACAGAGGGAGGAAGAGGAGGACTTCCATACCTCTCAAGGCCCCCTTTATCCAGACACTGTTCCTGCTTGCCCACCTGGAACACAGGAAGAGGAGGAGGAGGAGGAGGAGGAGGAGGAGGAGGAGGAGGATTGTATCAGCAGCATGGAGGTGGAGCCTAGCACTCAGCATCAACAGCAGCAGTCTTCAAGGGATCATTTACAGTCCCAAGGAACACGTGGACTTTTACGTGGCTGGGATGAGGTGGCTGAGGATCCTGTCGTCCTCAGTGACCCAGAGGACTGTGCCCCGAATGCCTCTGCAAACCTACGCTGCATGGCCTCCCTGATCCTGCAAAGCCTGCGTAAGGATCCTCGTGTACGTGCTATCAAGGAGAGGGATTACTGGCTGGCAACTCTCCTTGATCCACGTTACAAGAGTAAGGTAACGGATCTTATGTTGCCATCGCAGAGGGAGCAGAAGATGAAACTACTGCGGGAGGCCTTGCAGAAGGGTCTGTGCAATGCGTTCCCAGAACCGGGGGGATTACCAAAACCTGGCCCTGGACAACGTCTTGCTGAGGCTTCGGTGAGTCAGAGAAGGAGCGGTGGAGAAGGTGGCCGTCTGACCGATGCGTTCAGACAATTTTTTAGTCCGCAGCCCCAAGGTCTGACCGGTTCCAGAAACCATCGCCAGCATCTGGTTTACATGGTCAGGGAATACCTAGCGGCAAGATCCGACTTGGACACCTTCCCCACGAAAAATCCTCTGGCTTACTGGGTCTTGAGGATGGATCACTGGCCAGAGCTTGCACAGTACGCAATTGAGCTACTGGCTTGCCCTGCATCCAGTGTTCTTTTAGAACGCACATTCAGTGCTGCTGGAGGCTTTGTGACCGATCACAGGGTACGCCTCTCCACCGACTCTGTTGATCGACTGACCTTCATCAAAATGAATCAGGCTTGGATCAACACCGGCTACCAAGCACCTGATGCTGATGTTACTGAATAAGAATTTTGTGTTGAAATATCAGATCCCTTTGAGACTGCTGATGCTGAGTGACTGTCCTGTTGTGCTGCTGATTAGGGTTGAGCGAACTCGAACTGTAAAGTTCGGGTTCGGTACAGACTTTGGGTTTTTCCCGAACCCGAACCCGAATAGTTGGAAAAAGTTCGGGTTCGGGTTCGGGGTTCGGGTATATTCGGCGCGCTGCACGGCAGCCAATCGCCTTTCTTTTAACAACAGTGACTGTAAACTGATCACAGCCATGCCTACTTATGGCATGGCTGTGATTGGCCAGTGCAGCATGTGACCCATCATGTGACGTGCCTCTATATTAGATAGAGGCACACAGCACAGATCGTCACTCTGCTGCACTCTAGATAGGGAAAGGCTGGTGGAATCTGCTGCATAGGGAAAGTTAGGTGATCTGGCTCTATTCTACTTATGTGAGGCCCCGTACTCACGACCGGATCTGTGCGCTGAAAACTGTCTGCCGGACAGTTTCCGGCGTACAAGGCTGACTTTTGTTTGGTTTCGCTGGCTTGTACACACCAGCGGACCAAATTCCCGTCGTACCGGAACGCGTGCACGTAAACCACGTACGACGTCACTATAAAGGGGAAGACCAAAGTTAATGGCGCCGCCCTCTGTTCCTCTTTTGCTAGTTACGGGTTTGCTCGCGTTAGTGAAGGTTTGGTTAGAGCTGATTCGCGCTTCTCGGTCTCCAGGCTTTGACAGCGTGTATTCACGGGTTCAGTGCGTGTGCTTGCGGGATCGTAGTTGTCATTCGGCTATAGGCTAGCAGGTTGTTTCTGCTTTTGCAGTTGCATCCTGTGCGCTCGTATCTGTTTGTCACGCGTTCGTCGCAGGTAGTGCTGGATTTGCGAGTGCTTTCTGTTTGAGTGTGTTCTTGACTGACCAGCCGGCCGGTTTGAAGCCATGATGGAGCAGCAGCGTCAATTTTCGCGAGTTGGTGCTGTTTATGGGATGGCTGCTGGATATGTTCATTATTCCAGTACTTTGGCCAGAAACAGGGGGCGGAGGCGTTTCTGGACCAAGAATTGGTTGCGCCAGCGTGACCAGTTCTCACATATGCCTCTGCTTAGGGAAATCCAGGAGAATAATCCTAATGACTTTAGGAATTTTCTCCACATGACAGACCCCGTATTCAACAGTCTGCTGGATCTTCTGTCCCCCTATATCACGAGGCAGGACACTGTGATGCGCCAAGCCATCACGGCCGAGCAGAGGCTTATTGCCACGTTGCGGTACCTGGCGACTGGGAGGAGCCTGCAGGACCTCAAGTTCTCGACAGGCATCTCTCCGCAGGCGCTTGGGGTCATCATACCGGACACGTGTGCTGCCATCATCAAAGTTCTGCATGAGGAGTATATTTAGGTAAGTTTCCTGGCTGTAATAATGTGGCCAACTAACTTTATTTTTAAATTCCCAGATATGCTGTGTGTTTAACTAACGTTCCCTTTTCTCCCTATGCATGTTGATATAAGCTTTACATGTTTTATTCTTGGCCTACCTGCATATTTGTCCCTTACCCAATATTAACCTGTCCAGCATGCTATCCTAGGGACAAACCCACCTTGCCATTTTTTCAAACACGAATGTTTGGTTTTTGTGTCCCCCCCCCCCCCCTTCAAACTTTTTTAGTCCCCATCAGAGGGCTGTGGAGTCTCTTAATTAAGTGGCCCTATATATTTCATTCCCCAAATTCTCCCTGCACATTTTTCAAATGCAATTTTAATACTGTGAAGTAGCACAAGGATGCTTGTAGGATTATGTTTTCAATGTTTATGTGCCAAAGTACTAAATCTCTTTATTTGTTTGTCCCCACAGCTACCCTCCACACCACAGGAATGGCAGTCTGTGGCTTCCCAATTTGCCCAGCGGTGGGATTTTCCTAACTGCGGTGGAGCAATAGATGGGAAACACGTCCGCATTGTGCCCCCACCCCACTCGGGGTCCTACTATTATAATTACAAGGGTTATCATAGTATTGTGTTGATGGCGGTGGTGTCGGCACAGTATGAGTTTCTATATGTGGACGTGGGGAAGAACGGCCGGATGTCTGATGGGGGAGTGTTCGCACGGACTGATTTCTATGATCGTCTCCAAGCTGGTGGTCTGGCATTGCCACCAGATGAAGATAATGTGGAAGGACTTCCGTTTGTGTTCCTAGCGGACGAGGCTTTCGGGCTTGGTCCTCACCTCATGCGGCCTTTTCCCCAGAGGACCCTCACCTCAGAGAGGAGTGTGTTTAATTTTCGGTTGGCCAGGGCTCGGAGGGTAGTCGAGAATGCCTTTGGGATACTCACCAACCGGTTCCGCCTGTTCAGGACATCGATACATCTGGCGGAATATAAATTGGACACCGTTGTATTTGCCTGCTGCATTTTGCACAACTTTTTACGCAGGCACTCCCAGACGTACCTACCCGACATCGGTTCTGAGGCAAGACTACCCTCAGATCCCCTTCCCGGGCTGGACACTGGTCGCGCTGGCTTGGCCCCCCAATCAGCTCGTGAGGTACGCGACAAATATGTTGAGTACTTCATGGGTCGGGGGGCCATTGCTATGCCAGATCATATTTCTTTCTAATTCGGCCCCCAAAGAAAGGAATATTCTCACAACTAATAAATAATTAGACCATTGGACTTTATACAGTTGTTTGTCATTAATGCTTTTTCTCTTTTTATCTGTCTTCCTGGTTCTCAAACTAACTTCTGCACTTATAGTGCAAAATTTAGTTCTCCACTTTTAGTAAATAACCACATTTGCACAGTATTCACTCATCTACAAACAGGGTATTGAGTCTAGAAATAAGAAGCCACTCCATTTAAAAATTTTGACTTCAAGTTTTTTCATTTCTGCTTGTTCATGACCACAACAATTATTTTTTTTTTTTCAGTACTCCCTGCTTTTGTACTTCAATGTACTTTTGTCTACAATATTTATTGTACTTTGTGTAGTATTTTTTCAGGTAATTTAACAAAAAATATTATCAATAATATACATTTTTTAACAAGTTCACAGTTTTGTTTATCAAATATAGTTCTATTTATTGTTTACATATATATATATATATATATATATATATAGAATATTTTTGGTGGGGTGTTTACCGCCTTTGTATTTTTTCTTCTCGGCATATTTTTTCGGTCAAAAAACCTCTATTTCTTTTTTTTTACTTTTGTTTCACGAAAATCCAAAAAAATTTTGAAAAATATTTATACATTTTACAATATAAATTTTTTCTTTTTAGATTGTTTTACAAATATATAATAATTTTTTAATTTTTTAATTTTTTTTTTGTATTTTTTGTTTTAATTTTTTTGTGTGTTTTTAAATACGAATATTTTTTGGGGAGATTTAGGAGTCAAATCTCGACTTCACTAAATTAAGTGATTATAGAGATTTATAATTCTATATATATATATTTACTTTTTTGGGGTGTTTATTCTTTGATTGTTTATGGTCTAAACTTTATAGTATACAAAAATTTACTAAATGGACAAACAAAAGAACTTAAACCTTATAAAAATATAAGAATTCACAACAGCAGTCAGTCATGGTGTGCTTTCACACTGGAATACGCCAAAATTTGAAGATACACACATTCCGTGAAAAATCGCCAAATGTCATTGGTTCAACAGACAAATGGCCACATGTGCTATCTGACATCATGGGTGATCAATGTCTGTGTTTTGTGGGAGCAAACCCTTCCTCTCAACTACTTGAGGATGGAGGAGGGGGTTGGACCCACAAAGCACAGACACTAGATATTCTGTGATGGCAGATAGCACATGTTGGCACACTGTGTGTGTATCTTCAAATTTTGGCGTATTCATTATTAAAACAGTACAAATGGTTGTGGTGGCGGGGGATGGGCGGGGGGTGTTTCAGTCTTTGACACGGCCCATCATGTCAATAATATTTTTAAAATTTGCTTCGATTACCATCATTCTTTGCCGCATATTGTCCATTTCCGTGCTGCATTCCAAAAGGACATTTGTTACATTCTGTTCCATGACAACCATCCTTTCACGCATATTGTGCATTTCAGTGCTGCACTCCATTACCTGTTGAATAATTATAGCAGCACTTGCACGTGAAAATATTGCCACACCATCCTCCTCCCCTAAAAAAAAAAAAAATGGGCATTCAAAAATTTAATATTTGATGAGGCCTATCTACATATGTTTTTTAAAATCAAGCTAGGGTGACACTGACCTGATGGGCTTCTCCTTTCCACCTCTTCGACATCTTCTATCACTCCTCCTTCTTCCACCACCTCCCCATCATCTTCTATCACTCCTCCTTCTTCAACCACTTCCCCATCATCTTCGACTCCTCCTTCATCCATCAATCCACCTTCTTTCAATTTGCCAAATTGTTCTTCCGCCACTTGCCCTTCATCTGCTATAAATTCTAAGTCCAAAATTACTTCTTCCTCCTCTCTTCCTTCCTCCTTTCTTACTTCCTCCTCTCCTTCCACATCCTCTTCTCCTTCCACATCCTCTACTCCTTCCACATCCTCTACTCCTTCCACATCCTCTTCTCCTTCCACATCCTCTTCTCCTTCCACATCCTCTTCTCCTTCCACATCCTCCTCCTCCTCCACATGGCGAGATGGAAGATTTTGGCCTTGTCTGGCCCTCTCTGCCTCCTCCAAATGCTGGCGACTTCTTTCCCCTAAATAACACCAAAAAAAAAGTATACTCATCAGCACACAGATATTGGAGAGCAGAAATCGCACACATTGCTTAGAAGAGGCTTTCGTTTATTTACTTTTAGCTTTCACCAAACCTACATTTTTGAAAGACTTCTATGGCAAGCTCTGATCCTGCCCCTTTTTAGCAAAGTGACACACATGGATGTCCCCCCTAAACTGTATTTCTGGGAGACCCTACCAAAACCAAAATTTTATTTGGGGAGACACAGGTGCTCTGCATTGCAGATGTGAAAACATCTGCTTTATTACCACTGTTTTTAGAATGAATCCTGTTTGCCTTTCCCATTCTCCTAATTATATTTTTTCAAACTAGCTTTTACACAATGTTTACAAACAAAGTTTTTGGCCAGTGAGCCATGTCCAGGTGTGTTGTTCCTGGAATAACCGAGCCTTTCTGAGAAACTATGTGATGTTACGTGGTTTACTAAGAACACTATTTGTAAATATGTAGGTATTTATGTCATAAAAAATAAATGACAACATGTCTTCAAAATTACAAGCAGGCCAAGGAGGCAGATGGTGAAATATACATGGCAACACATTCTTGCAGACTATCAACCCCCCCCCAACCCCCAAAAATATTTACTTACTTTTACGCAGAATTTTAAGGATCTTCTTCATCTGATGTGGCTCCCTCAATTTTAAGTCTGACCAGCGTTTCCTCAGCTGTTCCTTGGACCTGGTGATCCCAAACATCCTCTGCATTCTCCTCGCCACCTTGTCCATAATATGTGCCTTTCGGCGGTTAGGGGTCTTGTATGGCCCTAATTCACCATCATAGTCCTTCCTCCGCATGATGGAAACTAACTCCACCATTTCCTGGAACCGCATATTAGTGGCTTTGTATCTTCTTTGCCTGGATCGGGACGTCCCTGCCTCTGTCCCTTCACTTGTGGCATGAGAGCATCGTGCCCGCTCGTGTGACATCGCCATCTTTCCTTTCCCACAGAGATTATGGGCGGGGAAAAGAGGAATTGTTACGCCATGGGCGGAGACGAGGGCGGCGTTTCATACATACGCGGAGTGTAGAGAATGCAAACAACGTGTTTACGTAGGTTACGCGGAGAATATTCGAGCGCATCCAGAACATACACAGTTAACGCCATATTTCCTAAACACATTGATTAGGGGCCTAGCAAAGGTGACGAGGGCGGGGTTTCATAAATACGCGGAGTGTTTAAAAGGTGCACGCCGTGATTACGCATCTTACGCGGTAAATAGGCGAGCGTGAGAAACGAGGAGCGAGAGACAGGAAGGTAAGGAAATTAAAAATGGGATCAGCAGAGGCCTAGAAAATGGAGACCCATGGGATGGGGGTTTGGGCTGTTGGTTGCACCCTTTTGAAGCTATTCTGTCTATGGGGTACCACAATGTTATTTTGGTGTCCAAATGCTTTTGGACACCTCACAAAATAGAGATGTGAACAATGCTGTACCTCATTGACAAGTTTTTGAATGGTGTATTCAGATCAGGCAAAGTATTGTTCAAGTGTTGGTTGTACAGAGGTCATTAGGAAGTGTCTTTTATGTCATCCATTGTCAGGGGCATGAGATCTACACATGAAAAAGTGCCTAGATGAATGCTCTCATTTGTAATCATTGTTTATTTTTCTATATTAAAATTAGTTACTGCAATGTTAACAATGGCTCTGCATCTAGCAAATCAATGTTTGGTACAACCAATGCGGCCGAGCTGCCAATCATTTTTTAAACAAGAGAGACTGTGTTTGTAATTAGATATAGGTCATAAATTTGAAGACACATATTATATCAAGGTCAATGCTGATCCTTTTTAATATCTATTTTTCTTTGGTTTATGTTTTGCGAATCTAGACTCAAAAAAACAATTAGAAAATCACACCGGGAAATGGACCTCCTACAAACTAAGGAATCAATAGAGGCCTTACTAGAAAAATTTCAGGACACGCCCATCCTGTGGAATTCAAAACACTCGTTATATTGCAATAAAGATGTACGAGCGGCAGCACTAGAGGAGCTAGCAAACTATATGCAAACATGGGTGCCAGGATGCACTGCCAACATGGTGAAGGATAAACTTGCCAACCTGAGAAGCACATATAGAAGAGCATACAAAGCTAATAAAACCAAAAAATCGGGAGCAGCAGCAACACAAGCAAAGGAACCCAAACTGTGGTATTACAAACAGATGGCTTTTTTGCGGGACGAAATGGAGGGCAGGAAAACGATGTCTAGTCTTGCTTCCAACCTTTCCTCCACGCTACCTTCCAGCGGACATTCCCCAGATGATCACAGCCCTGCAGAGTCGGAGGAAGAGGGCCTGGCTGACAGAGATGCAGATCTGCCACCCTTCGATGAGGAGGTATAGTAGTTTCCTCGATATTTCTGGCGTAAATAATTATTGGTGGATTAATGAGTTGATATTGTAAAAGAAAAGCCAAGCTGGGAAAAAGCACAAAAAAAGGTGTACAGACAAATAGGTGTCAGGGATGACAACTGCAGGGGTCAGAAGTAGAGTCTATTCAAGTAATAATGAACCGAAAATAATAAACGAAAAACATGAAAATGAGTGTGGTTTTATTTAGCGAAATTGTAAAAAATGTCCTTTTTTTGGCACACAGGAAGAAGAGATCAGCCAGGAGGTGGCAGATCCTCACGTGTCTGTCAGCCAGGAGGAGGCCGGGGTCAGTGGCAGCCAGGAGGAGGCCGGGCCCAGTGGCCTGCAGCAGGTCCCCCCGGCCAGGAGAAGCACCACCAGCCAGTCTTCTCCCCCCCAGGTGAGGCCATCAGGCCGAAGGAGGCAGTTGAGGCCTGTGGAGGAGGCAAGCCTCCGCATGATCCAGGAGGCAAGCGCCATCATGAGGGCCCCCCTCAACCCCACAGAGGCCTTCAGTGCCTCCTTGGCACACGATTTAAATGAAGGGGAGGAGGACCAGAGAAGACTGGCAAAGGCCCTGATGAACCAGGTCCTTTGGTGGATGCAGAAGGGCCTGCTGACCCCAGACACTGGGCTATGTGACCCGGCCCGGCTTGCTGAACACCATCCTCCTGCTGCCACATCGACCCCACCTGCAAGAGCCCGTGTAAGATCCGCTGGAAGGCTGCCTGGAGGGAAGGCTGGAAAGAGGAGGAAACAGTGATTCTCTGCCTTCCATTTCCTTCCACACAAAGGACATCTTGTTTGGACTACCACAGTTTGGGTTCCTTTGTTTCTGTGCTGCTGCTTCATATTTTTGGTTTTGCCTCCTGAGGCTTGGTAGTTTATCCTTCACCATGTTGGAAATGCAAGTTTGCATATAGTTTGCTATCTGTTCTAGTGCTGCCGTTCTTTTTTTGTTTGGATGACATTTGCATAAATAAATGTCTTTTTGCTATCATTTGAAAACATGTCTATTGTTTGTTATACTGTGGGGATTATTAGGCAGCAAACCTTTAATAAATATACAATGGGTCATTTACAAAGGACACACTCCTTGGGGTGGGGGGGACATTTGGTGTGCGAACATGGTTCAATATTCTCAAATGAAACCCAAAAAAAAAAAAAATAACTATAAAAAAAAAAAAAACATGTAAGAAAAAAAATAAGAAAATGGTGACATAACTAGAAACACCAAAAAACTTAAAAAAATGCACATTCCTTTACAAAAATGAGTAAAAGAAATTATGGAGGACCACCAACAAAAACACACGTCTGGCCAAGAAAACATTTTTAAAGGATTACATCACAAGCAAGAAATGTGACATTTCAGTATGGGACAACTCAATTGAAATTGCATCAGCAAGAGAACGGGGTTATTCTAGCAAGAGAAGAATTAATAAAACGAGGCAAGAAAATGTGGTTTAGTGCGCCTTTTTAAGACATTGTTCTCTTGCTAGAATAAAAGCTTTCAAATGACGAATGTGCCATATCCCAAACAAACGCGAGTTTTACCTGAACGAGCGCTCCCGTCTCCTCATTTTGACTGAGCATGCGCTGGGTTTTTGTACGCTGCTTTTGTGTACAGACGACCGAACATGTCTGACGGACACAATTCCAGCGGACTGTTTTAAAGCAAGACCAGGAAACAGTTGTTCGTTGGGAAACGGTCTGGCCGACGAATGTTTGCTGGAATCCTGTCCGTTACTGCCTACACACGATCGAACATGTCCGCTGAAACTGGTCCGCGGACCTGTTTCAGCAGACATGTTTGGTCGTGAGTACGGGGCCTGAGGGAAAAGGTTCCTGATTGTTCTTTAGGGAGAGTGTTAGGTCTGTGCTGTGATACTGCTCCAGAAATTTCAAGAGGGACACTCAATTCATTTGATATCTGCATCATCTTATTGTATCTGGCTCGTTGTCACTGCTGCACTTATGTGAGGTGGAGGCTTCCTGATTCTCATAGGGACAGTTTTAGGTCTATTGCTGCAGAAATATCAAGAAACACTCATTCATGTGACATCTGCTGTGCTCCATATACTTTAGGAATTTTGTTCAACTATAGTGGCTGTTTGCAATCTATAGCTAACTGAATATTTAATCAACAGTACATCTACCACAGCACCTGTGCACCCGTGATATTCTGTGTTCTTGTCAAGTTCCATTAGCAGGCACAGTTTGCTGACATATGTCTTCTGTAGTGCCAGTCACAGTCATTACTGTATAGGTGAGGTGACAACAGTACATCTGCCACACCACCTGTGCACATCTGTGCTATTCTGTGTTCCTGTCAATTTCCTTATCAGGCACTGTTTGCTGACATATTAGTTCTGTAGTGCCAGTGACAGTCAGTACTGTATAGGTGAGGTGACAAGTATTTCATCAACAGTACATCTGCCACACCACCTGTGATATACTGTGTTTCTGTCAAGTACCTAAATTCCCTAAAACCCTTTACAGCATTGGGGGGTTGAATAATTTTGAACAAAACTGTATGGACCTCGTCCTCCAAGGTCAAAATCATTATATTTTTTATTTTATTTTTTTTTAGGTTATTTTGAGTTATTTCCCTATCCACATTTATTGCCAGAGTACTTGCCATGCTCTTCCCGACATTTTGCTGCCATTTGCAGCACTCCAGCCCTTTCCCTTAGTTTTTTAGAGACATTTTTGTAGTCAAAAGTCCGGGTCCCCATTGACTTCAATGGGGTTCGGGTTCGGGTCAAAGTCCGGGTTCGGGTTCGGTCCCGAACCCGAACTTTTTTTTCAAAGTCCGGGTTCGGGTCCGAACCCGAACATCCAGGTGTCCGCTCAACTCTACTGCTGATGGAATATCCTTCTCCTCCTCACTTTTCATGCTGTTAGCTAGTAAGAAATGTTGTTTTTCTGTGCTCCGCCACCAGTGCCTAAGGCCTACTTTTTCAGCCCCTGTGTAACAGGGGCGTCTAATAACAATTTTTTATGCAATACTTTGCATGTGGCCTAAGGCACAATTTTTGTGCCCCTGTATAACAGGGGCGTCTAATAACAATTTGTGATGCAATACTTTGCACGTGGCCTAAGGCCTAATTTTTCTGCCCCTGTGTAACAGGGGCGTCTAATAACAATTTTTGAGGCAATACTTTGCATGTGGTCTAAGGCACAATTTTTGTGCCCCTGTGTAACAGGGGCGTCTAATAACAATTTTTGATGCAATACTTTGCACGTGGCCTGAGGCATAATTTTTCTGCCCCTGTGTAACAGGGGCGTCTAATAACAATTTTTGATGCAATACTTTGCACGTGGCCTAAGGCACAATTTTTGTGCCCCTGTGTAACAGGGGAGCCTAATAACAATTTTTGATGCAATACTTTGCACGTGGCTCCTTATTGCGCTCCAATTACAGATATTGGGAGGGGTTGCAGTGTTATGTTGCGCCTACGGACACATTTTTATGCCCCTGTGTAACAGGGGCGCCTAATAACAATTTTTGATGCAATACTTTGCACGTGTCTCCTTGTTGCGCTCCAATTGCAGATATTGGGAGGGGTTGCAGTGTTATGTTGCGCCTACGGACACATTTTTATGCCCCTGTGTAACAGGGGCGCCTAATAACAATTTTTGATGCAATACTTTGCACGTGGCTCCTTGTTGCGCTCCAATTACAGATATTGGGAGGGGTTGCAGTGTTATGTTGCGCCTACGGACACATTTTTATGCCCCTGTATAACAGGGGCGCCTAATAACAATTTTTGATGCAATACTTTGCACGTGGCTCCTTGTTGCGCTCCAATTACAGATATTGGGAGGTGTTGCAGTGTTATGTTGTGCCTACGGACACATTTTTATGCCCCTGTATAACAGGGGCGCCTAATAACAATTTTTGATGCAATACTTTGCACGTGGCTCCTTGTTGCGCTCCAATTACAGATATTGGGAGGGGTTGCAGTGTTATGTTGCGCCTACGGACACATTTTATGCCCCTGTATAACAGGGGCGCCTAATAACAATTTTTGATGCAATACTTTGCACGTGGCTCTTTGTTGCGCTACAATTACAGTATGTTTGAGGGGTGCCCTTTTTTCTACAATTTTGCTTTCCCAAAAAGATAATGCCACCCCCCCACCACCCCTAAAATAATCAAGATATTGTTCCCACACAGCACGTGCGCAAGCAGTATTAAATTACTTTGTTCTTATAATAATTTAATGTTGTGCAGGGACATTTCTAAACACGTGCCACTACTAGAGACACACAGCAGGTGTGATATTTGAAGGAATTTTTCATTTTTTTTCACTTTAAACATCATTAAAATCGCTGCTCCGCAAAAACGGCCGTTTTTAAAATATTTTTTTCGATTGATACATGTTCCCTGGGGCAAGACCCGGGTTCTGAAAGACGTTTACCAACATTAAATTGAATATTGGTCTTTAAAATGATCGTTTTTGAATTCGAACGTTCGAGTCCCATAGACTTCAATGGGTTCTAAATGTTCACGCGAACCCGCGGTCTGTTCGAACCCGGGTATGTTCGGCTCATCACTAGTCATAACCATAAATGAACATATTACACTATGCTTGCAATTTCATTTAACAGAAGTCTATGTATATCACAATGAAATCGAAAAAAAAAAGTAGTGCAAGAACCTTTTTCATCATTGCTGTGACATGAGTCACGGCGATATGACTGGTTCCATTGCAGGCAATTGGTTGCGACTTGTCATGCGATTTGGAACTGTGAACAAGGGCTTAAACTGTAAAAAAATTCTCTTATGAAAATTTTTATTTTTACTGTAGCACCTCTTACAGCAAGAATTTTAAAAAAATTGTAGAGTCTGGTATGGATTTTAGGGGGCACCACACACACAAAAAAAAAGTGTGAGGCCTCCCTAAAATAACCCATACCACACCCTTAATCTGAGTATGCAGCCTGGCTGACCAGGAAATGGGACAGGGACAAGCTTGTGCTCCTCACCCTCCTGAACCATACAAGGCCATATGCCCTCACCATGTTGCTGAGTACAAAGACCTCTAAAGCACAACCCTGGATGATGATTTTGAGGGTCTAAAGACGGGATTATCAGAATCTGTAAGCCACTTTTAACAATAAGGAGACACCCAGATATTTTCTTCCCCTATATAAATGAGTTTGGGCTACATAATACCCCTACTCAGTCACAAAAAAGTTGAAGCCCTAGAAATAAAGACACTCATGTGTCCTTAATCAAAAAAATAAAAATCCCCACAAAAACTGTTCCTCGTAAATACATTGTCAATCACGTTATCCAGTGATGCAGATCCATGCCAAGCACAATGCCCAACAGGCAACGTCCCACCGAAAGAAGGAAAGATGCCATCACTGTCATCACCCACTCATTCGCTTGTCACCCACTGAATGACAAGTCTGGGGAATGACAACTGTTGTATACAAGGCAGTAGGGGTCCCCTGGTGACTTTTTTTATTTTTCTTTCACAAATTTTTATTTTAAATATAAGATCTGGTCATTTCTTTTGTCATCTCTATAATAATGGAACTTTTTTCTCAGTTAACAAAGTCTGATGCAACAAAAGTAAATTTTGTGATGGCCTCTGCCAGAGTCTCTCCAGGATGCATGTCATTGATGCCAAATGAACCCTGATTAAGGTAACTTCTATATCCTTCATGTTCCAGCAAGACGCCCTTCCTTGTCTTTCTCATTAACATTTTGTGTACAGAACATTGATTAAAACAAATACTGAAGGCATTTTTCATTTTATTTGTTTATAATATAAATGTCATGTCTGAAAGACTAATGTGTTATTTTGTTAGCAAGTCCGGCTTCCATTATGGCACACCCTGTGAGATGTATGCCTGTCAGTTAAAGCAACTGGTTAACCCCTGCACATTGAGAACATTTTCTCATACCCATTACTGTATGGCTTGATTTATAGACAAAACCTTAGAGTTTATTAATCACCTCAATACAAGGACACTTACACCCCCTTCCTGCCCAGGCCATATTTCAGCTTTCAGCGCTGTCACACTTTGAATGATAATTAAGCAGTAATGCTACACTGTAACTATGTGACATGTTTAGAATTTTCTTCACACAAATAGAGCTTTCTTTTGGTGGTATTTAAAGGGGTTCTAAAGCCTATGCATTAAGGTTAAAAAATACCTTGCACTGTCCAGCCCCCCTGAGCCCCCGTTTTACTTACCTGAGCCCCGAACTTCTGTGGGTACGATCCCGCATCATTTTCCCCACGGCTTCTAGGCTCTTCATTGTATAGATTGATAGCAGCACAGCCATTGGCTCCAGCTGCTGTCAATCAAATCCAATATTAATAAATAAAATAAAACAAAAAAAACGCGCTGCCACAACACAGTCCTCAGGTAGCGGCTAGCGTGTGATAACAGAAAAAATTACAATATAGAAAAGCCGCGCCCAAAATTAAAACAAATTATTTTGTAACATTAAAAAAGTCTATAAACAATGAGAGGAGTAGTGAATTCCAAGCAGCATCAGACAAATAATTCAGGTGAAAAGATCAAAGGCTGATTTGCATGTAGGGACAATAGCTGGTCAAATTTTCAATGCACCTGGTGACATGCATGCAATCTGTGTTATCCCACCACCAGAGACATATAGCAGCTTACCAGATGGCAAGCCTTTGATGCAATTGGCTATAGCCCAGCCACGGCCTTTTAATCCCCTGGACTAGGGCACTCCGAGGTTATCAACCAGATTGCAGCCTCAAATGGAAAATGATGAGTGATTGCGGTTTGAGACGCCAACACAACCCGTCAGCAGAGCAGCGGTAATAAAGCGGTCCAATTTGACTTAAGAAGTTAAAAAACAGCGTGTAACAAACAGGTAAAAGCCGGCCGGCTTGAGGAGCCCTCCTCCTAGGCGTGGTGACGTCCAATGACACAGCCGCCGGGAAGCAGGGTCTATGTACGTCGGTTGTATGACATGGGAGAACGCCTGCAAGGTAACCTCCTTGGAATAGAGCTTCCCAGAGGAGGTTATCTATTGCGGGGAGGAGCCGCAAGAGCCGCTGTGGGACCGCAGAAGAGGACGATCGGGGCCACTCTGCAAAACAAACTGCACATTGAAGGTAAGTATGACATGTTTGTTTGATTTTTTTTCAATGTGTACCTATAGTATTGCTTTAATCACTGCTGTTTTTTTATTTTTTACAAAAAAGTTTTTCTTAGTTTCCGTCAGTACATTTTGTAAATAAGTAATTTTTCTCCTTCACTGATGTGTGCTGATGAGGCTCTCATGACAGTTTTCCTGCCGGGAAAACTGGTTGTGTGTACGAGGCATTAGCCTTGAAAACTGTCAATTTCAAGATAGTGGAATTAATCACTAACTTGCTGCATGAGAATGATCTTGGTCATGCACAAGAATCCCTTGTTCATTATTTTGCCTGGTAGGCTATCCCTGCCCTCCATGAGCACATGGAATGTGTTTGTGCCAACCATGCTGTCAGTGGCAGAGTACACATAACTATGAACATGTGTTCAAACAAGTGTAGCGCACCCCTGAAGGAGCCGCTGATTGATTTGGGATCGGCCTATTTAAGTTACCCTGGCGTTGTCTAGGGGTGCAATTGTAGAGACAAATAGTGAGTGAAGGTCCAGACAGTGAATAAAGGTTTTTTTCCAATGCTTTATTTTCCAGGCCAACACGGCCAACATCAACATAAATTGGGAAGGACAAAGTTGATGAATAGAGAGAGAGAGGAAGAACCTTGCAGTATCAGGCCTGGATATTAAATAGAGCAGTCAGTACTGCTCTGCATAGTACCAATTTGTAACTCGTCGCCACTCCAACTGAGTGGGTAAAGTGCCCCCGGACAGACCCTCTTTTACAGGCCTGACAGCCGAGACGTCACTTAGGATTTCTGGGAGGAACAGGCCACTCTCACAGGCCCGGCTCGGGCCTCTGCCACAGGCCAATTACAATAACTGAGCTAGATAGATAGATAGAGCGAATCCTCCCAGTAGATTTCTGCATCTGTCACCAGATGACAGCAAATATACCTGTCAGTACTCTGGTCACCGGATCCCCAATTGGTTTGTTCAGGCTCTGTTGGACGACCTGCCTCCGGGTCCCCCTCAAACCGACTCCCCAATCGAACGACACCCAGCCTGGGATCCTTTCAGTAGAATCGGGAACCCAGCAAGTCGCTGGGGTCCCCTTGTACCTCCGGGTGAGGTCCCAAGTAGTCTGCAATCATGGCCAGGTGGGCCACGCCGGCGGGGTCCATGGATGTGCGCACCCTGAAGGTGGATGCCACATCTGGAACGGGGACCCCGTGAAGATTTAGAACACATGACACCTGTCACAGATATACTCCTCTCCAGCACGCCCCTTGAGAGAAAAACTCCTCTGATTGGCTGCTGGAGAAACTTACTCTGCCAGAACCCCTCTGGCGCCAACTGCTGGCCAGGGACGACATTGCATCCCTGGACCACAGACTGTCCCAGTGGACATTTCTGGAATGACAGAAGTCCCACAATTTGAACAAATAGTGAATGGGAGCAAGGTAACTCTCCCATTCTCCACTAAATTTAGCGTAGTGCCCATACTGAAAGTAAGGGGGCGCTACACAAGCATGGGTAGGGATGTTTCAAATCCTTCATAGCACATTGGGCCAATCATCTGGCAGCCAGGGAGGATGCATGATGGGGATATATGCTGAAGTTAGTGGTGTTGCCCTGTGTCTTTTATATTGTTGATAGCATAGTCCCTTCTCCTCAGAGGTATCTTCCTCTGGCTCTTTGGACCCAGTAGTCCTTTAAAAGCACTTCAGAGCATTTGCAATATCCTAGGGTAAATATTACTTTGCTTTTTTTGCAGCTCGTATGACTGGGGGAAATAAACAGTAGGCCAGGCCCAGACTGAGAGTTGGCTGACCCTATGCCATATTCAATAAGGCAAGGTTGTGTGTAATAACAGCACTATCCTGCTGGCTTCCCCTCACCAGGGAAAATGACACACATAGCTTGACTGACAAATGTCTTCAGGCTGGTTATGTAGTGGTTCATCATTAGATACTCAACTTCCAAGTGGTCCTTTAACAGGCCAGAATGTTTTGTGGTCGCCACAAACTGCAATGCAGTGCAGGAAATTCAGCCAACACAAACTGCCTGATAACTGCCCAGGGCTGGACTGGGACAGAAATTTGGCCCTGGACTTCATCCAGACTGGCCCACTTTGACAGATCTCTCCCATGGCAGCCGGGCAATTCCCGCACCCAGCCCCCTCTCCCCCTTCACTAGCCACTAGCCGTTCTACTTTTATTAGAGTAGAACGACTGGTACTGGTCCTCTTTTAATCACTACCAGTGGGGAAGCTAGACATTATTTAACCTGGGGCAAAGAATCAGTTCCATGCCCCCCTTATGGCACAAGATTAGGCAAAAGTGAGAAACTCCCAGGCCATAGCTGTTGAGTCAGCTGTCTGTCCCCTCCCCCATGCTCCTCTGTAGTCCCCCCTGCTCCTCTGGTCCTCCCCCTGCTTCTCTGTTCCCCCCAGGTGAATGCTGCGGGGAGGGAGAGGAGGTGAGCGCTGTGGGAAGGGAGAGACAGAGGAGCAGAGGGGGGGTGGCAGTCCGCTGTCACTGAAGCCGGCCCACTGAGCCATCGGCCCACCGGGAAACTCCCTGTAGTCCCAAATGCCAGTCCATCCCTGTAACTGCCTTATCTCTGACACCCCACATGCTGTAACAATAAATTGCCCATGTTGAACCACCATGAATGAGTACCTGTGTAATTTAGGGACAGGCTCTGGGGCAGGGGCATTGCTATGGGCGTTCGGACTGCTCCCGGGTAGGGTGACCACTTGTCCCAGATTGCCCGGGACAGTCCCGCATTTTGCAGGTCTGACCCAGGCACCTTCTTTCCCGCACAAAACAGTGTCCTGGAATGAAACTGACACAGCTACCCCCCCCCCCGTGCCAATCTGATGCCCCCAAAAAAGGCCGTCACATCACCGCTTTACTCACTGACAGTACTTGCCCTGGCCGGGAATGCATGGAGGAGCACAATCCCCACCCCCTGCTTGTGATTGGAGAAATCATAATTCCTGCCTCTTGTGTCCAATTACTGTACTATGATTCGTTACAGCACAAGCTGATTTTTGGGAAGTGGGGTGTGCCAGAATGGTAGTTTGGAAATGTGGTCACCCTACTCCCGGGTGACACCCACCAGAGGGGTGCACTGAGAGCTTGTCTGTGCCTGAATGACAGGAGTAATGCTGCTTGCCATCATCCCTGTCATTCAGCTAGAGAGAGATTAGCATACTGCATAGTAGTGGCTGGAACGGCTGCTGGAGGAGAGCATTCTACTCTCTCCTCCCTCCAGTGATCATCTGTGATTGGACACAGCTGATCACATGGTAAAGAGCTACCATGATTGGCTCTTTACCTTGATCTGTGATCCCTGTGTCTGAAGTACACATATCCCTGCTGATGTGCACTGTAGGGGGCGTGCAGGAAACGCGATCATGGAAGGATGTCAATAGATGCCCTCCCAAAATTGTGCGACCACTCTGTAGCTGTCATTCAGCTTTAGTGCAGTCATGAAGAGGTTAAAAATGCCACAGCTGCAAAGTGAAGTGCCACAGCCTCAGCATGTATACAGCTCTGTCCAGCTATTATGTTACAGCTCAGGTTGGCAGCCATGGGTGGGTGGAAAACCACAGCCCAGCTGACTGTTTTTACCATCCCCCAGCTGCCAGCTCTAAAAGAGCCCTGACTTAGTGGAGCCAAAAGATGAATACTCTTCTTCTGAGTGCTTCTTCTTCAATAAAAGCCTGCCTGCTTGCTCTTTCTTACAGTGGAACTTCAGTTCTGCTTTAAGGTTTAGAATTTTCATATGATATTGTTATTCAAATGTGCTAGTTGATTGATAGTTGTTAACCACTTCAGCCCCAGAGGATTTGGCTGCCAAATGACCGGGCCACTTTTTGCGATTCGACACTGCGTCACTTTAACTGACAATTGCGCGGTTGTACGACGTGGCTCCCAAACAAAATCAATGTCCTTTTTTTTCCACAAATAGAGCTTTCTTTTGGTGGTATTTGATCACCTCTGCGTTTTTTATTTTTTGCTCTATAAACAAAAATAGAGCGAAAATTAAAAAAAAAAGAAATATTGTTAACTTTTTGCTACAATAAATATCCCCAGAATTTTTTTTCTTTCCTCAGTTTAGGCCGATACGTATTCTACATATTTTTGGTAAAAAAAACTATAAGCATTTATTGATTGCTTTACGCAAAATTTTTAGCGTCTACAAAATAGAATATAGTTTTATGGCATTTTTATTAATAATTTATTTTTACTAGTAATGGCGGCGATCAGCGATTTTTGTAAAAATGGGAGTTGTTGTGGCGCTTACTAATAACTTAATAATAATACGTTATATAACATAAATTAATACTGATAAATGCAAATAAATAAATATATAAATAAAGTGCTGTATAAAATTCACAGTGCAAATCAGCAAATGTGCAAAATATCGCTGGTGATAAAAAGAAGCTGACAACGGTAAAGTACTGCTGGCATAAATAGACGTGTAAAATGTAAAAAAAATTCCAGTGAATCAGTCTCTAAATAATTGTGAAAAATATTTAGTAAAATAAACGTGAATAAAAATGGAAATGATCCCAATGCAAATACAGTTATCATGTAATAAATATAAAGTGCAGCTGTGAGTCTCTGTGTGGTATGTTTTCCAGTATCCAATGACGTGCAAAATATTCCACCATCCACAAATAATCCTAAAAGTGCAGGTGCTCTAATCCAGGTGACCTTGTTTCCCCCAGCCTCTCACCTTGGCTGGCTTGCAATCAAGCCTCTTTAATCCCACAATGGCAGAAGCAACTCCTCAGCAGCAATAAACACCTTAAGCATGGGGTGAAGGCCCCTAATGACAGAATGAGACAAAAAGGGGCTCCATAGTGTGATATAGTTTCCGCGAGCGGAAATGATGTCACCACTGGCTCTCCTCCCTGACCTCCCTTACGCATTATGTGGCTGTTCACACCACTTAATCATAGGGTATGGAGCCGTGGTGTAGAAGGGTGACTTTTAAGCGGCCGCGCTGTCATGGTAACACATGACACAATGACAACATGATTTCATTTAATGTTAACTATAAGCAAGAAACTATAAGCAAGAAATACATACAGGAAATATTAAAACACTACATCTTAAGAGAGCAAATTTTCCAAGGATGAGGGCTGCTCTCCAGGACTTGGACTGGGAGGGACTATTGGCACCGATGAACACAGAAATGGGAATTCTTCAAAAAGACTGTGTGGAACCTCACTGCAAAGTATGTTCCCATGGGCAATAAGTTTAAAAGGCTAAAACTAAAACCTATGTGGCTCACGGTCAAAGTTAAAAAAGCTATAAACAATAAGAAAGTAGCCTTTAAAAAATATAAAAATGAAGGAACACTAGTGTTGTTTAAATGTTACAAAGAATATAACAAGATATGTAAAAAGGAAATCAAGGATGCAAAAATTCAAAATGAACGACAGATTGCAAAAGATAGTAGGACAACCAAAAAATTCTTTAAATATATTAATAGTAAAAAGGTGAAGTCTGAGCATGTAGGCCCCTTACAAAATAATCTAGAGTGGGTGACTGGGGACAAAGAGAAGGCAAATGTATTAAATGCTTTCTTCAGCTCTGTGTATACAATGGAGCATGGGGGAGCTCATGTCCAAAATGGGGGTGGGAGTGACACAGCCCCAAATCCACAATGGCTCAAAATTGATATGGTCCAGAAATATTTAGACAGAATAAAGGTGGATAAAGCACCTGGACCTGATGGCATCCACCCACGGATCCTAAAAGAATTGAGCTCTGTCATTTCAAAGCCATTGTATCTAATATTTAGGGACTCATTAATGACAGGAATAGTACCACTGGATTGGCGCAGGGCCAATGTGGTGCCCATATTTAAAAAGGGAACAAAGGGCCAAATCCACAAAGCAGATGCGCCGACTTAACTCGAGATTTCTAAATTTACACGGCGCGTATCTTTGCACCTGATCCTCAAAACGAGATACGCATGAAATTCCGGTATTTCCGTCCTACCTAAAAT
Organism: Rana temporaria; assembly: GCF_905171775.1. Lineage (NCBI taxonomy): Eukaryota > Metazoa > Chordata > Amphibia > Anura > Ranidae > Rana > Rana temporaria. Next base: position 156,305,896 of record NC_053495.1, on the reverse strand, counting down.
AATTACACCGGCGCTTCTTTGTGCGCAAATTACGCTAGACACGCCGCTGTATTTGATAGGCAAAGATGCAAATGAGGGAGATAGGGCGATCCACAAAATTAAGTGTGTGCGGCGTAGATTACGACCTGTGCGCTTCTGTTAGTTTCCCGGAGCAATTTTACACTTTATAAAAGCAGCCCTAATTTTACACATGCCGTGTAAAGGTCAGCTAAAGCAATACCATGAAGGAAGAGCTGAGCACACACACTTGCTGGACTACAATCTGTATGCCACCATGCCAGGGGCATCCATGCCCCTATCTATAATAGTGACTTTAGTAACCCAGGGTACCCCCTCTTCTGAGGGAACAGCAGTCAGGAGAAGCCTCGCAGAATGCATATTTGCACAGTAAACGCACATTAATGATGTCACAATGAGAATGCATGAATGCACGCCACCGTGGTCCCTAGCACAGACACATCACATGCACATCGAATTGGATTAGATCCAAGTCCCCCCCCTTTGGTACTTGGGAGCAGCAACGCCACGCCACGGCTCCAATTATGTCACTGTGCACTCATACACCATTCAGGAACCTGGGATCACTTCTCCCTGGTCCTGGGGATCCCTACTCCACCAAAACTGAGGGTGACACCCTTATTTTATCAGGAATGCTACCCCCCCACATTCACACATCATTCACACACATAAATCAAATCATAAGTACAGAATACCAAATGAAATAATAAAAAAAAAAAAAAACATTAAAAAAAAAAAAAAAAAGTATCCCTGCTAATTAATTATCGGCGGCGATTGCTACGCCTTGGCTGGCCACGGGCACGGGCACGGGCATGGGCACGGGCACGGCCAGGCCCTTGCGGAGGATGTCCATTGGGGGGGGGTGTGAGCTGGGGAAGGAGGATCCTCCTGGGGGGGGTGAGCAGGGGAAGGAGGAGCCTCCTGGGGGGGTGAGCAGGGGAAGGAGGAGCCTCCTGGGGGGTGAGCAGGGGAAGGAGGAGCCTCCCCTGCTGGCCTGCCCTCCAAGGCCACTGCAATTCTAGTGAGACAGGCAGTGAGGGCAGCCGCATTGGCCTGGCCAGACCTAGTATTGTCCTGCACAGCCTGGGTCAGGGCAGTCACCTCCTGGGCCACGCCTGTTGTGGAGGTCTGTAGGTCGTTCATGCATGTAATGACCGCCACTGAGTTGGTGGCCACATCACCGACTGCCTCCATCATTACACCCAGCCTGTGCTCCATCTGGGTCATTTTTTGTAGCATTTTAGCCAGAGTGTGGGTCTGCCAGGCATTGTCCCTCAGCAGACTGACCGGCAGACGCTCGGCCACCCCCCTGGTGTCCTGGGTCGCCATCCTGCCTGCCCCTGAGGCTTGTGGCCTGGGAGGAGGGGATAGAGTGACCCTTGTGGGTGGAGGCCTGTTGGGGGAGAAGTGGGAGGGGCTACCCCTGATGGTGGCCTGACTGGTGCCAGCCTCTGGGGTAGCCTCAGGGGAAGACTCAAAGGTCATCATATCAGAGGCCAACAGGACTTCCCGGCCAATCTGAATATTTTATTCCTCCTCCCCCTCATCCTCCTCCCCCTCATCCTCCTCCCCCTCAACCTCCTCCAGCTCAACCTTCTCATGAGGGGAGGTTTGGCCACTCCCCTCCCCTGGGGAATCCTGCCCTTCTTGGGAGTCATCAGCAGCCTGTCTTGGGGGTGGTGCAGCAGCCTGGCCTGATGGGCCTGCAACCTCCTTGCCTGATGGGCCTGCAACCTCCTGGCCATCTGTGGAGGACACAAAACAATCACAGGTTTGAGGATCCACACACTTGGCACATCTTCCCTTCCCCCACCCACACATGCTAATCACCAGAGAGAAAAACCAAAAACTTACCTGTCCTCACAGGAACATCTGACTGATAGCCAGGCAGGCCCACCACCTGCTGTGGGTGGAAACACTGGGCCACTGCCCATTCCTCCTCCGTCAGTCTGACTGGGCAGGGTCCCCCTCCTCCAGTGCCCCTGGTATGGGCGTCCATCTTTGCCATCTTATTGCGCTGTGGATACGGCACTTACGACACCAACTTAGGGCGCCGTAACTTAAATGACATAAGTTTTGAGTAACTTAATTTGCGCCGCTGGCTGTGGATTTGGCCCAAAGTCTTTGCCAAGTAACTATAGACCTGTTAGTCTATCTTCTATAGTTGGGAAGATACTGGAACGTTTAATAAAAGACCACATGGATGAGTTCTTGCTGGAAAAAAAACAATTTAAGCAGCAGAAAACATGGATTCATGAAAGACAGAAGTTGTCAGACAAACCTGATTTCCTTTTATGAAGAGGTAAGTAAAACCTTGGACAGAGGCGTGGCTGTGAACGTAATATATTTGGATTTTGCAAAAGCGTTCGATACAGTTCCGCACACACGGCTCATGTGTAAGGTAAGGTCTACAGGATTGGGTATATCAGTTTGTAAATGGATAGAAAACTTGCTAAAAGACAGAATTCAGAGGTTAATGATTCTCACTCTGAATGGTCCAAGGTTATCAGTGGTGTACCCCAAGGTTCAGTGCTGGGACCCTTACTTTTCAATATATTTATAAATGATGGTTTTAGTTGATCATAAGCTCAATAATGGCATGCAATGCCAAACTGCGGTTTCCAAAGCGAGCAAAGTCCTTTCTTGTATTAAGAGAGGTATGGACTCCAGAGACAGAGATATAATTTTGCCCCTGTACAAATCATTAGTAAGACCTCATCTGGAATATGCAGTTCAGTTTTGGGCACCAGTTCTCAAAAAGGATATCGGAGAACTGGAGAAAGTGCAGAGAAGGGCAACCAAACTGATAAGAGGCATGGAGGAGCTCAGCTATGAGGAAAGATTAGAAGAACTGAATCTATTCACTCTTGAGAAGAGGAGAATAAGGGGGGATATGATCAACATGTACAAATATATAAGGGGTCCATACAGTGGACTTGGTGTTGAGTTATTCACTTTATGGTCAACACTGAGGACGAGGGGGCACTCTTTACGTCTAGAGGAAAAGAGATTTCACCTCCAAATACGGAAAGGTTTTTTCACAGTAAGAGCTGTGAAAATGTGGAACAGACTCCCTCCAGACGTGGTTCTGGCCAGCTCGGTAGATTGCTTTAACCACTTCCCGACCTCCTCATGTACATTTACGTTGGCAGAATGGCACAGACAGGCACATCAACGTACCTGTACGTGCCTGCCTAGACGTGGGTGGGGGGTCCGATCGGGACCCCCCCGGTACATGCGGAGGTCGGGTCCGCTCGGGGAGCGATCCGGGACGATGGCGCGGCTATTTGTTTATAGCCGCTCCGTCGCGATCGCTCCCCGGAGCTGAAGAACGGGGAGAGCCGTATGTAAACACGGCTTCCCCGTGCTTCACTGTGGCGGCGCATCGATCGAGTGATCCCTTTTATAGGGAAGACTCGATCGATGGTGTCAGTCCTACAGCCACACCCCCCTACACTAGTAAACACATACACAGTGATCCCTAAATGTTACAGCGCCCCCTGTGTTTAACTCCCAAACTGCAACTGTCATTTTCACAATAAAGAATGCAATTTAAATGCATTTTTTGCTGTGAAAATGACAATGGTCCCAAAAATGTGTCAAAATTGTCCGAAGTGTCCGCCATAATGTCGCAGTCACGAAAAAAATCGCTGATCGCCGCCATTACTAGTAAAAAAAATAAAAAAAATAAAAATGCAAAAAAACTATCCCCTATTTTGTAAACGCTATAAATTTTGCGCAAACCAACCGATAAACGATTTTTGCGATTTTTTTTACCAAAAATAGGTAGAAGAATACGTATCGGCCTAAACTGAGGAAAAAAAATTTTTTTATATATATTTTTGGGGGATATTTATTACAGCAAAAAGTAAAAAATATTGCATTTTTTTTTAAATTGTCGCTCTATTTTTGTTTATAGCGCAAAAAATAAAAACCGCAGAGGTAATCAAATACCACCAAAAGAAAGCTCTATTTGTGGGGAAAAAAGGACGCCAATTTTGTTTGGGAGCCACGTCGCACGACCGCGCAATTGTCTGTTAAAGCGACGCAGTCCAGAACTGTAAAAACCCCTTGGGTCTTTAGCCAGCATATTGGTCCGGGGCTTAAGTGGTTAAGAAAGGTCTGGATACTTTCCTAAATGTACAGAAAATAACTGAGTACTAAGATTTGTAGGTAAAGTTGATCCAGGGTAAATCCGATCGCCTCTCGGGGGATCAGGAAGGAATTTTTTCCCCTGCTGTAGCAAATTGGATCATGCTCTGCTGGGGTTTTTTGCCTTCCTCTGGATCAACTGTGGGTATGGAGTTGGGTGTATGGGATTGTACTGTGTTTTTTATTTTGTTTGTTTATTTTTTTGTGGTTGAACTGGATGGACTTGTGTCTTTTTTCAACCTGACTAACTATGTAACTATGTAACAGGCCTATCAGATTACATTTAGAACCAATGCGTTAATAAAGAATTAAAAACATATTATGCTCATAAAATAATATCATCCTAAAAATCCATAAGTACATAGGGACTGACAGACCAGACACTCCATCTGGTGGTCAAACTCTAATATTGCACCCTAGATCATTTTCAATATAACCATAAAAAATCCTAATGAATGATAAAAACGGATAACATCTAATGGTCTATGATATAACGATATAGGTATCAATGTGATTAAAACGATAACATCAATAATATATTAAAATGGCTACATTAAGGCCCCTTTCACACTGGGGTGTTTTTCGGGCGTTATTCGAGTGTTTTTCGAGCGTTATTTGAGCGTTATTCGAGCGTTATTCAGGCGAAGCCTCATCTGCAATCCCATTGTGAAAGCCTGAGTGCTTTCAGAGCCCTTTCACACTGCCACCGCCCGAAAAACACTGATAAAGCTCCACTAAGACCCTAACGTTTTAGGGCGTTTTTGCAGTGCCTCAGGGCAAGGCGTTTTTACAGTGCTTTCAATTCATTTCAATGTTGAGGGGCGTTTTTGGAGTATTTTTTTCAGCGCCCAAAAGCTGCTCCAAAGATGCTGATTGCAGGACTTAGTGTGAAAGGGTCCATTGAGATGCATGGAGAGTTTTATGAGCGTTTTAATAGCGCTATTTTTAACACTAAAACGCTGTAAAAACACTTCAGTGTGAAAGGGGTCTTAAATAATGACACATATGGAAACAAAACAGAAACTCCATCTAGTGGTCATTTAGTCAATTACACCCTAAAAAAAATATTTTAATCGTGACTGCAACATTATGGCAGACACATCGGACACTTTTGACGCTATTTTGGGACCATTCACATTTATACAGTGATCAGTCCTATAAATGTGACTGGCAGAAATGGGGTTAACCACTAGGGGGCTAGGAAGGGGTTAAGTGTGTCCTAGGGAGTGATTCTAACTGTGTGGGGGCTAAGCTTACTGTGACACAACACTGATCGCTGCTCCTGATGAGAGGGAGCAGATGCTCAGTGTCCTGTCACTATGCAGAACAGGGAGATGCCTTGTTTACACAGGCATTCCCCCGTTCTGCCGCTCTGTGACACGATCGCAGAAAACCGGCGGACATTGAGTCCGCGGGTCCCGCGGGCATGGTCACGGAGCTCGTGAGCTGCCGATGGGACACACGTGTCTGTACGCCTATTTGCCTGTCCGTGCCATTCTGCCTACTTAATATTCAGTCCCATTTTAACAGATTTATTTGGCAAGATAGACCCCCGAGGTTTGCTAGAGACATTCTGTACCGCTTCTCCATAAGAGGTAGCCTGGGGGTCCCCCATATATGGCTTTATTATTTAGCTAGTAGATATACTCAACAAGCCCAATGGAATATCATTGACTCCATAGTCCCCTGGGTTAGGTTTGAACAAGATTCTATCTCACCCCTATATTCCTGGACTTTTATGGACCTCAAACCCCTCTAAGTCCGGTTTGAGAACTTAATAGTGGCGATTGGGTTAAAGTTGTGGGATGACTATAAGTTAACATATAATCTCATATGGCAGACCCCCCCATGGAGCCTCATTTCTTGTAGATTCTAGATTCCCCCCGGCATATGATCACCCGACATCTTTTCAGATCTGGGTGGACTACAACTTGACTAAGTTGGATGACTTTCTATTAAATTCAAAATTTGTAACATTCTCCTATTTACAAACTCGTCATCATATCCCTGCAGTGGAATTTTACCACTTTCTCCAAATCCGTCATTTTTTTCAACAGCACTATGCTTCACCAGTATCTGATTCTAACACATTTTTTGAGGGTATATGCTATTCAGCTCCCAGACAAAAGGGCCTAATTTTGAGAGTTTAGTCAGTTAACGAACAGCGCATATCGAAATATAGACCCCAGTTGGAGCAGGATCTTAACTTGGGGGAGGAGTATTTGGATTGGGCAAAGGGTTGGCAAAACATGCGTAAATGTACCAAGTCTTTGACAGGCAGGGAAACGGCTATTCAATTATTAACTAGGTTGTACTACACTCCCCTGCGCCTAAGTAAAATTTACCCGCAGACCTCCCCTCTTGCGCTCACCAGGGCTCCTTCCTGCACCTATTTTGGGACTGTGAGAAGTTACAAGATACCTGGAAGGAGGCCCTGGAGTTGATAGACAAATTGGCGGGTGGACCCATGGCTCTGACTCAAAAGCACTGTCTCTTATTTCAAAGTCTGCCTGATACCCCCAAACCTCTTATGAAATTGATCCATTCAGTCTGTATTGCCATGCAGTGGGCCATTGCATTGCATTGGAAAATGACCTTGTTTCTATTTGCTCAGGTTATTGCACGTGTAGATCAAATGATGTTGTCGGAAACAATATTTCATACCTTCATTCACGACTCTATCCCCTTATTTGATGCTAAATGGAACCCTTGGTTCTTGTTTAGACTCCAAGACTGACTGAAATGATGTTTGTTGTTTTATTTTGATTTCCTTTTTTGGTTCTGTTATTGGGTTACCTTGCATGATTTGTTTATAATGTCATCACACCGTTATGAGTTGATGAGCTCCTAGGTACCTCTAACTGTTCTGATCTGATTCTCTGAAACCATTGACTACCATTTGTCATCATCTTGATTTGATCCCGGCTGATTCGATTTTTGTCTTATGTCAATTATATATGGTAATACTTTTTATGTTTAATAAAAAACTTAAAAAAAATATATATATTGTGGGGGGTGACACCATGTTTTCCCACACCAGGTGACACCAACCCTAGGGACGCCACTACTCTGGGGAGCTGGGGATTCTTTTCACCATGTACTGTAAGTGGCTCATCATATGAAATGTGTAGCAAGTGTAAACTCTGTGGCCTGATAGATTGGAGACACAGCAGCAGGAGGAAGAGAAGAACTTGCTGCTGTTTTGGGGCCAGAATGATCGTTTCCCAATTGCCTTCCTCCCTATGAGGCAGAGGCAGCAGGAGGAATATGAGGAGAAGAAGAAGAGTAGGGATGATGGTGGTAAGGAGTAGGAGGAAGAAATGGGCAAACTTTGAGATTATATTTCACCCCTCCCAAAGTCAGGAGTTGTCTGATGGGTAGTGAGACCGTTAAGGACAGTGTTGAACTCAGTGACACTGAAGACTCAGTGATTGTGCAAAATAGGTTATTTATTTTGTAAATTCCTGCACAGAGACCCCAGAATTTGGTGTATAAAAGAGAAAAAAAACACAATTGGATGGCCACCCTATTGGATCCCTGATGAAAGAATAAAATGACTGATCTACTATTGCCATCCCTGTGTGAGCATAACATGCAGAACTCTGAACATATACTGCCTTATGCCTAGTACACACAACCGTTTTTTCCGTCGGATAAAAATCCGACGGTTTTCCTGACAGAATTCCTCTCAGGCTGCCTTACATACACATGCTCAGACAAAAGTCCAAAGCGGGTTGACGTACATGTACGACGGCACTATAAAGGGGAAGTTCCATTCCAACGGCGCCACCCTTTGGGCTGCTTTTGCTGATCTTCGTGTTAGTAAAAGTTTGGCAAGAGACGATTTGCGCTTTTTAGTCTTCGTGCATTTCAGTCCATTACAGCGTGATCTCCATTACGAACGCTAGTTTTACCAGAAAGAGAGCTCCCGTCTCATACTTGATTCTCAGCATGCGCGGTTTTCTGCCCGTCGGAAAACCATAAAGACGAATGGTTTTCCCACTCTGATTTTTGGCCTGATGGGAAAAAAGAGATCCTGATCTCTTTTTTTGTCTGGCCGTTTTTCCGTCGGAAAAACTGCGATGGAGCATACACACAGCCGGAATTTCCGACGAACAACTCTCATAGCAGGAAAAAACAGTTGTGTGTACGAGGCATAAGAGCCTCTTTGCTGCATTTCCTGATGGTGGCAGGATCCTCTCTCATGATGTATGCCTCCAATTCTGTTATTCCTGAAATAACAAGCTGTGACAGTAGTGGCTACCTTATCACAACTTTTAACTACTTGCCGACCAGCCGCCGTATAACTGTTATACGGCGGCAGGTCGGCTCCCCTGCGCGAGGTCACGTAGATCTATGTCACCTCGCGAATCAGCCACTAGGGGCGCGTGCGCACCGCCAGAGGCGCGCGCCCCTGATCCCGACGCGCGTGCCCAGCGGGTGCGATCACCACCGGGCACCCGCGATCACTCGTTACAGAGCGAGAACCGGAAGCTGTGTGTGTAAACACACAGCTCCCGGTCCTGTCAGGGGGGGAAATGACCTATCGTCTGTTCATACAATGTATGAACAGCGATTTGTAATTTCCCCATGTCAGTCCCACCCCCCTTCAGTTAGAACACACCCAGGGAACATGATTAACCCCTTCCTCGCCCCCTAGTGTTAACCCCTTCACAGCCAGTGGCATTTTTATAGTAATCAATGCATTTTTATAGCACTGATCGCTATAAAAATGCCAATGGTCCCAAAAATGTGTCAAAAGTGTCCAAAGTGTCCGCCATAATGTCGCAGTACCGATAAAAATCGCTGATTGCTGCCATTACTAGTAAAAAAAAATATTAATAAAAATGCCATAAAACTATCCCCTATTTTGTAAACGCTATAACTTTTGCGCAAACCAATCAATAAACGCTTATTGCGATTTTTCTTTAACAAAGAATATGTAGAACAACACGTATCGGCCTAAACTGAGGAAAAAAATAGTTTTTCTATATATTTTTGGGGGATATTTATTATAGCAAAAAGTAGAAAATATTATTTTTTTTCTAAATTGTCGCTCTATTTTTGTTTATAGCGCAAAAACTAAAAACCACAGAGGTGATCAAATACCACCAAAAGAAAGCTCTATTTGTGGGAAAAAAAGGACGCCAATTTTGTTTGGGAGCCACGTTGCACGACCGCGCAATTGTCATTTAAAGCGATGCAGTGCCGAATCGCAAAAAGTGGCCCGGTCATTGACCAGCAATATGGTCCGGGGCTGAAGTGGTTAAACATAAGCTAGCTTGGCTGCAGGCAGCACTGACAGCCAGCACCTGAACCAATGTTGACTACATAAGGTTGAGGAATGTGTGGACTGTCAGGAATTGGATCACCTTCTAGTGGCACTGTGGCTCCCAGACCTGTTGGCAGTAGTTCCAATGTCCACCAGCTGGTGTCTCTCAGCAACCAGCCGTTCCTAGCAATTTGTCATCACCATTCTCAGTGGTGTCACTAGGGTTGGTGTCACCCATTGCGGTAAAACATGGTGTCACCCCCCAACCCACTAAGTATAGTCGCCCCTTAGTATAGACCCCCTTCACTAAGTATAGACTCCCCTCCATCAGTACAAACTCCCCCTCAGGACAAACCACCTACTCCATCAGTACAGACCCCCCTTAGGACAAACCACCCCCTCCATCAGTAAAGACTCTCCTCAGTATAAACCCTCCCTCCATTAGTACAGACACCTCCTCAGGATAAACCCCCCTCCATCAGTGCAAACCCCCCTCAGGATAACCCCCCTCCATCAGTGCAGACCCCCTCAAGATAATCCACCTTCAATCAGTACAGACCCCCCTCAGGATAACCTCCCCTTTATCAGTGTAGACCCCCCTCAGGATAAACCACCACCCCCAATATGTGCAGACCCCCTGCAGTATAAACCCCTCCTGCATCAGTGCATACCCCCTCAGGATAACCCCCCAATAAGTGCATCCCCCCTCAGGATAAACCTCCCTCTATCAGTGCAGAGCAGACCCCCTCAGGATAACCCCCCAATAAGTGCAGACCCTCTCAGGATAAACCCCCCAGGATAACCCCCTCCATCAGTGCAGACCCGCCTCAGGATAAACCCTGTCCATCAGTGCAGACCCCCTCAGGATAACCCCCCAATAAGTACAGACCCCCTCAGGATAAACCACCACCCCCAATAAGTGCAGACCCCCTCACGATAAACCCCCGCAATAAGTGCAGACCCCCCTCATGATAAACCCCTGCAATAAGTGCAGACCCCCTTCAGGACAAAACCCCCCTCTGTCAGTGCAAACCTCCCCTCAGGATAACCCCCCCTGGTCAGTGTAGACCCCCTCAGGACAAACCACCCCCCTCCATTATATCAGACGTCCCCTCAGGATAAACCCCCTCCATCAGTGCAGACCCCCTCATATTTTCCCTATAAAATATAGAAATTAAGTCTGGTTGCATCACAAAGAAAGTGCTAAGACAAATGGTTTAGCCTGGTATAGAAAACTCTTAACATTTAATAATATTACCATACAATTGTTTTTTTTTTTTTTTAAAAAGGCCACAATGTGCAAGAAGATGAGATAGCAGGAACCAGAATTAAAACAAAAATGTAATTTCGTCTTCAATGTTTACATTTAGTCTTGCACTGCTTGTTTTCTTAAACTGCTGCCAACAAATCTGAGTGGATGTTTCATCAGCATGAATTTTTTTTGATGTCTAGGACACGTGTCAGTGTGCGTGGCTTTTGGTCATGTGTTTAATGTTGTCATTGAATTTAACGAGTATATAAGAGAAGCTGAGATGTACAGGCAATCATACACTGAGCTGAAACCAGGAAACAGTACAATGAAGGTCATCCTGCTTTTTGCACTGTTTGGTCTAAGCTTCTGTCAAGGTAAGCATTATTGATCATTAAATCAGATTTTTATTATATTGCTAGAAAAATGTGGACACATTTTTAAGGGTCTTCCGGTAGTATTAAACTATGTCTGTATTTTGTCATTGCATTCTAGATGGCGCATGTAAAAACAAAGTTTCTAACCCAGAAGGTGGAAATTGTCTTGCACTAGCACTAAAGGTAAAGTGGTAATTAACATACAAGAAAACACTTGTTTTTAGATCTTTTTTATTTGCTGAATTTGTCATCAAGACAAGGTAGAGACCGCTATTTTAAATTTAGTTGAATAGGAATCTAGGTAATGCATTGTATGGGTAAGTGGCATCCAGTACAACTCCTCAAACACTAAATCATACTGTTATATCACCCCTAATGTTATTCTAAGATTGGAATGTAGAATGGATTATAGGGTCCAGCTATCCTATGACATAGAACTGTTCTTGATTACACCTGCATTTTGCTTGATATTGTTAAACAATCTTTTATCTTGTATTACATTTTTGTCATCTACAGATATATTGTATCTTTAATTGTAACTTGTCATGCTGAGTTTGTTTTATATAAAAGTCCTAATTTTTACAAGGTCACTGAACTAAAGAATAGAGAGGATGTTCACTTAGTAAAGTGAATAGGGAAAGATTGTATTCACGTTTAATACACACAATATTTAATGAATTGTGATTGCATGATTGAAGCGAACAGTGTCACCGTTTTACTAAGCTTCACTATTCTAAGTAAACAGTCTCTATTCTTTTTCTAAATCAGCTCTATTCATTTCAAAAGTTCTTCTTGTGAAACAAACTATCTATACCCTGTACTATTACAATGCATTTCTTTATTAATAGTGTTGGATGTATTAATCTCTAACATATGTCATTCATTTTCAGGAGACTTCAGAATTAGGCCCTGCTCTTGCCAAATTAGCTTGTGAATACTATAAGGTACATTTTATTGTGACTATAACAAAGTGTTATAAAATAACCCAATCTTGAAAGCACTGTTTATAAAGATCCACTATACAAAAATAATGTCTATGGAGCATCTCATTTATCCAGGTCATAGTATACCTAGTCATAGTTAGTCACATTCAGCTCTAGTTAACTACTACTTGGTATATAAAAATATAAAAATAATTATCTTTAAGCAGTTTATGTAAAACATTGCAGAGATAATAACAAGTGAGACTGAAGTGTGAGTAATGTGAAGGAGATGTTATTCTTGGTAAACTGCATATTACTAATACTAAAAAAAACAAAATTTCACCTTCCTCAGCGTACTTGCAATTATTCTATTAAAAGCAAGACAGTAAATTAAATCTTAAAAAAAAAGAAAAGTAAACTAAATAACCACAACATGTTTCAAGATATCTCATAGTTTCTAATCTACCAGATATACTTTGTTGTATTTTTCCTTTATTGATGCCTGTGTACCAATGGGGAGATTTACATTTCATTTCTGCCCTGGGGATGAAACAGGAAGTGAGAGGAAATATATATAAAATTCTGGAATTTTCTTCTTGCTGACATTAATATAGAAACAGGTGTCCCCAAATTGCAAGATTTCCTCTAAACTCCTTTCCTGGCACCAACTGTGAGGCCTCGTACACACGACCGAGAAACTCGACGGGCAAAACACATCGTTTTGCTCGTCGAGTTCCTTGTGAAGCCGCCGAGAATCTCGGCGAGCCAAATTTTCCCATTGCCGTCAAGGAAATAGAAAACATGTTCTCTTTTTGGCCCGACGAGATCCTCGGCGGTTTCCTCGTTGAAAAGTGTACACACGACCGGTTTCCTCGGCAAAAAAAAAAAACCCAGCAAGCTTCTTGCTGGTTTTTGCCGAGAAACTCGGCCGTGTGTACGAGGCCTAACATTTTGCATCATTTTATGTCCTGTGACAATGGCCACCCGGACAAACAGGGAAGGTGAAACTTCTTTGCAGGGACACAGACAACAATAAAAACATATACAGTATATAGTCCAATGAGAGCACCAAACAAACAGCCAAAGCTTTTATTGATAAAACTGGTTTATAGCAGAAAAAACAACAACACATTTTAATGGTCAGACAGACTCCCCCTTCACCAGGTCCTTTGCTGCACTGTCTTAACACTGGGATAACTTACCTTTTAAAACAATTTCAAGCAGAAAACCAACCACAGATTTGTCTGATATCCGCTATTATAAGTCCATTAACCACTTGACCTCTGGGAGGTTTTAACAACTTAATGACCAGGGCATTTTTTGATATTCAGCACTGTGCTACTTCAATTGGCAATTGTGCGGTCAGGCAAAACTTCCCAAATGAAATAAAAAAAAATCCACACATGTAGAGCTTTCTTGTGGTGGTATTTAATCATAACAATTTTTTTTTTGCTATATAAACAAAAAAATATATTGAACATTTTGAAGAAAAACCCACACATTTCTTAGTTTCTGTTATGAAATTTTGCAAACAAATAATCTTTCTTCATAAATTTAGGGCAACATGTAGTCTGCTAAAATGCCAAGACAGTACAAATACCCCCCAAATGGCCCCTTTTTGGGTTGTTTTAAGCATCATTAAAATCACTGCTCCTGCATCAGTAGACAGTCCAAGTTATTTAGTGTCAAGTTTTTTTAAGTTATATTTTTTTGCCAATTTTTTTTGGAAAATTAAGAAATTAAAAAAAAATCAAAATCACAATTGTTTTTAACATGCTGTCACCAGTGTAGTAGAGTGTCATCATATGACTAATGTGCAGGTAATCAGAAATACTGGCTGGTAGCAGAATCTAAAAAAAAGTAGATATTTTTTATTCAAATTCTGAAAATTCTTAAAGCGGAGTTCCACCCATATAAAAGTCAGCAGCTACAAAAAGTGTACCTGCTGACTTTTAATAATCAGACACTCACCTGTCCCATGGTCCAGCAATGCGGGCAAACAAAGCCCTGCTCCTCTACCCCTCCTCTCCTTGGCACCGGCATTGTGATTGTGGGTGCCAGGCTGTAGATTCACAGCCGGGCATGCACTACACATGTGCAAGCCATGCTGCATGCTGTGATTGGCTGGGCAATCTTCTGGGACCTGTGACATGTCCCAGAAGATTACACAGAGGGAGGAGGGGAGGGGAACTTTCTTCCAAGTGCCACAGAGCCCCGGGAGGAAGTGGAAGCTGGGTGCCTCTAAAAAGAGGGTATCCGCTCCCCCCCAAAAAAATGACATGCCAAATGTAGCATGTCAGGGGTGGAACTCTGCTTTAACCTTTAATAACATTTACAAAATACAGAAAATAATAATACAAAAAGCCAAGATATTCAGAAGGTTGAGGTAATAGGGAACAGATTTAAAAAATAGAGGTCATGATGGTTTTAATATTTGCAATTAATATTGGCAAGCACTGTTTGTTTCCTTATGTGTCCATTTAACAAGGTGCAATCTGACCTTTACACATCATGGCTATTCACCACATATAAATTGTTTATTAACCATTGTAATTCTTTTCTCTGGCTGAGAATAAAAGAATGGAATATGCAGTGAATGGCCATGATGTGTATTGGAAGTGAAGAGTAAAATTATCTTCAATAAAATAAGCAGGGAAAGCAGGAAAAATAACAATTAAAAATAAAACTAATTGTTAATTAAAGACATATTGGTGAGGAAATATACATGAATAATGTGTTTTTATTCATATCAAGACATCCCTGTGATACTTGTAGTAACCAAATGTATTTATGGCTTTACAAATACACTCTGGTACAATTGTCACAGGAATGTCCTGATATAAATAAAAACACAATTATTCATGCATGGACCCTCTTCGATAGGACTTTTATTATTGTTATTGTCCACATACAGGATAAAAATATACTGAGGTCTAGTATGAGAATATACCCACATTATATCCCAGGGAATATAAAGGACACGATCCTCTGAGCACTAGGACTTTCTTAGGGGACAAAGGTCCCCAAACTTTATAAGCCATAGGGGGTATAGTGATATATTGTTCCCTATAAATAAATATATATATATATATATATATATATATATATATATATATATATATATATATATATATACACACAAGGGTTCTTCAAAAAGTTTCCACACTTTTATTAAACTTAGTTATATATATATTGTACAGAAGTGTGGAAACTTTTTGAAGACTCCTTGTATATACTACATATACTGTATATTTATATACACACACACACACACACACACACACACATGTATATATATATGTATACATAAAACCTGAATGAGGAGGGTGATTCTACTGCCAAGCAGTGACATTCATCTGCTCCCTCATCATATTGTGACTATTTCTCTTTCCCTTCTATTACTATCTCTGAGGTGGAGAATCAGGGAGGGAGATCATTTTCTCTCATTTTGCTGCAGTGGGAGACAGAACAACATCTCCACTCCTCATCACAGCCACATAAACCGCTGTACAGTGGAAATAAGTGATAATCACTATTGTGGCATATATCAGTTCATAAAAAGCCACTTTAATCACTGACAACAGATCGGATTAGGTGTTCTGAAATCATTTTAGTATCTAGGACACTTTCTTTTTCAAATTTTATTTGCCATGACACTTTAGGCCAATGGCCTTACTGTAGAACAGTGTTTCTCAACTCCAGTCCTCAAGGCGCCCCAACAGGTCATGTTTTCAGGCTTTCCATTATTTTGCACAGGTGATTTGATCAGTTTCACTGCCTTGGTAATTACCACAGCCATTTCATCTGAGGGAAATCCTGAAAACATGACCTGTTGGGGCGCCTCGAGGACTGGAGTGGAGAAACTGCTGTAGAATATTCTGGCAGACAGAAGCACATAAACCAGCTGTCACCCAGCCAATGACTTTTATTAAAGTGTTACTGGTTTTCTGAGATTGCTTTAAGAGATCTTATTTTATTAGGGTAAATATAATAACATAATAAATAATAATAAATAACTAAAATAATCTTACTATCTAACAAAATACATTTTATACAAACCACTTGCGTTGTATTATGTGATTAATGACAATAAATGCATTCACTTTCCTTTTAGTAAATTTGACTTGTTTGTGTTATTTTTTAGGAGGAGAAAAACAAAGAAAATCTAGAAGCTGCATTCAAAGAAGTTGGCGATGTACTGGTATGGAATACTAATTTTAAGATATTATGTACAGATTAGCTGTTCAAGAATAGATTTTCATTTTCTTTCTATGGCCACCAAGTGACTTGGATATCCTTAGTAATGACCTTGTTCCTCATTAGAGTGCAGCTTTCTTGTCATTGTAGTACTGTGAACTTCATACCCCATAGTGCTATTATAGGCCCAGGTTCTTTGTATATGCCATTCCCATTATGCACTCTTTAATGAATAACTTCAGACCAGGCTTAAAGTGATACTATGGGTTCAGTTTTTTTTTTAAATAACATGTCATACTTACCTCCACTGCATTTAGTTTTGCACAGAGTGGCCCCAATCGTCCTCTTCTGGGATCCCATGGTGGCTCTCGCAGCTCCTCCCCGCAATAGATAACCCCTCTGGGAAGCTCTTTCCCAAGGGGGTTACCATGCGAACACGCTACCGTGTCATACACTTAGTGTCCATAGCCGTAGAGTGTATGATTTGGCCCTGCCCCCTGGTGGCCGCGTCATTGGATTTGATTGACAGCAGCAGGAACCAATGGCTGCGCTGCTATCAATCTATCCAATGAAGAGCAGAGAAGCCATGGGGAGAGCGACGCGCCCACAGAAATTTGGGGCTCAGGTAAGTAAAACAGGGGGGCCAGGCACAGCAAGGTGTTTTTTCACCTTAACGCATAGGATGCATTAAGGTGAAAAAACACGAGGGTTTACAACCCCTTCAATGAAAATGTTATCTGTCTTTACTGATATTTTTGGTGTAAAGCATGATATCAGGATAAAACACAAACCATTCCTACATAACCCTGATTAACTAGAATAGCCTTGGCATACCTTGAGAGTATTTGAGAGTCAAGGTATGGTTGATATTAAATGTTAATATTAAAGCCTAAATGCAGCCAAAATCAATCATAGGAAAATCAGCACAAGGGACATATCTTACAGGCAGTATGACGATTCCTCTTCTGTTAGTAGAAATCCCCCTCTGTCCTGCCCTCCCTCTTCTGTTACTGTAATCCTCGGCTGCAGTGGGAGTTAATACAACTGAAGCTTTGTACACACGTCCGAGGAACTCGACGGGCAAAACTCATCGTTTTGCTCGTCGAGTTCTGTGTGAAGCCGCCGAGGATCTCGGGGAGCCAACTTTCCTCATTGAACAACGAGGAAATAGAGAACATGTTCTCTATTTGGCTCGACGAGGAACTCGTCGGCTTCCTCGGCCGAAAGTGTACACACGCCGGGTTTCTCGGCAGAATTCAGCTCCGATCGAGTTTCTGGCTGAATTCTGCCGAGAAACTCGGTCGTGTGTACGGGGCCTGAGGGGCATCTTCTCAAGAGACTATACCTGCACTTTCTGGCCAGATCCTCCATTCATAGAAGCCGCTACTACAGCCTCTATGAATGGAGGGGCAGACGTTTCAATCATCTGCCCATCCTTCATTTGTGGATCTTGTTTCATTCATAGAAGCTATAGTATTGCTTTCTATGAATGGCAGAGCTGGGCGAAAAGGGTGGGCATAGTTGGGCTTGCTTGATCAGAGCCTGTGATAGCCCCTTGTTTTGTATTTAGACATGTGCAGTTCGCTTTGTTCCAAATTGAAACTCAGACAATTTTATGTATCCGAATTTCTGAATTACAATAGTAACAAATGTAAGCAAATCCGAAATAATGAAAAAAAAAATTGGATGAAATTTGAATTTAAATCTATTTGAATCGTTTTCT